>NC_136761.1:18797200-19474700 GCF_936440315.1 Barbus barbus
GACATTTGACTCGCCCTGGTTTCACAACTTTGAGCAATAGATTCAAGGCAGTGGTACTGGTTTACAATGTATATTGAGTCCTGGTCTCCACACACAGGTGTAGCTCATTAACTCCTTCTGATGTACCGGATAAACAGTAGAAAATTGGTTTCAGTTCATATTATTTCACTTGAATATAAACTTTTATCTTCCCTACTTTTTCCTGTATAAGAGGTTAATATTAATTCAGTAAAATTATACATGGTTCATTAATGAGCATAGAGACAATGAAGAACTTTTTTGGCTGGGAGGCACAAACAACACACAAACAAAGTCAAAAGTGAACAGAAAATGAGGAATTGAAAAGAGGTTGCATAAAGAGACAAAGAGACAAAGAGAAACCAAGCCCAACTTTTCAACTGAAAAAGATAAAATGAAAGGTGTGTTAAAGATTAATTATGACAGCATAGAGAAATGTATAATTCATCCAGAACTCGTAGAGACTGCAAATCAGCAGGCTTCAAAGAGAAATCTAAAGTTTAGACCAATCTGCCCTCTGTTGTGATCAAATGTACAAGGCTTGTGGAAATGTGGAGAGGGATTTCGGTATGTGGTGATGGAGGAGGTGAAAATAGAAAAAAAGAAAAGAAAGAAAAAGCGCATATTGTGAGTGGTTTGTTCGACCGCCTACTGAATTTGTTTCCAGTGATGTTTTGAAAGGGTCACTCTGATATACAGTTGGATATTTTTAAAAATAAGATGAGTACAACAGGTCTAGTGCGATTTTACTCTGCATTTATTTGCTGCTTTAATGTGGTTATTATGCACAGGAATCACAATAGAGGGGAAAAAAAAGAATCACACACTCAAATGACGATTATTGATAAGCACGTTGAGATTCTATGTAGGATACAATATTGGTTATTGGTCAATATTAGAGATTGTTTAAGTTTTATTATCAGCCAGTGTTGAATGTTTAACATACTTCCTTATTTTTGTATTTAGATTAGCTTTTCCATGATCTCATACTCGCTTGACAAAAAGATAGAATCTAAGATTTACTGATAATATATCGTAATAAGAGATATACAGGTGTTACGGTGCTGTGCGGAACAACGAACACACGACAAGTATAAACAATTACCTTCTCTTTTAATCAGAGATCCAGGAGCAGATACAGACACAGGAGTGCACACACATCAAGTAGAAACAATAACCGACAATCAGACATACTAACACAGGAACTTATAAAGGGACAGATAACGAGGATGGACAGGTGCACACAATGACTAATTAAACTGAACTAGGACACAGGGGGAAAACAGAAAACCCGACATGGAACAGTCACAAAAAAACCCAACATGTAACATATCGCCCCCTCCCCGCAAGGCGTGGCCTCACGCCGTACCGTAACAACTGAGGAGGGCGGGTGGGGGTTCTGGAGGAGGATGTGGAACAGGAGGGTGACAGAGACAAGACATGGAGTCCAAACAATAAGTCCATGGGGGAGTGGAGGGTGGGAGGAGCCAAGGGGGAGCCAGGAACAGGAGGAGCCAGATGACGACCCAGGCCACAGTCAGGATGGTGGTCCACGGGGGAGCCGACGGAGGGAGGAGCCATGGTGGAGGAGTGACCGCCGACTCCATGGGACCGACCCACGGCGGCGGAGCAGGTGGAGGTGGAGCCCGAGGTGGAGACGGAGAGCCGAAGAGCCAGGGTGACGCCGAAGATCCGGAGGTCCAAGGCGGAGCAGATGTCTTCGGCGACCTCGGCGCAGGCGGAGATCCGGAAGGCCGCGGCGGAGCCGGAGCGACAGAGGACATAGGTGGAGCAGGAGGGAAGGAGGAGCCCAACGGAGCCGGAGGGACGAAGGGACGGGGCGCAGCCCAAGGAGAGTAGTCCTGAGGTGCAGGTAGGGGGACGACTGACCAATGCGGAGCCGGAAGGACGAGGGAGCCCGGTGGAGCTGGTGGACAGACGGGATCCGGTGGAGCCGAGGGAGCTTGAAGGCATGGTGGAGCCGCAGGGTCGCCGGACTGAGGCGGAGTCTGGGTCTCGGAGGCTGAGGGCGGAGACGAGGGATCCTCCAGACTCAACGCCAACAGAGCTGGAGGTCGGCAGACCCGCGGCGAGCCCACGCCACAGATGGTGTGCTGAGGGTGAGCAGAGGGGCTGACGAACTCCAGTGATGAGGGTGTTGGAGTAGGAACTAGATCAATGAGAGGCGGTGGGAGAGGGAGGTCGGGTGGGATAATTTCCCAGAAGTTCAATACAGGAGCTGGCTTAAGGATGATCGTGTCAGAGTGGAAGTCAATGAGGTTACCCAGGTCCAGTTCATGCTCACCCTCAGCGGTGGCGCCGTGGGCGGGGCGCTCCATAGCCCCCGCGATCTCCACAACTTTCTCCACCGTCGGATGCACTGCCGGCTCTCGCACCTGGTCAGACGTTTGGGGCTCGGGCTCCGGGACGATCGGCAGCTCTGTCGCTCCTGATGGCGATGGCTCAACGACCGCGGCAGGCTCTGGCTCTCCGTCTGCGGTGGGCTCGGGCAGCTCCGCGCTGCGGGGTGGTAGTGGACTGGGCGCTGGGTCCCGAGTGGGGCTGGTGTCATTCTCTGCGAGGTCCACGGTGAGTTGCGATTTGCAAGACACCAGCACCCACTCGATAAAGGCGGCGAGGCTCTCTCGAGGACCGTCCCCGGACAACTGCCCACGTGTGGTGTTGTTCAGTCCAGCTTTGTAGAACGAGCAGAGGCAGTAGTCCGGGAAGTGTGTTAAATTGGCCAGGAACAAAAAATCCTCGGTGTGGTCCTCGAGAGAGCGGTCCCCCTGCTCCAGCAGGATGACGAGGGCAGCGGGATCCATAATAAAAAATAAAAAACTTGTCAAAAACCGGGAAAATAAAACGGGGGGAAAACGCCGCGAACTTGCTGTTTTGGGTCGGTTATTATGTTACGGTGCTGTGTGGAACAACGAACACACGACAAGTATAAACAATTACCTTCTCTTTTAATCAGAGATCCAGGAGCAGATACAGACACAGGAGTGCACACACATCAAGTAGAAACAATAACCGACAATCAGACATACTAACACAGGAACTTATAAAGGGACAGATAACGAGGATGGACAGGTGCACACAATGACTAATTAAACTGAACTAGGACACAGGGGAAAACAGAAAACCCGACATGGAACAGTCACAAAAAAACCCAACATGTAACAACAGGTGATTTTTAAAAAGGCCGGTCATGTTTGGGTGGGAACAGCAAATTAGGTAAAGGATTTTCAGCACAACACACAGGTTAAGTCTTACACAAGGCTAACTTCTCTGTTTTTGGCTATTTGACAACATACATAAGCCAATGCTACCATTATTGTGCAGTATCAAATACTTTTAGTAAATTAGCTTAGCTTGCTCCATATAATTATACTTCCAGAATAGCATAGTTGGTAGATATAATATCCACATTCAGAAAATTCCAGTAGGTAAAGCAGACTTCTAACCAACTAACGAGTGCAAAGAACATGTTAGACATGAAACTGTAATTGTAATAATGACCTAATGCGAACACATTAGATCCTCCCCGAGAGAACAATTTATAAATGCTGAGATACTCTGAGTTTCCATTAAAACACAATGCTTATCGCATTTAAAATTGAACATTTTAATTACAGCTAAGCCCATCTGCTTGACACAGTGATTATCACAGTCTATTCATTGAAGGATACACCAGAATCGAACACACTCACACATGTACATGCACTTCATACTAGGTCTAATATTAACACAGCCCAACAAACAGTGCAGGTTCATCATTGTTTCGCACACATTTCCCTCCACCGGTGACACTGGTGTCACACAGAGCCAATGAGGCAGTGTTCACTACGAGCCAATTAGCCTTTATTACCCATTATTAACCAATTAGATTATTACCGAAATCGTGAGACCATGTGGACATGTGTACAGGTGCAGGTTGGTACTACATTTTCTGCCATTATCTTGACAGTGGGAATTTTGTGTTCGGAGAATAAAAGCCCCCCCACCCCACTCAAAAGTTCAAAATCAGTATTCTAACCCGAAGCGAAAATATAATTAATTGCTAGCCAGCACATTCTTGGCATGAGGGTAATAAGCTCGACTGGAGTTCTCAATTCAGGTCTTTCTCCTCTCCTTGTATACGCATGCAAATATATTCTCGCTATGCGTGCACCACATTAGAATTATCCACAGAAATTGAATTTGGACAGCTACATGCATAAGTAGCAAACTCATTTTCAATGGAGGTTAATTTATACAGAGAGAGTAAAACCTGTCTGGTGCCGTTTGATATGGTGGGCAAATAGTGCAGGCAAAAGCACCTATTTTACTCTCGGCGTCTCTTGTCCCTTTGTGTGGTTTCAGACCCTGAGCAGAGAAATCTTTTCATCAGTGCACTTCTCGCACACATTACCAGAATAACTGCACTTCTTTCCTGTCATTACAGACAGCTTTACACATTTGAAGGGAAGTAGGTGCCCTGTGGTGAGGAAGAGCAGCTGTCATGCTGGCCTGTTTGGCTCATCAGTATCAGGTGCCATATTACTTAATCTGAAATGAGTGATTTATGCTCTCTGATAAGTGTCATACCTAGGTCGAGGCTTACAGCTGTAAATGCTTCATGTATAAAACATCCTCAATGACAGTCTTTTTAAAAGTTTAATAACTGTGCAAACTTAGAGCAGATTGCCAGTTACTCTGGCACTCTCTGTGGAGTGCAGGAAATTATAAGAAATATTTAGACATGAGCACAGATTCTGCCTATTGGAGACTTCACAAGGTTCATCTAAGATCAGGTAAGCACCTGACAGAGACAACTCATTGTTATCATTTACTCACCTTCATGCTGTTCCTTTGACCAACTTTCTACTGTAGAACACAAAAGGAGGTCCCACTTTATATTAGGTGGCCTTAACTACTATGCACTTACATTTAAATTAATCATTTGATACAATGCACTTATTAAAAGTGCATACATGTTTTTACTTTGTACTTGTATACCTATATGTAGTTACATCTGTAATTAATTTCTGTAATTACATTTATAATTACACTGTTGACCTATCCCTTACACCAAACCTGTGCCTACCCGTACTCGTATCTCACCTCAGTAGCAGCAAAAGTGTTTTACAATACAATATGACCACAATAAGTACATTGCACTTATTTTTTGATGTAAGTACATAGCAGTTAAGGCCAACTAATATAAAGTGTGACCCAAAAGGAAATATTCTGTGGAAAGCACATAAAAGCACAAATAAATGCATCCAAAAAGTAGTCACTAAATCTTCTGAAGGCATATCAAAAACCTAAATTTTCCATCTAGTGAGCTGTGTAACTTGAGTTGAACTTCATTTACATTTATATTTAATAATTTGGCAGATGCTTTTATCCATAGTGACTTACAGTTGAGGAATACAACAAGCGATTCAACATAGAATAGCAGTAAACACGAGAAGTGCCAGTTACACAAAGTTTCCTTCATCATTCAAATAGTAAAAGTTTGGACAAGAAGGGAATAATAGATAATGAGAGCATAGAAAAATGGAAGAGGAAGAGATGTGCTTTCAATTGTTCCTTGAAAATTTTGAGGAATTCGGCTGTCTGGATAGAGTTAGGTACGTCACTCCACCAGGAAGGAATTGTGAACGAAAATATCCTTGAGAGTGATTTTGAGCCTCTCCGTGATGGGACCACGAGGCGTCTAACATTTACTGACCACAGGCTTCTGGAGGGGATGTAGACTTGTAAGAGAGAGTGGAGGTATGAGGTTGCGGAGCCCATGGCTGTTCTGTAGGCCAGCACCAATGTCTTGAACTTGATGCGAGCCATGACTGGAAGCCAGTGCAGAGAGATGAGAAGCTGTGTGACATGGACTTTCTTGGACTCTTGGGAAGATGAGAAGCTCCAGTTTTGCCAGGTTGAGCTGCAGATGATGCTCTTTCATCCATGTCGAGATGTCCACCAGTCAGGCTGAGATCTATGTAGGTGCCATTGGATCATCTGGTTGAAATGAGCGGTAGAGCTCAGTTTCAGCAGCACAGCAATGGTAGGAAAAACTAGGTGCCTATATGACGGGTCCCAGTGTATATAGAGAAGAGGAAGGCTCCAAGAACTGATCCCTGAGGAACACCAATGACAAGTTGATGTGATTTGGATACCTCTCCTAAGCAAACCTGAAGGACCTACCTGTGAGGTAAGACTCAAATGAGTGGAGTGCAGTTCTGGTGATGCCCAGCGAGGAGAGGGTGGACTGAAGGATTTGATGATTAACAGTGTCAAAAGCAGCAGATAAATCTAGGAGAATGAGCACTAATGATATTGCTCTCCGTAGCGATTCAGTGACTGACAGCAAGGTGGTTTCGGTTGAATGGCCACTTTTAAATCCAGACTGGATATTGTTCAGATGGTTGTTCTGTGAAAGGAAGACAATGGTTGAAAACAATACGTTCAAGTGATTTTGCTATGAAAGGGAGGAGAGAGATAGTTTTCAACAAGTGAGGTGTCAAGTGTAGGTTTTTTGAGCAGTGGGGTTACCTGAGTCTACTTCAAAACAGGAACAGTAGGATTCAAACATGAATCACTCAGACCGATTTTGTGGATTGGATCTTAAAAGCCCCATTTGTTCACATTCAATATATTTACTTCTTGTAAGAGAGTGGAGGTATGAGGTAAATATATTGAATATACATTCAATATATTTACTTCTAATGATAAGATTAAACACTGAAAATTGAGTGTTTAATCTTATCATTATACATTACTGACACTCTATCCTCCAATTTGATACTGTTAAGTGCTTTGACACAATCTGTATTGTTAAAAGCACTATATAAATAAAGGTGACTTGACTTCTTTCATAGAGAGCTAGGGTGAATGAGCATAAAAACACATAGTTTTAAAATGTTTTCGAAAGAAGGCTTATGCTCAACCGGCGTATGTATTTAATCAAAAATGCTGTGAAACAGTAATATTGTGAAATATTGATCAAATTAAAAGTAACTAAAGTAATTAAAAGTTTTTGATAGTTATTGATGTGATGCAAAGCTAATTTTTCAGAAGCCTATACTCAAGTTCTGTGTGTCATGTGACCAACGCCTTTTGGATTAATTTCTTGGAAATACCATTTGATTCTTTCCATACATTAGTTATAGTACCCATTCCATGTGGGATTTGACATTTGATATTTTGGGATGTCGGTCTGGGCAGCTAGTCGGCTGATTAAAGGTTGAGGTGAGTTAATATGCCTTTTGATTTTCAAGAGCAAAATGAGTCGGATAGCCTGCATGTCAAACCCTGAAAAACAATCTTGCTTGTGTCACTTGAATATATACTGTATATATTTTTTTATTCTCATATCTTGGTTTTGTTTGTGTGCTTGGGCTGTTCAAATAATTTCAAAATGTGTAAAAATCTTCTCCCTTCAGTGACCATGTTGTGTATCTGTGTATGTGTCTGTATCAGTATGAGACAGAATAGGAGAGCAGCCTGTATGCTTTGGGAGATTCGCTCTGTGCTCCAGTGCACAGTGGACTGGCGTCTGTGGGCTTATGAGCTCAAAGGACTGGATATCGACTCCATCATGCTGGTCATGGGGGCGCTTATTGTTCTGAGTGCCTGCGGATTACTCCCCAATTCCCCCCAAAACGGACGCCAGTCTGCTTCCGCCACGCTCTGTGGTCTGCTCTATTACAGGTCAAGACTTTTAAGGCCCATCCGCCCCACGTTGCCACTCTTCACATTGCCTGCCGCCTACCAGCTAGAAACAAAATGGCTGCCACATGACTTGCACAGTCAGAATTTGAAGGGAAAGCAACATAACAGCTTGTGTGCAAAATAACTAAATGAAAAAAGAGTGTCTAATAGTTCATCCACTGCAGCTAGATGGATGAAAATATTCAGCGTTGAAACTGATTTATTGAGGTTACGTAGTGGCAAAACACAACTTGGCACAAGAACAACTAGTAGATATGGAGCCAGTCAACATTAAACAATTGTACAAAACTGCAGGAGATAACCCTCATTTCCTGCTACTCTAAATGAGTCAAACAGTTACTGAAGGAAGATAATTGTATACAGAGATATATATTCTAGTCTAGATATATATTCTAGAATATATTCTAGGATGCATTTCACACCATGGGCAGTTCATTAATGAAAACATGAAGTAATAATAATAATAATAATAATAAACAAACTTTGATTACTCATTTACTACCTTATAGATGGTTATGAATTCAAACAGAATATGACACTTCAAGCTAAAGAAGCACTTTAAAAATACAAGAGCACACAGCATCTAAGGGATTTTTTGTGAGGACCCTTCAGAGTCCTAACATGTCAAATAAGACACCCTACTCTTGTGTTCTTCACCGCCATGTGCAAAAGACAAGTAATCTTTCAAGACTGCCGATATTTACACTGGTCAAACATCACTAGAATGTTTTACAGTTTTTATGACTCCACTTGTCTGTGTTTGCAAGTTCTAGACAGGCGACACATGCAACTGTTCAAACTAATTTGGCATTGGCAGTGCAAAAATGAACAAAAATAACTAGCCATATTGGGTCTACAAATGAAAATGACTTAATTTCTTGTTTATAGAACTGCAGCTTGCAACACTCTTGCCTAAACGCGACTCAAAACCTCACTAATAATCTATGACAATAGTATATATTACACTACACCAAATATTTGAACTGCTATAAATGATTCAACTTCAGAGTTTGATCTCTAAAACTACTAAAAGGGAATTTGATTGATGTTCACAGGAGTTACACAATGAAACTCAGTGTCAACTGCTATAACAAAAGACTGACCATGTGTTTCTTCTGATAAGCTGGTGTTTTTTTTTTTTTTATAAGCCCATGGATGAAATCTTAAGTGTAGCCTCTCTCTGTCGGTTCCCCCCTCTTACATTTCCGTTTAGCTCTTTAGCATGAGTCTATAGTTCCTCTTGATCTGCCGGTGTGTTCTCTCAGCAGGTGAGGGAAGGCCAGAGGCATCGTGCCCTGCAGGCAGTTGGCCGCCTTAATCTTTCAAGAAAGGCTTTCCATTCAGTTATGAGAGATTCTTTGTATACACTTCTCATCCTCTGCTTGGCCGCCTCTATATCTGCTCATTTTCTTTCGCTTACATTCTATCACTTCTCTCTGCCTCTCAAACACACACACACACACACACACGCATTCTCTCTTTCTGTTCCTAAGCCTTATCTCCACCCCACCAGGTAATAATTAGTTTCTTTGCGATTGCCATGGCAACAAAGCACAGTTGCTGTGGTGGTCTGCCTGCTATGTATTATTTCAGCGAGCCGTGAGAAGAAAAATGTACTGATGACAGAGGGATCAAAGATTCTAGTCCACTCCAGAAAGACCGACCATCACTCCACACCTACCATGCCAACCATATGTGTGTGTGCTTGAATGTGTTAATCACCGTTCAATAGCTTTTGATCATAGTATAATTGTGTACTTCCGTTTTCACCCTTGAACACATCCATACATGTATTTAAGTGTGTGTTTATGTGTGTGTGCTGGTGCACTGTTTCTACGAGGAGAGGGGAGGAGATGAGAGGGGAAGAGAGAGGAAGACAGAAAGTATAATGATCTATATTATTTATTCCTATGACCCTGTGCTCTTTGGTCAATAAGTCGTCCAATAGTCAGACATTCACTGCAAGCAAATGCATTACACATTGCCATGGCAGTGGAGTCTCATATTGGTCCAAAAGTTTCTCTGTCTTCTGTCTCTCATTCTATTTGGAATTCAAAATGTGCATGGAAAAATATGCAAGCAGATTCATATATAATAATTTATTCTTATCCTTATTGTAATGGTGATGAATCTGGATTATTGTAAATGAGGCAGCATGCGCACACAGTTAGCCTAATAGCTTAATTAACTACTAACCATCTCCATATAAGGACAGTATTTTTCATATTCTGCACAAATTCTCCTGTACATTCATTCGAGCGTAGATATGCTCTCTAAAGGTATTCTCTTTCTTGAAAGTATTTATAGCAAGATCTTTGTAATAATAATAATAACAATGATAATAATAAGAAATCTTACTTGATCGCCAAGTAAGCACATTACAATGATTTCTGAAGGATTATGTGACACTGAAGACTGGAATAATGACTGCTGAAAATTTAGCTTCACAGGAATAAGTTACATTTTAACAAACATTTGAATAGTTGTTTATATATACAGCTATTGGCTTCTATTTACAGTATGATATCCAGCTAGGGTTTGGCCACAATGGCAATCAAGAATAAATGAGCCCACAATCCAACTTTATAGTCCATTCAGTCAAATTTCAATTGAAACATACCAGTAAAAAAAAGACATGCAATTAATGAGGTATTTCTTGCTACCGGGAAACCTAACAGCAGAACAATATGCATAGGTGCCTCTGGATTATTCATAAACCATATCAGTTTTAAAGTCACAGACATGTATTAAATGTTTCTCCTCTGGCATCATGCACAAATTAAAAGTGTCATTAAACAGACAACACTGGATATTGTTGATGCCAGTTTGTTTTTATCACCACTATAGTTAAGATATATTTTTCACGATGATAAAACTGGATCAAGTTTATCAAATGTGTCAGGGTAGGAAAAAATGGCAGCAGACCTACTTAGTGTTGAGTGCATACACTTAGGCCCAATTAGAATGCATATTTTAACTGAACTTAAACTTGCTGAATTATTAATATGTGCTCTGGTTCTGCACCCATAAGCAGAAGAAATGAAGGAATATTTCCTCTTGGTGGCACAGAGCTTCCAGTCATTATGTTTCTATAGAAAAAAAACTGTATTTTTTTTCTAGAGATGAAACTTAATTATTAGAGATTATTGAAGCCATTTGAGTGTTGCATTCAAAATAATTACATCATTTTGATATTTGAATTATGGAAGTTATTTCTTCAAATGTTCTTTTCATTCCAAGGTCAGAGTGAGGGTCAGGCGAGATGGTGTCAGATAACTGTGCCCTGCCGATTGGCTTTGATTTGCTTTTTGAAGCAAAGACAGAAAAGAAATCCATAAAAGAGCACAAATTTGGTTTGCTTCTTTATTTGTCTGTACTGACAGAAACTAAATGTCTGAATCAAAAGTATTACGGTCAAAAGAGGTGTCTTGACTCTTGCCACTGTATGACTTAATTAAAGAAGACAAAGACAAGAGGGGAAACAAAGAGCAAATCTAGATATTAAAATAAAAAAAGGCACCAAGAGAGAAAAGAAGAGAAACAGTATGGCATTCAAACACAAGATGCAGTCTGCTGATATGATCTCAGTCCTTTCCTCATTCCTTTTTAAGTTCTTTAGGTAGATGCGAAGACTTACGCAGCTCTGTATCTCCTACCCAGCCCTAAGTGAGCGATCTGAGGCTGGTTGGGCTGAAGAGTCGCTCTCCGACGTGCGAGCTCCATGCCTGGGGACGTTTAATCATGTCATGCTGTGCAGTTGGCCGAGCTGGGGGTGACAGATGCCATGCAACCAGGGTGTGATTAATCCTGGAGGATTCTGGGTGCTGCCAAGGAGAGAGTGAGAGAGGGCCACTGTGATCCGGTGCCAGGGGACACGCATCACGCATCTTGCCACCGGCTCTGGGGTCTATCAGCATCTGAGGAGAACCAAGAGGCCATCGGACACTATCACTTCCTCACCATGCCACCGTCTATTTTTTCCTGTTGTTCCCGTGGCAATCATGTCTCTCCCTGCCTGTTCTCACTCTATTTCCTCCTTTATCTCTCAACCCGTGTTCTTGGTTCCCGGGTGTCCCCCGATGGGAAGAGGCATAATCCGAACGCAGGAGGGTTGGTGGAAACATGTAGATGATGAAATCAGAGGAATCCTGCAGAGGAGAAGGCCAGGGATGGCAGAGAGGGAGGCTTTCATGTCTGTTGCGATTTGTCCCATCCGTCCTCAGAGTGGCATTGGGGAAATTGGGTAGAAAATGAATAGAAATTCGACAAGTTGCACAACGATGCAGATGAAGTAAGGAAAGGAAGAGGTGTAGCAAGAAAGAAAACAGAGAATCCTACTGCTCTATGGTGCACAAGAGCCCAACTTTTGAATATTTATATAGCCACTAGATGGCACTGTAGACAGAGCCTTCATCTCTTTCCTCTCTCTCTTTCTCTTTCCAGTTTCTCTTTTTCAGTCCTCTTACTTGTTCTCTCTTATGTTACTTTTTCTTCTACACAGTTGCTGAACAGAACAGAAGCCTTCAGATGTGAAGGGCAATCTGAAGTTTGGATAGGTTCTTTATAGAGGATTATCAGCCGTGATACACGCCAGCCTGAGCGGAGGAATGAACACACATACACTCAGGCTTGACCTATGCGATCTAGCTGTCGTTTAATGACTGTGTTAACTTTGAGTTCTGATCCCTCAGGTCCGTTTCTCAGTTTGGAATGAGAGCATGAGAGATCAATATTGGGAAATATTATCTCTGCTACCTCAGCTTCTGCCTGCTAAACACAAACTCTTCATTTGAGACTCCACTCGAACGCTGGCTCCTGCTATAACGCCGTACGAGGGCAAAAAAAAAAAAAAGGTAAAGAAAGAAATGAAAATGAAACACATCCATTTTGCATTGTCATAGAAGGAGATGCAGTAATGATGTTAGAGACTTTGTTGCATAATACTACAACCTTCACACTGATGTCTCCACAGCTCAATTAGAGGTGCAAAGGTACCAAAGACAAAACACTCTTAATTTCTCCCAGCGTTACTAAATCCCCTAACCTCATTATTGCAAAGCCATCACGGCTTGTGCACTGAAAACAATTGAGTGAAAAGAGTTGCATTTATGGATGTAATTTTCGAGCTTGGCTGAGTGCAGTTCGGTAAGGTTTCCCAACAGCCTGTCGTACAGCTCTCCGCCCTAGTAATTAGACAAGAAAAGGCATAAATCGATACCCTAGTGTCTGTCTGGCACTGAGGCAGTCAAAGAGCTGGCTACATTAATACATTAACCCAGAGAAACAGACATTACATTGTAATCAATCCTGCTACACAGATCAGATTAGGTGGAGCGAGCAGAGTCCTAGTGCTCTCAGATGAACGCACATCCTGTACATTACAGCAGGTCAGTGGAGCAGCCCGAAGTGTAAATGGATGAGTGATCTCACAATCTTTAGAGGAAGAGCATCTCAGCCTTGTTAGATAGTTGACCAATTAACAGTAGGAAATCAGTTTATAGTCATATCCATTTGCTCTCCGAGTGCTCGACGTACCTGTTTGCTTGTACCAACACACACCCAAAACACTAATCGGCCTGCACGTTGCTGGACTGTCGCTACCTTTGATTAATTTTCAAAGCCCGTTGAGTATATGAGTGTACACAAACACACGCATGCACCACTTTAACAACCACTTGACAAATAGCTACCTGAAACACAAAAGGTGACAACCTGTAATTAGAAAATATATTAGTTTGATTTATGTTTTTGGCCCAATCGATTTTAATTAATTTGGTAGACCACGAGCTCAAGTATTATTACAAACACAAATTACCTTGACAAAGATTTATGGCGCAAATGAACTGCCAGACCTCATTATATGAATTTATAATCTATCGCATATTTAAAATGCAATTAGCCATTATTAGGATAATGACAGAGTACAATTTGCTGTGTGAAAAATGCAATCAATCTGAAATTGAAATCAAACCAATTCTGAATGGTTCAGTAAAAAGGTAATGGGCAAGCAAAGTTTCACAGTACAGGAAACTATTGTTGAGTAATTGCACATTATAATTGGTTTGCATCACGCAAAGCCATAATGTAAATAGAACCCAAGAAAATGGATTCATCTGATACTCATTCTGTCTCAACTCAACAAAAAGAGCTGTAAACAACTTTGCAGCTCATAGTACTTGCATAAATCGATGTACTGCACGGTGCATCGCTGGTAGTGTGTAAGCAAAACACAACCTTTAACAATCCAGTTTTTTTTCCAGAATTGAAAGATGTAAACTTAAAATTGTGAGGTAATATAAAAACAATTAATAAAAAAAAAAGACTGTGAGAGACTGAGTGAAAATAAATTTTGAGATTACTTCTCACACTTCCGCCATTTTTCTTTGAAAGCTTCCATAAGTTTCCCTTTTACACATGTATATATTTCATTTAAATTTAAATTACTGTTTTATAAGATATATCTACAAAGTGGTAAATATGATACATTTCATCAAGCATTCAGCTTGATTTTGCAGTGTTTTCTAAGAGAGGAGCTGTCCTAGGTGCTGAAATGTGTTACTTAGACCAGAATTTAATGTACTTGAATATTATAGGTTTGTGCTGATTAATAAGCATTCAGTATTAGAACTGGCATATTAGAAATGCTCAAAAACTCTGCAAGAGGGATAGTTTAAATTTTACGGCATTTAACTTAAATTGTTTATGCTGTTTAGAAGGCTTACTGTGGGTGCATATACATGTGTGTCAGGCTGTGGGTGTGCAAACTGCCTGACACCACATGACTCCATTAGAGACTAATATCTGATGCCTGTGTAAATGAACTATGCATTTGAGAGCCTCTTCATCTATGATCTCATCTAATAAAACTCACCACCTTCTACTGGAGGGGAGAACACAACCTACGCTGGATAACGAGAACCATGAAGAACCGTCACACCTTTTCATTCCACTACTCGTCCATCACACTTTGTGAACGTCTAAGATGCTTTTAACATGTGCATGAAAAATGTCATGCTCAACACAAAAATGCATTATCAAGTGACTGTCAGTCCCCGGGGCCCAGATTCTAATTGCATTCAGACGCAAAGCACTGTTAAACAGAACATGCCCTGAAGTTGCGATTATGTTGATGTGTGCTGAAACTGAACATGCTTGCATCCAAAATTATTGATAATTTACATGGTTGGAGGTTTTCAAGCTGTCATACATATGATCAGAGTCTACTGTTTTTATTTCATTTTCAGTATTTACCATCTAAGCTGTCTTTTGTTTTAGCAATTTTTCTGTTACTGTAAGTTCTTTTAAAAATACGTCCTAGTATGCACAACGTGACATGATTCCTGCTATTTTTTTGATCCACACTAAAAGCAAAAATGCTGTGTGATTCAAATAAAAGCCATTCACACCCAATCAGAACTAAATGGGTGGATTCTCTCTGAATTGCTGTTTTTTTACCTTTTTACAATCACAATGCAGTGCCCAGCATTGAAAAAAATAAATAAAATAATAATAATAAATAAATAAAATTAAAAAAATTAAATAAACATACACTTAATTTTCAACTACTCTGTCTGTTGCTGCATACTACACTATGAAATCACTCAAAATTCTTGAACATATACAGTGTAGCCTTAATTCTTCATAGCATAGATTCACAAAGGTTCTGGAAATATTCCTCAGAGTATTTGATCTATATTGACATGATAACATCAAACAGTTGCTGCAGATTTCTTGGCTGCACATCCATGATGTGAATCTTCCGTTCCACCACATCCCAAAGGTACTCTATTGGATTGAGATCTGATGACTGTGGAGGCCATTTGAGTAAAGTGAACTTGTCATATTCAAGAAACCAGTTTGAGATGATTTGAGCTTTGTGACACGGTGCGTTATCCTGCTGAAAGTAGCCATCACAACATAGGTACACTGTGGTCATTAAAGCATGGACATAGTCAGCAACAACACTCGAGTAGGCTGTGGTGTTTAAGCGATGCTCAACTGGTACGAAGAGGCCAAAAGTTTTCCAAGAAAATATCCCCCAAACCATTACACAACCACCAGCCAGAGCCATTTATATTTAGGATATGTCCATGCATTCATGTTGTTTGCGCCAAATTCTGACTCTACCACCAACCTGTTTTTCAGGTCTTCTATTGTCAAATTTTGGTGAGCCTGTGCAAACTGTAGCCTCAGTTTCATGTTCTTAGCTGATAGGAGTGGCACCGGGTGTGGTCCTCTGCTGCTGCTTCAATGTTTGACGTGTTGTGCATTCAGAGATGCTCTTCTGCATACCTTGGTTGAAACAAGTGGTTATTTGAGTTATCTTTATATCAAGCTTAAACTGGTTTGGCCATTCTCCTCTGACCACTGGCATCAACAAGGCATTTTTGCTTACAGAACTGCCACTCACTGGATATTTTCTTTTTTTTTAGAACATTCTCTGGAAACCCTAGAGATGGTTTTGTCTGAAACTCCCAGTAGATCAACAGTTTCTATAATACACAGTCCAGCCTGCCTGGCACCAACAACAATACAATGTATAAAGTCATAAAATAATTATATTCTGATGCTCATTTTGCATTTCCGCAGTTCGTCTTGACCATGTTTACATGCCTTAATGCATCGAGTTTCTGCCATGTGATTGGCTGATTAGATATTTGAACAGCAGTTGAAAGGATGCACACAAAGATGGCTGGTGAGTGTATGTGTGTCTACATATAAATACATTTTGTAAGATGACATTTTTACAAAAATAGGAAGCAATGTTTACCAAAAAAGATCTATAATTTACAATATTTTGCCCCCTAGAAATGGAGAAAGTCACTGTATTGTGACGAGTAAGAGCAGAGAGAACATAATTATGACACAAAAAAATGAAAGGGCCTTTCTCCTCTACACTTTAACACACATTAACACACACCCAGACATCTACACAGAAAACTGTCTGCCTATACTTCTCCTGACCCAAACTTTTGGGGTGCAAAACGTCAAAAAAGGAAGATGAATTACCAGTGACTAGAGCTCAAGTGGGTGAAAGTGAAGCACGTTTGCCTTTGATTCACCTGAGCTAATCCAGCTTCAAAGAGTCCAGCTCGCTCACTATGACTCCAAGGCTTGATTTTTCAGCTCTCCCCCAGAGTCCTGCAGCTCCTCCTGGGGGCTGTAGTCATGATCTAGTCCTGTTAGTTCCAGACCGACCCTGTCAGAGGTATTGCTCGTCATGTAACAACTGTTCTTTATATTGGTTTTAACCTTGAGCGTGTGGCCTCTGTGTCTTCAAAGGATTTCTGAAAAAACAAATCTGAAATAGTCCTCATCGTCTTGTGAAATGACGCTCCACTTTGTAAGGGAAGAGATAGGAAAGCTATAATAGCACAGAGAATAAATTGGGTTTTAAACTTTGCAGCAAAGGTCACTGCATTCTTTGATGGTAATGCAATCTACAGATTTGAGATGTGTTCACACCACAGTTCCTCGGCCTGAGGGCTTGTATTATTGGGGTGAGCAAGAAGTCATCACAATTTTCTCATTTTATACTGTTTTTCTCTTCAAATTAATGAAGAGAAGCTCAGATCTTAGAGTGAGATTAATGACAATAAGGATAGGACATGGTAATAAAGAAGGTGAGAGATTTATTCATATTTCAACAATCTTTTACAGCCACAAATACATACAATTCTGCACAAACACACATCCAACATGAAATATATCAAGGAACACGAGTTGAGTGCTTACATAATATAAAAATCTATCAGACTTTGATCTCCCATTAATCCAGAAGAGACATCTGCAAAATAATTTTTATGTGCTTTGAACAAATGAAATATGAAATGACAGAAAATGAACAGAAAGAGACCATCCTAAACAATGAATCAGATCATGGCACTGACTGCTACAGAAATCACCATTTGCATTATTTATGTCAAGATGCATTTCTGTAACATAGGGCAAGAAATTATCTTTTTTGATGATTTTTTAAACTTATTTCACAGCCCTTTGTGTGATCGAACTAGTTTATCAGAATGTAAGCTATTCAAGGAAATATATTACAGGCTAAATGTGACCCTCTGAGACTTTATTAACATCCGTATTGAGCGATTGATTAATGGCAGTGTAGCTCGTAGATGTCAATTTGCAATAGTGCAAAACGATTTCTTGATAGCATTTATGACCACAAAGCGGTTGACAACTTAACTAGTAAGTCATTTTAAGTGTGTCTAAAAATAAGAATCATTATGAGGTTGAAGGCAGTGTTCAAATCCCTATTTATTTAGCAATAATAAATGCTCTCAATTAAATGCAAGTAAAGTATTTCCATTTAAAAGCTATTCTTGCTTACTGTATAAACAAACTTTGCTAAGAAACAGTGCTTGTCAGTGGTTTCATGAGTTATGAAAGTAGATATCAGGAGAGATTCCCCAATTCCCAGTTGTGAGGTCAGAGGTTCTGGTTCAGCTCCCTCTGTGTCTCACTTCACTTTTAATAGCTTACACAAATGCTCCTCCGGGCCTCAGGTCACCTCACAGGACCCTTCAGTCTGAACAAACCCTACAGGTCAGATGAGATGGAAGAGGCAGCGGGGAACAGAAGTGGAAGTGTCATACATTAGAGAGGGAGAATACAATATTTCATTCTTAAATTGTTTTGAGAGGCCTGTGCCAGAGAGAACATGAATCAGCTTGTCAGAGGGCCTTCTGCCAGCACTGCTGAGGAAGAGGGGTAGAGCAAATGACTGTAGGGGCGACAGGAAGAGAGAAAGGAGGGGTGTTGGGCTGGGTGGGGGATGACAGGTAACCTGTCTCTCTCTAACACGGGTATGGACACTTCATCATTTAACACTTAATCAAAACTGCTGTCGTTGACGCGCAGGCAGCTACCTTCTCTGCATAATCCGTCACAACTTGCACAGGTGCTCCTTGCACCATTCAGGCAGGTTCAGGGCCAGAATTCAGGGCCCCTATTCACCTGGAGCAGATGTGACAAGAGGCTGTATACAGAATGGAGTACAGCAAAAACATCATGCTCATTCAGACTGAAAGGTTACATGCCCTTATACGATTTTTAGCCAATAGGGTTTTGAGAGGCTTTGTGTATATGATCATTAAGTTGCATGATGTGCTATATATACACATAATAAATATACACAGTGCACACACACATTTTATTTTGAATGCGATTAATCACGCTTAATCGTTTGACAGAAATTATATATATATATAAAACATACATATATATATAAAACATACACACATAGACACTCACTGTCTTTTGTCATTATCAATCAATCTCTCTCTGTCAGAGTTTCTAAATTCACTCTTTATCCTCTTCCTGTTCTCGTCGTGTCTCAGATCTTATCCTCAATGTTTTGATCTTCAAACGAAGGCTTGTAAATAGTCCTCTGTGTGGGTTATATGATGAAAGCAGCGGAGATGGCTCATGGCAGGAACGTGACCTTTCCGGAGTAAGATAACCAAACAAGAACAGTATAGGTGAATTTGAAGCCAACTCCAAAGACACCCCCACCGAATACCACTCTCATTCTCTCTTCGACTCCCTGGATCAATACATCACACTAATAAGTAAAATCTGCAAGCGGCAATTATTGTGTGTCATGTTTGCCCGCCTGCTTGAATAATCGTCCAATTTAGAAGAAATCTCACCAAGGTAAGTGCCTACAGGGGCCTGCGCCGGGCTCGTTATAAATTGTGTACAGACGTTAGAGCTGGAGTAATTAAGAGACCAAAACACACGTTAATAACGCCTGTAGCTCATTAGCTGCTGTTGCTCCTGTCAGTGGGACGCCTGGAGAGTGCTGGGCCAGCGATGGTTGTAAATGATGAGAGGAGATCAGCACAGCCCGGCCTCCCCAAAACACAAACACACTTTATCAAGCCAAACTGCAAAAAAATGGCACTTAAATAATCAGACCAACGAGAACTGACTTATTTAGGCAAACACTGCTAGATGGAAGATTTGCGAAGCGGAAAGAGGCACTTTAGGGTGTGCTTTTTTTAATCACAGGCTTTCTCGGATGTCAGTTTTTTTTAAATATCCTCCAAGGCCTCTGGGTGGTGGGAGAGAAATATTTTCAGTTGATTAAACTTGAACACAGTTCTTAAGAACACAGAGCTAAGTACAGACTTTAAAAGACCCGTTTTTCTTTTAACTCAGTGGAGGAAAAAAAGTCACTGTACCCCTGCCAGAGGATGTGAGTCTGATCTGAAATTGGACATTTTTAAAATCTGTCCTGGACTACTATTGAAAAGTTTGGGGTTAATAAGATTTTTTTTTTTTTAATTAATACTTTTATTTATTTTAGGATGCATTATTTTGTTCAGAAGTGACAGTAAAGACAATTAATGTTGTTCTGAACTTTGCATTCATCAAACAATAAAAAAAAAAAAAAAAAAACTTTAGCAAGCACAACTGTTTTCAACATTGATGTTACTTGAGCACCAAATCTGCATATTCAAGTTATTTCTGAATGGTCATGTGACAATGAACATTGGAGTAATGACTGCTGAAAATTTAGTTTTGCCAATTACAGGTACGTGAATAAATGACATTTAAAATAGGTTAAAATATGAACAAATATAAAGGTTTAATAATATTCTACAATATTATTGTGTTTGCTGTATGTTTGATCAAATAAATGCTGCATTGGTGAGGAGAGAGAGAGAGAGAGAGAGAGAGAGAGAGAGAGAGCTTTTTCTTAAATATATTTATATTTATATTTTCTTAATATATTTCTTATATTTTTAATTTTTTATTGTTTGTGTGGGGGAAAAAGTGTACATGTACTTATTTACTTGCCAATAAAGCTCATTTGAATTTGAATTTGAGAGAGAGATAGAGAGAGAGAGAGAGAGAGAGAGAGAGACCAGTCCCAAACATTTGAATAGTAGTATTTGCATAGATTATTAAAATTCTGAGACCAAAATTTAAATCTGTGACTTTTCTTTGCTCTTTTCTTTTATTCATTAATTTATTTGTAATTTAAACAAAAATACAAAAGACATACATATTTTGAGGTAAATCAATAAGAAATATGTAAGATGGTGCAGTATTTCAAAACATTCAGATATTTAAATTTTATTTTGATTGATCAAAATGTTCCTTCTATTGAAGTATTGTACAAAATTCTCTTTGGGTCATTCTCAAATTATATAAAAACGTGTGGAGTTCATGCAGCTTGAATGCTTCTGTCATTAAAAATCGGACATACCAAATACAAAGTCATTCTGAAATTCATGTTAATTTAAAGTCAACTTTTCACTCAAATTTTTATGCTGATTATTTCATTCCTAATAAAAAAAAATGATTAGAAAGGAATGCAAGTGGAAACTTCATTAGTGGTTTCAGTCTGACGATGTAAAGTACATTATCTGACGTCCCATAGACCTTTGAGGTCCATAAAAACAAAGGAGGAGGTGCACACTCTCACTCACACATACACTGGCTCAGTGATTCTAGGTTTCACCGTAGATCTAGTTATGTAGTATTGGTCAGGTAGTGACTGGAGGCCGATAGCCCATTCACTGATGCATGGCCAGCCAATGAATATGAAGGTGGATAGATGGTATTCCTAAATTGCCAATTAGTTTTAATGAGCTTTAATTTTAATGAGCACTTTCTGTTCAGATGCTGGGTCTGTTAATATAATTCTTTTTCTGAATTATTTTTTCTCCATTCCCACTGCACAGATCCACAAATGAGAACACGTCTCTATCCATCAAACCTCTGAGCATTGTGACTCCTCCCACTAAAGGTTATGCGATTGACTTACACAAATTGTACCCTCATCTTGTGATGAGCGCCTGAAGCAGAACACCCCCACCGATCACATCTCATTCTCCCCACAATGCAGAATACCTGGTCCTCTGGCCACTTTATCACTTTATTTATTTTCTCAAACAGGGGTTGTGTCCATAATGCATATATGAATGAGTCAATGATTTGCCCCTTTATTCAGATGTATTCCACCCAATAATTATTCTTGTCCTAAAGCTATACCCTCAATTAAATTCTCTGCAAACGTCTTCTGAAAACAAGATGGAACAATGGGGGGTGGGGTGGGGGGGTGGGGGGGTGGTTGGATGACTAACTTGATAGTAGATGTTTGATATAAATCATGCTAATGGTTTTAATTCCTCTAAGTGCTGTGGAGTGGATCTGAGATGCCCAGGGAATGAGGCAAAGGATTTGAGAAGTCCTGGACACAGAAGACACTCAAGAAATCCAACCTCATTGAATACAATTTAATGATAACAAATTAAAGAGATAGTTCACCAAAATTCTGTTGCCATTTATTGTGTATTAAATGCCAAATAAGATATTTAGCAGAATATCCAAGCTGCTGTTCTTCATACAATAAAAACACGCTAATACTATTGCTCAAAAAATTATAAATCATAAAAGTAGTTCAGAGTATTTTCACTGGTATATTCACTGGTATTTGAGGCATTATTTATTGTCCAAAAAAGTCTTACAGCAGGTGGTTATTTGCACTGCTCTTGGTAGATTGTGCTGGTCATTATGGAAATGAAATATTGCATTTGTGTTCTTTAATGTGCACCATCAGTAAATCACGCACTGAATTTTCCCCTTCCATTGGCAGTTTTATAGAATTGTGCTCTAATGCTAATTTGCCCTGTTTAGTAAATCTGGCCCTTAGTCTTTGTTGGAGGAACCATAAACAATTGTATTTATTTCTTTGTTGAAAATTGCTTTTAAATCTCATTTGTGAATGGACACAATTGAATATGGCATATCAAAATGGGCCTCGCTATGTACTGTATGATGCCAATGGTTCTTGCATCACACCTCATTCATATTTGAAAAAAAGGTGTATAATTTTAGGAGCCGGACACCCTCAGTATGCATTTACTTTTATTGTATGGGGGAAAAAAAGTTTAGATTTCTAAATTTTGTGTTCGTGTTCAATTAAAGAAAGTACATTAAAGTACCCCAAAATGAAAATTTTGTCATCATTTAAATTCAAGTTCAAGTTCAAGTTTATTTGTATAGCGCTTTTTACTATACAAATCGTTGCAAAGCAGCTCTACAGGAAATTAAGTTTCCACAATATATTTATATATTGCAGAACCTTAATATATTTAATTTATGGCAAAATTAGGTAATTCTGTATGTTGTCTGAGCGTTGGCATCCTCTGAGGGGTTGGCATTATCTTTTCTCAGGTGTTCGGTCATCTCAGATCATTTAAGGGTTGGATCCAGACTGAACCTTCTGTAATTCCTAGTTACCACAGAAACAGAGAAAAACATAGAAACATAATTAGCGTAGCTGCTGTTCCATCTAAGCAAAAATTATTTGTTCAACCCAAGCTAAAGAATAATAATAATGTACATTTGATCAGATATAACTGCAGTACAAGATTATAAGATGCATTATGTGAATGCTTGGCTAAAGAGATGTGTCTTTAATCTAGATTTAAACAGAGAGAGTGTCTGAACCCCGAACGTTATCAGGAAGGCTATTCCAGAGTTTGGGAGCCAAATGTGAAAAAGCTCTACCTCTTTTAGTGGACTTTGCTATCCTAGGTACTTCCAAAAGTCCAGAGTTTTGCGACCTTAGGGAGCGGGTTGGATTGTAGCGTGGTAGAAGACGAGTTAGGTACGCAGGAGCTAAACCATTTAGGGCCTTATAGGCAAGTAATAATATTTTGTAAATGATACAGAACTTAATAGGTAGCCAGTGCAGAGACTGTAAAATGATCATATGATGGGTAATATGATCATATTTTCTTGACCTGGTAAGAACTCTTGTCCTACTCTTGTTCCAAACCTGTATGAATTTATGTATCACTTCATGGTAGTCATTGACTCCAAAATTACTTTTTCCTATACTATAGAAGTCAATAACTACAGTCAACTTTTGGTTACTATCATTCTTTAAAATATATTATTTTGTGTTCAACAGAATAAAGAAACTCAAATGGTGGAACAAGTGGAGGGCGAGTAAATGATGATAGGATCTTCATTCTGGGGTGGACTATCTCTTTAAAGGTGAAGTAACATGATTTGGAATGACTTGATGATAAATAAATAGTTATAGAATTTTATTACAGAAAAACTGTTCTTTTAACACGTTAGAGAACTACTCTTCAAAGGCATACAAAACCAAGCCGTACAGCCTGAGATTTCTACAATTTCAGTACAATATCCAAAGTAAGATCAAGCTATTATTTAAAACCTCAGTGGATCCGAAATGAATAGAGAAGGTTTTGATTCATAAAACCATCCCTGCTCAAGCTATGTTTTCTTTTGTTACATGATGAAGAGTTTGTGTTTAGGGAAAATGGGAAAGGGAGAAGAAAAAAATTCAAGAGAAAAAGAAAGTAAGAGAGCAAAAGACAACAACTAATTAAACTGTGACACTAATATGGTTTAGTACAAGGGGGATTAGTTTCAGCTGAGGCATTATGTGACAAGTGAGCTAATGCTAAAGGACATAGCGAGACCAAACATCTTCCATACCGCCAATAAAAAAGACATTCATAGAATAGACAGTAAACAGAAACTATCACACAATCTCAATAGTGTTAAATTAAATTAGTGTCAATTTGCATAATCCAGTTATATGTGTGTGTGTACTATGAATATATGAATATATATATATATATATATATATATATATATAAAATATACACACACACACACACATACATACAGTATACACACACATACACATATATACAGTATATACCATATTTTTTAGGAATAAAATGTTAACAAACCCCCATTCAAAACCATTCAGAGTATAGTTAGGAATACAACTTTAAAGAGATATATTATAACTGAAATCTCCAAACTCCAATAGATAAAATTTTATAAAATAAACACTGAAATGTGTATGTGTATTCGGAAAGTTTGCTTTCCACTAGTCTGACATGTTATGCAAGACATGCAAGCAAAATAAAAAAAAACTGATGACTGTTTATAAAAATCTCAAAACTGATGACTGCCTAAAGAAAGAAAGAAAGAAAAGTTTTGCCTGTAGTGTCTTGACTTAATGAAACTGTATACCACCAGGTTTCCCATGGGTGATAAAAGTTCAATGCAGAAAAAGAACAATAATAAATAACACAGAGGAATAGTCATGCTGATAAAACAGCTGATTTACATTTAACTTGGTGGCAGCGCTATTTCAGCTAGGGCCTGGTTAAACTGGATTGTGGGTGGCTAGAAAATACATGTGCTGTTTACTGAATATGCCCTCAGAGAGTTAAACCAACAGGTCAAAGCATGACAGTGAAATTACAGAGATGGCTACTTGTCATCTGTGGACATTTAATTTCAATAGCACTGGGAGATTCACTGGAAGAGGCCAGAGACAAATCTGCACCGTGCGGCTTCATCAAATATAAACTGCTGCCCTGCCATTATCACACAGGGACGGTAAGGGTTCAGCTCAGCCTGTCATTCACTACCTGTTATTCCCTCAGAAGGGTAAGAGGACATGGGGAGAAAAAAGCAGTACTTCATGGCCGTGTAATCACTTCAGGAAGGCATGCAATTTGTGTGGCCAGAGGTTCACTCGGAGTAAAATAAATAAATAAAACAGCATCCCTGCACCTGCTATGATTGGTAAATGGCCATTTCAATTCAGCTTTTGATACATTTGCAATGTATAACTCTTAGATTTGTTGCAATTTTGTTTGGGTTCATTTCAGATGTTGAACTCGTAAGATACAATTAGTGTGTCCTCTCTTGGTCCATTCAGAGGATTTACAGGACTTCATGATTGCAGACACAATTTCAAATGCCTTCGAGCTGACTATATTTTTCAATGAATGTCTCAAATTGAATATCACATTTTTGTCATCCTCTTGTTTTTCAACAACTTTCTCAAAAGCACCCCTACGCCTCGGGTCTCATGGACAGCTCATAGAAGCAATTTTAGTCAACTCAATTTTCAACCAGTGATGCCTAAAGCAGAATCTTCACCCCATGTTTCTTTGGCTGTTGTAAACCATGCGCTACACTTTTCCCGCCATCTGTCCTCTTAAGATTTTATGAGCAGCTCTGCTTCTACAGTCACCAGTTTTTACACAGAAAGATGGAGAGAGAGAGAGAGAGAGAGAGAGAGAGATCTATTATTCAGGTCTTTTACAATTCGTCCCAACGAGAATTCGTGTTTGGAACAATTGCCCTCCTCCTCCTGTTTCCTCTGACAATTACGCTACAAAACCATTTGAATGTTTTATCTTCTTTAGTTTTCACTGGTTTATTCTTTCTCCTTTCTCCGTGCAGCTGCTGAGGACGCCAGTTGGTCGGAAGACGGCGGTAATTAAGAGCCAATTACTCCACCTCTGGAGTCTTATTAACAACGTTGGTGAGCAAGCGAGGCGAGCAGCAGGGTGTAATCACTGGGGAGTGGTGACAGGATAATGGTATGACCAGAACCACTCTTTATCATTGCCTGTGGATCTGACAGACCCATACAGTACAGAACTATCACCAACATGGGCTGCTACAACCGATGAGCCTGTGGGGTGTCTAGCAGCCCTGGGTTGAGGAAATGTTTGGGTTGAAACTCATTTAATCAATAGATCGACATTTATGGATCAGAAAAACTGTAGATACTAATTCCATCCCTATAAAAATAGACATAACAGCATTAACACTATCAAGAAGCAAGATTATAGTCTGTAAACTTCCCCTCTCAATACATGGATAGCAGAGTGCGCTAGAGAGGCTCTCCAGAGGGAAGGACATTCAAAGCCATTACAGACAATCTGATTGCCTTGTGAAAGAGGTGTCCAAAGACCAACAGAATGGAAATTAGGAAATAATGGAAGGGAATAATGAAAAACAATGAAAACTGGCAGCAAGTCGGGAAAAATGATAAGGAGAGGAAAGAAAAAAAAGCTGTGGTTTTGCTCATTCCACATCGTTTCACGTTTTAAAAGAGGTAAGAGAAAAATCAGTTATATAAACGGGTTAGGAAAAATAATTCTTCTTGTTATTTTAGATTGCCTTCTAATGTTGGCTCATCTCGTTTCCTCTGCAAGTCTAATTTAAGATCCTATCTCCTTCTCACCTTGGTGTGATATCATATCAGAGTTCAGCCAGCATAGAATCTGAATACCAAATGGATAGGCTAGACTAGTTAGTTTGGAAATGGAAGAGAGATTTCCCTCTCTTTCCCACTCCATCTTTTTATTTTCTTTCTCTCCTCCTCAGCCATGCTTGGTCAAAACTGCAATTGTGTACCTAAAGACAGATTTAAAAAAATAAAATCTTTCACTTTTCTCATAGACATAGCGAGCTTCTTTGAATCAATTTGGAAAATTCTGAGAAAAATAGCAATCAAAATGACAGACACGGACACAAATTTAAACCTCTTTGTAATGGTCTGTACTCTTCTACTCTCTGATCATATAGAATGCAATTTACAAACGTAACTACACACACACACACACACACACACACACACACACACTTAAATAATTGAAATATATACAAAAATAATAATACAAGGGAAGGGAATTAAATGTTTGTACTATTTAAACTAATTCAGGACCATTTTAAATTACTAGATAGATTCCCAATTTAGCAGGGCCATTGTGTGGACCAAGCTTGTGGATAGACACTTGCCAAATGCCCTTGCTCATAACCCTTGAAGAACCAAAACGGCATCTGTCACTCTATATATTTATGGGATGACTTTCAATTTTTTTTTTTTTTTTTTTGCTTGACCAAATACATGATTTGACAAAACATGGATCATAAATTGGGTCAAACATCAGTCCAATACTTTTAAAAGGTTGGAAGTTCCCTACAAAACATAAATAAAACAGTTTTTGTTTTTTTTCGGAATTGATCTTATCGGAATCTTATGGGCCAGGTGTGCTCTGTCTATTTATAGTTATTATACTATACACAATCTGCCACTGAAGGTTACCAGAGCACAAGAGAGGGGAAGGTTATGGACGTGTTAGAGGAGTGTCGATATCACAGGAGCAATTACAGCTGTATAAATGGCCCCTCCATCAGTCCAAATCAGGTATTCCATCAATCTGGCCCCATGGCAAAGCCCTCTGCCTGTCACCCCTCTTTCTGCCTGCAATCTGTACATTTCAACTTAGCCTAGAAATTGATAATCTGATTGTGGCCTAACTTGATTATGCATTGCATCTGCTGGAGGTAGAGTAGAGAGACCTGGCGATGAAGGAGTCAGCACATATTCAAAGGGGGAACAGTATGAGTATCTCAAGCACTGGCTGACAAGAAAAGCCTTACTATTAAAGCACTCCACACAAAGAATTAGACAAAAGTTTCTGTGGAACTCAGCATAAATAAGGCCCTTTTAATTCAATGTCTAGACACTGCGGAATTGAACAATAGCAAGTAATTCTGGGGACACAGACTTTGCTTATCTGCCTGCAGCCTTTGTGTGCAGCAGTCATATAGAGCAGCTGCACATAGATGTTGGTCATTTTAATGGCTTCTAAACCTGGCGGAGGTCAAAAGTACCATACATAAAGTACATTAGCACAAAATTATATTATTATATGTAAGATAATAATGAATAAAAAAAATAAATAAAACATAAATAAAATAAAATAAAATAAAATAAAGTAATAAACTGAATATATTACTGTTCAAACGTCTGGGATCAGTAAGCTTTTTTCCAACAATGAGAACAATGTTTCTTCAGCAGCAAATCAGCATATTAGAAAGATTTCTGAAGGATCATGTGACACTGAAAACTGTAGTAATGGCTGCTGAAAATTCAGCTTTGCATTCACAGGAATAAATGACATTTTAAAGTATATTAAAATAGAAAATTATATTTTTTTATTGTAATAATATTTCACAATATTACTGTATATTTCACTGGTAACAGACCTGCTACACGAGAACCAACTTCTGTCACAGGCATAGACCACTGGGTCACAGTTCTGATGGGTCACTATTCAGATAATATTACAGCCCAAATCCAGTCCTCTTGAGAAAAAGAAAGAAAAAAACAACAATAATATGAGGAAGGAAATCAAAAATAGAAACAAGAAAAAGAAAGAGAGAGAGAGAGAGAGAGAGAGAGAGAAAACAAACATCTGTTGTACAAACAGTACAAAGAGAGAGAGAGAGAGAGGGGACCAAGATGGACAAAAGAAATCATAGAGGATGGGTTTTCACGTTCATGTCAACAAGAGCCAGTGTTCAAAGATGTTGAAATAATGAATGCAGGGCTGGGAAGCCAGCGAAAATGAGCGGCAGCAGGTAACATAGAGTCCCACAGAAAACAATTAGAGGCCGTCTGTTCTTCCGCAGGCCTCCAGATCCTCCTGGCTTCCTTATAATTCGGACCACTTTCCTTTTCTGCCATTTACTCTTCAGTGTATCTGGGTTGGTTAACTTTTTATAGGTTGCTGGCGAGGGCTTCTTTGACTGTGGCAAGCATTTAAAGAAATGTTTTGATTTTGTGATCTTGCATCTAGTCTGTGAAAGAGCTACCTGAGGCATTCAAGGATAAGATGTCTCTACAACAAAGAGGAAAAGAGTAGAGAGAAAAACAAAACAAAATAAAACTGAAACAGGCACCGGAGGTTAGCGTATCAAGGTGACAGTAAATGTAGCACAGTCGGCACCAGTCCAGACTCAAAAGAATAGTTCTGAAGCAAACTTATTCCTACTTCATGTCTATGGACAAATAAACCTTGAAAAACTATTGGGTTTAGTACCGCAAAAAAAAAAAATAAATAAATAAAAAAAAGATTTTGAAAATGTCTGAGGCCTTTTATTACACAAGTCCTCATGTTGCTAACCTTGAACTGAGTATCTTTGAAGAGAAATCCCACAATCAATGGGTTCTTCTTAACTAAACCAATGGCTTTGAAAAGAACCATACAACAAATAAATAAATAAAATTATGTCTAGACAAATTTGAACAGACAATCGAACAATACTTTCACTATGACACAAGCTGTAGGCTGATCCTTGCTGTGAGAGAGATGTTCATGTGCATTATCAGTATAATCCACATTACCCTGAGGATACACAGATACACTAATAAGCCTTTAATCTTTACTCTCACGTCTCCTTTGTCTACATCCCCTCCTCTTCTAGAAAATGGGATTATTGCTGTGCTTTTTTACTTTTATATTTATTTTTTCACAAAAGCATGAGACAAACCTTGAGCAAATGAGCGTATGCCTTTAAACGGAGTGTCTATTTACACTAAGTGCAAATAGCCCATCTTGTTAGCAAAGGCTATTTAAACTAACTCCACCCACTAACGTGTTAATTCAGCATCAGTTTCAGTGGCGTAGATGTTAAGGCCCACCCTTTGCCAAAATTTTTTTTCTCCCTTTTCAAATCTCATATCGCATCAGAAAGGCATTTATTTTCAATAAAATTTAAGGAAATAATCAAAAAGTTAATAAAGTATCGGGTAGTGTTAGGGTAGGTGTAAGGAGGGCTTTATTTTCCCAATAAGGTGGCATCCATTTAATAAATTTTAATTAAAATTATAATTTACACTCAGTATGTTATTATTGTGTACTGTTTTATAATGTACTATAATACTGAGGTGCAGATAATTGCCACTGTTTGTAATAAGTAGTATAAATAGCAGAAAATCTTGCTATTTTAACTTAGTGTAAATAGAATCCATCGCTATTTGCACTTAGTGTAAATAGCATCTGTCACTAAAAAAATATGCTATTTGCACTTGGTGTAAATAGCGTCTATCGCTATTTACACTTAGTGCAAATAGCCGCTGCCTTAATTAAAACATTTAGTGACATTTGATGACGAATTACAATTTATTTATTTTTTCCAATGTAGAGTAGTACAGGAGCTGCGTGGAGCTCCATTCATAATTTTTGGATCCGATTTGAGCTTTGTTGCCCGTGTTCAAATATTTGAACTTTTATTTCAGTGGCTGGACTGTTTGCAAGCCCCTGATGGGATGTGATGTGTTGTGTTCTAGTCCATGTGCTCTAGTCTAAAACTATGTGCGTCAGGTAAGAATAATATATTTGTAACTGTACTGTTGTAATATTGTTGTACTATTTCTGTTAAATGGTGGATATGAATAATCACACCCAAAATAATTATTTTATAATTAATAATTGTTTTTCTTAGACTCATTGCCAGACTCATTTTGTGTGGGTATACAATATACAAACATTAGCCTATGTATTCATTAATTTTACCATGGTGAATAATAGCAGAGTAACAACAGCTTCACAACCTGTTTGAAAAGTTACGTGCGGCCGTTACTAAAAGGACGAAATGCGACAATTGTACACGAATGTCAGAGACAAGTTGCTGTACGCATGGAAACAGATTCATTATTATGACCTAGTAAACTTATGGTTCACAGTGAAATTTCCCACCCATTATCACAGTAATATAGGTGAATGCTAAATATTTAAATCCATTAAGGGGAGAAATAATGTGCGATTTGACAAGTTTAAAAGAATGACCCAGACCTCATTGGTTATTCAGGCTCAGAGTGCCAAAGGACTGACATGCCTGGGCCACACTTCCGCTAATGAGCTTCTCATTTGAACACAGACGATAGATCAAAATGTTTAATGTCTTATTAGTTCCTGGCTCATGGCTTCAGGTGGAGGCAATGCTTATTGGAGCCTCCTTTCGACACAAAATAAATGAAGGAATTAGCATTAAGCACCTCTCTTGGAAAGAAACTCGTTCTCATGCGGCCCACATTTGTCCTCTAGTCAAAATGAGCTTGGCACGAAGCTGCTGATTATTCTGCTGTCTTAATATACAATCGAGTATTGTTTTCTTGTTATAATATAAGTACATGTGGGTGGACAGAAGTCTTAGGCTTTCCACGCTGGAATCCCCACATCTCGACTTAATTGGAAAATATATTTTCTTTTCTTTTTACAGTTGAGCATTACAATCACACTTGGCCAACAGTATAATTCAGCCATTCTTACCAATTTAGAAAATTTCATGTCATTTGTCATGTTTGTGCTATTATTCTCCCTGCTCTTTACATGCTGAGGTTTCTGCTTGGAACATTAAAACCGCAAAAACTTGTTCTGAATACCATGTAGATTGCATACTTTTTTTGGTTTGTTTTCTCTCTTTATGTGGATCACTAAACGGAAATCAAGTGGATTTGTTTCCTTTATGAGCCACTGAAGATGAATTGGCTTGTGTAATTTCCACTTGTTCACACAAACTCATCATACATAATACGGGTGGCATCTGTTTTACTGCTGCACTGAGAATAAATGATTGTTTGTTTCATTTGTAATCTCCTTGCCAGATGTTAACATGGCTTGCCTTTTGCTGAGAGGGCATGAGTGTTGTGTATTTCACGCTGGTGCTGCATATGCCTTTGATGCTGCCTCCTTGACTGAGTTCACCAGGTGGCTGACACTTAACAATCTGCTACTGTTGATGAGCAGCACAAGACCACGTTTCCCAGCATGCACCTTGTACTCTGCCGTCCTTGCCCACGAGGGATCCGCTAACAATTTGCCAAAATGGCAAACATTTTCTGTGTTTGACTTGAGAGGATTCATTATAGAAAGAGGAAAAGTATCTGGTTGAATTCTCAGTCTTTTGGGACTACTTACACATAGAGGGCTTTTTGCTGGTCTAAATTCAAGTGCATAATTCGCTTTGTCACCAAAGGGGTACTTGCCATTCTCAAAATACAACTATGCCACACAAGTTGCTCTTGAAGGACTTTGTTTTTGTTCACGTAATGGTCAAATGTTGCAATTTTAGGAATGAGAGGCATCTGCCATGAAGTGGCAGCTTTTGTGAGTAAGGCCATGTCCACACAAATATGTTTTCTACTGAAAAACCATTGACTTTGCCAGGTTGCCGTCCACACTAGAATGTAAACTTTCAAAACCATGCTTTAGCACTGCATACTTGAAAACGTCTCGGTTATGTAACCCTCGTTCCCTGAAGGAGGGAACGGAGACGTAGAGAGACCAATCCACTACAAGTGTATCTAAATGAGTCAATGCACACTGGCATGTGATTATTGCATCCAGCTGCTGCTTGACCACAGCGTGAGTATAAGTAGGCTGCAGGTGCAGCGCATATTCAGCTTTTCACTTTGGAGCAAAGCCGGTCACCCGGCCGTTCATCGGTGGTACAGCAGCCGTGGCGACGGGACGTCTCCGTTTCCTCCTTCAGGGAACGAGGGTTGCATACGTAACCGAGACATTCCCTTTCAGTCAGTCACTCCACGTCACGTCGGGTGACCGAAGAATTGGGAACCCTACCAAAGGGCCACGGATACTGCCCCTTCCAGTTTCCTGTGGAAGCCTCCTGAGCCCCTATTTTTTGGCGCAGGTCAGGGCTTACCACAAGACGACCAGTTACTGTCGCTATGGCACTACCCACTCAGTAAGACTGGATAACACTGGGAAACGTACCCGTTCCACTTGGAACAGGAAGCCCATCCTTCCCGAAGGTGGTTCAGAAGCACTTCCGCATATGAACAATCGTTTAGGAGCCTATGGAAGATTAGAGGTGATTGTAGCCTCTTTGATAATGGCAGAACATCAGCCGGGGAAACACTGGCTCTGAGGCTATACCGTGGACTTTACACATATGGATCCAATTAGGTCTCACATATGGAACCCAGCCCTCTACTGTTTCTCACGGATTCATCGAGTGAGGGCCTGGCGTCAGACGTTCCGCCACGTCTGACTGCCAAGGGGATGGAGAAGCTCGAAAGGTCTACAGTACGGTCTCTCTGGAGCAGTTTTAGCAAACCGACCCGAAACTGGAGCCCCTCAGTGCTTCAATCCGTTTGAGGTGAGAACACAGGAGGAAACCGGTTCCACACGAAGGCTATAGAATCTAGTGAACGTGTTAGGGGTCGCCCAGCCTGCAGCTCTACAAATATCTGCCAGCGAGGCACCACGAGCCAAAGCCCAGGAAGATGCAACACTTCTAGTAAAGTGGGCTCTCAACCTAAACGGGCAGGGCACACCCTGTGCCTGGTAATCCAGGGTGATGGCATCCACTATCCAGTGGGCAATCCTCTGCTTGGAGACGGCATTCCCCTTCTACCGGCCTCAGTGACAGACAAAGAGCTAGTCTGAGGTCCTGAAGCTTCGCGTCCTGTCAACGTAGCATCTCAATGCTCGGACAGGGCAAGGCAAAGCTAAGGCTGGGTCTGCCTTCTCCAGGGGCAGCGCTTGCAGGTTCACCACCTGATCCCTGAAGGGAGTAGTGGGAACATTGAGCACATAGCCAGGCCGGGGCCTCAGGATTACCTGGTAGTCAGCTGGCCCAAACTCTAGGCACGAATCGTTGACCGAAAAAGCGTGGAGGTCCCCTACAATCTTGATGGAGGCCATTGCCAGCAGGAGCAGAGTCTTCATTGAACGAAACTACAGCTCGGCTGTCTGCAAAGGCTCAAATGGGTCCTGCTGTAGTGCTCTGAGCACTAGAGACAGGTCCCAAGAGGGTATAGAGGGGGGCTGTAGAGGATTTAACCTTCTCGCCCCCCCTAAGGAACCTGATGATCAAGTCATGCTTCCCCAGCGACTTCCCTTCAACGGGGTCGTGGTTGGCAGCAATTGCAGCCACATAGACCTAAAGGGTGGAGAGAGACAGCCTTCGCTCCAACCCTTGCTGCAGAAAGGACAGCACTACTCTGATCGGGCACTTCCGGGGGTCTTCTCGGTGAGAAGAACACCACTCGACGAACAGGTTCCACTTCAAGGCATAAGCATGTCTCGTAGACGGCGCTGTCGCCGAAGTGATGGTATCAACTACCTCTTGCATACTAAACAAGCAAAAAGTATGGTAACACACTACAGTTCAAATGTTTGGGGTCAGAAAGATGTTTTGGGAAGGTATTGATACTTTCATTCAGCAATAATGCATTAAATTGATCAAAAGAGACGGAGAAGATGTTTAATGTTACAAAAGATTTCTATTTGAAATGCACATTGTTCTTTATTTCTATTTATCAAATAGTCCTGAAAAAAACAAAGCATTATAAACAAAAGTAAACAGTTTTCTCAAAAATATTAAGCAGCACAACTGTTTTTAACATTGATAATAATAAGAAATGTTTCTTGAGCAGCAAATCCGATAAGTTAGAATGATTTCTGAAGGATCATGTGACACCGAAGACTGGAATCGCCATCACAGGAATAAATTACATTTTACTCTTTAATAAATTAGTTTTAACTACTTTAACTACACTGATTAAGTGTAGTTAAAGATTAAGATTAAGAGTTAAGATAAAGATTAAGATTAAGAGTTAGTTGTAAAAAATGAATGTTTGATTCACAAAAACAAATCAACTCAGTCATTTGTTTAAGAATTGGACTCTACTGGTTGCTAAAAATAACCGAATCTCCAGTGCGGAGTAATACATGGTTTGGGATGTAAAAACCAGTAACAAGAAACAAATTTTTATGGACTTGGCCTAAAGAAGAGCACCACAGTGGAGATCTTTTTGTTTCAAATTGCATGTTGTTAGTGGATTAAAGTTTCAGTAGCAAAATGCTGATTGGATTTTCTTCAGAGTTTAGTAAAAAAAGCAAAAAACAAATACAATTTTAAAAGCCTCATCTCATCAATCAAACCTGGATAACAAATTGTGAATTTTTTCGCATGGTGAGGAGAAAAAATAAAAAATAAAAATAAAATATATATATATATATTTTTTTTTTTCCACACACACTTGACTAAGTAAACCGATGTGACACACGTGTCTTAAAATTGCTCACCACAAATGCTTCAGTTCGCTCTGTCACCTTTTCAGTACATTACGCTGAAGCAAAATTTCAATAGCATTGGATAAACTGTGATGTGCTCTAATGCTAATCTATTCTAAAACATTACTTAAGTAAATTGTTTTTCTGCTTTTATTTCACGGCACACTGACATTGTCAGGTGAACTTAATGTGAAATGGCTTTAGGGCAAACGCACAAATAAAATACAGAAAAAAAGTTATTTAGCATGCAAAGAAAGTACAAATAGGATTGAACTCCAAGGAAGCATTGATACATAGGACTTCATGGTTTAAAATAAGAAATTAAACACAACCAATCTCACTACACAATATACAAAAGGTTCCAGTTCTCTACATAAGATTGGATTGGAAAGAATAGTGTTTGCTTGAATTTAGTACTAAAATGAATCATTTACTTGTATAATTTATTGACAAGACCATGAATGATTCATAAGCATGACTGAACAAACAGCTCTAAATTGGTCTTCAGTGGAATGGAAATCCATTCTGTGGAAAATTCGGATGTAAACAAGAAGCAAACACCAAGAAACGAAAGACACAAGAAAAGAAAATGTACAATAGCCACAATAAAGTTATGTTTGTACATTAAATATGGGCAGATGCACTAAGATCTTTGCACAAGACGGTATCACAGCTGGGGCTAATGTCCTCCATTTATCATACTTCTTGTCAGCGTGCACATCTTATTCAGAACACTAGATGGTTCTATGCTTGCACCCTCCATTTACTCTCCATCCTCAAATCCATCTTTTATTTGGACTAATACAGCATCTTAGGGCTGTCCTACCAAATTTTCCCCAGCAGCATCAGCCTCAGTTTCCTGTTGGAGTTGTGTGGCTGGCTCTGTGTGGGGAGGCCCTCGCAGGCACCTCTGGCCAATTTACGAGTGTCACAGAGCGCAGAGGATATCTATTCATAAGACGCTCATAAATAAAACATGTGGGGACCGGCTGGCGTCGGTGCACGACAGGCAGGTCAGTGTGGGAATTATTCCTGCCGATTCTGAACCAACGGAATAACGTGTCATCCTGCCGCTCGCTGTCATGCACACTCATATACGTAGGGGCTGGCAACCCAGCCGCAGAGAGGTTGCCTCTGACACAGGCGGCACTGTGTCAAGCCACTTGTGTTGCCACATCACAGCTAAACACATCTTTTTGTTCATGCTGTCATCCGCCAAGGATATCTTAAGGATCCAGGTCTTTACTGTTGAGACTTAAGGTGCAGTCGTTGCGTTTCTTGTACCACAGTCAGAAAATGCAGCCAGTTGTGTGGATGATATTTGTTGATGTTTAAAGCATGTTCAAAAGCATGAACTGCAGGTAGAGTACAGTGTTATATGTCATATTTATTTTCACATCTTTAAAGAGAGTAATGGCACTAAACTTCATATGTCATACTGTTTTTAACCATCTGAATATTTACTAAACTTCTGCAATTTCCTGCAATATTTTTTTTTTTTTTTTGCTTTTTCTTTTTCAGCAAACAGCTATAAATTTAACGTTCAGGAAATATTTAGCATAAAACTCAGGAGGTTAAAACAAATATTGAGATTTTTTATTTTTTATATAAGGTGTGGAAGACGTGTCAAAACACAATTTAAAACCCTGATTTGTGCATTTTCATTTTGTGCATAGAAACAGAAGCAGGATGAAAGCAAACAAGGAAAATCTACACACCGTTCAACGATTTACTTTATTTTTAACACAATGTGACAGCAATGTTTGAATCAGAGATCTGTTAGGTGCACTATTTCTAGAAATAAACATTACAAATTAGGCTATTTTGTATCCATTTTGTTATAGCATCTGTATTGCGGACGTTATTTAGCAACTAACCAAGTGGTTAAAAACAAATGTATGATGCATCATCATGGGACCAAATGTTGTAATTATTATAACAAAATTTGAAAGAAAAAAATTCTCCAACCTCTGTGATGAATTTGTAACTTTACTTTCACAATCATATGTACTGTACACTACTGTTCAAGAGTTTGGGTCTGGTAAAAAAGTACAGTAAAAAATGTAATTATGTGAAATTGTTACAGCTAAAACAATTGGTTTCTATTTAAATATATATTGCCTAAAATTTTGCTTTGCCATTACAGGAATATGTATATGCATATATGCTGGTTTGGTGTTCAAGTTTTCAGATGAAAGTACATTTTGCATTTCATTTGGAAATCAAGGTCCCAGAGTCTGGAGGAAGAGTGGAGAGGCACAGAATCCATGTTGCTTGAAGTCCAGCGTGAAGTTTCCACAGTCAGTGATGATTTGGGCTGCCATATCATCTGCAGCCATCTACCAGGAAATTTTAGAGCACTTCATGCTTCCTTCTGCTGACAGGCTTTATGGAGATGCTGATTTTATTTTCCAGCAGGTCTTGGCACCTGCCCACACTGCCAAAGGTACCAAAAGCTGGTTCAATAACCATGGTGTTACTGTGCTTGATTGGCCAGCAAACTCGCCTGACCTGAACCCCATAGAGAATCTATGGGGTATTGTCAAGAGGAAGATGAGAGACATCAGACCCAACAATGCAGATGACCTGAAGGCCGCTATCAAAGCAACCTGGGCTTCCATACCACCTCAGCAGTGCCACAAACTGATCACCTCCATGCCACGCCGAATTGAGGCAGTAATTAAGGCAAAAGGAGCCCCTACCAAGTATTGAGTACATATACAGTAAATGAATATACTTTCCAGAAGGCCAACAATTCACTAAAAATGTTTTTTTTATTGGTCTTGTGAAGTATTCTAATTTGTTGAGATTTTTTGTTAAATGTGAGCCTAAATAATCACAATTAAAAGAACCAAAGACTTCAACTACTTCAGTGTGTGTGCATTGAATTTATTTAATACACGAGTTTCACAAGTTGAGTTGAATTACTGAAATAAATCAACTTTTCCACAACATTCTAATTTATTGAGATGCACCTGTATAGAAAAAGGGTCATGCAGATATATATAAAACCTAATTTAATAACCCCAAACTTTGGAACAGTTATATACAATGGTTATGTACATTTTATTGGATGTTGAGGTAAAAAAATGTAATCGGTAACAAGTTATGTGATACCCAATGTCATGAAAATGTTTGGCAGTCTTTAAATTTGACACATTGTTGAGTCAGGGCAAAAAATACAGCAAAACCACAGACCTTTAAAAGGGCAGTTGTACCCTTCCTTAACAAGCCATTTTAGCGGAATCTGTTCAAATAACGAGAGGGGTAGAGGCCAGAGCTGTCAATTTCCTTCTACATTTTATAAGCTAGAGAGGACTAATTGGAAGTTCCTATGTTTCAGTAAGGGCCCAGTGCATGTTGACAGTGGCTGCAGGTGTGTGTGCTGGAGTCAACCTCTATGATGTAAAGTGGAAAATTAAATAGCAAGGTAAAGAGAGAGAGAGAGAGGGAGAGACTGTCACAGGAACTCCAAAGCTGTATTTATCTTGTGAGCCTGGCCTGTAATAGTCCAGACTTAATTAGCTCAATCCTGGCGCAAATGTGCTGGCAAGACCCTTCAGGAGACACTGCTATCACAGGGGCCCTGAAACACACATGGGGGACCAGACCAGGTTCATATACATACACACAAAGTAGGGCTAGGTTGAAAATACTGAATTCTCGATTTTATCCAGTTCTCATTTTGGTGAACCGATACTGATTCATAAATGCCAAGAAGCAATCTTTTAGTCTATGCTGTTTCCAGTTGATGTAACTTTCTTTGTAGCATGCCGCATATCCAATACATCTCAATAAGCTTTGTGTTGTTACTTTCAATATGAAACAGAGTCTCAGATTTCAAATTCCATCAATTGTATTACTAAATTCAAACCGTTTTGGCATTCTTTTTTATTGTGGCTTGACAAATCGCTGTATCTGCCTCAATCTTGAACCGATAACCTCTTCCTCTTTATTACTAGTTATAGCATGCAATAAACATGAATGAACATCAGAAGGTATGTTGAAAGATACAGTATTACATACCAAAATGTATCATGTCTCATGTAATCACTCGATTAAAACTGCCTACATTTTCTCAGTTGTTAATTTTAATCTTTACTATTACCACAATTTACAAACTCACAGGGTTCCATAGGTTAGAGCATTAGTTGATAGATTTTTTTTTCTTTAGAAAAATTGACATGTGGTACCTGATATACAGTACATGCAAATCAATCGGTATCAAATCGAACTGAATCAAGATTAAATTTTAATGAAATTCAAGCTTGTAAATTGAAATTGAATTGAATCTTGAAGTTTGTGTCAATACCCAGTTCTTATACAGAGTCAAACATTTTCAGACTTACTGGCATTCTAGCAGCATCACCAAATGACACAAGTGCATTCTCAACTGTTGATTTTGCATTTTAAAACAGCCGTGACAAGAATACACTCAGCATAATTGCACATCTGTCAAACCTTTTGCTGAATAATCAAGGACAGGAGTTTCAAAACAACATATACTTCCAGTCCAATCTCACAGAGAACACACACACTCCAAAGGTTTGTCTCAGGAGAGACGGACATGTGGGGTTTTTGGCCATATGTCCGTCTTGAAGTGGTTGTCCAACAGGTTTTCCTGCCAGTGGTGTTTCTAACTCCCTCTCCTCCATATGTTGATGCTTATGGTTATCCCTCCACACTGCAAACAGATCTGGGCACCAGTACTACACATGCAGTGTCCATCGCTACCAGTTCCTGTCCAGCAGGCAATCAAACCTTCAAAGGTGCCAGTTTGAGTCATCCCTGATGGGCACACTTCATTAGCAGTCTCGCTGTTGTATCTGGCACTTAGTCCTAACTGAATACCAATGCATCTGCTCACTAAGTTTGTTGTTTTTGAGTTTTTTGAGAGGACTTGGTTGCTGAAAACACGTACCATATTTTTTCAGGACATGCACTTTCTGTTCTTTTTTTTTTTAATTATGGAGCTGACAGCAATATCCTGCAATTATATGCTTGTCACAGAGGGTCCCTTCCATTTATGATGCATGGGCACATGCAACAAAGCCAAGTTTAACAGGAATGTAAAAGGAACATGTTCAAAAAGTACTGGTTCTAAATATTTGATTTTAACTCTCGAACTGTGGTGTACTCTGCAGAACTCAATTTTATTATTTGCCTGGTTTTCTGAATAATTCACTTTTCCCAGTCAGACGATGAATTCCCATGGCTGTTTTCAAAACAAAGGTGCATTTCTGCTCTCCTTAAGCTATAAATAAATAACAGCAAAAAAACATGCTGTAACAAGGTACCCCCATTTTCATATGCAATCCTCTATCGTATGTCACCTGACCTAGATCAGGAATGATGTCCATAAAGATGAAGATGGAAATGTGAAAAACACTTTTCAAAAAAAAAAAAAACACTTTTGTAGAGAAGTCTCTTATGAACAAATTCAGCTTATGGAAACCAAAGTATCAAAGTACAGTAAATGCAGGAATATGGTATACAAACTGAATAAGCAATAGCACAGGTAGGCCTGTTTTTTTTTGTTTTTTTTTTTGTCTGCTGCTATCACTAAAACCTAACATGGTAAACTAATATACTTCTTTTTTTAAAAAACAGATTTTAAAAATTAATATTTCAATTTTAAGTATAATGGATTCTCTATATTTCCTGTCAGGTATGCAGTATAACGTGTGAAATCCAGGTCAATCACAAACCAGATTAACATTTTTATCAGCACTTTTTTTTAGCAAATCCTTTAGGATTTAACTAAAGGAGTAAATACGAAATATCCCAGACAAAACCTTTCAGGTAAATCCTGGGTTCTTTACCATTTGTGCATAGTTCCGTATATGTCCAACCTTTTGACGAATGATCGGTGGCATATACTGTATCTTCACAAGGACAGCTGACATGACACGTTTTTTATGGTTTCCACGAAATATATTAAAATATGTAAACACAAGAACATGCAATTTTATGTCTGAATTTAGTTATGCAAACTTGATTATGTCCACGTTAATTACCCACATGACAACAAAAGCTCTGAGCTCTGGATGAGGATGTCAGCTGCAATGTAGCATACCTAGTACTGTACATATTTTTCTAGCTATACTGCAGTTAAAATGCCTCTTATATTGAACATTTATAGAGTATTAATAAACATGCATATTTTAAATACAATTTGCTTAAAGTGTCAAATACTTTCCCTCCTGACCGAACTAGTCTTTTTTACGATTTTCTATAAAACTGATGAAAATTTTGATAGTGCCAATTATGGCACAGCATGACATAATTACCTACTTCTACTCCTCTCTCAGTAAGAACAGCGCCCCACATCAATCCAGAGTCTATGTCTCAATGACCCATCACCTTTCAATGGGCTACTTAAAGGTGGTTACAGCTAACACAAAAATAGTCAGCTGGACACATACTTTTTGCTACTCTGGCACACACGAATCAGCCAAATACACTTTACAGGGTCGCTTTCACACTACTATTCAAAAGTTTGAGGTCAGTACAATGTTTTTTTCTATGAAAGTTATTTAGCAAAGGCACATATTAGAAAGACTTCTGAAGAATCATTTGGCAGTAAAGACTGGAGCCACAGGGAAAAACAACAAAACCAGTTATTTTACCATTATTTTGTAACAATAATTCACAGTATTTCTGTTTATGACCAAATAAATGCAACCCCAAACTTTTGAATGGAATGGTAGTGTAGGTGTATATATATATATATATATATATATATATATATATATATATATATATATATATATATATATATATATATATATATATATATATATATATATATATATATTATGTGTATATGTATATGTATATGTACATATACACTACTACATATATATGGTACAATATATACATAAGATCATAAGAGAATGTTCATTCTCATAGCTAGACATCTCTTGATTTCCTTCCCTTGATTTTTTTCATCTCTTCCCTACTGACCCCCTGCAGTTCCTTTACAGACCCCCTGGAGTGCCAGTTAAAAATTAACTATTGTATCATAAAAGTAAATTATTGGAGATAAATGTTTTTGTTTACATATATATGATAAATTACTTAGGTAGCAGAGAACAGCTCAGTAAATATACAAAAAAAAATTAAAATAAAACAAAAATCATTGTTTATTTTCCTTTTTAAATTCCATTCCTCTTCTCCCTCGGTTTTACAACTGGTTTTACAACTGTCAATTTCCAATGCATTGTGAAGTTCTCTCTTCGCAAACATGCCTTACCCAGCATTCTGAGAGGTGCCAGATTAGCAAAAGCAGCCCAAAAGCATATGGAGTCAGACACAAATTTTTCAACCATATCACCTACATGAGCTACAGAAGGAATACAACATATGGGTCCCATAGCTGTGGGAGCTTACTGATAAAACCACAAAGTGGGTTTGAGATGTCCAATTGTCCTGTAGAGAGAGCTCTCTCAGCAACAAAAGATGCCATGCTTCACAAATACCTAAAAAAAATGCTAAATAAGTAGAATGCTTTTGGTTCGTTATTCCTCATTAATGAATCGTGAAGGTTTTACAGAAATCAGCACTTTAAGCTACACAGCTGCCAGGACTGTCAAGAAGCATTAGCAAATGGTTGACTGCCCCTTTTGGCATCATCATCATGATATGTATTATTAATGTAATATATTGCTACAGTGTATCTCCAAGTTGCCCTTAATTGTGTTGCCCAACACAGCACAACCTTCCCTCATTCTATTCTAAAGCCACATCTAACACTAGTTTGTATACCATGTCCTTCACGAACCTATGCTAAAAATGGCTCCTAACATTAGTTTACCCTTCACTATTCTGCTCTAAAAGAATTTGCTGGGTTACCCCTGGCTGTCCTAGTCCTGCGGTGCCCTTCTCCACCAGGTTACTCCTGGTTGTCCATGGTCTAAAACCGCCTCTTAGCTCAAGGCCAACTCTCCTCTGTCCTTGAGGGCCCCAGAGAGCACGGACCGCATCTCTGGTGCTTGACACTGAGCCAGTTTGTGTCAAAATGGACAGGACCCTTGAGCAATTAGATGTCAAGGCAACCCAGTGTCCCGCCCCCGCTGACGTGAGTGACGGTAGGGTAGTTAAAATGAGGAGAATTTAGACTACCTCTGCAAAAACATCCCGTTTAGAAAATGCCAAGTTCAAATTAAAGGGTCAGGACAATTAATTGTCTGAGGCATTTTGCTACTAACATTTTGCTAAACTGCAAAACGTGGTCCTGTAGTCTGTTAAACAGCCTAGCAACACCAATGTCATGGGTTCAATTCCCAGGGATTATGACGTGATGATTTTTTTTTTGACCTGCCAATTAATTTGTTCCAAAATTAGATTAGAAACACAATTCATGCGAACACTTACACATACAATGATTACATACTGTATGTTTCATTATTAGCATGTTTTTAATTTCTGAAATCAAATTAATTGTGATATTTTTGGGGCACATAACTAAAGGGAAATTTTTGACATGATATTTATCATTAGAGAATTTAATTATACAATTCTTTGCTGCTTATTAAAATAAATATTAATATTTGAAACATCAATCAAACTTATGTGCTAAAACTATATATACTCATATATAAAACACAGATTTATAACCGTTACATAACAGAGAACATCCCTGCAGATATATATCAGATGTAGAATATCAGAGACTGAATCAGACAAATTTAAGATGCATCAGAACATTGAAACCTGAGGAGCTGGAATTCAGAGAGGCCCCAAGGAAATGGGACAAATAAATTAGATTCTGGCACCACTAGTCTGAAGCAAGCAAACCAACTCTTTCACAGAACAGTTTACAACCTTGAGACAAAAGAACATACTGATAATTCCAATTCAGGAAGGAGACTGTCAAATTTGGGGCAAATAATCAAGACTGATGGTCAAAGAGATGGCCATCACGTGTTCCATTATTGAATTCACGAGCTTCCTTAGACTGACTTCTCCCCCACATAGAAGACAGACCAAACCAAAGTTCCTTTGTCTAAAGAACATGCCTTCATTCTCCATATAACTATACAAAGACTTTCTTATTCATATGCACGTAAAATCATCCTAAAAGGACGTCTATGCAGAACCCCATATTATGTTTGTAACCCCCATAATAGATTATCATGTTTTAATCAAATATTATGTATGTCTTTTTAATCATTATTGAATAGCTGAAGGATTCCTATGCGTGTTTGGTATGTATGAGTGTGAAAAATCATGCTTTAAATGTTTCTTCCAATTCTTCGTTTCTTCGTCAATTCTTTGTCAAATGCATCATAGTCTTGTTATAGAAATCATGTTCAAAAGTATACTTTGCAAGGGCCTGTAAAGTTCGGACCTCTGACTGAACAGATAACATGTTGATTTATTGATGGGGTGGAGAAACAAAGCAATACCCCGAGCAAGGACAGTATCTAATTGGTCAAGACGCCCAGATGGGATGGTCTGAAAGCCGAGTTTAAAACTCAGGACACCATCAAACTCTCTCTTCTTCTTAAAAATGCTCTCTTAGCTCTCTTGGTCCTCTCCCTTCTCCTATTCTTCTCTTTTGCCACCACGTTTTGACGCTGTTCTTTGAGCGTGCTCTGGCCCACGTGCCAGCTGCTACCATAATGAGAAGAAAACCAACCTAGTCTCGTTACAACCTTTTATTCTTTTACTTTCATTTATTTTCTTTTCCATTGTGAGTTTTGTGTACTCAGTTAAGTTTTGCCGCCACACCTCGTCTCCGAGTTCAACTGGAGTCGGTGACCGCCTCAACTACCAGCCACAACTCCATTGGCTTCCCAAGAACTCACTTCACAACTACTGAACTCTCAACCAATCAGACAGACCAAACAGTGACAAAAGGGATTCCCTTAACACAGGCAAAGCAAGCAATTTACATCTCCAGGTTCTAACTGAATTGGTGCAGTTAATATAAATTTTAGCCTCATTGAGAAACTCCAAGCAAGGGTTAAATAAGTGATTGATGGTTGTTCAGGTCTATGCAATTGAACATATTGCTGTAAACTTGGGATTTCACATTTCCATTCTCTTAAACTCATCCTTTCCTTACTTTCTCTCTTTCTGCAACGTGTGAATGCTTGTGTTCATGTGTTAGATTAGTTTATGTCTTAGGTTTATATAAATAAAATCTTATTTATATTGAAAAGAGAAGTATCTTGTGTTTTGTGCCCACAAGTTAATGTCTTAATCTGTCGATCTTGTTACTGTGCAATTTAATAGTGTTTTCACTATATTTTGGATTTTAATATCCAGTACAGAGTTGATGTTATATGGCTTGGTCAATGAATCGCTGCCGCCTCAGTGATCAGCCGTGAAACAGTGAGTCTGTTCAAATTCCTTATAAAATCATAAATGATTCCCTTTGAGCTAAATTAAACTATTTGCTTTAAATATTAATATTATGTTTTTTTTTATTACGTTACACAGATAATTTTACCTTTTTATGACAAAACCGAATTAGTTCAGGTCATGTGGCATGAGTCCTCAAAACTTGATCGATATTAATGAGTTAATAATTTAAATTGTATATATATATATATATATATATATATATATAATATTAATGAGTTAATAATTTAAATTGTATATATATATATATATATATATATATATATATATATATATATATATACACACATAAAACTTTCTCTTGAAAAATCAATTTAAAAACCTTTGAAATAATGATCAAGGTGGTGAAACGCACATCTATAAAATTCTCCTCATTAAGTCATAACATTTAAAAAAAAATTTTCCTTTTCTTTATCACGGAAACTGTCACATATATATAAAATCAGAGAGAAAAAACAAAAAAGCAGTACTGAAAGAACAAGAACAATGGCTAATAATGATAGAATTAGGAAATGTATGACACTGATGAAAATTTGATGAAAAGAATAACAAACTGCGGGGATCAAAAACAAATAAATTGCTGCAGATCTTGGAATCAAGTTAACATGCTTTTCTCTGGCCCAGTTTTAACGGACTGTTTACGGCCTGATCCAGATGTGAGTACTGAATTTTTGGCCTTGTCATGGTGCATTAAAGAGCCGATGTAACCTGATTGGAACCTCACGGGCACATTTGAAATCGGGAATGCAATTATGATGCCTCGACATCCAGGGGTAAATGGAAATTGTTGGCTGAGGTTTGTCTGTCAGTGCAAAGCATTGTGGGAATTAACTGGCATTGTGGCGTGCTAAACATGTAGAAGGTGGTGACTGCCAGGTTCATATTAGAGACCCACTGATAGATTTGTTGTCATGGCGATGAAGACAACAGCAAAACAGTGGGAAAAAAATTGTCAAAATAATATAATGATGTCTGAAGTGCGGAGAAGGTTGGTTGATTGCGGGAGGAGGTTAACGGGATCCTTCCATGAATATTCACGGCTGACACCCCCGGGGATGAGAGACCCAATTAACAAATCCCATTAATTACGAGACTATCACAACTGATTAGGAGATGGCCGTCTGCTCCTGGCACAATGCGGCCCATATTTTCTGCTTCATAGAGGCACGACAAACTCAACTGCCAATCAGAGTTAGGAAGTGCAGAGGGAGCGAGGGATCTGGGTGTTGGCTGGATACAACACAGACACCGTATGAACACACAAGGCCATAAACCAACTTTCCAGCTAATACGCTGAAATTAGGTTCAGACAAGGATATGAAATGGTTCTAAAAAGAACATTAACAGCTCATTTGTGAAGAAGAGTGAACATATTAATGAGCCAATTATTGCCATTCACACATCCCCGTGTTTTGTGTGAAAAAGCATCAAATGTGGTTGAGGAAAGCATCACTTTATAAGCCCTCTCCCACCGGCAATGTGTATATGTGCCAACCGTGTGATGATTACAGAACAATGAGCATCCCTCAAGTAGGACAGATTACGTATGTGCAAGATAATAATAAATGATGATTTATATGTGACATTTTCAATGAATTTCATAATTATTAACTGCCTGCGACACTCAGTCTCAAAGCTTCCAGTGCTGTAATTGGTGAAATATTCTTAAGGCATGCACGTGTACTATTCTTTTATATTTTCAGTATTAAATGAATCCATTTGATAAGTTCATAAGAGGCACTTAAGCAGTAGATTCATAAAGGGTGAGCATTTATAGTTCCATGGTAATTCAAACCTCAACATAAATTGACGCTACAGCTAATATTAAATGTATAGTTCTCAAAAAAATAGAAAAAAAGTGTTATCTCCTGTTGTTCAAAACTGTCTGACTTTCTTCTCTGGAACATAAAAGCAGCATGTTTAAACTGATTTTATCCGTACAATAAAAGTCAGTGAGGTCTTGGGAAAAAAAAACATTTTTTAGTGAACTACTACTTTTTTGCCTCTCATACTGGTAATAAAACACTTTTCTGGGTATGCAAGTCAAACTCTCCCAAAGGGATGTCAAAATTAGCTGTTCATAATTTTGAGTCATATCCTTTGTGGAGAGATCTACGCTTAGGCTTAGGGGTGGTGATGGCGCAGTGGATAAGACACATGCCTTTGGTGTGAGAGACCCGGGTTCAAATCCACTGTGAGACACCAATGTGTCCCTGAGCAAGACACTTAACCCCTAGTTGCTCCAGAGGCGTGCGACCTCTGACATATATAGCAATTGTAAGTTGCTTTGGATAAAAGCATGAGTAAATGTAGGCAATCCTTTCCAAATCAAATCCCCTTCATTATAATGTGCTCCGCACCTACCAGCATTTCCAGTTGCCCTGGGTGAGAGTGCCTGCCAAATGAATGGAGCATAATGTAATGTATTGTTTGATTTGCACATTTGCATGTTCAACAGAAGTGGAGTACAATGTGAACAGTGGAAACTGCAGCCGAGGCCAACTCAGTCAGCCCTCTGTGCTAATCAAGCTAGTGAACTACTCCTTGTTTTCAGCATTTAAAGAGCTAATGCCAGGGATGGTAATACATTTTTAATTGCAAGTGTGATTACCCTTCTAAGCAACCTCAGCCAGTTGATTAAATGCATTTGGGTCAATATTAGAGGCCAGTCATTTCCAGTGTTAGGGCCTCAGGAGAAAGTCCTAGAGGTAATTGCTGAAGCACAATTAGAAATCTTTCATATTGTAATAATGGAGAATCACGTCCTTTAGGAAACTGGGCAAAACATGATTAATGATAGAGAACACTTCTCAGCATATTAGCAAATGGCTCTATTTAATTGAAAATGCTAATTGTGCATGAACCGTATGGCAATACATTTGTCTTTCAAACTGTATTTTGTACAGTACCAATACAGAGTAATAATCATTTCTTTTCCTTATTATAAAGAACTGCAGAGTCCTTGTCGGGACGGTACGTTATCACAGTCTGCTGAGTATTCAAGTCTTTTATGTGGAAAACATGGATACCGTTTGAGATTTATTCACGTTTGCAAATCTGTTTTTCCCCATCGCTATTTGGCAAGGATAAATGCACAATTGAACTTTAATTTCAAGTGTGCATTAACAACCGCAGATGAAGCTACTACTGGCAGGTTGTTGTTGGATTTCCAGATAATGAACAGGCAAATTTCCAATGCACAGACCACAATGAGCAATGATGCAAATTTTTGAGTAACCCACTGAATTTTTAAATGTCTTATGTTTTTAAGATTAACGCCTCCACTCTCTAACAAGGGCTGAAATGTGATGTTGTAATTCAGGCATAAAATACGCATTATGGCCAGAAAATGATGGCACAGACAGCAGCATATTTGTTAAACATCATACATCTATGAGCAGCAGACCACATCAGCCTAAAACACAAGTTCTTAATCCTGTTCAGTCATATCTAATCACTTTAACTTTTAGTGATATGACAGTTCTTTGCATCTGAGCAAAGTGTACCTGGTAATTACTGTCAGGGAAAGAGACAGAGGATTTTGTAAACGATATTTCTGACTCCGTGCAGATCTTGGAAAATGACAGTCTTAATGCCAGATTGGCCTTAATTGGGGAGCTTGGTTAAATGAAGAATAAGAGCATTTCTAGACTTTTTAAAATGCCCAAGGAAATTTTAGATTGAAGCTGCCCATTTTATTTTACACCTCACCTGTCAGAAATGGATGCAGTTTATGAAAATCTTATGAATGTGAAAAAAATGTTGATGATACATGCAGAGTTGGACACTGATTGAAACAGAAAGCAGGATAAATAAATGGATCATAAATGCTAGCTAACTGTTGAATGATTAAATGACATTTAAGCATTGCAACAGTTTTATTAAAACTAAAAGCAGTAAATGTAACGGTGCTGGTTCTCACCTTCAAACTCTAACCTTAAATGACAGCTCTGTAAACAAGCTAGCCCCTGACTGGGCTCCAAAATCTGACACTCGGTCTCTCCAGCCACGTGTGATGATCTGCACCATGTGTTGCCGAAGAGAATAATTGGCCCAAGTTCCATGCAAATATCACCGTGCCACCGAATTAAAGGTGGGATCTGTTCGTTCATGCAGATGACAACTTGAGCCCTCATGTTCTCTCTCTCAGAATAATCAGGCACCCAAGGAGCACATGGAGGCACAGGAACATAAAAGCCCCCTCTTTATGTCAGAGGAATTAAGTGGCCTCCTGTTCAACCCTATGCAGGAGATGGAGGAAAATCCTGAGCAAGGAGGAAAACAACAACAATAAGCAAGATCAAGAACCTCATTGCCAAACGCAGCCAGAGGAGCATTTCAGCATTTGGCATTTAACAATTACGATTCTTCAAATCAATGTCTAAATGACTAAATTCCTGACAGATACTGAAGGAAGATAAAGCTGGGCTTGGAGACTGAAAACAAGGTTAGCTGAAAGACACCAGCCAAATCAGCTTTTGACATCAGATTCCAATTTTAAGCAAAGATTATTTCCGCTTTTCCGACAGATGACATTGCAAATTGTCCTTTAACATCTGTCTTTGTTAATTTTCTCTAATTATGTTGTGATGCCAATTAAAAGCACATAATTACAGAATGGCAAACACTGTGCAGGCAAGCAATAGACAAACACTTAGACTCAGCATACAAATACACAGTAATGTTTACGTAATCCATGTTTGTTTTTTTGGGACTCCAGTAACTCACACCTTCAATGGTAAAGCTAGGGTAGGCAGTTTCTACACTACAGGTGTCATCTAGCGGAACTACAATGTCAGGCCTCCCCTAACTCAAACCTCACAAGAACAGCTTTCACAGGTCTATAAAAGTGAAGGCATGTCTCAACATGTAAAAGTAGATTCCTTTCAATAAAAGGTCCAATGTATTAGGAATACTTTCAACTTTAAGTTTAGCTTACATGTCGAGAAGAAACTCTGCAAGTTTGTTATATCGACTGAAACCCAATTCATTTCTCCATCTTGTAAAAACTCTGTCAGTGTTTATGCTTGTTTTACCCTCCTGTCTGTCTCTGTGTATTTTAGCAAGCTTTCGAATTTTGGTTTTCACTTTTGTAACAGAATCAGAATATCTATCTATATATAGACCACTTTATTTATTAAGTTTGAAGAGACAAAACGACTATAACAAAAAATGTATCTGAAAAAAATGCCTATCCTTGCTTTAATGAATACATTAGGGTAGTCCATATTCCTGCCACCTCCACACAAATAGAAAGGTAGATATACCCCATTCCAGTCCCTTGGGTGGCCCTCATTAGAGGGGGGACAAGCCTTTGAGAGGGGCTCTTTCTCCTTCATCCAAAGCAAGGACAAAGTAATGTCAGGCCGGGGAGTTATAGCCGCCCCTTCTTTAGTTCTACAGCTTTGATGGGGAAACAGCAACTCTTCTAAAGGGAAAAATTGCACTCTCTGGCCATCATTTACACAGACAGGCAGCATGTAGGTGGTGCATGTGTCAACTCATTACAGAACTAGCGCACAGAAAATAAAGAGCTCCAATGCTGTTAATGAGGAGTGAAAAAAGCTTGATTTGTATTGTTGTCTTGCCTGATAAAAGCACTAAAAGGCTTTTACATCCATGCCAACCAATCATAACGACCAGATGTTGACTCAATGAGATTCAAAAAGCAGAAAAGGTCATAATTTTATTTTTGTCCTTCTCGCTTTCTTTTATACGAGTTGGACTAATTAAAACACAAAGCAAGAGATTGCATGACCTGTCGATGGATTTCAGTTTGTGATGGCAGCACTGCTGTTACCAGCATGCCACAGTGCTCAGCGCTCGTCGCCCAGCTCCGGTAGAAGAGAGCAGAGCGGATAGAGCTGCGGGACACTGCCGTTAATAGGAGCATGGCTCTAAATAATTCATCATGTTTCAGAGGAACAACACAGGCTCTGTGAGGAGGGTTGCTGCACACTCATGTGGGCGCAGTGCTCTGAGAGCAGGTGAAAATAAAACTGTGGTTTCTACCAGTGCTGTTGGGTGCAACCCAAGAGAGACGCTACACAATAATGGAGCATGTGCTGAACTTTAGACATACCCTCTGATGCTGCTCACCATGGTGCTGACTGAACCCACAATCTACATGTAGTCTGCTACTCTAGCTGTGCCACCTGCAAAGGCAACATTAAGAGCCATGTTGATCTGGATGTTTGTTGACTTCAGCGCAGGGAAACATGTTATATCAAACCCTGTGCTGAATTGCTAAACAAAGCGTGAAGATGTGGAATGCAATGCTGTGTGTCCTAAAAATTAACTGGTCACAATTTCTGGATTCATGGTAATGGATAGAAGTTATAGAAGACAGCAGTGTTACTGTGCTTAAAATCAATGTGAATTGTCATTTGCAGCCCATTATACTTCTATAATTTGACATAATTCCTTGTGAAGCAAAATATTCACCAAGTAAAATACAAGGAAAGTCATTATTTTATCCATATGGTATTGACTGGAACAAAATAGCTATTGATTTTAACATTATTGTTGGGGACTAAGTGTTTGCAACTAAATAAACAGTGAAGTGACTACATAACTTTTTAGTGTACAGTATAAGCAAAAAAAAAAAAAAAACATTTAAAAGAAATTCAGAAGTAACTGGTCAATTTTAGCATTCTTGGTAATCAGAATATATATATATATATATATATATATATATATATATATATATATATATATAGATAGAAGACAATCAGTAACCTACTGTTACTGTGCTTAATATCAATGTGTATTGTCATTTGCAACCCATTTTACGTCTATAATTTGACATTTCTATGTAAAGCAGAATTTTGAGCAAGAAAAAAAAGTTAGGCAAGTCATTATTTTATCTGTCTGGTATTGAATGGATCTAACTGGCTATTGATTTTGACATTCATGTTTGACATTCATTCATTGACTTTTTTGTGTGAGTGTGTGACACTGCACTCATTTTTAGTGTACAGTGTGAGTATAGGAAATCAAACAAGCTCACCAAAACTAATATACACTCACCATTTGCTGTACTACTGAAAAATCAAGATCCTTTATCCCCATAGTGAAATTTCCATTCAGACAGTGATTTTTTTATTTTTTTAAATGAATTATTTGCTATTAATATTGCTAATTAATAGTGCTTATAAACGGCTGCTGAGACAGTATTTTAGAGTAGAGACTTGGAAACAGTACCTATGTCAAACAAGTGGATGTCTGCCTATTATTTAAAGTATTTGAAAAGTATATAAATCAAAAACACGAATGCCTTATTTTAAATAATCTAGTCAAATACACCGCAAAGGCAGGGACTCAAATTGGTTGCTTTTTATTCTGTTCATTTACAAGATCCATCCAAACAAACCAATTCACTAGAATGAATCAAACCTCCCATTAGAGAGAGAACCGTTTAGGATAATATTCGCTTGAAAGAATCAGACTTTAGATACTTTAACAGATTTTACCAGCTTTACATATTGTATGAAAGAAAGAGCTGACAGTGTGGGTGTTTACTTCCACCCACTCAGGAATAAGTTATACAAATGTGACATTAAAAAGTTATCATTGTGCTATAAGAAAGTTTGTTACTGGAAGAGCTTGTTTTGAAAGCAGCCGTGTGATTTCAAAACTACTTATGTGGTTAGAATGTCACAATCATAGTGGTTTGTGTGTTGGATGTTGCCACATGCTGAATCATAAACAATTTAATTTCCTTGTTAATGTTTAATCTTATTCTGCAGAAGCTCTTTACTTACAGATTGTAACACTATATTGTTTCTACAATGGATAACAAAATATCTGTACAAAACTGCACAATGCAAATAAATTATCTTTACGGATCAGTGCCGCACATAGCATTTATAGAAATAAAGTTTGTGACTGAAGAGCTGAGCAGCACAAAATACAAATACTTTATACATACTATATACACATACGATATTATATTGTGCAGTTTTGTTTTCTTTCTAGATCATTATTATATTTTGGTGAGTTTGATTGGGTGAAACACTCATCAGTCTGGTGGAGCAGCGCCTTATGTGGCCTCACTGCATTACTACTCTTTTCCTAAGAGAAGTGTGTTGTTCCCAGATCTCTGTTTTAGAAACCATGTGCAGGCGAAGTGATGAGCTCAACCTTCTCTTAATTGGACCAGATGTCTGCAAACTGTGCTGTCACAATACATTTTGACCCATGACATTTGCCAACTCGACACCTCTGCACTTATTGCTCATCAGAGCAAAGAACCATACAACTCATCTGTCCACCTCCAGATCGCAGAATGCTCAGGTCAGCAACAAAATACAGAGTGAATATCACAAAACAGACTGGTTCTTACTATGTTGTCAGCCAGCTGAGGAAGAAACGAACATGGCAAGATATTAATCCACACTAACACTTTAATAATGACTAACTGACTTGCAAACATTTTGCGGAACCAGGTTTAACTTCTAATATATCAGTACTAGGGCTGCTAAACAATTACTATTTTTAACTGAATTATTTATATTATATGCTCATTAATCAGTCAAATTAACTGCAATTAATCACATCAATAGTTACTGAAAAAAATAAAACCAAGTCATCATAATGGCATCAAAGGTTCAGTGAATAACTTTTAAAATCAATTTCAAGGTTTTTTATTTCAAGGTTCTGTTCACTGAAAGGTACCCAAAATGGTTCTTATATAGCATCATTGTAAGAAAAACAAATTGGAACCTTTGTTTTTAAGATTAATTGATAAGACTTTAACATAAGCCTATTACTGGCCTACACTCCATACTATCAAGTTTTCCAAGGCAGACTGTTTTCTGTTTTGTGCCGTCCAACTGATTTTGAATGCATGAACATGTCTTGTGTGAACAGCTTTTTACTTATTCTGTGCTACCTGCTGTTGGTAAGTGTGTTTTGGCCAAGCAAGTTGCCTGCAGTCTGATAACTATGGACTTGCAAAAACATTAAGGTGCTACTTCACACTTGAATTGTTGCAAATGGAAGGAAGTTTCCTTGTTACTAAAAGGCCCTCATTAAAAAGCCAAAAACACCATTATAGGTCAACCTCAGACTTCAACAAAAGTGGTACCACAATCACCCAAACACAAACAATAGATCCGGTTTACAACTCCACAAGTCAGTTTCATTGTTGAAGCAAAATTGAATCAATGCCCCTAAATGTCCAAAGCATTCTTCTGGGTTAATATAAACACGCATACTCACACAAGTAGTGAACTGATCCCTCCAGTGTTTGTTTATGTCCTGAGTGATATATAATCCACTGTCTACAAAGGTAATCCAAATAGGGAAATATTCCAAGGTTTCACATAGACTCCCTGCATGCATGGTGTGTGTTGGAAACATGTTCCTATAGTGTATACTTTTTACAGTGGTTTGTTTGTGTGCTTGAAATGGCCACATAACAGATAGTCTCCTGATCACATGACAGGAAGTCACCTGGTCATATGACAGAAAATCTCCCAGGTGGTATAATAATATTAATTGTATCTAATCCACCATGAAAAAAATATGACCTCATGTACATACAGTATATATACATAAATAAAGACAAATAAACTGTACACTTTATGTGTTAAATAAATAAAACTTGACTATTACCTGTGTTAGCTATTTTAGTAGATACGGTACAGACCTGCAATTTACAATGTAACGTCTTATCAAGTCAGTGCATAATAAATGCTCTGACAAAAGTTTTTCTGTAAAAGTTCTGACATGGCAGTAAAGATGAAACACAAATGCAGCCTGGTTAGTGAGATAGAGAGACAGAGCTGAAGGAAAGCTGGTTAAGATTAACAGCTGTTGCCTCTCAAACTGTGTATTAGAATAAAGAGCAGAGACAAATAGCAGCGCACAGAGAACAGCAGAGAGCAGCTTCATTACTCAGTCAGCCTGACTTAGCCTGGGATAGTAACTATAAATAAATGTTTTTAATTTGCTTTTCTCTCATTGTTCTGGGGCCTGTTCTGCTTAGCTGGCATTTAAGAGGAGCCATGTGCTTTGAATGCAGAGTGGCCAGTGATGAATGGGGCTAGTCTTAATGTAGCTGAGTCTCCTTCTGCAGCACTCACTCACAGCCTCACAAATGAGCACGTACATCCAGACACACACCCCCAGCCAACACATACACTCTGAGACTCACAGTTATATATGGCCCAAAACCTGGTTATACAACTAAACATTCATTGGCAACACCTGTTGTTTTTAAATGCATTATGCATATCACTGATGTCAAATTCACATTTTATATATATATAAGGTTGCTGGTTTGAATCTTGTAAGAAAGCGAGTCATGAGCTATCACCACTGAACTTTTGAGCAAGGCACTTAACCCCAGGTTGCTTCAGGGGCATTGTCTTTGTAAGTGTATACAGAAACTCACTTTAGATAAAAGTTTGTGCTAAATGAGTACTTATCAGGGAGGTAACCAAATATTCAAGATTGGAGGGGGTGAAATTTAAGAATGAATGCTATCTAATGATCTATCTATATACTGTGCCTTTAATGACAATGGGAAAAAGAGAGTATAAACTTTTTTGTTTCTTTAATAGTTAGTATTTGTACAAAAATATTCTCAAACCAAGATGCAACCTGCCTACACTGCATCAACCCCACACAATCATGGAAAAGATGTGAACATCTATATTTATCAGCTATAAGAGGAATGAATAGACTCAAAAATCAATTGCTATACTATTGAGAAACAGGTAATTCATTCCATTTTCTGATAGAGCAAAATTCAGTGTTGGGAAAGGCTATGACACTCTCATCTAACCCCAGCGAGTCTGAATCGAATGTTTCTTTAGCTGGGGTAGAGTAATAAATATGGTAATTCTAAATGGGAAATTTGGGCTCTGCCACTTTCCCAGGGCCTTTTCTCTGATATTCAATCTGCTTACCAAACACCATCGTATCAACCACTCATTCACCTTTCTGATTTAACACCAAGATGGAGTTTTTCTTAACTCATTCATTCACACACATGCATACACATTTACTTAGCTAAATGAATATGTCTTGTAACCCCTTAAATATTTAATATAAATCTAATCACAATTGCAATAAACTAACCCTAACTATATATATATATATATATATATATATATATACATACATACATACTATACATATACATATATGTATACATACATATACATATACATACATACATACATACCCCCCCCCCCCCCAGAAACATATGGTTAAAATAAAGATGGAAAACAGCTAATCAACCTTATTTGCATTATTCTGCTTTTAGTTGTTCAAAGTTTTAATCATTTTCCTTTCATACGGAAAATCTGTAATTATCTGGTTCGATGACTACTGTTTTGCCACCTTTTGATTCTAATGTGCATTCAACATCACACTTGTTACAGGATTGGTAATTAAAGCAAAAATCCACTAATAAATGGCATTTCACTTACTTGTTAGTTCTACATGTCACATCAGCCTGTGCAGATGTTCCCCTTACTGAGTATTAAATTAAATTATATTTAAACTATCAGACTTCAAAACTCTAAAAACATCAGGTAAGATTTAATGACCTCGAAGAGACAAAAAATGAACACGTGTGCTTTTACTAACTTTTCTGTCCTCATTTAATCAAAGAAGACGGTGCCTAAACTCATCTAAATCAGTACGCAGGTAGTTTTTATTCAGTGTAGGCCAGAGGGAGAGTACTCCAGGAATTCTCTGTATAATGCTCTTCCTCTGCCTTTTTTTTTTTTTACGGTGACTCAGTTGGGTGGCAGAGTCAGTGTGCTTTTCCCAGAGATCCATATGGAAGGAAAAACAGTGAAAATGGTGGCCAACAAAATCTGCCCTCCAGCTGGCTCATGTTTTCCACCGCTCAATTTGAGGAACAAAGCTGCAAATTTTGATCCAGCCATCCCAAATTAAGAGTTTGAAATTTACCCCAATAGAAATGGCCCTAGTTGATCTAGATTTTACTGCATAAAATGATCATACACCTAAACAGTTAAAAGATTGTCTGGAAGGCCTTTGTGAGTTCAAGATAGATTTTGAAGCTTGCAATGTTGTCTATGGGCACTGAGATTTTGATAGCGTGAGAAATGACTCCTTATTAAAATGTGACACTATAGGCCCAGTTTGCTCACCTGTGCTCGCCATGGGCAAAGGTAAGTTACAGTGGGCTTCTGCTCTGTGATAAGTACCGATCAGTCCGTTCACAGGGGGCCATGCCTGGATGGCTGCAATGTTTTACAAGAGTGCCAGTCTCCCTTCTTACCTCTTTGTAATGTATTCACTGCATAAAATCCTTGCATGACTGAATTCTGCATTACATACATTTAAGGAAAGATCTTTGCTAGAACACAACCATTTTATTTTCTTTTAGCATGCTTATGAATGTATGGCTCACTTTAATATATACTGTGGCACATCAGTATAAAGATTATCACAAAGATGGACTGAGGAACAGTATTTAATTATATTGACTTTGCCAGACCACATACAGAGATAAGATGACCAGGAATTTTGCATCAATAGGGTTACGGAGAAGAGAACTAATCGAGTGTGGCAGTGCCCTCTACATACTAGCAGGGGGACTAGGGCACAGCCAAGGGGACTTTTGATTAGTAGGGCAGACATGAAGGAGGTTTCACTGACTGCTTAATGCAGTGTTTATTGTTCTCCACAGCAGAACTAAAAACGGTGGGGGAAAGAATTTAGGAATGTTTATATATTTTTACAGCCAGAGATCTAGTTTTTATTTTATGCTACTGGTCCTTAAGAATCTGGTCCAGATTTACTGTTATCCTCCAGTACCAAGAAAAAATAAAATAAAATTTGGTGCATCTGTACTGTCTCTCATAATGACTGATGGCGTTTCATATAAACAGTAAAAGATCTGCTTTGCTTTTGCATTTTGTGTGAGAGTGCATATTTATATTCACTGAAGATGTATGCTGAAGTGAATTATTGGATCCTAAATGGAAATTTATGCAGAGGATTTAATTTCACTAAAACCCTTTTATGTACTTCACAAGCAAAGTTTGCCAATTACTTCATTTTTTTTTCCTTTGAGAATTCAACAAACCTATTACTATAAACCTGTGAATGCAATGTATTTTGGTAGCAAAGACGGTCTACTTTTGATCATGATGTCATTTTGTCTAATTATCACTGCTACTGCCATCATTTTCATAAGAAGTAGTAAGGGCAAATCCAAAGTCCTTAATGGGAGAAGAGCTCAGATCTCAGGTGTCACATTCAGACGGCGAAAACCACAAACTCTAGCATTACTTTCTTGGGCTCATGCTCCCAATTAGACCCCCTGGGGGACTGAGGCCCGGCCGGTTGAGATGAATTCCATTCATGTTATAAAGGTTGACCTTTCAGTTGCAAACCATTTGACACTCATTAGCTTACCAACTAGCCTTTACTTAAGGCAAGCAGCAGTCATTGATTGAGATCCTCTATTATCTTCCTCCACGCCTGATGCTTGTTATCATTCATATAAATGCTTCAGAGCTCTTCTGTCTTTCTCTTCCTTTGTCTTCTTCCTTTTTTTTTTCTTTTGGATGGGGCGGGGATGAGTGGGTAGTGACATTTAAGTGAGACTGAACATTAATAATGATACTTTCCCGTAAACTCAAACTGTATTACACAAAAGGTCTTCAATTTTCTGGCATAAAATTCAAATAAATTTATTGGCATTTAATTAAATAAATACAGTAATGATTTAAATTATAGAGGAGACTCCTAGTTCCCTCTATGAACCTGAAATGTCTCTGCAGGTTGCAAAACATTTTTTTTAATAAATACATTATTTTACTTGTGTACTCAGTGCTGCATGTTATGCTTGCCTTAACAATTAAAGATTTAAATCTAGTCTGAATCTACAACTAGATTTTGTTTGCTTCATCATCCTGGATTGCATTGGACATAAACTCGAAAAAATAAACTCAAATTTTGAGCTTTGATCAAATGCATTTTAATACGCACAAAAGAGAGAAGATTTGCATGCCAATTTATTAGGCCTCAGGAGATTTTTCTGTCAAAGCAAATAACATTACAGTTCTTCATAGGACAGATATATCTGAAACGGTATAAAAGATTAATCATTTACTCACTCTTATGTCATTCCAAACCTTTCTGATTTGTATGATATTGGTAAGCAAACATGTTCTATTCCCACTGACTTCTATTGTATTTTCTGTCCATACAATGGACCAAAAATCTTCAAAATATATCTTTTACATTCTGAAGAAGAAATAAATGCATAGAGCTTTAGAATTATGACAATTTTCTGTGGAATGATTTCCTATCACAATGTTAGGCATATATGTATGAAAATAAAGATAGCGAGGTCAAGAGAAATTGATTATTATATAGGAGCACTGCTCTTTAAAGGACTGTGACCGTTAGTCATCACTGACTAAACTGCGGCATTAAACTCACTATGGTCTCTAAGCCTGTCATCTTGGACAGAGCCCTCACAAAGCGTTATCATTATCAGTGTATTCAGTGTACAGATCTGATCTGAATTTTACCTATTATCTGCTGTATGTTCTCCATAGACCTTATTTACTCTCCTATTTGTATTTTATTTTATGTTTACTCTCTGTTCTCTGTCACCAATTGAACTTTCATCCAAGGACAGCTTCGGCAGTCTCAGGGAAAACAAATGCACTCCACTTAATTGTGAATAGACTGTAATTAAGTGCCACTGTGTCCACCGAGTAAAGAAAAACAGCACTACTTGCTGAATAAAGTTTAAAAAGGATTTATAAAAAACTATATCCAATGTAGAAATTGGCTCGAAAAGGTGGAGTCATCTTCATTACGTATTAAGTGCTGATCACTGAATTACTCTTTTTGCTCTGCGAAGCACTTATTGACCATGCTGAGCTCCGCTAGCATCATTTATCTACTGTATATCACATCGAACAAAAAAAAAAATTTCTGTCATTATTTAGCTAAGCTCAATGTCATTTCAAACCTATCTGACTTTCTTTCTTCTGTAGAATACAAAATAATATATTCTAAAAAACTTTTATAGACAAAAACATTGCCATTCTTAAACAATATCTTCTGTGTCCCACAGATTTTTATTTTTTTTAAACTTAAAAGTCACATAATATACTGTGTTGTGTGCATGTATTATATTGCACTATTTTACATGAATAAATGGACTATACATAAAATTGAAAATATTTGTACAGCAAATGTCATATTTGTGCACCACAATGTTTCTCTTTAGCGTATTGGACCAAACACATGCAAATAATATGGATATTTCTTTCTTCACCCTCTCATGTATTAGCTTTTCCTTAGTTATTGCCTTTAGGTCATTCAGCTAAATCTGAATAATTCATCTTGCACTAACTTTAGTATCTCCTCAGAACATCTACAAAGTGAGTGAATACTTTTTTTTTTCCTGCAACTGAACCTAAATGAAGCCCCCCCCCCCCCCATAAGGTGAAAGTCCGTTTCCAAAATAACATTGAACCCCACCGACAGTTTTTCAAAATATATTATTTTGTGTTAGAAAATAATCCAGAATTTTCATTTTTGGACGAACTGTCCCTTTAACTAATCAGAACCCCCTCCTCACCTTAATCAGTGAGTGTTCAGACATTTGGGAGAACAAGACCTTGTTTATGAAGAGGCCAGCTGAAAAGCAGAAGCAAAGTGATGAGGCGAGCGTGCCAGGCTTAGGTCTTCTGAAGCAGATTGGAAGAAGTGTCTACATGATTGACTAAGTGAAAACATATGGTGCTAGAAGACCCAGGGGACCAAAGTCTCTCTACTGAAGATGCTCTCCTCTCCCTCCCTTACTTCCTTGCTTTCTTCTCCTCCTCTTTTCCGGCTGGTTACTTGGTAATTAAGCGGGGTGCGGACCGTGTGGAGAGTAGAGCTGATGAGGTCATAAATAGGGTTCACAGCCAATGCGACTGTTATTCTCTGTAACGCATGCCTGGGCGTCTCAAACCTCTCTTTGTCTGCCAATTAAGGCAATTAAACTCCTGAGAATGAGAGGAGAACCTGGCTGCTCAGGCAATTATGCAAAATAATAATTACACAGTGACAGTCGGGCAACGTGTTCTGACAAAACGGCCATCGGTGATTATGCGTGTTTTTTCGATGTGACGCAAAACTACGAGCCACTTCATGTCAGGCCACAGGCTCGGATTTCTGCAGGATGACGGCATATCATGTGGTCTTCCAGCCCTGTTGTTCCTCTTTCATTTTGTAATCAGTACATGTCCGTTAATCAAATCTTATCAACCCACTGTGGTGAGTACACTGATTAGGCCAGCCATTATCTCCTGTAATAGAAGAGATGTCGCCTCTTATGCTGAAATTCTGCCTCACAAACAAGTGAAATGACTATTGCGATAAATCCCACAATAAGGCACTCTTCCTCTTATGCAAATAATTTCACCCAGACCACTGAAACAGCAATGTGGACATGATTTGCTGTGACACCCACGACTTCAAATGACTCTTTGTCTTAGTGTATTATTTCCAACGTCTTTCTTTCTGTGCTCTCTTTAGTTCAGTAACACACAAGAGGCAGAGCATTAAAGCATCCTCACTTTAAAGAAATTGTGCATAATTTCAGTCGCAATACTCTTTGAAAATGGCATTACAGTTAGGACAGGGAAGACGAAGAAAACAGACCGAAGAACAGCCCCTGGGACATTAAAATGGTGATTATAGAAAGCGATAGGTATTCTTGGGAGATGTGCAATGTTTTCTTGGCCTCTAGTTGAAAAGCTATACAAGGACAGAAGCAAATAAGCAGCTGTTACAGTTGAGGTTTCTGTAAATAAAGGGGCCAGGGTGTGGCGTCTTGTCTCTCCAGACTAAGAATGAAGGAAAGATAAGAACTCTAACAGATGGCTGCTTGCAAGGAAGCTTGAGCAAACTCTTCTCCTTGGAGAAACATTCTCCAAATGTGTGAGGCAGCTCCAATACCCACCTGCCACTCTTGAGAGCCCTGCTCAGAAGAAATCAGAAAGTGATGTGCATGCTGCTTCCACAGATTCAAAAGCATTTGTGTGCGAGAACACGCATTTTCGCTTTGGATGGGATTCCTGTCCTTGCCCCATGTGGCTTGCTGTCATTTGGGAGTTGGTGATACCACTGAGTCGGCAAATAAATAATGTATTAAACACAATCTACTCTCTGCGGAGATCTTCCCAAGTGGAATGTTTTCACTTCCATCTGGTGAGCGCTAATTAACAGACATGAGCATCCCAAAAGAACTGGAGACCACGCTCTTTACCTGGACACCCTCATCTGTCTCTTTTATCACAACATCCCTTAATGGCCTAATTGCATTATTTTGCTTCTACACTGCTCATGGTACCCCACGTATAGCTTAAAAAAAAAATTATAAATCAATTGACCAATCAGTAATTAGCTCTTACATACTAGGCTTTTAAATTCTAATTAAATTCCTGTATTTGAATTGAATTAAGGTAGCATCTAGGATGCGTAATTGGAATTTGAATTTAATGTAAAAAAAAAAGTAGAATTAAAATTAATTTAAATTCAAATAAATATAACTGTCATTTTTAACAAGAAAGCAATGTTTGTCAGAACAATTTTTGAATACTGGCTTGACAAAGTCTTGTGAATGTTAAAAAAAAAAAGTTTTAAATGTTTTAAAATTTGGATGGATATATATATATATATATATATATATATATATATATATATATATATATATATGTATATATATATTTCCATAACTGTGTCCTCTTCGTAATTTCATCATATATTAACGTTTGTGACTCAAGGTGGAAGAACACTTCATTTCCCAGTATGCATTTTTGCAGATGTGGTTTATAACCCTTAGTAAAGTTATAAACCATAAACAGATGGTGGTTTATAACTTTACTAAGGGGTTTTCCTTCTTCAGGAAACTTACAGTCATCAAACCAAATCTTTGAACAGGCTGTCAGAGCAGATTCACCACAAACAAATACACTGAGCCATCATGGCCGCCTCCGGCACAGTAGGTCAGAAATGAGCCCAAGTCTGTGGCTTGTGCTGAATCAGGGCTAGAATGTGATTTGCAAGATTCATTTACAAATCTCATGAGCTCAGCAATATCATAACCTGATCCATCTGACAAATGAGCAATGGCAGCAACTGAGCCCAAGCTTCAGAGAGGTTATGGGCGACTGACAGAAACACTGTCTGGCGCATAGAAACGTGTGCATACCTAATATTTTGTTTCCTTTGAGGAGAAAGCTTCCCATCTTAGCAGACATGTCCCCTATGGTTATATTATCCATTTGTTGTTTCTTTACTATCTGAACTATTTATCTGAAACTCCTCTTTTTGACAGCCCAATGATGTGTTTTCAACAAAGTGACTCCTGATGCTTGACACTGGCAATGCTACGGGTTTGGCTGCTGGAAGATGAGGTCTCAGTTTTGTTTCCAGCACAGCAGGGATACAGGGCACGAATGAGAGAGAAAACTTTCTGGATGCGTTCTCCAGACTTCATCCGACACTATCGACCGCTGCTCACTCCACCTCCACCACCCCGGCCGAGGCTACTAAGGAGCTGTCCACTCTCTATTCCAGCCTCATCTCTCTGCCTGTGCACTCGTCCTGTCCTCCTGCTTATTGTGTGATTCCATTGCTCATTATCATCACTTGCTTTCTTTCTCTCTTTCACTTCCTTTCACACACTGCTTGCAACTACACACATATTCGCAGAGAGGAGTGCGCATGGGGTGGAAGAGTGAATGTGTGAAAAAGAAGGAAAGGGAGAGAGTTGCATCAATATGTGTCCTTTCAGTTTTATTCTCCTGAGCCAAGACATGGGTGACATCCTCCCTAACTTGCCAGTGGAAAAGAAAGAACTGCCAGATTGTTTTTCCAAGACGTTATGCAGCTAACTGCAGTGAGAGGCAGGAGAAAGCTGGGTTTGACTTCCCGTCAGTCCCTATGCTTTTGAATTATATTGCGTTAAGATGGTCTGTTTTCTCTAAACTAAACACCCGTAGTAATTGTGACAATTGTCATTTTTTGAAACAAAGAGCCTGAACGGGTGAGACCATTCTGAAGGAACTCTAGAAAACAAACCCCCCCCAACTTATATATATATATATATATATATAAAACAATAATGATAATATGTATCATTATTAATACACAAAATGCATTAGCTAACAGCTAATGCTCCACAAACAGTAATTATAAGCATAAAAAGTAGTCTCTAATATTCACTGTGACTCAAGAGGAAGATATAGGGCTGTTTTCCATTTCATATCATTTCTAGGGATGAGCAGAATGAAATTAGCTTGAATTACTTTAAAATGTGTCTTTGCATGATTAAAAATAACATCACCCACGTACATTAAAACGACCTAATATGATGCTTCTTAGAGGTGATCAAAATACCTGTAATCAGTCAAGTGTGAATAACATCATCTCAGTAAGTGCGGAGGGGAGAAGTCAACGTAGAATAATAACAGGATATCTCTGTTCTCAATGACTGGAAGAACTTTGGAGTGGAATGAATCATTTGTTAATTTTCATGAATAAATTATTTCTCCATGCATTAAAAACACTCTTAATGAGGGAATTCATCTTCTTTCTGCTCTTTTTAAAATTGTGCCAGAGTGTGTGCATGAGAAAATGAGAGATAGTGACTATATTTGTGTGTATATGTGTGTAAAAGATACAGAGACTTTACCCTCAGTCTTTTTGTGATTGAAAAAAAACCTAAATATTATTTTCTAAGCAAGTAATTTTTACATATTTAAAAGTTTCTTTAATTAACTAATATATGCTATTAAAAATCTGTCTTTATATAAGTTTAGATTAATAACTTTTTGAACTTTTGTAGTGTCGTGGCCAATTTGTGCACAACCATTTTTGTTTATTAACAGTTTCTAATGTTCTGATAATTTTTAAAACATTAATTTCATTCTTTTGATCCAGATTATCAAGGCAGAGGAACAATTATTAAATGCCTTTCAAAACTTAAGCAATTTGCATTTATAGAAGTAATGCAATAAATTCACATTCAGTTCTTCTGAAATATGCATAACTCCCATTCCCCCTTCATTTCTTAAATTTTCATTTCATGTGTGATCATTTTAATAAGGCCGAGATAAAGACAGACTGCAAAACCTGTATGAAAAGTCAATTATACATGCCATTTGGCTAACAGGCTACCAGGAGAGGGCAGGTCTTCCATGTCCACATCTTGACATGGAGAGAGAGGGGGGGTGGGGTGTTACATTAGATTAAAAACAAATTCTGCTGGTGGCGCCATTCATCTTTCTGCTACAAGATTACACAAATAATTAAGAACTATAAGAATTCAGATACTGTAATTCCATTAGATCTTTGTCTTTTAATCTACTTCTGCAAATTCTCAATCAACCCCATTATACTAAACCCGACATTGTAATATAAGAATACTTTTATTATTTTATTTTGCAAGAAAGCATTTAATTGATCAGTTTCTATTCCGAATTAATGCTGCTTCTAAAAAAAAAAAAAAAAAAAAGAATTCCTGACAAAATGTATCAGAGTTTCCACCAAAGTATTAAGCAGCACAAATGTTTTTAGCATGGATGACAATAATATTAATAATAATAATAATAACAAAAGTTTCTTGAGTACCAAACATTTTACACTAAAATGTAATAATATTTTAAATTGTAATAATGATTCACAATATTACTTGTTTTACAGTACAATATATTTACTATATTTTAAATCAAATAAATCCAGCTTTGGTGAGCATAATATATTTATCTCAAAAACATTTAAAAAATATTACTGACCCTAAAATTTCATATGGTACTCTATACAGTATAAATATAGTTTTTAAAGTATATTTGTAATATACTTTAAATTAATTAAGCAAACTGAATGTTACACATGTCAGACATGATCAGGATCCCTGTTTTTGCAATTTTGATAACACAAAATTTCAGCTATCAAAAATGCCAGCTACTCCATCAGCCTTCTACTGTTAACTAGTAATAACAGAAAGCTACTCTGATTGATATAAAATTGGTTGGTTAGCATAGTTCAGTTAGCTCGTGCTGGCAGAAAGCATATTTCTCTATTAACAGTCATCCAAGAGCATCTGTGTATTCTTACAAAATAAATGCTTTTGGAAGCAATATTTCAGTAGCAAACATTTTGTCATATTATAGTCAATGTTTTGACAGAGACCTCAACTGAAATGAAAGGGTATGCTTAAAGATTTTTTCCAAGTATTATAGATCTCCTTGGTTCTTTATTCACCCACAGGACACACCAACATAACCCTCCAGAATATGAACCAGAAAAATAACGCATAACAGCCATATAACTTCATCTAGAGCATGTTCGTCTACAGGTTCATCGGCTCATGTCTACTCATGTTAAACTTCCACCGCTACATGTGGTCTCTCACAGCTGAAGCTGACAAGACGATGTTGGACTATGTCAGATATCTTCAACACTGTGGTCCTACATAACAAAAATAAAGTAAAAGATGATGCCTGTCAGTGCCTGCACTCATTGACACAAACATCTTCATATCTTAATATCCATGCAGGAGGAGATAGCACTCCTATAAAGTTGAGTGAGATTATACTTGGCTCTGCATACTGAGTGATGTTATCTGCAGTGAAGTGACACCGCTGCTTTGCTTTATTTACCAGAAGGTTGCGATGGTCAAAATATGAAGCGCACAAGGCAAGGCTTTTTACTCATATTAAACTAATGATAGTCTCTGAATGTCTTTGTCATAAATCACTGTGGCAGAGTAAACATTAGCACAGACTCCCTCATTTGCAATGTGAATGTATTCACGTATTTATCCTGACATGTTTTATGATCGCACCGAAGCTCCCCCCAACAGACACCCACCCAACCACCCACCTATCTCCCTGAATGGCAATAAATAATGAAACACAAGTGAGGAATCCATAGACGCAGAAGAGTGAAGTGAGTGTGCGTGGAAAATCAAAGGGTGAGTGTGTGAGAAAGCATAAGAGAAGCATTAAAGAAGAAAAAGAAGAAGAGGCTTTGTTCGTTATTTATTGATAATCACATACGCATTTGTATCTATTCAAATAGGGCGCATCGCCCCATGTATGACGCCACTGGTTGTAGTGTATTGTAATGTATTTATAAGATTTACTCTATTTGGATCGCTACTGTAGACCTAAGTATTTAGATCTGAACTATGAACTTTTGTCATCGTACTTCTATAATCATGCGATTTCAAGTTTTCCTTTGTCAGTTACAAGCTGTTCATACATATATAAGATCCATAAAGTTGCAAAGACTAAAGTCTCAAACCCAAAGAGCTATTCTTATAAAAGTTAAGACTCTTCCATGCCTTCCTAAAATGCCTCATTTATACACGCCCCCACATATCTACGTCACTGTGTTGGCAGAATAGAGCAATATCGCCAAAATGTTTACGCAAAGAAAGAACGCATAACTTTTATTCTCGCTGTATTTTTGCCGCCGCCATGCTATGGAGACGCTGTGTGTTTCCAAATATGGTAAGGGGCGTAATATTTCCGTCACATGCTGGAGGTATTCGGCCAACCACAACGCACTGGATAGCTGGCCAATCAGAGCACACTGCTCTTTTCAGAACGATGAGCTTTGTAAAAAATTTACGCATTTCAGAAAGGCGGGGCAGAGAAGAGCAACAATAATGTATGGTACTGTATGTGGAAAATAATTTGTTTTTCAACCTTAAACTGCGTAAACACATGGCATTACACCAAATATACAAAATAGAGCTCCCTGTGTGTGTTTAGGTTTGGACACGAAAGGATCTCCCAAACAATGCCTCGATCTTGTGTTCAATAAAAAAAGTAGCCTTGTTTTCTAAAAGATAAATGAATAAATAGATCAATCCACTGCTTGGACAGGATTGAAACTACTCTGAGCAGCCTTTTCATACAGTCTTTTGATAACGCCACCATACAAACCATAATGATATGTTGCTCTGAAAATGTATATAGTTTGGATCGAGGCACATCTTTTTTTGTGTAACAAAAGCCTGCCATCCTATCTGTAAGAAGGCCATTTATACAATAATGTCATTATTCACACAAAGCATCGAGTCTTCTAGTAGAAAGTCTATAAATGTAGGGCTAAGGTGACCACTGACAAAAATGGAAAACATTTTCCCCGTGATTTTCCCAGCAATGTTGTCAATAATGATATTGTTTCATCACAGACATGGTGAATAAACATTTTTGCCATTCAGATATCATCCACGTAACTAGCCTTTTTAGTCAAAAATGCCTTCAATGTGAGACTTCAACAACAGTTTTTTTTTTCTACTATTCTTCATATTCTTTGTTTTCAGTCTTTGCATGAATCACACCCAACGGAAAACTGCATTTGTCTGTGGATTATTTATCCAGGCTGTAAATAGGGAGAGATTAGCTCCTGCGTTTCTGACAGGTGCATTCTATGCTGTGTACTTGCTCTTCATCTAGCATCTAGCATCTAGCTCTTCATCTCAAGTCAGCCAGTCAAAGGGCTGTAACTGTAGAGCAAGCTATAGCTTGCTCAATCAATGAAATATACAGTACATATAAACAGTATGGAATTGGTGTGAATTATTGCTTCGATAGTTATTTATGCAATGTATAGTAATGTGGTACTGTAAAGCCACTGCTGCATTTTAATACACAGTATATATATATATACAGAGAGAGAGAGAGAGAAATTAGAAAGTAATTACTAACACTTTAAATTTCCATAAACTATATCACTGTCCACATGCTGCTAGGATAAGACATGCAGTCCCGTTCCTATTTTTTTTTTTTCAATTTACCATTCCATACAATCAATTATGCACATTTAGCACAAATTCAAGTTAATATGTAAGATTGTGGACTCAGGGCATATTTATCAGTTCCTTGAATATGACAAGACATGTAATTATGACTAGTAATGCGTAAACATATTTTCACAATTTTATAATCTTATTAAGAGATTAGAGCTGGAAAATGGCTTAACCACAGCTGTCTGTTTAGGGCCGATGGGCTGGGGCCAGAGCGGACGACAGATTTTCTTATATTTTTGCCCTTGTTGCTATTTAGCCCGTCTTTAGCACTGAAAGAAAAGTGCTGTCTTGCCTGCGCCTTTGACAGTAATCTGTCATGACATGCTGTATTATTGTCTAATGGGTTAGATCCAATACCTTTGCTCTGGAGTGCTTTAATATGTTGGCATATGCATCAGCGACGTATGCAGAAATAAATGCACATACATTTTAAACCAATCATGCAAGAAAACATGTTTGCATACCAAGCACGACGGTGCTGGAAATGGTTCACACTGCTGACTTGCAGGTTTCTGGACGGAACCACCTGAAGAAGAAAAAAGTAAGAAAGAAAGAAAGAAAGAAAGAAGGAAAGAAAGAAAAGAAAACCCTGGTAAATCTATATAACAAATGTAATTTAATTTATTAGTATTAAAATTATCTTATTTTTTTTAATCCTACTATATATGTTGTTATAAATTAGTGCTATTGGTTACATTTTGTTCTATTGCACACTATACCCCAATTCTAACCCAATAAAAGCTGAACAAATGCAGAAATGTTTAATGTTGTAATGTTTCACAAATTATTCCATTAAAAGGGCATTTTGTTCCACTTCCAACACCATTTTATTGCAGCAGTAATAATATATGTATGATTGAGCCTCTTCAGGAGCAAAAAAAAAAAGGAATAGGCGTATTAAACTACCAAAACATGCACAAACAGACACAAGCACATAAAAGTCTCATCACCTTATTTCACTCTTAGAATTAGCCTGCAAACAGAGCAAGTGATGGGAACGATCATGTTTGAGACATGAGCCTCAGGGGGAAAGGAGAAAAGAGAATAGGAAGCGGGAGGGAGGGAGCGAGAGAAGGAGCAGCCCGCTAAGACATATGGAGTTAATACGCTAGCACCGGGTAGCTAGAATTATCACCGTCACATAATCCACGTCTGTTTTATTGTGTTCTCTAAAGTCGGCATGCACTTATTAAAAAGCAAGCAAACAACAGTGCATTATTGCTGTTTTCTTAAGTCTGTCGAACAATATGTCAAAGCACCCTGCGCCACTGTAGCAAGTTAATACACGATCAGTTTAATACACTGGCCGAGCGAATGGTACTATTTTTCTTTTAACTCTGCACGCTATTGAGCTATTAAGATCCCTGCAAGAAAACGACTTTTGCAAATTGTGCACTATTTTAAGGGGAAATTCACAGGCCAGAATATCTAATATGTCTCCTTTTGAACACATAAGCGCACCCATTTGTTTTGGCCGGGGAAAGGAGCAATTTAACAAGCGAGCAAGCTATCTGGTGGACTTGGGTCAGTGACCTGAAATTGATTATATCCCACTGTTTTTCAACCTGATTAATGCCAGTTTGTATTTTTTCACCCTTCACATATTTTTGACCATTAACCACTGATTAGGCTAAATATAATAAAAATAATTAATCAATATTACATGCGAAAGAGTGCTGTTGTCCCAAATAGCTGTTCAACACCTGCAGTAAGTTAATATTAAGCAATTTGCATTGTAAAGAGAGTATTCCAAGGACCTCTGTTTCTTTTTGCTTGCTACTGAAATTACTTCAAATTTCCCTTGCCTGCCTGAGCTACTCACTGTAGTTGTATTTATTACATGAATCAGTGTTTTTGAACAAATCAGCTGAATTAATGATTCAACGACTCACTTATAAAGACAATTTCTTAATTGAAAGGATGCATCGTAGTAAGGCTGCATACTTTGGCTACCGTGTCATTAAGTACCATCAAATGTCTTCTCAATTTGAAGCATCCTTGGAAGTCAGACTTCATTTCACATACTTCATTCAGCGTATTTTGAAGGATGCATCGAGTGTATCGTTTGTGTCTTCCATTCACCCATAATCCACACAAAGCACACACATTTAGATTCCTGCGGAATGAGAGAGGTACATGAGACCAAGATTAAGTTTATTTATATAGCACATCAATATAATATAGCAGTCTTCCAATTTAGTATGACTTGTTTCATTCCTGAATTAATCAAAGTTATTAAACAAATTGGCTGAGTGAGCAATTCAATGACTCACTCATAACAACAGTTACTTGTTTCGTTTGGAAATGAATCACTATTTTTTAATGAATCGGTTGAGTTAAAGAATCAAAATGAACCACTAAAGGGAGGGTTATTTGTCACCACCTACTGGCATAATGATGTAATCCGCAAGGAATAATAATAAAAAAAATCCCACTAATAATACACAGACTACCCAACAGTAAATATCTGTGAAAATATTATTTTTGTTTTAATGTTGAAAAAGCATGTAATGAATAGAGCGCTGATAACTTCAAACACAATCACATTTTGAGCCCAAGAGGGTGCTTGTTTGTTCAAAATAGTGAAAGAACTGGGATTTAGTGGGAGAATAGAAGAACATTTGTGGAGAGATGAAGACAGATGGAGATGGTGGAAAAAAGGTCAGCCACCTGCAGTTTCCCCCTCGCTGATTCCTCATCACGCTGCGCCTCACGCTCATCTCTAATCAGCCATGAGCATGACTCATACAGGTGACAATCACTACATATCTCCCTAGCATGCTGCCCACCAACACTCACAGTTCACACTCCACTGTGACATGCTCTTTCCAGATTAATGGACTGGAGATTCATTACACCAATATTTGCCGGGTGTCACACCTTGACTAACTTTGATAGATGGATACTAAACCACAATTGCACGTGACTGGTATTTGTGTGATGGGATTGTCAAGAAAAATTACTTCAGTCTATTAAATGTAGCGAGCGGCAAAGATCTGCTTAAATAGTGGTGCTATTTTTTTGGTTTTTTTACTCTTAAATGTAAGTCCATAGCACACGCACCTCAACAAAAGTGACTGTGAGAGCTGAGTGCTGTGGGGTAGAGACCTTGCAGATCGGTGAATTAAGTGTTTTAATTAAAACATAGCACATCTGTCACAACCACTGGACCAATTAGCATAATGCCTTACAGCCTAAAAAAAGAAGGGGAGGTTGTTAAATTCTAATTTAGCCTGCGCTCGCAGATTGAAAAAGAGTCTTTGAAAAGGTCTGCAGCCAAACAGCCAGAATATCAAGCAAGAAGATTCAGCTTGTATTGTGAGTCAGCTCTAAAAAGGTTCATTTTGTATTAAACATTAGCCTAACGTGTATATATTTTGTAAATTTAAGGGATTATTGATAACACTGGCAGCGATATGTTTTTTAAAGTTAACTATACTATAAAAGACATATTAGACACATTACCTTCCTTTTTTTACAAAATGAAAAATAAAATAAAATAAAAGCACTTCTACTGTGATTCATGTTGTGAGTCAATTTCTATTATGGAAACATTGAGACATGATATACGAAATGGTTAGAGGTTTCTATGAGTCAGTAAATCACAGAAAATGTAACACTGCATTTTATGAGTGGTTGACATCTAAACGAAACCTTTGCATGATAAATGTTTGCACCTTCATGTGATGTCAGGGTGTATTTTATCTGTCAGCCGATCGATATGATTATACATATATCTTATTGTTTCCAATATTGTGGCAGTGATTTCACAGGGAGGTCAACATAATATCTTCACTTGATATGGCCGCTTATTATACAACTAGACATATTTTACTGTCCCCAAGTGGTTCATCCATCAAGTGTGACTGTCATTGTCTCCTCATATACAAAATAATGCGACTGAGCTCATGTTTCTATGCTGACGACATGCTATTAAATAACCATGTTTAGGATATAAGCTGTCATATCAATCAAGTCTTGCGGATGCATGAGGAAAAGGTATAAGGAAAAGTTGACATATTTGTGATGACATTTATGAAAAAGTTACATGGCCTAATGTTCAATTCAGATTATATACAGTATTTCAGAGGTCAAGATAGTAGTTAATTAAAAAAAATACTTCATAAAATAAACAAGTTTAGCAGAGGATGCTATATAATCCAATTATATCACACATAAAGTGACCTTTGGCTTTGACCCTAATAAATGCCAAACCATACCTCAATATCAAACTTGTACTTTTTTTCTTGCAATTGGTCAATGTACTCAAGGTTTCTAATGTGAATTTAGTGTCATCCATAAGATTATAGTGAGGTTAGTGGAAAGGGGGAACTTTAATTTGATTATCATGTCTCAAGGGATCTCAGTGCTAATCATTTTTTGCAAGATTATTTCAATTTATTTTACCCTCAAGGAAAAGGAAGGCATTAAACTGAACAAAATTCGATTAGAATTTTTCACCCTTTACATAACCAAAGGGTGTATATGTATTGTTAATCTGCCTTGGGCTCTGATGAGATATTAAATCTGCTCTAACACATCTGTTAAATGTCTCCTTTAATAAGCAACCCAGTCTCAGTTTTCTATTCAAGCTAATATAGAGTCCAGCAAATAATATCCACTACCGGCTCTCTTTCTTTTGCTGTTTATTGCTATCACATGAAACATATTGTGCAGGATTGTAGCATGTAAATCACCTTGGTATACAGATAATTAGGGGAATTTGCCGAACTTGAAATTCTCTCTGTACAGGGCATGTATGTTCAACATGCAGACATGTTTTGCCTAATAAGTGTCTTCTTTATTATAAACCTTGCTCCAGGGTATTTTTCCACAGTTGGTCAGAGAGAGGGGTCAAGACAGAGTGAAGGACCCTTATGGCTTGTGAGAGAAGCCGTGACTGATTGTTATTTCAGAAGTGGACAGCTAAAAGTGGAGTACAGATGTCTCAAGAGAAACACCACCCCTGCTAGTCATTTTTGCCAATATGCATCCATAATTAAATTGGAAATACTGTAATATCACATTGAATTGAATGCAGAATTTACGGCAACAATTTATTTAAGAATTATTACTATTAGTATTGCAGTACTGTTGTTATTACAGTTAGATATGCTGTGAACTACTGCAGGGAGATAAAAAAAAAGCTTTCACTGCTCAAAAAGCTTGGCGCTACAGGACAAAGCTCTTTGTTTAACCAGACAAACAAGCTCTTGATAAATGAAAACTTTTTCATGCATTAAAAACAAGCTTCAGACTCAATGGATATCTGAAGCGTTTTACATTTTTAGACTTGTACCCAAATAGGGATTAGATATTCATTCTATATTTGCATGCTTGCATATTTACATAATCTAAAATCTCTATTTGCATATTTCTTGTGCCAGAGCTCCATAGCCAGCACTGAAAGCATGTGCAGTCCTCTGCTTTTTCATGGTATTTGCCAATGGAGAAACTGAGCTGGAAAGCTAAGCAAATGAGATTAGATCCAACCTTATTCTTTCCAGTCAGCCCCACTGCACCCATGAATCAGATCATTGAACTAAAGCTGTTGTCCCTGACTCTGAGCCAAACACAGACCCTCTGCTTCCATTTGACCAGTAGGACACTGAAACACATACAAGTAAACACATGCAAATGCATACAAACACATGAATGCACACAAATAAAAAGCTGTCTACAAAGAATAAAAAACAGCATTCTAGACACAAAGCAGCAGTAGCATGCATTATTGTTTATGGACGTCAAGTATAATTTTGAAAACTAGATCCACATGGCATTAAATGTCCCTCAGGAGTCTCTGAAGAGTGAATCGTTTCATGCACAGATGGTAAAAAGCACTTTACAGCGCCGTCAGGTAGCTGTGAAGATTAAAAGATGCATTAGGTTTTTCTCAATGTGTGACACAATGTCAAGACAAACAGGCAAATTGGAGTCAGACACCCACAATAATTAGTTTCAGCGCGCTTCATTTAAGTTCAAGATGAAGTTCCTTGCTTTAAATGCTACGAGATGCTTGTGAGGAAACTGACCATTTTAATAAACCCTCAATATCTCAAACCCACATCCACGGAAAATAGAAAACGTTCAATTATGGCAATTATGTCCTATGAATTCAGCTATGTGGAGTGTAAATGTAGGCAGCGTGTTTAAACAGCAGGTAAAACAATACAGCTTGGCTTAAGTGGAGATAAAAGCACTTTCAAATGCTTTCAAGCGAGCACCTGTGACGCATACTCAAACAAATAAACACGCATATACAGTACGCTCTCATATACGCAGAAAGCGGAGGTGGATGGGTGTACCTGGGTGACAGGCAGGTGACCCCTGCCACCCGTGGTGCCCCCCATCACTGTGCCCACCCCCAGTCCTATTCCAACTAATCACAATCTCATGATTTATTCAAGCCATTCATCAGTTAGATCTGATTATTCATCGCCCCAAAATATGAATAATAAAGCACCTCAAGCCATGTCTCAGCATGTCGGCCATTACCATACGCTCAATGTGCTGTTGTTTATTGCTGAAAGAAGGAAAACAACGAGTGTGTTTGTGTGTGCATGAGGGGGTTTCAGCCAAAACCCCTCTCATTTCACTGGAAGAGGTCTATTTCCTTTCTCTCACTCCTGCACACATACATTCAGATATTTTGCATTCAAAGAGGCTTATGGATAATTCCCATTGAAATAATTGATTGTTTGTCCACTGGAGTGGCTGAGTAAATAATGGATGGCTTCATCAGGGCCTCCTGCACCCTGAGCAGCTGACTGACAGCTCGCTTTAATGAGCAACTCTCCTGAGAGCTCACTGCAGGGGGAGCTACTGTAACACACACACACACGCACGTATACACACACCGCTGAATACAAATATACAAATACAGCAGCTTATTCATATTTAATCTCACCATCAACGTACAAAAGATCCATGATAACTGAATTATCTATGCTCAACTCACAAGTTTTGTTTACTGACTGTTTCTGTGTGAGCAAACAGGAGGTAAAACAGACATCTGATTTTTAATGAGAGCCATATCTACTCACTTTGTCAAGCAATGAGTTGCTTTCTACACTGACAGGCAGAAAGTAACATTTTTTTAACACAAAAGTTGTCTGCAACTAGTATGGAAGTAACTTTGACGTACATTGCTAATCAGCAAATATTTATGAGACCTAAAAACATGTTCATTATACACACATACACGTGACAAAATAACAAAAAAACAAAGAATGACGAGAAAAAAAGAAGAATAGATTGTTTTTGAAAATGTTCTTGCAGTTCGAGAGATATATGGAAGGCTTTTCTGCAGTTCCTCACAGTGACTGCTTAAATCAGCTTCCTGCTGTTGCACTATTTTAAGTGTTATGTCTTGCTTTAAATGAGAGCTTCTTCTGTGAGACACCAGCTCTGGGGACGCATGTGATTAAAAGCAAGCGGAATCCGCTGAGTCACAGACCAGCAGGCTGAGAAGTCGACTGTAGAAAGGTGCTCCTTCTTCCCATTAACTATCTCACTCACTCTCCAGCACAGAGGGCTTTTAATATGATATACAAGGCACTTTCTATGAATAGTGTACAAACTGGTGTCACATCATATTACAGTCACATATCCAATGAGTTTGCAATAAGATTTTGATGAACTATTGACAGAGGTGTAAAAAGTGAAAGTACAGATACTCAGTGAAAATTTTACTCAATTAAAAGTATCTGGCCTAAAACATACTTGAGTAAGAGTAAAAAAGTACAACTTTAAATTGTACTCAAGTATTAAAAAAGTAGAAGTACTTACTTTTCTGACAGACATTCAGAAGTTTGGTTATAGGGAGAAAATTAAACAAAATGCAATGACACAGGTCAAACACATATATATAGTTGTCAAGTGTATTTTACTGTGAGGTGCCCACACTTGAAAAGGACCAGACTTGGGATTTCACTCAGAGCAATATTTATTTTGATCACTTCATGTGGCAATGTAGTAGGATCAGATGTAACAGGTGAAAAACCTTTAAATAAATAAAACACAAACATTTTAAATAAACAGGTATTTTCGCAACACAGAAAAGGTCAAATGCATTTTTACAGGCAACACAGCTTGGTCTTTTACTCTGCATGTTACAAGCAACACTATACCAATTCTAAGCATTTGGTCTTATCAGTATCTCTTTAAACCATGCAGTAATAATTACTTTCAAACGTTATCTGTAACATTTACACATTCCCCACATTAAATACCAAACAAACAAAGTATCCAAACAAGAGTCTATTAAACAAGAGTCCACGTGAGCTTACCGATAGCCCGTCATAATCAAAAAGTCCCAGTTCCTCACAGTGAATGAGTTTGTGCCTCTGCCGACCTCTGTCCATCGCACACCAGTCAAATGACTAATGCACGTATTTGAAACACTGAACTGGGTGCAAACTTCTAATTTCCCCAACTCAGTTCACCTGGTTGAGCCCGCACCAAAGTGCGCGCACAGTCACGTGCGGGCTAGCAATGCAGAGCGTGCGCAGGGGAGGCGGCATGCAGGAGAAAGAAATGACGAGTACACGGAAGACAGCCACACCTCCACCGGGTTAGCGCGACAATAGTGCAACAACAACAATTAAAATGCAGCACAGTGGAACACGGGGGTGGGTGGGGGGGGGGGGGGGGGGGGGGGAATACTGGGAAAGGGATTAAAAAGAAAACTCCATCCTTTCCACCCTCATGTCATCCCATATGGCTTTCCTTTATCAGATGAACACACTAAGAGTTTTAGAAAAAAAATCACATGTATGGTACATCAAAAAATGACACTTCAAAAACTACACAGTGAATATGACAGTAACTCATGCGACCCCTGTTAATGAATCAGTGTCTTGCATATGCAAGAAGGACATAAATAGTAATATTTTAAACTGGATCGTCATGTTCATTTTGTGTGGTTTCTGAAGTGGTTCTGTCCCCTTGCATTATCTGGACTAAAAAATATCTTTGCTTGTGTTCATCTTAAAAAGTCATAAACATCTGGGATGATATAAGGGTCAGTAAATGATGAGAAAATTTTCATTTTTGGGTGAACTATCCCTTTGAAGAGCGAGATGTGATGCAGAGACTAGAAACACATTCCAGACAGAATACAAGAATATGTTGAATTAATGAGGAGAGTCAAAAAATGACAACATTGACGTTTTGAAAAGCCACTTTTTTTGTGTGTGTTATCTATTCAATGTCACTGTCTAAAAGGATAATTAATCTTTTAATTGTTTATATGGGGCATTTATAATTTTTCCTCAGAATATATTGATAAATATTTATTTGGCTAACTAATTAGATTAATTAATGAGCAAATTGTGTAATTATTAAGATTTATAAAAAAATAATAATAATAATTGACAGTCCTAATTCATACTCAATGTGTTTTAGTAATCTTTTAAGCTCAAAAGGGAATTGTATATAAATAATTACAATTAATTAAGATTAATTACAATTATTTATATTGGCTGACAGTAATAACTGTAGCAGAAATAAATTGCTATCAACTAATCTGTTCGTCCAGCGAACATTCAGTGTAAGTTCATATCAACTCTAAGAGAGGATATTTTCTTGGCTACAGAAAATACTTTCCTAAGTATTAATACATTAGAGGATGTAGTAAGGATCAGAAATCGTAAAGGGACATTAATATGCAAAGCAGAATCAGAAACTCATGTAATTTGTGCACAAGAGTTTTATTAACTAAACACTAACATAAAGTAGTCTAACAAACAAACAAACATACATACAATCACTCATACATGGGGAAAGGGCAAAGTGGATGAATGAAGCCATTAGAGAAACCAGAGAATGCAGTTATGAAAAGAGTCAGTTAACCACCTGATTAAAACCACCAGCACCATTTATAACGGGGTCTATAACTTATACTAAACCTCTGTTTCGTTTAATTAATGTACAATACTTGCACTGCCTTGTGTGTCCGAATGCAGTCTCGGATGACATTTCTGATGGTTTGAAGGTTTGGTGGTGTTGGAGTTCTTCAAGTTCTTCCGGGTTTGAAGGGTGATGAACTCCAAAAGATGTTATTCTGGCTCGGTGGTAGTTGGGAGTTTCTTGCCAGGTAGAAAGGGAAAAAGAGCTAAGAAAGAGATCTGCTGATATCCGAGGATCCTTGGTTGAATGGAAAGTCAAGGCGGCAAGGCCTGGCACAAAACGTAAGGGTCCAGAAAAGTCCTAGCTCTCAAATCCTCATCTTCTCAGAATCTAAAAGATCTGCAGTCTGCAGGGGCGTCACTTACGTGAGAGCTTTATCTGCTATAGAGGTCACACCTCTGGGGAGTCAAAGAGCCTATAGTGACTTGAACTTTTGGAGGGAAAATTTACGACTCCTTGTCTTCATGCATGGTCATTTGCATATGAACTGGATTGGAAGTTGATATACAAACTATTAAAGATTCTTAGAACACTTATATGTTGCATAGGTATTGAGATATAATATCAATTAGATCATCCGAAGATGAATTGATAGAGACCAAACATAGTATAAGTGAGTTAATAATAACTAGTGTTCTATCATAAGCATGCATAAAACAGGATACAATACACAAGAACATATACAAGAACAGTAATCATATACACATTGACCTAAAGATATGTGTGTTCATTCAAAGAAATGTTTTTCTATGAATTAATTAGAGAAGAGTCCATTTTTATGGCATAATGTCTCTTTTTCCTAAGGGGATATGAAGTGAGTGTTGCTCTGCCCACATTCCTTTGAGCAATAAAACTAGTGTTATCAGATCGGTTGCCATGGAACTGGGGACCTGAAGTCATTGACAGCCATAAGTAGCACCCAGTAAGTGTATTGGGTGAGGGGTCTGTGACTATTGATATATAAACTGCATACATAATTACCAATAATATGAAATTAACCAAGCATGAAAAGCAAACTTTTAAACACATTAACGTCTGTATTCCCAAGAATGACACTCAAGAAATAACACAATTTGGAATATTTCTGAAGAATGGCAGGAAGACAATTTTTTTTTTACCTTGAAAGATGATTACTACTTTTGTTTACTTTTCAGATATTTTATTATTAATGATTAATTTAATTTTTTAATTGTATTTGTGTAATTACGATGGTTATTTAATGTGTATTGCTACAATAAATAAATAAATGCAACTCTGCTGTGTTCCAAGCTTTGGTAAGGGCTGCAAGAACTCCAAAACCTCATATAAAATGAATGGAAAGCAAAATAGATCATTTAATATTTAGTTTGACCTCCTGAGCTTGTCGATCGACATTTTCTGAAGGTTAAACACTTTTCACTGACCATTTGTGGAGAAAGTTAAAAAAAGCTGAGTCTTCATTTTGTAAGACTTTCAGCTGCTATTTTGTACCCTGTATGTGAAAACAAATGTTCCCCAAATGTTCAAAATAAAGTGCGTGATTATGATTAAAATGGAAAACAGGAACAGGGGAGGGAAAGTTAGCAAACCATTCCCTAATCTTAAATTAGAAAACATTGTTGACAAAAATAGTATAGGCTTATGTGCGGTAGGCTATTAATTTAATACAGTACCTTGAGGACAAAGGACCAGGATCATAATGGTGTTCAGAAAGCTCTTTTGATCTTTTGCAAACATTGTAGGGCAACTGGTAGATTTCACAATATCCTGCAGTACAGTCAGTATGATTGCTTACAAGCATATGCTGTCACTCATCAAGCTAATTAGATTCATTTTTCGACTCTAAACCAAGAAATGCGTTCTTTCGAGTCTATAATTGCTTATTTAACATTTACAAAGTGCAGCACAGTTTTTTTTTCCAGGTTAACAGAAGAATGAAATTCATGCCTGCTTCAAAAACATTCAATATCAAAATCACATATTCATTTTATGTTGCTTGAAAAGGGTTTGTTGTATATTTTTATTGACTGCCACAACTTCTCATTCTGTCAACAATACAACAACCGTTGCAGCACATATACAAGTGATATTCACATATACTTACTCAAAAAACACATGAAAAGAATGCTTTGAAGTGTGAATGTGGATGCAGAGCACTGGGTTCTTGCCATGTGAAATATGAAAGAAATCAGGGATCACGGAGGCCCTTGGAGTCATGAGGAACAGAGCACATTTGATCCCGGGATCGCTGATCCACTTCTTGCATCAAAGAATCATGACAGTTGGAGTCTGTGTGTGTCTGTTTATATACCTTAGGCTGGGACACACAACAAATGTTGCTTTGGAAGATCACAGGTGAAAGCCTAAAAAGCATAAGTTCAGGTTTGAAGAACTTCTCACATAAATCTGATTCAGAGATGACTTTCATGATTCAACAATTAATTATATGCATCATTTACTTGACATACTACTAAGTGGCCTTTTAAAACAAACATTTACAAATTAACACTGTAGATGGGTTTGTTTCCATTTAGACTCTTGAAAATCACCCAAGCAACTTCACAGAGGAGGTCAGCATCCATTGACAGCATATTTATTGGATGATAATTTTATCTTTGCTAAAATTAGCTGTCAATAACAGCTGCAGAGAGTAAACAGCTAATTTCCCATTAGCAACGGTTTTTAATTTACTTGTCTAATTCATATTGTGCGGCTCATTACCATCAAACGCTGAAGGTAGAAGTGGACACAGGTTTAAAGGCTCAAAACAATGCATGGGTAATAAAACATGGGGAAAGATGCAAATTGAAGAGTGTTTGTGTTGGTGTGAGAACTGCTCTTCTTTCAATGGGCTCTTGGGGCCTAAAGAATGGCACTGGGTAAATTGGAGAGCCAGCAATGTTTACTCCTGATATGAGCTGTATGGTATCCTTGTAAAGGTTTTTCATTAGCAGGCTCCTAACACATTCCCTCTACTTAGGGACGAAGGTGATGCAGCAGAAAACAAAGGAGAGAAAAGATAGATATTGGGAGAAACGAAAGAGGTTTTATAACCTGTGGGAGCTACAAGCTGTTTAGCATGTGAAGAGGGAGACGGAAACTCCTTGAGTTTAATTCAAACGCAAATCACACTGTCCACTTTGATTTACAAAAGTACTTGGAGATGGAAATCACCGGCGGTTTATGTAGAGAGTGTTGTACTGCCTGCTCAATATTGTCTCAATGCTGTGCAGATTATTTCGCTATTCAATACTCATCAATTTTTCAAAGGCAATGCTCAGAGATAAGTGACCTCTCACCTCTTAAAGCATTGCTTCTATATATAATCCAAGAGTGTAGGTTTGGTTTTAGCATTGCTAGGGACATTTTAAAATCAAACTAAACAGAAGCATCATGTTTTCGCCTACACAGTGAAATTGCCTTGTTGTTTGGAAAGAGTATTTATACAAGTAAGTGGCACTTTGTTTACACTGAATAAGAGCGTCTAAAAACACACTGGAATCCAACTTCTTATTTAAGTCTCTATGGATTTTATACAGTACATAATTAGTCAACATAATCAAAACGAAATACATTAACAGATTTGAACAGCTTGTATTAAACTGGTATTGGTCATTAAGCTAAAGGGTATATTCAAAGTGTACAGATTTGGATAATGGGTTACAGTAAAATGTAAGTTAATTAATTTAAATACTTACATATGCAAAATGTAATTCAGTTCAGCAAAGTAAGTTAATTTCCTTAATTTAGTAACTCAATTTAATGTTATAAAGCAAAACTAACATTTTGCTGAAAAAAAACAAAAAACAATGCCACCATGGATGTACTACGTCCGGAATGTGTTCACACTACGAACATGCATTTTCTTTCCATTTCTGTCAAATTGATGAACTCAATTTAAATAATCAAAACTAAACACACTAATGAATATTTCAACCAAAAATTAAAATTTGCTACTCACCTTCAAGTAAAAAAAAAATCATAATAGAGCAGAACATTAAAGATGATTTTTATCTGAAGCCGTGATCCTTGGTTATTCATTCAATGCAAAGTCAATGAGTTCAGACACTTTGAGAGTCAAAAAAGCAGGTACAGAATACACCAAATTATATACTCAGCTCCAGATGATATATTGAGGTCTTATGAAGCAAATCAGAAACATTATTACCTGCAATCCACAGTCTTATGCGAAGGGTTCCCCTGTCGTATGATGAACACTCATGCACTGTAAATTACGTGTAAATTCATGCCATTGTTGTTTACATGCGGCCTCCCTCTGTTGTAAACAACAATGGCATCAGTTAATGAATCACCAAGGGCCATGAATTCAGCTAAAAATCTGTTTTAAAGTTCTGCTGAAGAAAGTAAGTTACATGCATCTCCAGTGGCCTAAAGGTGAGTAAATTAACATAAAATTTCCATTTTGGGGTGAAGTATAACAGGTTTTAGCACCTTGCATTGTACCTGGCGTTGGGAATGAAACTAAAGGGTATATTCAAAGTGTACAGATTTGTATAACCTATAACTGAGTGAAAATGTCAGAAGATTTTATATAAAAGTAAACACAAACACCTGCACACAGACATACTGCACACGCACATACCTTGTGTGCACCTAAATCAGTACAGTGTTTGATCCACAAAGACAACTTTACCAAAGCCTGAGTCAGCCTGGAATCCCTTAAAATGGGGTCCTGTGGGATACATGTAAAGTCAATCAACATACACTCACACACACATATACACACTCAGTGCCTCCTCCTCAAGCAGAATGGAGACTGTCATTGGCAAGGCATCCTCCCGTGATGGGAACAGGCCCAGATGGTCCCGTCATGGCTGTCAGTGTCTCCAGGAATACACCTGTGACAGCTGGAACATGTGTAGCCAGTCACAGCAGCCCAGTTATGGAGACTAATTATCTCCCACCGCTGATCTACAGCAAAGGGACAAGGTGTTTTTTCATCTGCGTTTCTCATCATGCCAAGGTTGCGCTTATAGAAGCCGCACCGAGAAGTGAATTAATGAATTCTGTCTCCCAGAATGCATTTGCTTACAAAGCTTGAATGAAGAGTTTGTGTACATGCCTGCTGATATGCTGATCTGATAGTTTGTAAACAGTGCAGCACATGATAGGTGGGATTTGCTTACGCTCATTGTTTGGGATTCACTCTTCTCTCCACTGTGCTTTGGGAGGAGGCAGCAACTCTAAACAATGTTACAATGCTAATCATTGCTCGGTTGCTGCTGTAGCGTTTCTCTTGCTTGCAAAGCTGATGCTTTGAAGTTGTTATTGAGCTAATTGCCTCTTCAGTGCATAACAATAACATAATACTATGAATCAGATTTCATTTTTGAGTTATTACATTAATATAAACAGAGGAGATTATATCTTTGTATTTATTTCACTTGCTTCAAATTAAAAAGTGTTTCAGGGAATTATAATCACAAAACGTATAAACAAGTGTCAGACCTCTGTCGTGTGTGTCATGTGTTCCCGCCTCTTGTTTCCTTATTTGGTTTGTTTCCTGTCCTCGTCTAGTGTGATTATTAGTTCATTCTTGTCCAGCTGTGTTTGTCTAATTATGTGTGATTATCCTGTGTATTTATAGTCCTGTCTGTTCAGTTTGATTTTGTCTGGTCTACTCGTTACTCCCCGGTGTTCCTGTCTGTGTTAACCTTGCCTTGTCTTGCCCTGCCTTGTTTGGATTCATTAAAGACTGTTAATTTGAGTTTCATCCTCGTCTCGTGTTCCTAGTTCCTCCCTGCTGTGTGCACTGTGACAACAAGCAGAAACAAAATCTGTTCTCTTAATTTAAGTAATTTATGTATTTAGCAATTTCGCTGCACTATTCTAAAATGAATGCAAAAATATAGTCATAATGTTGCATTGAACATCTGTCAGCGGTTTAGGGTCATGAGCATTAAACATTCAGTGCGTAAACCTGCTAAACCATACATTGCCTGTATAAGTAAGCCCATAATCTAAGCCAGATGTTAAAGAGAGCAGATCTCTGGTCTTATTTTGTGTGCACTGCAATAAAGATAAACTTTGCTTGCTGAGTAGGTTCACATCATGTTGTGAAGAGAACTGTGTTTTACTGAACATCCTAGTGTGGCTCAATAAGTAAAGAAAAATGTTAGGACATAAAAACGACACATGGTATTTCACGGTGTACAAACTAAAAGATGATGATGCATGCATGGCTTTTACTTACAGAAGAGTGGAGACATTTTACGATAAAGTTCGATTCATTAAAATTAGTTTATCATGAGCCAAAAATTAACAAAACATACTAATACATTAAAGAGATAAAAAATACATTAATACAAAAATATGATTTAGTAAATGCTTAAAAGTGATTTTTTTAATTTATGACACCTAAAGCATGAACTAAATGAATCATTCTGTATTTTTGTTAGTGCAACACATGACCAAAAGGTTCGCTAGTTTGCATGTGGCTGTCTTTTACAACTTAAAGTTTGTAAATACTTGCAAAATTGACTGGAGGAAACATCACTTGTGGTAATGGTTGTAGTTTATCAACTGTGATGCGGCATTACCTATTGCTCATCATGTGTCTCTCTGGTTCAGTCGTTGTCTCTAATTTAATAGCACTTTTATTCAAGCAGGAAACTGTTCTCTGTAAAATCTTGCAACAACACTGATGTCTGTCTCAGGGGGTTATGTGAGCCATTTTCTAGATACTCAAGCAGATAATATTCAGAATGAAAAGGAACTCCATTGACAGTAGAATGGTTCTTTGTTTTTGACACACACACACAAACACACACACACACACACACACACACACACACACACACACACACTCACACACACACACACACACACACACACACACACACACATGTTGGTTTTTGTGGTTTATGGGGACTCTCCATAGGCGTAATGGTTTTTATACTGAACAAACTGTGTGTGCTATTGCCCTACACCTAAACTTAGCCCTCACAGGAGACTTTGTGCATTTTCAAAAAAACACCATTTAGTATGTTTTTTAAGCCTTTTGAATTACGGGGACATAAGCAGTGTCCTCATAAACCACCTTCATATTGTAATACCTCTGTCATACCCATGTCATTATACAAATTTGTGTCCTCATAAACCACATAAACATGCACACACACACACACACACACACACACAAAGTGAAAACCAGCAGGTTATATGCCAAATGTGGAGTAGAACACATCCAGAGGCATTATCTCATTAAATACAACAGAACTATTCTATGTAGTGCAATACATGTATGGTTTTGATTATTCAGTGAACTGAGTTGCTAGCTTTCCTTTAATATTTGTGCATTCATTTTTAGTTCATTAAATATGACTGAGAAATGAAAGGCTGTATAGCCCGTACTATAGTTTTTATGATGTTTTTCTCTGACCTTTATGTTATTGTAATGCATTCATCTAAAAATCCTCTGGGAGAAATACTATGGAAAAAAACAAAAAACAACTTGATGTTGCTGTGTTAATGTCCATTTCCACAATTACAAAAGTTCACATTTTAGTTATATTTTTAACATTTTGGATCATACCCCCCAAAAAAAGCTACTTTTAATGAGAGCAGTTGTTGTACAACACTAATGAACTCTATCTCAGATTTGAGAGATAGAAAGGTCTACTGCTGTTGTAATTTATGTCTAATTTTTCTCCTCCCCTATCTGTTATATTTGGATGGACACACTGATTTTAATTTGAAACTAATTAGAGTCCTTAAGTGCCACTTTAGTAAAGTATGTTAATGGGAATATTTATGGAACATGTGCAGGGGAGGTGAGATGTCTGAACACCTTTTGATTAAGATATTGTTAGACCTGTCTAACACAAAACTGGGTGATTTAATAATTGCTAACTTCCTCATAAGTCTCAGGAGATTTCTTGACTGTAGCTGAGAAAAGGATAACATCTGATTTGGGGTTAATTTAGTATTTATTATATACTGTAATATACACTGTCCAAGTCTGACGAAAAACATAGGCAACCTCTGCCTTCATGTTCAATTGATTTTGGCGAGATGGACTTTCTCCAGAAAGACAGAGAATACTCTTTCTGTCAGTCTTGGTCTAGAACTTTGAAGTGAAATGCTTAGTTCATCTAACATCAATGCAGAGCTTCTTCTTCCCACTAAAAATGTCCACTTTTGCACTTCCTTTATTCATGACCCTGGGAAAATACAGACCAAAGTCAAGGTTACTTACCTCCAAAACAAAATCACCATAGTTTATAACATCTCTCTCCTTCTTCACCTCTCTGACTGCTGATTATGTTGCACTTTTTTCCTGACTGATACAGTGTTGAACATCAGCAACCACTTTCAACCTCCGCCTGACCTGCTGAGATCATCACAATCATCAAGAATCTGCTGAAGAAACACCTCTTCCATGAGCATTTAATGTATCCATAATTTTAAATAAAGAAACTACTACTATTACTACTATATATTATATACTATAATATAAACCTGTAGTAATAAAATTATAAGAACATATTACTTTCTTACTGAAACTATTCAGCTAACAACCTATTCAGCTCTTATATGTTAGCTGCTTTGCAGAAGAATTCCATTATATTCCATTATATTCTATAATTCCATTAGATTATATCACCTATTGAGATGGACCTATTTACTTGGCCTACCACTTTATCACAGTGAATTTAAATGTTTCAAGACATTCTAGGTCAGAGCTAAAACTGGATCCTAAATTAATGGTGACTTTCTTTCTTTATATGAAGTTCACTGACCCTTCTCTCACAGCTTCTGTAACTGTTTTTCTAGAAAAAGATCCTTTTATTTCATGCAGTGTGAAGGCTTACTTTTAATGTCAGTATACATCTGGCAATTTTGATTTCACACTTGCAGCTGTAATTTATAGTCTAAAGTTTATCTTCATTTCCAAAAGACATCTAGGTATAGTACCTATAGCATTATGACATCATTTTAATTAATGCTCATTTTCATCCATAAGTGTTTTAATCTCACCTTCCTTCCAAAAATTGAGCAGAGCTGCGTAAAACACCATGGAAGAACATGAGATGTGGGCTTGATCTTAAACCTTCTAAAACCCCTGCAGAAGCTGCGATTGACTGCACTGAAGAAGAAGAGAATGAAATGAGCTAAGGAAGAGACAATCACTTACTGAGCTCTTACGGTGACATTTAGAGGACAGGCAACAAGATGACCAGTCTTGAGTTACATCTCAAATGAGCCTCAATCTAAAATGGCCCTGACATCGGGAAATAGAGTTTCTGAAGTGCTACTAATAGTGAAGATATGGAAGTTAAAGTGGTAGTTCAACGAAAAATAAAAATTCATGACATGAGGATGACATGAAGGAAAGTTAATGATGCAAATTTATTTTTTGGGTGAACTTCCCTTTACATCTGCCTTGGATGTAATTCACTAGTCAAGTCACCTTGCAGCTTCACAGTATTAAACAGGAAAGTAACAGGATAAAGTGATGCAAACTTCCTCAAATATGAGGTAAATTCAAATTCTGCTATAAAGCAGCTGAAGCAAGACAACAGTGTCATTATTAAGTCAGTTCAGTTTTGATTCAGTTCTATTCAATAACTGTGTAAAGTTCATCATTTGTGACCCTGGACCAGGTGATGGTTTTATACATCATCTGAAAGCTGAATAAATACGTTTTCTACTGATGTATGGTTTTCAAGGATAGGATAATATTTGTCCGAGATGCAACTATTTTTATAATCTAGACTCTGAGGGTGCAAAAAATATTGAGAAATCACCTTTAAAGTTGTACAAATTAAGTTCTTAACAATGCACAATGCATGTTACTAATCAAAAATTAAGTTTTGGTATATTTATGGTAGGAAATATACAAAATATCTTCATGGAACATGATCTTTACTTGATATCCTAATGATTTTATAAAAAAAAGATAATTTTGACCCATACAATGTCTTTTTGCCTATTGCTACAAATATACCCCAGCGACTTTAGACTGATTTTGTGGTCCAGGGTCACATATATGAAATAAATTTAATTAAGTTATAAACATCTCCTTTGAAGACAGTATAATGCCATTATTCAAATTGATTCAGTTTTGATTCAATTTAGTTCCGTAACAGTATTGATGTTGCAAAATGTGTCAATTATTCAGTAAACCAATTTGATTCAGATATAAAGCAGAAAAAAACAGTGCCATTATTCAGCTCAATTCAGTTCTCACCTGATCAGTCAATGGCATAATTTCTATAACATTACTAAATACAGGCTGTCTTCTAAACCCTAACTAAGCAAGCCAAAGGCAACAGAGGCAAGTTCTTTCTTTGTGTTTTTTTTTTTTTTTGTTTTTTTTAACGACCTGAACACGTCATTTTGAAGGCTAACAGTGTCTTTTATGGATTGGTGTCTTTTTATTGGGCAGGTCCTTTTTTAACTCAAAGGAATTCATTCAGCTGATCACATATTAAATATAAACAGAAATGAGATTTTGATTTTAACAAAGTAGTATCAAGAGCACAATTATTTTAAATAACTCTGTTATTTAAACTCTGTTAAGTGTTACAAACACAAGCCTGTGGTGGGACCAAGATACCACTGCCCCTACCATATTCTGCATGCTTTTGATCAGATTCAAATCATGCTAGCTAATGGGGGTGAAAGAAAAACATCCTAGAGTCATTCTCTGCCACAAATGTCACAGGAGATCAGCCGCTGGCCTGGTGATGTAAGTGAAGCCGTCAGAGTGTTTCTTTTGACTGGGCTCTGCTCTGCACAGGAGGATTATTGGTAGGAATGAGAAGAGCACAAAACTGCAAATTAAAGCTGGCATAGCTTTGGAAGATGCAGCAGTCCGGGGTCAAGGGAGGGCAAGTCTGCAGGCCAACAGCTAAACAGCCTCATACCATAGTGGAAGACATCTGGAAGACGGTTTCATTACATATCCACCCGCTTCACTGATATGTCCTCTCCAGATTGCTCTGATACAAATGCAGTGTATTTGCATTTCTCAGGCACTCCCCGAGGTTTACATCAGAATGCAATGATGACAAACTCCCTGTAGAGTCTCGCTGTCATTTCACTTTAACATCTTGTTCGCTGAAAAGTAACAAGAAGTATATCATTGCTGCATCTTTAATGTCATAACAAGAAATACCCATTGCAGACATGTCTACTGATACAACTCCTCTGACAATTCTTTAAAGATGAACTCAAAAACATAAGCAATTATTCATAAATAAGATTTGGCATTTGATTTTCATTATATTGTCACTTTTAGTAAAAAAAAAAAAATACATTCTACTTCCTACACTGAAATACTATGCTAGTTTTTCTCGGGCCAAAACTGTGTGCTATTTAAAAAATGTGTATTGAATTTGACCCACAGCGGAAGACTCATATATCAGCTGAATTGAGTAAACATTTACGCAATAAATAACAGGCGTTAAAAAAAAAAAAATCGCTGGTTCTTTCATAAATTAAGTAATCAATTATACTGCATTTGGTATTCATGCACTGCTTACTTGTAGTGCTGTTTGAGTAATTGGGTTTCAGGATGGTTTGAGAGAGAGAGAGAGAGAGAGAAAGAGAAATGAAAATGTGTCTGAAACGAGAGCCTGCCTTTGTACATACTGACATTTTAACAATGCTTCATCAATGCGGCTGGTGCTGGATATTTACTTCTGAGATATATCTGTAATCTATTACAGTTTCCACTTTTTATCATTCTGTGCATGTGCATAACACTTTCTCTACTCACTGGAGGGTTATTTTCTCAATATGTTCCAGAAAAGGTGTCAACAGTGTGTGTGTGTGTGGTGTAGTACAGTAAGAATGTCAAGGTCAAGAGGGTCTATAATACCTGAGCTGGTAGAGTGAAGTGACTCCAACTTTTTAGCTTAAAACAAAAATATAAATTACATTAAAGCTAGCAGCTAGCAACTAAAATATAAAAATAAAATATGCCAGTTTCATTTTTTTGGGGGAAAAGTCTAGGGTTAGTACTTTCTATTCATCCAAGAATCCGAAGAAATGTAATGATAAATAATAAGAAATGTTTCTTTTCGTAAGCATAAGACAATATCTTACCTACCCCTAACTTTTGAACGCAGTGTAGTGTATATTGCTTTCAAAAAAATGTTTATTTAATCAGAATACAGTACTTTTGAATGGCTGCTCAGAGAGAGAGAGATGTTTTTTTTATCCTGCTCGAGTAGTTACAGTATCTGCCAGAAGGGGGTAACTGGGCCTGGACCCTTTGTAAAAGCAAGAGCAATCTGTACAGTAGCTTTTAGTCTTGAAAGGGTTGTTATTTTACAGAAAAATAGTTGTTGATGTATTAGCCCTGTTCATCCGGGTATTAACTTCAGATTAATATAGCATGATCTCTCTGAGGTTCCAATTAAAAACTCGAAGATTGAGAACAGAGCAACTACTCAGTATAGCTAACCTTCCCCACACTCAAAGACAAGCCTCCCTCTTTCATTAAGCCTGCTCCCTCAGCAGTTAGTTGTGTGTAAACTGACAACATTTTTCTGCCTCTCCCCAGTCTACGTACTGTGCTGCATGTATATTAAATATTGTATGAAGACCTTAAGTAACTATTGTTGTTCTTTTTTTCATCAACTATTTATGCCCGCTAAAGCCTTGGGTGAGGTGCATACTAAAGAAAAAAAATAAATAAATAAGCAAAGCAGAAAAGAATAAAGACCTCCTGGTCTTCGCTTGACAGACTTCAGTCGATATACTGTATATTCACTGATCTCTAATGCATCCTTCTTCTAAAGTATATTTTCAACTCCAAAAGTAGACTGTAATAAAAGAGCATGACTTTCCTTATGCTTATCCCTAAAGTTTATGTTGACCAAACAGTTACATTTCAAAGAGAAAAATAAAGCGAAAGAAAGAAAACAACTACACAAGTCATTGTGCTGGTTGTTCTAGTTTTCTGAGAATTAAATCCATTTAACCCTCTGTCTGATGCATTATTAAATATTTTTAAGAAATAATATTTCCAATTTTTGTCTCTCAAAACGATAGAATTTGAAAGAGTCTGACCCATGCTAAAATAGTAATCAAGATGTCATAATAACAACACCAAAAAACAAAAAAGCAGTTTGAATGTAAAATTCACACTACAAATGGTTAAAATCGCTTTTAAAGATCTGATGTTAAAAACACATGCATCAGAGGGTTAAAATCTGCATGATTTCTTTTCATCTGCAAATTGCCTGTATCAGTGTTTGATGAGCCACCCTCTCTTTTTTCTTTTTGTAATGTCCCTAGACTGTCTAAGGATGTTTCATTTCACTTTATCTGAAAGAAATAACATCACCCATTAACTTGATCCTCTCACTCACACATAGTCTTAATGAAAAAGAAAGAGAAGGCTCCAGAATGATATGCCCATTAGCCTGATAAGGAAGAAAGAAGAGAGAAGGAATAGGGAAGAAAGACATTCCTACAGAGTTTGAGGCAGAGAATAATGACCTTCACTGACAAGAGTAATTCTATCAGAACAGAATCAGCGATGGCAATTAGAGGGTTGTTGTGAGCCCAGATGGGTGTGTGAAGCCTAACCGGGGTCAATTAGCAGAGCTGGACATGTTGAATGGTTGCACTATTGTCTCTGGCCCAGTCAAATGATACTCCACACCATGTGACCTTGACATCAGATATCTCTGCCCATCATCTCGATCCAAACTCTTAAAAAAGTCTTATAAAGTCTTATAGCTTATCTTTAAAATCATACTGGGCATGTATGATATATTACCTGGTAATAATGGGATAGTTAAAAAAAAGAATAAAAATAAACTAAATATTCATTTCGTTTTATTTTTTTATTCTTTTGTAAAACACACATTTGAAAAATGTTGCCCACACTTTGAAACTCAATGGGATCCAAAATAACACTGGATTCCCTTTGACTTCCCGTGCATGGGAAAAACATTTGAAGAAAGTGTTTAACTGTTTTTGTCAATGGTGTTCAAAACAACACTGGCTTTCCATTGACTTTCTGTATGGAAAACAAAACAATAAAAACAAAACAAAAACAATTTAATTGTAATTCAAGTGTAATTTATGTGTGTTTGGATTAATTTTAATACAGCTAGGTTTTATTTATTTGTTTAAATTTTTTTATTCACCCCTTCTCTTTTTTTGTGTGTAAATAATTCACATAATGTTTACATAATTAATCTGTTTTCCACTCCTGTAGATGAAATCACAAATTCCTTTTTATATTTAAACCTCATTTTATCAGTGAGCCATTACATTCCTCGCTAGGTTTCATCCATATGTTTTAGTTAGTGCTATCATTCAGCTTACTGCATCAACAGACGCCACGAGGGCCACCTCTGGGATGACATCAGACACAAAGCCCTCTTATTCCCAATATCAACCATACAAGCATCTGTGTTTGACAGAGGGATTGTGTTGCAATGCGCTGGGCATTTCACCCTCTATCAGCCAGCAATAACAAATGACACACACAGTAAAAGTGGATACGGCACTCTGGTACTCATAATAAGGTTGCTCGGAGCTATGGTATATGGTGAAGTGCTTGAGTGAGAGATGTTTGGTGGAGTGTAAGGGTGATATAAAGGCTCATGAATCAGACAGGGGTCACGCATCATGTGTCATCTCATTAGCAGGGGCATCGCGTCCGTCTTGTGTGATGTGAACACTGTTGTTTACCTGTAGCCCATCAAACAGCTAGTGCGAGGAAAGAGGTAAATAACTGGGAAGTAATTGCACACAAGGGAATGTGTGTGTGTGTGTGAGAGAGTGTGTGCGTGCGCGTGTGCATTCTTTCCTGTTTATCTTGATGAGTGACGGTGTGTGATTGTGTGCACAGTTCTGTGCATTTTAGAACTCTTGGGAGGGCAAAGTTAGCACAGGTGTCAAGAAAGTCTTTAATTAGCAAACAAACAAAAACACAGAGCTCTGGAAGCAGAAAACCAGTCTCAAGGAAGAATGAGCTTGAAAGGTGACTGTTTTAAATCAAATCAAGATGATTAAAGGAATAAAAACGATAAAATGTCTGGTTTAATGCGATGAGATGATGACTACCATTTTATATAAGGCAACCTAAAAGATAACAGTCAAATATGACAGCCTCTTTAGTCTGTACAGCTTGTTCAAATACATTTTTATTCAGCTGAAGACATACTTTCTTCTACTTACAGTATATGAAAAAAGAAAAGGGGTATGTACACATTACGGTCAATACAGATTTTGTGACTTGATTTTGATTCACAGTCTCTCAATCTCTGGATTAAATTCCTATTTTATTTGGATATATTTCAGCTATAATTCAGACAAACCTAACCAGACACCATGCGATAAGCTTCCAACAATAAGAAATTGAAACTTGATAAAATCAATGAAATATCACAGCCAATTAGAAAAGCATGAGGGCTCTCTCTGCAAGTACACTGCACTTGCAACAAAATATATATGTGTATAACTATTAAACTTGATAAAAAATAGATACTTGTCACTTTGTCATTGAATATACTTGTTTGTTCACTAATGTTCACAGTTTGAATGTACTTTGCTTTTCAAGATCTGAGGCAAATTATCCCTTTCAGTATGGTTATAAAAGTCATGTAAAACTAACATCAAACTCACATTAAACATTCAACATTAAAGCAAACAAATCAGTACCTGAGATTATCATTGCCATTAGTATGTTGTTATTCCAGCCACGGCATCATAGAAATAGAAAACTATTTCTAAAATGAACATGAGTTCATTAGCATGAGTTACCATGGTTTGGTGAAATTTTGTGGCCAATATCGAGCCATTCAAATAGGAATTCATGTCATTTGGAGGTTTGCACAAGGGTGGTACAGATCACTACACATATTTTGGCTCAAGTCTTTCATGCAAATTCACCACATTAACCAACAGAACGAGCTGCATGCATCGTTATTGCATGCAGCTATTGCACACTATTGACAATGGCTAATTTGACCAAAATGTTGCTAATGTGGCCACACCATAATGCTGTAAATTAGTAGTGTGTATGGCATTTTTTTTTTTTTTATGTGCATCAAAGACAATTCAACAGAATGACGTTTCTCTTTAAAGACTCATTATCAGAATCTTTCTAATGAATATCATGTTGTAAATGTGCAGCTGGAGATAAATGGCTTTGGCTAACTGTGGTCGCTGTATTTGTGAGCACTACTTAAAGTGTGAAACTGACATTTTCATGAAATACCAAATGTACATGTTCTCTCATGCGCTTCATGACTATAAATATCAAAATGCAGGTTGACCGAGTCCAATGACAGCTTGAATGTCTACTTATACTCTACTGAGAGTTCAAACTGGTTACTAATCAAAGACAGTAACTGTAATGAGTCCACCTTAGAGTTAAAGCACCTGAGAGTTTAAGGGCCACATTGATTTATGGGCAATATCAGCTAGCCTGACTCAATAATGCTGCTCAGTATCTCAAATTACTCCACTCACTCCCACCAACTTGTGATTCTGTGTGACTTGTGCAGTATTGACAGAATTCAACACAATTGGTTAGACAATGCCTGCAATAAAAACGTTTCATACATGAAGTCTGAAGAGGTCCATCTAAAATCCCACCAGCAGTTAGTAATCAGTCATAATGAATGTATTCCCCTCCATGAAGTTCAGCTATCTTTAAATCCTTCACTTCTGAATAATTGTGTTAAATACTTCCGTATCCTTGGCAACATTAACTGCTGCATTTGTATTCAGGAATAAAGACTGGCTGAACTCATGCCGTTTATGCTTACCTCATGACCATCTATGATGCACTAATGCACAGATTTTTTTTTTTTTTTTTTTTGGGACAGTGAATCAGCATCTAGTCTAAACAAATATAATCACAAATTAAGCTTCAAAGTATGGTTTGATGGATTTGATTAAAGTACAAAACGTACTGTTTGGATGTGAGAGCTAATAAATGAGACGGAGAATAATAATGACCAGTCCAGTGTGTTCCAGGGTAAGCAAGTACACGGTTTCTTTCTTATAGGCTTGTGTAAGTAAATGATCAAAACATCAAAATAGGAAGTGGAAAGTCTCAAGGGAAATAATTTCCTAAATAAGCTCAAAGCATAGAAGTCTGTCTCCACCTTCATTTTTGACCACATCAACAAACTGGGTCAGATTAACAGGCTAACGTTAATTACACATGGCTTGTTAACGGCACCTTATCTTATTATGACACAAATGCAACATAGGCCACCGTTACCTATTATGTGGAGTAACTGATGGTCAAGAAAGTAAACTAATTTTATTTTTCATATCTTGACTTAACCCCCCCCCCCCCCACACACACACATTTATTTGTTTTAATTAATTACAAAGTATTATAAACCAGCAATGCCACTGAATCACTAAAGTGAAGAAATTAGATCTCAAAACTGTCCCTGAGGCTCACATGAAAGGTTTGGGTTCTTTGAGATATCTTGTGCAGGATGAGAGATTGAATGTTGCATTTGATTTACTATATTTAACAAATTAAAGTCTAATGTTTTTAAAACTATTAATTACATTTCAGTAAACATGACCCTATATTCATTAGATAAATAACGGACATAATACTTTATATAAATATGTACAGATGTATGTATTATTAAATTGTATGTATTTAATATAATATAATATAATATGAAACAACAAACAGGAAATAATGATTCTGAAAATATATTTTTAAATCAGAATATATATTTAAAAATCCTAAATAGATAAATGCATATCCTATTATATAATCTCTAAATCTCAATATGTGACCCTGGACCACAAAACCAGTCTAAAGTGTACATTTTTCAAAATTGATATTTATACATAATCTGAAAGCTGAAATAATAAGCTGTCCATTGATGTATGGTTTGTTATGATAGGAAAATATTTGGCCGAGATACAACTATTTGAAAATCTGAGGGTGCAAAAAAATCCAAATATTGAGAAAATCACCTTTAAGGTTGTCCAAATGAAGTTCTTAGCAATGCATATTACTAATAAAAAATGAAGCTTTGATACATTTATGATATATATTTTTTTTTTTACAAAATATCTTCAGGGAAAATTATCTTTACTTAATATCCTAATGATTTTTGGCATTAAAAAAAGGATATGTTTGACCCATACAATGTATTTATGGCTATTGCTACAAATATACCCCAGCGACTTAAGACTGATTTTGTGATCCAGGGTCACATATAATCTTTATTATTAGTCATGTTAATTGACAGAAGTTCTTTATTGATTTTTTAATGTGAAAACAGAATGCCTAAATAATATAATATAATATCATATCATATAATGTAATGTAATATAACATAATATAAAGTAATGTAATGTAATATATAATGTTTAAAAATAGCTTTAAAATGACTAAATACTCATTTATATGTACTAATTTAAGAAACCTTAGCTTTTAAGGTCTGCAAAGACTAAAACCCATCTATATTTGATATATTTGATATTTCCGTGGTGAATTCAGACATGTCAATCTTTGTTTGATAGTCTTTCCATCCCCTCACTGATAGCCCAATGACTATACCTATACTATAAACTATAAACAGTTTACAGTCTCAAATCTAGATAGGGTGGTCCATGAACTCAATAATATGTCCCCTCTTGCTCTGTCAAAGCTGTGTCCTTAAGCCAGACACTTACTTCCATGCAGCTCAAGGGAATTTGTTCCGGCAATTACTGTACTGTGAGTCACTTCAGATAAAACATGTTTGCCAAAACGACAAGTCACTATCATTGTTTACTGCTGCAAAGGAAAGCGCACATCTCGCTTAAATACTCCTCCCATTAACAACAGTCTAAATTCAAAGAAAAGAAGCTTATTTATGGACCGCAACATCCAGCTCAGCCATTTGCATGATACATCAATTTTCAGTGAACATACCCTATGCTGTACCTATATATTATTAAAGACAAATACACAAAGGCGATGGAGAACCTGCTTTTTTATTCAAATAGATTGCGTGCATCACCTGTTATTATGCATGCCAGCATGAGGAGGCAGTAACAGGGAATGTTGTTGGGCTATGCAGGGATTAATTCCCATAATAAGCATTAACTCTCTCTCTTCTGCCTCTGACAACATGTCATGCTGTCCAAAACAAGGACAAAGCCACAAAGAGGGAGGGAGAAAGAACGGCTAGGAGGAAAAGGAAAAAAAAAAAAAGAGGGAGAGAGAGCAGGGAGACAGAGGCAAGAAACTAGATTGTGCTAATGCAACACGGAAGACAAAATATTCCACTGGAATAGCATGTTTTTTGGGGTTGTTGTGTAAGGTGGGGAACTATTTGTGTGGAACCTTTGAGCTGAAGCACAAGTATTAACTACATCAAACAAAGCATTAACCAACAACACAGAAATGTGTGTTTATGTACTCAAATTAATATTTTAGTCAAGTTTATCAAGTTTGTATCCATTTTGTTAGAATTGTTGCATTGTGGGTTGAAATCTGTAGTTTGATTTTGTTTTCTAGGCTGATGCCTTGCATCAAGGTAATTTGCAATGAAACGAGGCATGTCATGCTAAAGTGCATTGCTAGCGCATTTAGCTTCTATTTAAACTGGATTGTGGATGATTACTGGCTAAGATGCAGGTTTTTAAACTGAAATACTGTCCATGAAAAGTGCTTTACCTTAAACGGGTGAAAATACAAGACTTTTAGATGTCCTCTCACGCACAGATACATCAGATTCAAACAGTCTGACATTATGAAGAGTGCGATAGGAGAGATATCAGAGAGCAAAGTCTGTGCTCTGCTTTCTTCACATGATCCCAACAATGCCTGCAGCCTAATACTGTATCAGAGCAGGACGAGTAAAAGACAGGGAGAAACACAGAGAACAAATGGAAATGAGAGCGATAGACCATCTCTGCTACAGTAGTTGACTAAAAGATGACAAGTTCGAGAGGACGAGATAAGGCTGAGAAAGAAAAATGAGTTTGGATACTGGAGCAAGCATGGCTGGGAGTAGAATGGAATCTGTCCGACAGGTACTTGTCTCCATAGGCCAGCGGATTTCCAATTTACGATGTCCTTAAGCCCAAACCTGAAGCTTAGCTTTATTCACTGTGAAATCAAGCTGCTTTGTGTTTTTTATTCATCACAATCTTCTCACACGTCAAGGACACACATGGCAATTAGTAATTTGGAAACATTCATTTCTACCCCGAGAGACTGAATGATGCGATTAGTGCACTTATCACAAAACCTAAATTCATTCAGTTTAAAGGGGCACTTGTTATTTTTTTTCTCCTTAACAAAATACTTTTTTCATGTTTTTACCTTGCCCTCTTCACTATGATAAGCCTACAATAATACATTTTTCAAAGTGCTAAAGCATAAATGATGTAAAAAATCCTTCATCCTTGTTATTGGACATTTTTACTCATGGATTGAATTAATCACGGTTAATGGCAAATAACGAAACTGATGTTTTTGGATGATTCTGTATAAGATGCTGTATATGATGTCAGTATAAGTTCACAATGCTACAATAAATGAATGAATGACATTAACTGATTTAGATAACATTAAATCTTAATACATTCTACATAATTATTTCAAAGGATAACTGTCTATTATTTCCCTCTGTGAGTTTTGGTTAATATATGTTTTTGCCAGGTAGCACAAATCAAATAGGTTAATTAGACACAAAGACATGCATATATAAACTCTATTCTATCACAAACCTTTTATCCTTCACTTATTTGTCAACCATCCTAGCAAATTGCTTTAGTACACCAACAAGCTCTACCTCAAGAACACAAGTGATCTTTGTGTGTACAGTTGTGCCCTTGGGCTTGCGAGCACATTCTTTTCACTTTAAGCTTTTCTCCCCCTTACAGCCTCCCTCATTAAATCCTCCTTATTGTCAGGGCTCATTTAGAGGCCACCAACATCGCCTCACTCAAATTAAAAACCTGCATCCCTGGGGCTAAAGCCCTCCATGCCGCTATGCCCAGTGGGTACTCAACTTCAATTTACCCCGAGATTAGAATCCCGACCGCTGTTCCACATCCGCCAAATTCAAGAGGAAGCTCTGAGAAAATAAAAACGTCATAGATGGGGTTTCAGAGTAAGGCCAATCATGCAAAATCAGCATCAAGGGCAGATGTTGGTGCTGAGTTGGCCGTTTGAGGTCAGACTATCTAAAAGGCTTGGGGGCACGGGGGGGAACGACGGACAGGTTGGGGTCAAAATGCAGTTGTCAGGTCACATAGAGTTGGACCTGGAAGAGAAAAACGAACCTAGGAAATAATGTATGAACAGAATGTGTATGTCGGTGCACGAATAATCTTAGTGGAGACTCTATGATTAATGTCATATTCTATCCCCATAGTGTTTTTCAGAGAAGTCTCCGAACTTGCATTTATTTGATTCCTCCACAGCTCACTGAGTAGTGCCCTGTCAGCACTATTTGACTGAATAATTACACCCCTATAAGCAACTCACGCCTCTCGTCTGCTCTGTACCTCCTCACCCCAGCCTCTCTGTCAAAAAGTTTCTATTACTCTGATCACATAACAGGCCCATTTGCATCCCTTGAGTGGACATGCAGTTATCCCAATAAAGTCCTGCTAGTTCAGTCCTCAGTGAGTGTGGTGGAGTATAGATTGACAAGCAGTGGACATAGAGGAACAGCGTATCATAAAGCAGTATCAAATGCACTATTTTCCCTCTTACTTGTTTGCTCGTTCCATTAGAATGGTTATAGTTTTATTAAGCCATATACACATCATGCCTATACATGTATATAAGTTCTGCAATTAATCATGCCTAACATTAAACCTTGTAAACATAATTATTACTTATTATGTTTAATGGAAACATTATACCAAGTACTATCAAGGCCAGAACTTAAGATACATACCAATACAATAACATCAAATAAATGTCTACTACTCCTACTACTAATAAAATTTTTATTTCTTAAATTATTATAAACTGAGTAACTATAGACATGTAACACTATATTTTAACTTTCTGCATTTTATGTGTTCACAATTAATTAAAGAAGATTCTCAATTTTAAAAAAACTAACTCTAAACTTAAACTTGTAATAATCATCAATAAAATTATATTAAAGAATGTTACATTCATTATTTTTAACCTTTTACTCAGTTATTTTTACAGTATTAATATATACATCACAGCCTTATAATAATCATTCTTTTTAATATACTACACCCCCCCCCCCCCTCCCTCCCTCCAAAAAAAAAAAAATTAAAAATCTTGATTTGCCTGTTTTAATCAGTGTAATAAACTCATAGCTCATTAATACTGATGCAACCTCACCCGTCCTGACCAGTCACACACTGAGGATTTTGGGTCAGTAAACTATCCTCATCAATACCCTGCAGTGATGGCCGCTAACTTTGCCAATTAGCCAAAGATGAAAAGACTCGGCCTGTTTTTTAATGCTCCTGTGCAGATTTTTAAGGTCCTCTGCTACCTACTTTGTGTAAGTGCATCTCCAGCACTTCATTCTCCCATTGGCATGCCTGACTGCCCTGACATTTAGTTCAGGCAAATTGACTGTTTCCTGTCAGTCTCTTGAGAGCACTGTATTACTTTGTCCTGTCAAAAAAACGTGTCATCAGTGAAGGTGATGCCAGGGTATTTGTTGTTTACTGACTTTATGGGGTCCATTATTTCTACACTCAGTGTAATTATATTCATATTACATGCTGCCTGTCAAGGTCACGGCCGCAGAAATTCTCAGCTGCTCTTCAAATATCTGACCTTGCCATGGCCTCACAGAAAAACTTATTGGATAAAGGGTGAGTGGCTTGCCGTAAGACACATGTGCACTAAAGGTAAAAGCTACAATGATCACTCAGACTACAAGCAGTCAGAAGCCATCTTAGATAAAGCATATGGCAGTGTGTGAACATTACAGGCAAAAAGCATTGAAACTCCATCACCTTTCAGCAGATAATTAAATTACTCGTGTGAATGGCTATCTTAGAGTGAAATTTTCCAGCGAGCCACTACAGAGTGATCGCTGGTGATAGTGTGCTTGCATATTACAAACTGCAGATACATGAAAGCACATACATAATAGCCAATCAAAATGTTTTATTAGGAGAATGTTTTATAAATGCTTAACAAATTTCATTATTATTATTATTACTACAACTAATATTGAACTATTTTCTGTTGTGTTGAACTTTGTTCAACTGCAGTTCAGTAAATTCCACTTCCTGTCAACATCCTTTGGATTGTAGCCAATTCAATTCAAATTCTTTCTCATAAAAGGAAAGGAAGCCAATTCTAAAAATTGAATTTTGTCCAACCCTGTAAAATGCTGTGGTACATTAAAGGTTATTCGGCTTTCACTGTACCTAGAAACGCTGATCTCGCTTGCTCTCCAAATCCACACATCTCCTGTCCTCGATCCTTTTAAGCACACGAGCATAAAGACAACTCTGTGCATTACACTTCAGTGTTAGACCTGTGTTTAGCAGGGAAGCGGAGAAGCTAATGGATTTTATGAAGGGAACCGTCCCTCAAAATGTACCGACTGAAACAGACAGGCTTGAAGGACGGCAAGACAGTCAGGTAATGTACTCTTCTCCCACAAATGACGGCACACAATTATCAATGTCGAAAAGCAGACCCATCCTAATCTAGCTCTGATTCACTTTAACAAAAAGAGAGGGGCCACATAATGAGAGAAATTATGCTTCCTTCATCTGCTGCTATTTTCACTTACTCTTGAATTATGGTGTCTGAATAGACCTGATGGCTCTTATGTGCACTCTGTTGCATACCTCTCGTTTATTTGCTGCCTTTTTTAAATTTATCTGCTGAAAGCAACCAAAAAAAAAAAAAAGGCATGGAATCTGAATTACTCTTGGTGATCAGCGTATTAATTCTCTTGACACTGACGTTGGTAGACTTTCATTACCTCCTTTTGGACACTCTATGGATTACTTGAAAAGAGTGACTGCATGACTGTGAGCCGGGGAACCATCCTCATTCCACTCTTGACAGGAACTACAATTACTAGGAACCTGATTAATCTGAGTTGCCAACAGAATGGCAGGGTGCACACACTATCAAAAGATAGAAAAGAATATTAAGTACACTACTAGATCTGCAAGGCCATGGTAATTGCTTCATATTATTGGATCCCTTAACTTTACAATGTGGGGAAATACTATGAGATATGACTGCATGAATATGACCAGTGATAATGAAGGATGTAATAAATATAATAAAGATGATGATAGTTAAACTTGGACCATGGTACACCTTGTTACACATGTTACTGAGTATGTACAGTGGGCCTATTATTATATTGTTTAACATTGCATTGTTATACTACTACTACTACTAATAATGTGTTTATGATCCCAATCAAAGTATTTTATTAGAACACCGTGTTTTATAAATGTTTAACATTAACAGTTTGATTGATATCATTAGTTAAATAGCCCCATAGCAATTGAAATTCAGCAGCTAAAATGGTCATTTTAATGGAATAATTCTGCATGTCTTCACTCTACTCTTTAGTATATGTCTTCCCCTTTTTTTTTTTTTTTTGCTAAAATGATGATAATATTACTTGCTAGCTACCCTTAATGACTATAATCACTAAGTATAATGACACTTCAAGCTACGGTAAATTAATACCTACTTAGACAATATTAAATGTGTGCGAAGGAACCTCAGGTGTACATTTCTATTATTTTGTGTGAATGTAACTGAATGACCATCATTAAAATCGCATCAGCTCAAATAAAATGAAAACTTACAATTGATGTCTTCAGAACATTAGCATTAGCCAACAGTGGGAAAAGAACAATTCAGAAAGAGGCCCCCGACACAATTTTTAGTCATGTCCTTCACACCTTGAATGAAATAATGACTATGCCTGCAATTACACCTCATCATACGCAATAATTTACTATATAACACAAAATGATGAGGGACTTTTATGGAGGGAGAGCGACTGGGTAAGAGGCCTCTAAAAGGCCTCTAAAAACTATCTACTCTGCTGTGTGCTTCTAAAATGACTCACTGTATGGCTGGTCATGACAAACATGACAAGAGGAGTGTGTAAAGTGACACTGAGCTGTATCCTGTGCTGCTCTTCCTATCATGTAGTAGTGGAAGAGGGTCAGGGTCGTCTTCAAGCAAACATACTCCGCTGTCAGGCCCTGACAGCAGCGATGGGACGGATGTCTGATGACTATAGCCCCGCCTTTTCCCACCTATACCGAAGAAGTCACCTTCCCCCTTCAAAGACACTTATTATTCTTCATTTTGTAGTACCTGTCCATGCTAGTGTCATACCATGTCATCATTGCATGCAACGGTTGCTTCCTCTTATAATTGTTGTCATAGCAATGGCGAAAGGCCAACTATTGCGCGTCATTTTTTTTCTCACTTCTTTTCACTCAATTTTTATTTCGATAAAGCACTTGCTTGGTTTCTTTTAACTTGAACGAACTGACAGCTCGCATCTCAAATATCAGCAGGAAAGAGAACTAACACAAGCAGTATAATGGAACGTCAGATGGGCTAGATGTGTATCAGATGTGATGGCGTGAAGTGCTGTTAGCCACACTTTGTTCATTTTGGATTGGTCTGTCGATCAACAACACCAAAATTTCATTCTGTCATGTCCTCTCCATCTCTCTATTTGACCCTGGAGAATCATGGTCAGCATTTTTACCACTGTGAATGTGGTAACAATTATGGTTTTGGAAGCTACTTCAAAACTGTACAAGCTATTGTTAATGTAAAACTAAAATACAGTCAAGCCCCTCTTGTGAAAAAGTAGTTGCCTACACTGCGGTGCCATTAACAGAAGTTATAAAACTACATTAAGGTACTTCAGAATACAATATCTAATTTGCAATTCAATAAAATCATATACAAGAGACTGAATTATGCATAAATATGTTTATATATTTTTTCGTGGAACAAAAACGATTAACAAACCTTAACTGAAGTGACAGCATTCATTATAAAACACCATTGTTCTGAAATGAACATACAAATTTACAATAAAAAACTAAATGAAAACACAATACACCATAATTTAAATGACATTAAATTTAAGAAGCAATATTTTTATCATGTAACCATTCAAGATATCATTTATAATTTTAGTCATATTTCATATTTTCATGACATGAAAACAATTAGGGTTTTGAGTCTTACTTATTTCAACAGTTAAATTAAACTACACTAATTTATCTAATTAAGAACTAGAACACACTCAAATTTATGTAAGTGAGGTGAAATCATAGCAATTAACACAGCATTTAAATACGGTCAATGAACTGGTTTGAATTATTCTGTTCATTTGCATGTACTCTCCATATGAACCAATTCAAATGAATGATTTAAATGATCTGGGAATTTCAAAGTTACATACAATATAAGAGAGAAGAGTGCTTGAGCCAAACCAATTGACCAGAATAAATCAGACTATCCAATGCTACGTATGAGTGAGGCTATTACAATAGAATTTGCATTGATGCTGTGCAAGAAAACTGTGACTCGTGACATTAAAACGGCAATGTAGTGGTTGATGCTATACTTATACTATATACTATAAGTATACTTACTGCTCCCAGAATGAGAAACACCTTCTGTCATTACTCCTCTATCCTCATACAGCCTGTAGAGCAAACTCACTCTCTAAATAAACTTCACTGTATTCTAAATAGCTGAATGTGGGAAAACAGTAATTTTGCTGACAAATGATTACACAGAAGAACAGTCTATAATGCCACTTTGGTATATTATCTTAGTCGCTAATGCATGAAACTTGCAAAGTGAACAATGAAAATGTCAAGACGAGAGTTTTTCATTTATGATTTCAGTTCATGTAATGCATCACTGCATCGAATCAAATATTCAGACAATATGAAATTCTTGGATTTTTCTAAAAGCTGAAGTATTTTAAATCTGGATGCCAAAATACTTTCTCCTGATAAAAATAATAATTTATATAAAAATACATAAACAAGATCCTTACTATTTGGCCATTGGTTACCATGGTCTAAATAATGTTAGCAGAAAAGAAGAGGATAAAGTTACATTAGTAGATGTTTCATCCTTCACAGTAAGACCAGAAGCATGCATTTATAAAAAATAAATAAAAAAGATTTCACATTGCCCTTAATGCAGCAGAGGATTATTTTATTGTTTTTTTTTTTTTTTTTTTTTTTTTTTTTTTTTTTTTTTTTTTTTTTTTTTTTTTTTTTTCTTTTTTTTTTTTTCTTGGCCTGTCAGTAACACAGATAACACATGACAGTACGTATGTGTAGTTATGCTATCATCATTCACAGCCTTTTTTTTTTTTTTTTTTAATATAATTTTTTTTTTTTATTAATTAATTAATTAAATTTTATATACCCTTTTATTTAACCATACTATGACCGACAAGACCAGGGGACAGAGAAAACAAGAGAGAGAAAAAAAATAAAAAAAAAAATAATAATAATAATAATAATAATAATAATAAAAAAATAATAATTATAATTATAATGATAATAATAAAAATAATAATAATAATAAAAAAAAAAAAAAAAAAATTGTGGATAAAGTCAACAGAGAAGGGGGGGAGAGAGAGAGAGGAAAAAAAAAGAGAATGGGGGATAGAGAGAGAGAGGAAAAAAACAAAACAAAAAAGAAAACAGACAATTTGCTTCGATACCTGCTGACAAAAAGAGAAAACAACAGAAGACACAACAGAAGACACAACATCAGAGAAACTGCAGCAACAACCAACATCTGTATGAATCACAATAAATTCTAAATGTTAAATGTTATTGAGCAACACGCATAACTAATATTACAAAATAAGTTTTGAAGCAACAGCAGATCAGAACAATGTGTGTCTGTGAGCACCCGTTCTTACACCAATGTGAATGCTTGAGTGTACACCTGTGTGTGTGAGCGCGCTTGTGTTCATAAGGTTCCTCCATGTAAATGTTTAATAGTGTGTGTGTGGGGAACAACAGCCCCATCCCGCAAGGCATGAAGCAGGCATGGAAGAGACCCAGGCCCCAAACATCCGGAGGCCCCCCAGGGCACGGGGCCCCCAGGGGAACCACCGCAGGGACAACTGCGGCCCCCACCCAGAAAAGGGCAGAGGAGAGCCCGAAGGTGGGACATCCGACAGCCACAGTGTAGACACCCCAGGGTGCCGTGGCGGCAAGCCCGCAGGCTCCGCCGGCAGCCGACCACACCAGGGCAGACCGAGCCCTGGGCCCGGAGATCCAAGGGCCCCCCACCCCCCAACCGGGGCCCAGCAAGGCCAGTAGGGCCAGGCCCCGCCAAGCGACCGCCGAGAGTGGGCCAGCGCTCACCCGAGCATCCTGCCCCGGCGCGAGAAACCACCAATGCACCGGCGGCATCCTCCACCGGCAGGGCATGGTGGTGGGGTGGGGGTCGACTGAGATGATGAGTGAGGTGGAGTCTAAGGCCCGACCTGACACATAGACGTAGACGAACAAGCACACATATACACAAGCATACGTTCCCACCCTCATGCACGCAACGAATATTCTCACCCTCGCCCCACATGTAGACACACAAAAATGGACATGGTACCCACACTCACACTCCCTATATGCACTCTATACTCCTAGATCCAGGCACCACCACCCCCAGAGGGGTAATCAGCGCCCGATCCCGGAGCTGAACCCCCTTCGCTCTGGCGTGGGGACAGGAAGACCACCCCGGTCCCCGCAGCAGCAGAGAAGACCACCAGCCCAGACCCCGACCGGGCGGCCAGCTCATCCTCGCAGCCCCCGGCCCCGGACAGAGAACAGAGAACAGGGGTGTGAGATAAAAAAAAAAAAAAAAAAAAAAAAGAGACCCCATGCTTCACCTCACCCGCTCAAATGTAGTGTTGGTGTGTGTTGTTCTAAGGTGCTTTAAAACAGGGGTGCTTTAAAACAGGGGAGGGGCACCCTCCACAAGCTTGTGTCAGCTCGTCCCCTCCCTAGAGCCCTCAATGTCTATGTGCAACTTAAAATTGAGAAGTGGGCACTGGCACCAGAGGGAAGGCTGAATGAACAGACCGCCCTCCGGATGCCATTCAGTGTGCCCACCCCCAAGGCCCTATATGTATGTGTCATGTGACAGTAAGTAATGAGAATGTCTAAGCTGTAATGTGTGATTGAGATGCAGGTGGCCACGAGGAGACAGAGGAGTACCACCTCCCCCGCATCCCAGCGACACACCCGCACCTCAAAACCCTACCTATGTGTTGGTGTGATGGAGCGGGAGAAGTGAAGCCTTAGGGATGGGGAGGAAAGCATCAGAGGGGGCAAAATACCCCCCCCTTCGGAGCCAGCTCCCCCGCTGACCCCCATAGGCACCCCCGTTACCCCAAATCTGCCCAGGGCGGGGGGCCCAGGCCCATCCAGACCAGGGCCCATGGCAGCCCGGGGCGGCCCACCAGACCCCACAGCAGAGGAAAAACTACCCCACCCCATCACTCATTCAACTCCCAGACTACATAAGACAATAAGACACCCAGGTTAGGCCCGTTTTCCCTGCCTCTATTGGATCCCCCCCGCGGAGGCACCGATGCATCGAAGACCCCCACACCAGGGCCGGGCCCAAGCGCATGCACCAACCCATGCTCCCGGCGGCACACCAACCAGGACCCAAGCCCCCCAGGCCCAGCCGTAACCCCAACCGGGAGGCAGAGCGCCCCCAGAACCCCAAGCCCCCCCCGGACCAACCCTGGAATAGTGCAGCCGCCAGGCCGGCAACCTACGTCCGCCGGCACAGGCATCCCCAGTAGCGCCGCATGCAGCCGCCAGAAAACAGCACCCAAGAGTCACCAATACCCCATCCAGACCAAGATCGCAGCCCCAGCGCCGAACCCCCCAAGAAACCCACCCCCAGGGAACTCCCAGATGCCCCAAGCCCGTATGGCCACCCCAACAGCAAAAACCACAGCCGGACAGAATCAGGACCCCCACTCACACTAGGTGATGGAGCTGATCAAAGGAGTCCAGAGAGATTGATCTAATGTGGCAGCAGAAGCTGTGTCAAGACTAATATAATCCCACAAATAATTTCTATATTGGTTGATATTAAGATTATTTTTATTTTTCCAGTTCATGAGGACAGTCTTCTTAGCAATGCATAGGGCAGTGAAAGCCATGTGGATTGTGTTACCTTCTGTAGTGACACCATCTAGGTCGCCCAACAAGCAGACTGAAGGAGAGGCTGGAATAGAGCATTTAAGACACTTTGATAAATCTTCACAAATCCTGTACCAGTACCTCTGAACAGGTGGACAGAACCATAGAGCGTGGATGTAATTGTCAGGTGTATTGCCTTGACAGTGTGAGCAGTTGTTAGAAGCTGTAAGACCCATCCTGAACATCCGATGACCTGTGTAGTGCACTCTATGCAGGATTTTGTATTGTATTAATTGTAAACCAGGATTTCTAATCAGTTCAAAGGTTTTTAAACATATCTGAGACCAGAAATTATGGTCCCAGTTTACTGCTAGATCTGCCTCCCATTTTGCAATAGGAAGTGATACTGATTCATCTATTTTGGAAAGTGTCCTGTATATTTTAGACATTAATTTGGGGGTTTTGAGATTAAGAAAATCTGCCACACTTGGTGGTATTTGTAATTTGATATGATTAGATTTAAATTTCCCTTTTACAATAGATTTAATTTGTTGATATTCTAAAAATCTGTTTTTGTTAATCCCATATTGTTTAACTAATTTGTCAAAGGGAATAAAGTCTGTCCCTTCTAATATATGTTCCAGGTATTTAATACCTTTACAACTCCAATCTGTGAGGTTCATCATATTATTGTTTAGTAATATGTCAGGATTGTTCCAGATGGGGGTACGTTTGCATGGGATTAGTGAAGACTCAGTCATTTTTAGAAACTCCCACCATGCTGTCAGAGAAGAGCTGATACTGATGCTTTTGAAGCATACGTGTCGTTTGATGATCAAGCTAATGAATGGCAGATCCGAAATCTCTATATTATTGCATAATGCCTGTTCTACATCTAGCCAAGGCTCATCTAAGAGGGTGTGTTTTAACCACCCTGAAATGTGTTGAAGCCTGTTGGCTAAGAAATAGTGGTGAAAGTTAGGTAGATCTAGTCCTCCTTTATCCTTGGTCTTTTGTAGCGTTTTTAAGCTAATACGCGGGGGTTTACCTTTCCAAAGGAATTTAGAGATGGAGGAGTCCAGAGATCTAAACCAGTCAGGTGATGGTTTGCTCGGGATCATTGCAAATAAATAATTAATTCTTGGCAAAACCATCATTTTTATTGAGGCGACTCTTCCCATGAGTGATATGGGTAGAGACTTCCATCTGGTTAGATCATCTTCTACCGTCTTTAAAAGTGGGATGTGGTTTAATTTAATCAAATCTGTCAGCCTAGGAGAAACATTAATACCTAAATATTTAATATTTCCAGATTGCAGTGGAGTGGAGGAATTCTGGAAGGAGCAATTAATTGGAAGAACTGTTGATTTTAACCAGTTTATTGAATAATCTGAGACTCTTGAGAAAGAGTTTATTAATGTAATTACCTCAGAGAGAGTGGTTTGTGAATGCTGAAGAAAAAGTAACACATCATCTGCGTAAAGACTAACTTTATGTTCTACATTCTTGCATTTAATGCCTTTAATCACTGTAGCCTGTCTAATTGCTGCTGCTAGTGGTTCAATAAAAACTGCAAACAGTGAGGGGGAGAGGGGGCATCCCTGCCTGGTACCCCTCTTAAGATAGAAGCTAGAGGATGTTTGGCCATTTGTCCTGACACATGCTGTTGGAGAGTTATATAATATTTTTAACCAGTTTATGAAAGAGTTTCCAAAACCAAATTTGTGTAAAGTTGCAAATAGAAAATTCCAGTTAACCCTATCAAAAGCTTTTTCTGCATCTAGAGACAATATTGTAATTTGAAGGTTTCTATTGCATGAATAGTCTATCAAGTTAAGTAACCTATGTGTATTTGTTGAGGAGTGCCTCCCTTTTATGAAACCAGTTTGGTCGGAATGAATTATGAGAGGGGTTATCTTCTCTATTCTTTTTGAGATAGCTTTGCAGATTATTTTAGTGTCCACATTAATAAGGGATATTGGACGATAGCTGGTAGGCAATACAGGGTCTTTGCCTGGTTTTAGCAAGAGACTAATGTTGGCAGAATTCATATTTGGTGGAAGTCTACCATTTTCCTTGGTTTCCTGCAACATTCTGTAGAATGTTGGTGACAGAATTACCCAGAATTCTTTATAGAATTCTGCTGGAAAGCCATCTGGACCTGGAGCCTTTTTATTGGGCATACTGTTCAAGGCTTCCTGAAGTTCATCTGATGTCAGTGGAGAATCCAATGTCATCGCTTGATTTTCTGATAATTTCGGAAGAGTTATATTGTCAAGAAATTGGTCAATTTCGTCTTTAGATGGGTTTATCTGTGGAGAATATAAAGATTTGTAAAAGTCCCTGAAAGTGTTGTTTATTCTTTCAGGGTCATATACTGTATCCCCAGTTAAATCTTTAACAGCACATATAGTTGTTTTTTCTTTATTTATTTTTAACTGGTTCGCTAGGAATTGACCTGATTTGTTACCATATTCAAATTCTTGCCAGCGAAGTCTTTGTGCTAAGAATTGGGTTTTTTTATTAATAATTTCATTTAATTCTAGTTTTGCTTTACGTATTTTTTTCAGCATTTCCTGTTCCTGGGAGGATACGTAGGCTTCTTCTAAAGTTTTTATAGTTTCTTCTAATTCCTGAATATATTTATTTTCTCTTTTCTTTTTATGCGATGAGAATGAGATTATTCTACCTCTCATCACAGCTTTGCCTGCTTCCCAGAGAACAGATGCTGATGTTCCAGGCAGGTCATTATAGTCTAAATATAAAGCCCACTCTTCTTTAAAATATTTAATAAAATCATCGTCTTTAAGCAATGATGTATTGAATCTCCAGTTATTACTTGGTGGAGTGGCCTTCTTATTTACTAGAGTTAAAGAAACAGCAGCATGATCGCTGACAGCTATAGGGTTTATCTCTGTGTCTGAAATGTCACTCAGCAGAGAGCTGCTGACTAGGAAATAATCCAGACGAGAGTAAGAGTGATGGACATGTGAGAAGAAAGTATATTCCCTACGGTTGGGGTGAAAAGAACGCCATGCATCGCAAAGTCCATAGTCGCTCATGTACTGTTTAACTATATTTGTGGATTCCCAATTGCGCTGAGTTCCAGCTGTACTCAGCCTGTCCATTTCTTTATTTAGTCCAAAGTTGAGGTCTCCCCCAAGAACAAATGCACAATCTAGGTGTTCAGAGAGTGCGGTAAAAAAACCGTGAAAAAAAGAGGGGTCATCAACATTTGGACCATATATACTAACAATACATAACTTTTTGTCAAATATAGATAATTTAATGATTAGAAATCTACCTTCTGGATCTATAACTGTGTTGAGTACTGTGAAATTAACATTTTTATGTATTAAAATTGCTACCCCCCTTTGCCTAGAGTTATAGCAGGCTGAGAACACATTAGGAAACTCAGTTGTTTTAAGTTGATCTGTAGCTGTGGCAGATCTATGAGTCTCTTGTAATAAAACAACGTCTGCCTGTAGTTTTTTAAGCTGGCTAAATATTTTTAACCTCTTTTCTCTGGAGCCAGCTCCATTCACATTCCATGTGACAAACCTCAGTGCGCCCATAGATGTGTGTGTGTAGCTAATGCTGTTCGCTGCGTGTGATGCTCAAATGAATAAGATATGAGCGGGCGTACGCGCTTGTATGCGAGTATGTCCTTCATGTCTGTGTGCGCTGTAAGGTCGGAGTGGTTGCGTTGACGCTGAATGTATATGTACATGGTCGTGCCGTGCAGATGTGTGATATAGGGTGTTGTGTGTGTATGTGTAGTAAAGCAGGTGATCGGTGCAGTGAAAGGAGTTAGAAGTAAGAAAGATATACAAAGAAGCAAGCAGAGAGGGATGCAAGTAAAAACTTGAAAGAAACAAAAACATTGCAACAACATTTAAACGCTGCGGAGACTGACGGTATCGTGTTTGTTATGATATCATATTAAATTAGCGAATTGACATAAATAGTTAGAGGTAAATGGAAGAACAAGCGAGGAAAGAGGAAAGAAAAAAAAAGAAAAATATAACGGATTCTTATCTGGAGTGGTGTTAATATAACCACGGAGTGGTACTGAGGTTACGGTAGAGCTGCCCGTCCACGTAGAGCCGGTCCACGGCGATGACAGCTCGGGAGCCCTTTTGGATAAGACTGCGTCGGATTGGGAACAGAATTTTGCGTCGCTCCAGGATTTCTTTGGGGAACTGGTCGTTTACGCTGAAGTCGGTTCCTTTCAGCTCCCTGCCGCGACTCTTCACCTGCTCTTTCTGCTTGAAGTATCCAAATTTGGCCACAATAGGACGCGGCCTCGGGGCTCCAGGTTTCTTCGCTCCCATCCGATGGACTCTTTCGAAGCAGATGTTTTCCACGGTGTCTTCCGGAAGCTTCAGGTATGTCTTGATAAAGGTTTTAACCGTAGTTTCTACGTCCTCTTCGGCAGATTCCGAGATGCCCGAAAACACCAGGTTATCTCTCATGCTACGGGCCTGGAGATCGATAATAGTCTCTTTTATTTTTTTATTTTCTTCACTTATACGGGTCACATTCTCAGTTAGAGACTTGACCGAGTCCCGTAGTGATGCGTTTTCAGCAGCAAGTGTTTCCACCTGCTGCTGGCTGAATTCCAGTGATTCCCTCAGGGATTTGAATTCACGGTGCAGGATCTCGACCAGGGACAACCTCGCGTCGAAGCTGGATAACCGCTTGTCGATTGAATCCAGGATGTCGGTAAAGCTTTTACCTGTCGGCGATGTTGTTTCAGGCGAGTCTGTCGGGCGACTTCTTTTGGAAGACGGCGTCTCGCTTTTGGCTGGGGAACATGCATTTTGGTTTTTCTTCATGACTATAACGTCGAAGCACCAGTCGATGTATTCCTGAAGAGTTTCCAAATTTTCCTCGTTGTCCTCGCTGTTCATTCAGTTTTTCTGCCAAGTCTCCAGCGTCTGACGTCACCTACAGCATTTCCGGTTCCTCAATCAGTGCGGCTCCCCTCAATCAGTGCGGCTCCTGATTGGATTATTTTATTGTTAACATGGGTAGGTTAAGTCAAAAAGGTTAAGAATTGTAATTTGTCCTCCTTGATCCTGCAGTAAAGTAAGCAAAACAATTCAGCTTTCTCAGCTTTTCCCTAATTGATCAGATTGAGCTAACGTAAACTGTTTGTGTAAGTCCATCTGATCTTGGACCTGCCGAAAGCACTCCTCAGCTTTATGAGCACTGGGAAAACAGAGGCTCTCAATGATCTTGGCACTTTTAATGGGCTCCAATGACCGCTCACCTTTGCAGCTTAACATAACAGTGGAGCAGCAGGTTGATGGTTTAATGTGTGAGTGCAGTGATCAGTAATGGCAGGGCTCCATGAGTATGCAGCCCTTGTACTAACGGATCGCCCCTTCTGAATGCAAATCCCGTTCTCACATCTCTTTAACTCAGGGCATTTCTCCATCTCTCTCACGGTCTCTTTCTTTGTTTGGGGGGGAGAGGGGTGCAAACGTAAAGGATTATCACTGGTGCGTGACTGATGTGCAAGACAGACGCAATCAGAATACTTTATAAGTATATGCACATGTGTGCTTAAAGTAAGTTTGTGTGCATGTCTTCTTCTCCCTTCAGACTGATCTTAAATCCAGAGAGAGTAATCACACAAGGGGGCGGCTTATTGTATAAAAGCAGTTTTGGATACAGGAGCAGTCATTCCTGGAGTCTAATCCACATGACTGGCTCTCCTCCTGCGATAAGACATCACCTGTTCGCTCCGGTGTTGAGGAGGCTTTACCACTGTTTGATATGAGATCTCTGGCGACCGTTCTGCCTAAGGAACTAATTAAAGCTTTTATAGCTTTATATTTTATATACAGCTTTCATTTTTTAGCCTTTTTCAATATACATATATTTACATATGGAAGGTTTAAAAAACAGGCATAAGTAAGTTAAAATCAAAGAATCATAATTCCAAAATTAGTCTAAGTGCATGGATGTCGGAGCAAAGGTAAATAAAGCTGCCTGACAGAAGAAAAAAAAAAAAAAAATATATATATATATATATATATACATACAGTTATTTTATATTGTTATAATATTTCTAAATACTACCGTTTTTACTGCATTTTTTTAATCAAATTAATGCAGCCTTAGTGAACACAATGGATTTCTTTCAAAAACAATAAAAAGAAGAAATTTGTTTCTGCTCCTAAAGAACTGTAGGAGATGAAAAACTTTTGGAACATGAGAATACCATTAAGTCTCCTGAGCCATGGAAGAGCAACCTGTGAGAAATACATTTTCATTTCTAGGCCTTACGCTATAGGCATATAATCGCCAAATGCAAGCTTGTCAAAACTTTTTGAGTTTTAACGTGACCCCAATGAACTTCTCCTTGTCATTATTAAATAAAATGATCTGCAGCATTACACAGCATCCCTGGAGATATGAAAATTTGATATGACCTTGATTAATCCTGAGGCCCTTTGTTGACTCCGACAAGATATCACCATGGAGTTGATGATGGAGTTGCCAAAAGGCAGTGTAAAATCTATAGACTATGCTGTATCATCAGTGCATGCCAATAAAGTTTAAAAAGGAAGCACAATGAAATGAACCTTGGGGTGCTTGTATAGATTACAACACACCAAATAGGCTTGTAATCTATTTGTCATTTGAAACCAACAGACTCAAGTGTCATAGTAGATTTGTCACACGGATTCTTGTTGTTGTGATGGCTATTTTGTTATGTTCATATATTCAACAGGTTATTTGATATTCCACTGATGTAACAGTATAGACCCAAAATGATCAAATTGGCCAAGTGCATTCACACTGATTTACACAAACAGACATCTGTATGCAAAACCACAGCAATCCAAAGCTTTTACATGTTATTGTGCTTATTTTAACAATCAGCATGTGTCGACATACGCTGCGCTCAGTGCAGGTCTCCATAATCAAAGTGGCAAGCCGCCTGCCTCTCACTGTCATCTCTTACACTTTAGAGTCAGGCTGCTGTGACAGGTAGGAATTTGCTGTGGATTAGGACTGTAATATATTTGCTATCAGAATGAATTAATGTGCCAAAGAATGTGGAATATTTGGTAATTACAAACTAATTTCCTCTCTACACCGTTTTCACAGACATGTGCGTGTGGGGGGAATGGGTGGGATTACTTTTACCCTTTTATATATCAAATTAAAAACTGTCCATCAAATAATCTGTTGCAGCCATGTTCTAATTGGCTAAAACCACAGTTATAGGATGTCTTTGATGAGACCATTTTGCTCACAAGGCATGTAATTGGGACGTAATTAAAAATTGCCCTAGCGTTTAAACAGAGACCTGTCAAACACTGTGACCTTCCAGTGAAGGATTTGGATTATGATAAAGAGCTCTGAAGCAGGCTTTTAGAAATGAATTGAATTTAAAGCAAGGACAATCCCACATTATGGTCTAAAATAATCAGGATGCGCAAGAGTTTTGTAAATAATTATTATAAAAGCTACAAGATTTCTGGAATGTTTGTGCACATCTGTAACTATGTAGTCACTGACTGTCAGAAGCATATTGCACACACAAAAATAAAAAGCACAATCAGATTACACAGTACAAAGTAAACTGTAAAAAAAATAAATCATAATTGTAATGGTAAAATACTACAATGCAATGTTAGAGTAAAAATCTGTTAACAGATTAACCGTAAGTTTTTAGTTGTATTCTTATCAGTTCTGTACATTAGGGTTTTACGTTACATCTTATATTATTAAATAATATTTATTGCATCATTTGTGTGCCATGTGTGTTACCATGGTGGTGTTTTGGACACTGCTTGTACTGATTAGTATTAGAGCTTGTGAAAAAGATACTCGGCAGTGTATTGGTATATAAACCAATATATATAATTTTTTATATATATATATATATATATATATATATATATATATATATATATACATACATATATATATATATACATACATATATAAATTAATGAAATACTGTCAGTAGATTTAATCTGCAAATCCTAAAATACTGCAAGCATTGTTTTGGCAACCGCAGCTGCCATTTTTTAAAGCATAAATTTCAAAGATTTTTTATTTATTCATTTTTAGTGTAGCAAGTAAACTAAACATACAAATGCACAGTAATTAATATCACCCCCTCCCCCCCTGCTTTTTTGTTTTATTGTGAATATTTTCTTCCATGTTAATCTAAGACTGGTCACTCGCCAGTCAAATGGGCTCTTCCTGTCAAAATGCGTGGTTCATGGGCAGAATAAGGATCAATGAGAAAGTCAAAAGTCTCTGACCAAGGGTTCAGTGGCTTGCTCCAGAGCATGGTGGTAACAGCCCATAGATCACTCTCTTTTAGGCTGACCTTTCAGTCTAACCACCAGGCCATTCAACCACCCACATGTGAGACTATCTGCTGAAGAAAACAAGGGTGCCTATACCTAACAGAGCATGAGAAAACTCTTTCCAGTGATATGATGCCTCGGCATAAAGTAGCATTATCCTACTTCAGCATAGACCCATGCAGAAGATGCGAGAAGAGCGCTGTTCCCAGTGATTCTGAGAAATCATATTCCCCCTCTACATTTGCATGCAAATGCTCCCCTTCACAGCCCTTCGCACACAATAGGCCACATAAAATTGTTGTCCCGTCAGGTAGAAATAAATTTCATCCCCTAACTCTCCATTTAGTGGGTGTTATGGTGTCACTGTGCATCCAATGAATGTGGAAACTCCTTATAGTAAAATGCATTTCAGGAAAGACATAACCTTTGAGAACCCCTGGAGGCTCTTTGATGCCTCTGTTTTTGATGATTCAAGCACTAAAAGATTTCCTAATATCTCCTAAAATGAAATGTTGGTATGACGGCCAATTTACAGCTAAAATTCCATCATCTCTCGAATCCTAAAACAGATTTAATATGATTATGACAGTCGAGAGCATTAATTCAAAGATAATAAGGGCTGTTAAACTTGTAAATCTGGTTAATTAATATGTTACTATCATCTACACTAGTTCTACCACTTAACAAAAAAAATAAATAAATAAATAAATAAATCCAACATACAAAAAATATCATTAACTTTGGATTTCAGTGGTGGGACAAGAGCTTTCTCAACCACAATGAATGGATCATTGTAGTAATTCAAATTCATACAATTTACTGGATTCCACATTGTGTGACAGTAATGTAACTGTGGTAATTCTCTCTGTAGTGTTAAAATCTCTTCTCTCTAAGATCAGCCTGGTTGCCCCATGTCAGGCATTTTGTCTAGTTTGGTAATGATATAAACTTGGTAATGGAATAAATTTGTGTGACATCTCTGACACTAATCCACACCATTTCCACCAGTTCCTGATAGAACTTTACAGCCCAAAAGACAAAATTAGCCTAAGTGCCAGGGATGGGAATCATGAATTCAACGGTTCAGATTCCTCTTAATGATTCTATTTCTATCAATGATTCTTTTAGTACTTGTAAGTAAAATACATGCAATTTCACTGCAATTTCAATAATACAAATATTTTAAACTATTTTTGTAAATGTGTTTACTGTGACTATTGTAAGAGTCACTCTTTTTAGGACATGACATACTGTAAATGTAATTGAGCATTTGCAGCACGTGTGTTGTCAAACTGACGAAAGTTGTTTTCTTAATTTGCAGGCGTTTTTTTCTATTTGCAGTGCGTTTCTTTTTTTGGTTGTGTTGTGAGCATTTGCAGCGTGTGCGTTGTAAAATTGAGGAAGTTGTTTTCTTTATTTGCAGGTGTTTTATCTATTTGCAGCGCGTTGAGCTCTCTCGGCCACCGTATGATTGGGATTGATTCACTTAAAATAATTAAATCATAAGGTTCATTAGATCTTTAACTAAACTACATTGGCTGCACTGTATGCTTCTGATTAACTAAAAAGAACTGACTCATAAAAGTAATTTGTTTAGTAATCGGACCACTGACTGCACTGTATGTTTATTATTTACCGATAAGAATCATTACTATACCATTTCTATCAGAATACGCTGTGGCTGTTTCACACTGCAGATCTAGTAGCGATGCTGGATACATATAAAACAGAAAACTAGCAAAATTTGAAATAGCATATTCTATTATGACTTCATATTGGAAAAAAAGCTTGAGATTTTTAAGATAGATGCGATTCTGAATTCAGCCTTTTTCTGACATTATTTATTTATTGGAATCAGTTCTCTTCCCACCTTCGGTGCATTAAAACCATTTAGCAGCTCAATGGTTCAGACTCTAATAGTATATCCTGTGTTCACTGTATGTATATATTTATGGTTATATCTTAAAAATAAATAAATAAATAAAAAGATTATCTTTTTTCTCTTATTTTTAGTCAGCTGAATGATATTGCTTACTGTCCTTCCACAATTTCTTCCGTTAATTTCCATACACTGTAATTTCCATACATCAATCGGAGTCCTACAGCATTTAACAGATTCTCTTCTTCTTGACTCGTTCCATATCGTAGATGAAACCTAGTTATTGTTGATGGATCTTTAAGATTGAAGCAACATTAAAGTAAATAAATCAGAGTATCCTTGAATATTTCTGGCATGAATGTGCTAGCTATGTATCCCACTACTGCACAAGCACAAAGGTGGGGTGCCATATAAGCACCACCATTCAAATCAGCAGCAGGTCCCAAAACCGCATCTGTGACTTTTTTTTAGACCTCTAGCACAGAATTGGGGACAATAAATAAATAAACTGCAAACTACACAATAGATTTCCCTCTCACGATGTATTAGGCTGAAGTGTTTGGACTGGAAACCAAACATTTAAATAAAATGAATCAGAAATGAACACAAGCAAGATGTCATCATGTGCACGAGCATAAAGCGAAGATGACACATCTCTCAAATGTGTTGTGATGGAAACAGCATATCATAAATCCAGACAAATGTAAATGATGAGGAATATGCTGCTTGTGTCACAATGCCACAGTTGACCAATCCCTAGATTCGGTAAAGCATAAAAAAGAGGCTTTTAAGTGCCGTTAGAGTTGGTCATTTGTTATACATCAAGATGTTGTGACAGGTGCCATATCATATTTAGCTGAAGGACGGATTTACAAGTGGTAGGTGTTGACTAAGTGAAGTAAGAAACCAGTCTGTGTGTATGTGTGTGCATCCATACACCCTGGGACCCGATCAGCGCTATCATTTGCCCACATGTCCACTGTGCTGTGCTGTTTGCTGTCATAAAAAAGAAAGAAAAGAACGGACAGAGCCAGTGAACAAATGCACACTGATCTAAACACTCCAGACCTCTCGCCCTCAGGGCTCCTCTTCCCCCTCACGTAGCCCCAGCGCGAGGCTTCGTCTCTAGAGCAGCCACTCAGACATCTGCTATGAAAGTATAGAGCCAGATCTGACAGGGCATGCAACCAGCCAAAGCAAGAAACACTACAGCACCTCCGGCTCCACAGCTGAATATATATCACATCCGCAGTGACATTCTGTTTTAATAATGGAGACGGGGCAACAAAACAAATGCCAACTTGTCTCGGACTGAATAACGTCTCTGTTATAATTTATCCTATGGAAAACGTTTGCATGTCACATTGATGGTTAAAGATTGCAATTTGCTGTCTCTCTCACTCTGTTTCTCTCTCTCTCTTTTTAATCCTACCGTTCTTTTTTTTTTTCTTTGAGACAGGAGATGAATAAATTAAGACAATCTAAATGAAAATTTAAATTAGATTAGCTAAAGCCATGGAAGAAAGTCAGGGATGTCAGCTGCTAAAAAAAAGCATCTGCTAAATGACAAATGACAACAGTTGCTAGCAAAACTTTACATAAAATATGAATATATTTCGCACTGAATGGTAATTTTTATCCATACTGTACACAGACACACACACACACACACCTGCACATTATATACATAATATATATAAATATACATTTACATTTAGTCATTTAGCAGACGCTTTTATCCAAAGCGACTTACAAATGAGGACAATAGAAGCAATCAAAACCAACACATACACAAACACACACACACACACACACACACACCCACTGCTATCAATATTAACAAGATTTTATGAACAAATGTATGAATTATTTTCCTTTTTAATTTTCTTTTCTTCCTTATCTCTATATAGAAAAAAACAATTGTGTTGTTTGATATGCTATTACAAATTCAGCCCCATTCCGTATTTTATTTTATATTATATTATTTTATTATTATTATTATTATTTTTTTTATGGATCTCTACCCACTTCAATGGCCCAGTCTGTATATAAAATAATAATAATAATAACAATAATAATAAATAAATAAATAAATCAATTTATTTACATACAAACAAATGTATTTATTTACATACATACTGTACATTAATTAATTCATTAAAAATACATCTCTGATTTTTTAAGTTATTTAAATAATATTACTTACTGTCCTTCCACATTTGTATAAATGTATAAATTGTATAAAAGTATAAATCACAAATAACTTAAACACCAGAATTTATAATGTAAATAAATTACTAAATGAATGTTCAATATTACTATCAGTAGTGGTCACATTTGAGATTTTATGAATAATGTATTGCACAAAATAATGATGCCATGCACAGAATTATTTTCCAGTTATTTTTGTTAAATATTTTCTATTAAAATATTTAACAATGAAAGAAAAAACAAATAAAAGAGGTCATTTTGTTTAGGATGATGATATTATTGCAAAGGTTATGCAATGATTGCTAATCAAGACACCTCACTCAAAGTCAAACTAACTCACAGAGAGTCTGACCGTCACGCATAAAGCATGCCCTACAAGATTCAATTCAACAAAAACAGACATTTCCCCGGAGTGTGGCTTCCTCCCACTGGAATACACATCCTCCATCCTCTCCTTAATTCTGTCGTGTGCCCTCCCTTCAACCCTGCTCTCCGTCACACTCTCATCTCAATGTTCTTACTCCTCTCTATTTCCTCTCCAGTTTTCATCCCGTCCTTTCACTGTAAATGTTCATCCACCCCAACACGCACACATTCATTCACATGACTGGTCAATAAAAATCTCTTTAAAAATAAATACAGACGCACACTCACACACCTGCTTGTTATGCCCCGTGGCCCACAGCTGTTGGCAGTGGTGCTGAAGATGCAGGCAGTAAGAGAGAAGGGACAGAGGAGCATGCTGGCCGTCGACTCATATTATTCCCCCATTTTGTCATTTTCACAAGATCAATGGGCGCGGTGACTAAGTGAGAACGAAAAGAGAGAGAAAGAGAGACTGAGAGAGAGAGTGAGAGTGAGCGAGAGACACCCACCATACTCATCTAAGCCAAAGTGACAGACAGACCCTCCACCACAAAGCTTTAACCTTCCAACTGATGACACAAGTGAGGAGTCCCCTCAGCCATATTGAGTATCTGGGCTGTTTACAAACCAAAAACGTGATCTGCTTTTAGACTTTTCTTTTCTAATTTTAAATGAACAACGACACAGCATGTCAAACAAAAAAGTAAAAATAAATAAATAAATAAATAAAATAATAATAATAATAATAATAATTTTCTTAATCAGTATTTTTTGTCTTGTTTATTCAGAAAAAAAAAAAAATCTAAATATGTTTAACCTTCAGAGACCCGCATTAGCAGAATTGTAAGAGTTGTTGAAAACAATTAAACACTTATTTTCTCACTAAATATGGGTTAAGACTAAATACAAGACATAGCAGCAACTCACACTTGGAAATGTATCATTAAAACACTTTTGGCAGAAACACATTTTTAATATCATATTTATATGCATTTATAATTTGAATTTGCCAGCTGGCCAAAATAAAATATTATGGTCAATGACACCAATGCTGACTGTTGATTAAATGCAAGCAAGTAAAAAGAAAAGTATTTGACTCTATTATTTTCTTTCATAAAAAAACATAGCATTTAAATTTAAATAGCATTTAATAAAATAATATATAGGTTTATTATTTAAGAAAATACAACAATTATACCTATACCTATACCTGTTTGTACCTTCTTTTCAACGTTATATATATATATATATATATATATATATATATGAAATAAGTTACAAAACATATTGAACTTTTACACAATATTCAATTTTTTTGAGATGCATAGTGTGCCCCACTATAGCAGAACTGCAACAGTCAATTAAAATCAAATACAGTATATAAAAATGATTTTGTGGTGAAGTAAATTCTACATAAAAACAAATGTAATTCCTACATTTGATAATTTAGTTCAGGCAAGAATTTAAAAATTAAAGTAAATTCTTAAAAAATTAGTACTCAATTTAAGCTCATAGAAATTAAAGTTATAAGTATATTTTACTTGGAATTGTTTGTTATGTTTACAAGGATTCTTTAAGTAAATATCAAAGTTATGGTCCCATTTTTCCCATCATGCACTGGGGCATGAATAATTAAAAATGTTACATTGTTCACTGTTTTCGAGTCATATTTCCACAGATTTATGGTTGCTTTTGTTGTTAGGTTTAGTAACTTAGTGTTTTGTGACATCTGGAGTTCATTCCTACTCAAAATGACCCATTCATACTCAAACACTATCCACTGATTGTTACCATCATTGTGTATGATGTACCAAGTATTGAGGTCTCTGTTCATTTGGATAATAATTATACTGAGTGGACATATTTTCTTAGGACAACACACAGTCTAGTTGCTCACTTACATGTTTGTATGTAAATAGTTTAATAATACATCTCTGGTTCTCAAGCAAATGGATACTGCTTTGCTATTAAGGATGTTTGATATTTTATGTTTCCTGGTGAATAAGACAATTGCAGTGCACCTGCTTAGGATCCACATGGTGATGTATTGACAAACAGTCTGTTTATACCTGCATCACACATCAAACTCCGAGCACCCGTCTTGTTTCAGTAATGTGACCCGGGCAGGATGGCAAAGAATCTATAATCTCCTCAACTGCATAAAGGAATGCTGCAATTAGTATGACTGAGAGTTCCAAATGTTAATGGACTGCATTTCACTCCTTGTCAGCGACAACAGATGAACTAGACACTTACTGCATTTTATGCTTGCTTCATCGTCAGTGTTATGTGCACCAAAAGCTCTAGTGCACCTTATGTATCCCAAGACTAAATGCAAAACAGAAAGCCATAAATTATTCTCCAGATACAGCTGGAAAAATACACTTTTAGAAAATCACAGTAAATGCAGTGACTACAGCACTATTTAAAAGCAGCATGCTAATCAGTCTCTGCCATTTTAGATCGCACTAGTTTACTAAACAAATACCATTTGGTATGCTTTGCTCTCTGTGGGCCGAAAGTGTCCATACTTGTTTTATTTAGCTAAACTTTTGTGTGCATGGGTGCAGGCTGAAAGAATAGACTCTCACGTTCTACGAATGAACACATCCATTTGATGTATTGTTTGTTTGTACTTCCAGGCTTGCGCGTCTGCTGTGAGTGCATGTGTCCATTTGTCTTAATAAACTTGCTGCTGCAAATTAAGACTTCCATCTGTTGGAGGTCATATCTGTATTTGTCATCCTCTCCCGAGACATGGGATACATTATCCCATTGCGCTTCAGCTCAGGACATGTGTCACATGCAAATGCTACGAAATCTATTCTGTACAATGGCAGGAATATCTCTCTCGCTGTGCAGATTCCATCAAATGCAAGAAAAAAGGTGGTTCGGTGAATGATGGGAAAGAAAAAAGAAAGAAAATGCTAGACATCCGCTAACATCTCCAGCTCATAAATTCCATCAAGGACCAAGGTTTTAAAAAAGTCAATAGTGTGCACAAAGACTGGCACACACACACTAAAACGACACATCAGCAGAATACGCAGACGCGTGCTGTCAAAATATAAATCACCAATCACGGCACAACATAAACACAAGTGCCAGACCAGCAGAAAGAGAGAGCAGGAATATTTGAACGTCATTTCGCGAGTGGCAGCACAGCAGGGCTAGACAGAGGGAGCAGGACTGACTCAAACACACTTAGGCATAAACCACATAATTAAATGCAATGTTATTTATGATTTCAAGCATTAATTGCTGGCCGGTGAGTTCAAGGTTCAGGTTTTACCCAGAGCTGCAGCATTGTTTGTTAAAGAGGAATGCCTTGTTTCATTTTGGCCTTTGGTGGAGAATTTTAATGAGAATGTGGACTGAAAGGATTTAGAGGGATGCAAATGCAATTGTTCATTCAAATAAGGTTTGTTTGGGCTTTCAAATGATGTTTAAGCATCGGTCATCAGTTTAAACACGAATGGTGAATTTCGACAACACATTCCTCCAAAGGACAGAAAAATTCTAAATTCTTTCTCCTAGAGCAGGGCTTTTTTTAAAAAAAAGTTTGGATAAAAATGTAAAATCAATCAATCAGTCAATGATTGTTTTAGTCTTTTTTTTTGTGAAAATCCCAGTAATCTAATGTCTTGTGTAGTTTCTGAATAAATGTCTCAAATCATTCACATTTGTAAAGACACTAAAGTATTATTTTCCCTGCAATTTAAATCTGTATTTCTTTTAATATATTTGAATAATTCTGAGGCAAAGCTGATCCTTAAATGAAATAATATCACCATTAAAACTCTAAAATTATCTATTAATGCGCAACCTCTATGAAATCCTTGCTAAACTCTAAAGACACATCAGGCACATCTTTCAGCATGACGTCCAACACAACAACATGTTTTGTTACGAGTGGAGAGAAGAAAGTGAAAGAATAAAGGGAAATAATCAGGATAGAAAGCAACCAAGCATCCCAGTTTAGTGTGAGGTTTGTTATTTTTAGCCAAAGCAGCAATAATTATCCTAGCAATGTCTAACAAAATTGTTCAGGCTCGGCTAAGCAATTAGGCCAGGCAGAGTGGCTAATGGAGAGAGAATTACACAGACCTTTCCCCCATTAGCTTCCATTTACATCAGGAAATTCACTGTGAGTACAGGCCAGACATGACTTCGAAAGTAGATTAGGGTCTCTTTTTTTCCTCCTCTCCCTCTTTTAAGCTCACACATGTGTTTTTTTCACTGTTAATTCACATGTTTTTTTAGTAGGTGTACTGATATAATTGGCGTAGGCTCAACTAGCTCCTGGTTTACTTTGTGTATGGTGTCAAACAGGAAGAAAGAAAAAAAAATACCAAACAAAGAACGTGTGATCCACACATAGATTTACAAAACCAATGAATATTCATAGAGATTCAATGCTCATGAAATGCATGGAGTGTAGGCGCAAAACCAACACTGTAACATAATAAAAAAACATAATATTAATATGTAATTTAAAGAAATAGTTTAAAAGTTTTGAGGCGGTCACAGACTCGAGTCGGAGACGAGGCGTGGCGACAAAACTTAACTGAGTACACGAAACTCACAACGGAAAAGAAAATAAATTAAAGTAAAATAATAAAAGGATGTAAAGAGACTATAGGTTGGTTTTCTTCTCATTGTGGTAGCAGCTGGCACGTGGGCCAGAGCACGCTCAAAGAGCAGCGTCAAAACGCGGTGGCAAAAGAGAAGAAGAGGAGAGAGAGTGACTAAGAGGACCAAGAGAGAGTTTGATGGTGTCCTGAGTTTTTAAACTCGGCTTCTGGACACATCTCCTCTGGTGTCTTGACCAATTAGATAGGCTATTATCTTAGCTAGGGGTGTTCCTTCCATCATAAATCAGCAAGTTATCAGTCACATGGTCCGAATTTTACACACTCTTGCAAAGTATAATTTTGGATGTGATTTCTATAACCAGAATATGATAAATTTGACAAATAATTGATTGTAAGAAACATTTAAAGCATGATTTTCACACTCATACATACCAAACACGCATCTGAATCCTTCAGCTATTCAATCATGATTAAAAAGACATGCATAATATTTGATTAAAACATGATAGTCTAATATGTGGGTTACAAACATAATATGGGATTTTGCATAGAAATGTCCTCTTTGGATGATTTTATGTGCATACAAAAAATAAAGTCTTTGTGTAGTTCTATGGAGAACGAAGGCATGTTCTTTAGACAAAGGAATTTTGGTTTGATCTGTGTTCTATGTGGGGGAGAAGTCAGTCTAAGGAAGCTCGTGAATTCAATCGTGGAACATATGATAGCCATATCTTTGACCATCAGTCTTGATTATTTGCCCCAAATTTGACAGTCTCCTTCCTGAATTGGAATTATCAATAAGTGTTCTTTTGTCTCTAGGTTGTAAGCTGTTCTGTGAAAGAGGCTTGCTGGTTAGTTTGCTTGCTTCAGACTAGTTGGAGCTAGGAATCTGATTTACGACGTTGTCCTGTTTTCTTGGGGCCTCTCTGTAGAATCTCAGCTTCTCATGTTTCGATTTTCTGATCGAATCTTAACTTTGTCTGATTCGGTCTGTGATATCCTACAACACGTATTTGCATAGCATCATCTATCAAAATGATTTACAGTGACTAACAACCCATTTCTGGCATATACGATCTCTAAATACATAATAAATCAATATAGAACTTAATATAAAAGTTAAATGTAAACCATTTCAGAAAGACATACATCACAAGCGATTTCCATTTTAACCTTCATTCAAACCTTGCATGAATTCTCACTGTCTTCCGCCATTAGGGACTGTCAAATCAGATGTGACATCTCTGGGAGAAGGCAAATCCACAAGAATATTTAAATCATCCTTCAGTCTTTCAAGACCTGACTTGCCGGGGCCTGCCTCTCTAGCAGATGACTTTGACAATTAATTTGTGTTTTACAGATTACGCCATCAACCATTCCAACCCCAACACGTACATAGGCATGCATCACTCCACACTCTACCCATGTGTGGAGGAATTTAAGATTAAACAGAGGATATTCTGAATTAATACAAAACCAGTGTGGGTGTATCAGAGAGATAATGAAGAGAAGTCCGAGGGAGGGGTTGCGACGGTGGCGCCTTCGTCCCATCTGGTTTGTTTCTGAGGACAAGGACTCTCGTCATTCTCTGGAAGTTAATGATTTCTCTCGTCTCTCCGAGCTTAATTTGCTAAATGAATTCAGATATCTCTTCTCTGGGATGGCTGTATGAAGAGGGGAGTAGATTACCCCTTGACCTGCTGAGGTACAAGCAATTAAAGAAGCGTCACGTCAGTCTGTCAAGATGAAACACAAAGGCTCAAGACACCTAACCCAGTTAGAGGGCTCAACTCTTTAATAAAGAAAGTTTGGTATACTTGTCAAGATTCTAATGGCTCCTGTTACAGTGGGTAATTGGGAATTAGGCTACGAACACTGGGAATGAAAATCCAGCCATTTGTCACCTCCCACCAGAGAAATAAATGACGGCTCGTACAATGCCATATTAATAAATAGTTTCCTCTTCCTAATGTTATCAGTTTACCAACTAATCCTTAATGGGATTATGTTATTAACCAATGAAACAGAAGTCAATAAACACATTTTAAGTATTTGTGAGCTATTAGCATTAATGCAGTAATTACCCTCCTGATAATCAGACATGCAGACCCACAAGATTTTAATCTGAATTCAAACGCATGTAATAAACAGCCCTATTATACAATTTAATCTAATCTCAACATTTTCTGGTGGGTAAATCTGGGGCATTTCGGACTGACGAGAAAGAAAGAAAGGTATGGGGTTGGGCTACTCTGCTTTTTTTGGGAGAGGAGATGGATAAGCAATGAGATAATTTGGGAAAGAATGTGGAAGATAAATCAATCCGGTGTCTTCGTTTGATGTGTTATCAGAGCCGGGCTGTCTGTGGTGATGCGATCTGACTTATAATCGATAGTGATTGTGCACCGGGGCTTTCCCCCACATCTTGTAACCGCTGTTCTCGTCTGCTACTGTGGCTACTGTTCTGGCACATCAAAGCCAGCGGTTGAAGTTTGTCATGATGCTCTAGGGGACCTCGGGGATGTGGAGACATGCTTGGGCACGCTCGCAAACGCGTTCGGATGCTGATATCGTTGGAATGATAATACAAAAATCCTGGTTTCATTTTCGCTGTAAACTACAAACAAAATTGTGCACTGCAACTGTGATAAATGCATGTTTGATTCTTTTAACAAGCTGTAATACATACCTGAGCAGCTGTGAATTATTCACTATTGTAGGGAGAAGTTCAGGGCGAAGAGGAGAGTGTAAAATTGACAAATAGGATAAGCTGAAGGTCAAATCAATGAGCACCATTCTCGTATTAGATCTCGGATATAGAGTACAACAATGCGTAACCGAGCAATTTGTTGTTCGACTCTGGCTACACTGGATCTGTTGGCTCAACAGGAAACTTTTTTTTAATTTTTCCCTGTTCGCCAAATCCCTAAAAGGTGTAACATTTGAATCCTGTCCGTAAATAAATGGAATTAGCCACGTCTGAGTGGACTGCATCCTTCCCTGTAGCAACAATAAATATTTGGCCTTCCCTGTTTCTCGGTCCACAGTCCCTTGGGCCCCATGGACTATAATATTACATTTTCAAATAGGAATTCTAGTGCTTCCTTTTTCAAAAATACTTCAAGGATGCATAAGGGTAGTCAAAATTGAACTAATTTAAGTAAATTTAACAAATGAAATCATTTAAGAATTTGATTATACACAAATGTTAAATAATTATACTTGTTTAAATGTTTCAATAATATTTGTGTTCACTTACCATTTACATAAAAAATATATATTTAATATAACACATGTAACTACACTCTAATGAAAGTACATAAAGTAAGGCCTAATGTAAAATGTTAAAATTTAGGAATAGTCCTTTTTTTTTTTTTTTTTTTTTTCAAAGTGGCTAAACCGTATTTTGTATTGCATTTGTATTGTGTTGTGCTTCAACTTTAAAGGAAAACACAGCAAATTTAACAGAAAATTTACTGGCAGAAAATGACCAATTTTATAACAGTATATAACGTGTTAATGTGAGAAATTAGTTGGCAGCTTTTGCTTTGATTATTGCAGATACTGTATGGCCAAAACATTGCAAATGCTCAGTGAATTTAAAGATTTTACCAAAAAAAAAAAAAAAAAAACTAAACAAAAAACATCCCTATCAGGAAGATATGCACTCCTTTGTGAATTATAGGTTTAATTATCAAAACATATGATAAAACTACTTTGAAATGAGATGGCACCTTAATCCTAAAACCAAGAAATTCCCAGTGTTTTAACATATGTTAGGCCTACAAGATGACTGGCCATGGAAGAGATGTCTGGTGTAAACTGAGTGTAAATGCTGTTGGGGCAACAGAACTGCATACCTTTTCTTACCAGTTTACCCTGAGAGTGACAATATGATAATAAATTAAGAGGGAATTTTATGTAAGTGTCTGTCTCGTCCTCCTTCAGGGGCAGAAATTTAAAGGATCAGTGGATCAGATCATTAAAATAAAATCCCCTCATCTCTGCTTGAGCTCCTCTTCATTCCTGTTCACCCCATGCATGAAGGAAAGAGTTAATTACTAGGGTTTTAGTCATTGCAGTAGTGTAGCTCCATGTTAATGTCTTCCCCTGATCCTGCCATCTGTATCCCGTCACTGCAGCAAATTACAACCATGAAAAGATAAAACACATATAATATTGAAATGTTTACAAAAGTTAATAAATATTTGCTCGCTGTGTGCTAGCAAATCTGGTCCCATTCCAGTCGTTTGTGAGTTTTGTGATTGCTTTTTAAATGGGCAAATCTAACATGCCTCACACAGTTATTCCTTGCCACGTGTTTAGGTCGCATGAGCAGGATTTCTGCTACAACAAGCCTGAAGGACATTTTGGTGGCTCTTTTGAAAGCTAAAATGGAAAGTCTCACTACATCTGAAACAGATTCAACCCCTAAGTAAAGTACTGGAGATGTACACATCCAGTCGGTCCTGGTTAGCTGTACCGTGCAAACCTCCTTCCCCAATTACCCTCTCTAATGCCACCGACGTCTCCATAGTCAGCCTATTTGTTCACTTCACACAGCCGGTTCTGATGGGAGATTAGGCTTGAATAATAACCCAGAGTTGAGGCCATCTCTATTCCATTCCAAAAGGTCCACATCCATTTTCCCTGTCGCTGGGCTGTGTGTTGTGTTTATACTGATGTAGCTGTCCCTCGCTTCATTATTAGAGCCCTTTCTCCGATGGCATTTCCAGTAAGAGAAGCCGTCTGTGGACATTCAGGGGATAGGAGAAGAATAAATGATTCAGTTAAGGTTTCAGGTAAGGAAAAAAGGAAGATTGTAAAACAGAGGCGGCTGTAATGAGCCCATATGTCTGTAATGATAGATATACAGAGAGAGATTCTGCTCGGCATTTTACGTCCAGACGTTTCGGTGCTTGAGCAAGCTTTTATATTTGTGGGCATCTGCACTCTCGAGCGAACGTGCCGTGAACATATAATGCACTAGACGGTGGCTTTTATGCGAACTCCTTTCAGAAATGAAACGACAATTATCCCTGCGTAAAACAAAGGAAGTTCCCATCTCTTCTGTAATGATGCAACGCCTGTTTTCAGGACGGTCTGGATTAGCGTAGGGCAATCAGAGACGCTTCTCCTTTGTCACTACCTGTTGAGATGCATGCTAATGTGGCAGATGCGCACCAACCCTCTCAATCTCTCGTTATGTTTCAAAATCCACTGCAAGCAAACTTGCATCTGTCTTGCTTTATATTTCGCCCAAGGTATTTAGCATCTTGCCTTATACTTGCATCATCAGTCCCTTGCACTCTCTCTCTCCCTCTAATGCTCTCTCTCTCATCTTTCACACCAGCATTCAGATCGTATTCATCAACCTCTGTGAGTGGCTCTCCACGCAGATAACAATGGGCATGTTGGGAGTTGCGACATGAGACTATTGTTCAGTTCTTCTTGCAAGGTGACCTCCATCCCGCCAAAAAACACAATCAAAAAGAAAATGCGCACAATAGAGCTGTCTGCGCTTAAATATACAATAGCATTTTCAAGCTGTTTCGCTTACACAGCCAATGGGGATGACATTTCGTTCTCGCGCTTTCGAGACTCGTGAAGCGCATTATATTCGCAAAAGACCTTTCAGAGGGCCTATTTCGGTTCTAATTATGATATTAGGCGTAAGGTTACATTTGATTAACTGTCGTTCAATACTGCTGACATCCAGTGAGATGTAATATTGAACAGACTCACCTCCTTCACCTCTCCCTGAAATGGCTCGATCTATCAGCAACGAGCCTGTAAACAAAACAACTTTAATCTTGAATTCAAAGGTAAGCTAGTTCATTGGATTCACAACCTCAAATGATTTCCATTTGGAACGTGATGGAGCTACATACGGTCCTGTAGCAGCTCACGAGGCATTCTGAATGCGCAAGATTATACTGTCCCCCTGCCTAATGAAGATGCAGTGCGCTGGGCTGTGTTTCTCTCCGCCGTGAGCCCTTGTGGCAAATAGCTAAATGGCATCTGATTAAAGACCCTGCATCAAAGGCAACCTGCCAATAAAAATTCACTTTGACCCTAAATGATCCAAATGAGCCGAGTCATCTTGGGTTTACTGCACACGCGGCACAATCATCTTAGGTTTACTGCAATGCAATGGGCATGATTCAAATCTATCCGTGCTGACGGAGACTTGGCAGGTCAAGACGATCTAAATTTACTGTTATTCTCTTTGAACAAGTGTGTTGAGTAATATTTGCAGTGCAGGGTCACTGTAGAAAATGCAGGTGGGATTTTGATGCTGAAAGCAAGTAATTGCACAATAGGGGTACAGGAGGAAGCGGAATGTCTGATGCATTTGATATAATCCTGCTTTCTTCAAAAGCACAGATATACCTTTGTGAAGTTAAATCATCTAAAGTTTTGTCAGAAACAACCATAAGGTACACAGAAAGAGTGACTTGCTGTGGTTATACAGTGTTGAGAAAACGCGTGTTTTGTGTCTGGGCGTGAGTGAGATGAACTCATCTCTTTGATATGAAGGATCAAAGGTGCTTATAGAATGTTCTCCTGTAATAATTTATGTGAAGAAAATCGATTAATTTCTTTACCCTCAGCCTTCGCAAAACACGTCTTTTATAGCGCGAGCTTAGGATAATTTGCTAATAGATGTGATGAGAGGTTGTGGTCAATCAAGGCTAAAAGCTGCTTATAGTGCAAACAAAACTGCATCTCTATCTTTTGTGGTGATGTGGTGGTACATATCATATTCCAGACCTTTGCAGGGACATCACATCTAAGTTCCAGTCTCTATGCAGCAGGCTACTCTTGTTCCCAATGGACAACTTGCGCTGCCCCTTGAATCTATCAAGTATATTTCTATTGACTGTCCACTGGGCCTTCAGCAAGAGGTCAAAAACACCATCTGGCTGGAAAAAATATATACTACTGGTTAAAAAAAAAGTCTAACCAAGGCTCCATTTTTTGATTAAAAAATACAGTAAAAACATATTTTTAAATTGTTGAATATTACAATTTAAAAGAACTGTTTTATATTTTAAAATGTAATTCATTCCTGTGATGACAAATCTGAATTGCAGTCATTACTCCAGTCTTCGGTGTCCCATGATCCTTCAGAAATCATTTAATTCATTCATTCCTTCTTTGATGAGTAAAAAGATCAAACAAACATGCATTTATTTGAAAAATTAAAATTCTTGCATTAATTGCTCACCCTCACCCACACTCAAGGCCCAGAAAAGTAGTAAGGACATCGTTAAAATAGTTGACATCAGTGGTTCAAACGTAATTTTACGAAGCAACGAGAATACTTTTTGTGCACAAAGAAAACTAAAATAACTTTATTCAACAATTCCGCTTAGAATAGTTAATGAAGGATCATGTAACACTTGTCATCACAGGAATAAATGGCATTTTTAAAAAATTATCATGTAAATTATTATAATAATTTTTCACAAAATTTGTGTTTTTATTATACTATTGATATTTCACTTCTACTCTCTCTCTCTCTCTCCCTCTCTCTGTACACACACACACACACACTATTTATGTAATTATAAATAGTACAATAATAGAATAATATACTTTAACGTTTACTATTTTTGCTACAAATCGTCTCAGGTTACGTATAACCCTGGTTCCCTGAAGGGAACGAGACGCTGCGTCGGAACGCTCAGGAACGCCTTGTGTTCCGACGCAGCGTCTCGTTCCTGGAAGGGAAATAGGAATTTAGCAGTGGCAGCTGTTCACAGCTGGAGTAGAAAATATGAAGAAAAAAATTAGAAAATGACTACTTCTCAAGGGCTCTTAAAAGCATGCATTTTACATATTGATATGACATTTACAGGTGATTGGGGGAGGGGAGGGAAAAAAAACATGGCTGCAGAACTGAGCATCCATGAACAAAGATCTCAAATGGCATACTTTCTGCTCCAGCTGAGCAACTGCCAATGAGATGAATGAGAATGCTAATGGATAGCTTTCGTTTTAAACAGACATCCTTGGCCTTCACACATGTGAGAATGAGAAAGTCTGGATTACTTAATATACCTTCTGGTGTAATCTAATGCCAGCAAGAAGCCAAAGAGAGTTCAGAAGAGCACTAGAAGCTGAAACTTGTGCTGCCTCTGAAAGCAAATGAGATACAGGCTGATACTGTAGGAACAGCATGATGTGATGGCTAGACACTCTGTGACCGAGCATCAGCAGAGTGTTTTCAACACATTCAGGCACAAACACACATATGCACTTAAAACCTCTTGATATTTTGAAAATAAAAAGGAGAAACTAAACAAGGTCAAGGCATTTTTTTATTGCCAAGACATGCACATTCTCACAGACATAAACATGCATTTACTCTCTCACATTTCCTTCATCTCACCCGAACTTCTTGTGGAAGTGGTATTGTGTGCAGTGTAGCCTGAAGGCTGCATTATTGAGCAGGAATAATGCTTAACCTGTGCTCATAATGATCCAAATAAATGTCAGCAGCCACTAACCTTCGCTGGTAAATGACTGAGGCCTGTCTGATCAATTAGATCAATGTCCTCAGCTAACCTGAGAGTTATTTGTTGAGGTGTGCAGATAAACAGTGACATTTTGCTTCAGCAACAGCTCCTCAGATAATTATCTCTCATTTGATGGCTCCTCTAGTGACTGGTGTCAGCAAGAATATTTGGTGGGTTTGAAACGCTCTGTAATAGATGACAAATTTACAGGAGCATTTGTTTATTATTCCTGGTGGTGTTTTATCTCTAGTCAAGCGGGGATGTTTTTGGTTTATTTTAGTACGCCTCCCCCCTTACCATATGGATGTCCCAGAATGCCAAATCTGTTCTAGACGACCATGCATCCGTTTTTCCCTCGCTCCTGATGGACGCTGGCTGTACTGTAAGTGTATGTGTTTATGTATGAATTTATTTCTATCCATAGCTCTGTTACAAAGCCTAGTGGGCTACCTTGCTGCATACTGCCTACATAGGCAGCTGCCTTCTAAGCCAGCATCCAAACCATAACAGAACCTTATAAGTCACTGATTTGAACAATCCATTTATAACAATTGATTTATACTGACTTCTAACAATTTACACTCTACAATTTTTTGGGAGTATAAATTGGGAATGTTACTGCTTAAACCAACACTAAGCATTAATAATACAAACAAATACACATTATTAAGCAAACTAATTTTAGGTATACTTAACTGTTTTAGATATGTTATAGTATTAAATGAAATATACTGAATTAATTATTATATATATTATATAAAATATTTTAAATGCATATATTTTAAATGTTATGCTTGTTACCATTACCATTACTACTATGACTACTACTACTACTACTACTACTACTACAGTAAGATTTTGAAGTACATTCTGACCCAGATACTTCTTTACTGACTCCATCAGTTTCACCTGGCCAGCTCACTGTATTTTGAAACGGAACCTATTAATTTGATTGAATAGAATCTATGTTACCAGCTTGTTTTTGTTTTGGATGGGAATTTTATGCTTTTCAATCACTCCCTCCGAAAGCAGAGATGGACAGATCCTCAGAAGTTTGCATGATCTTTGGGGCCACATGCAAATAAGTTCCCCTTCAGGAACTCGAGCTGCGTCGAAAACACTAGGGAAATGCCTCCAGCGTGACCGCGCTCTGAATCACATGTGTAATCTGTCCAATGGAAGGGCGAGACGTCACGGGCGGGTGACGTAATCGACCAGGAAGCATAAAAGCACGTGCGGCAGAGCCGGCATCAGCTTTTTGTCATTCAGCAACCGCTACTCTGTGTGTGTCTGTCGATTTGTGTTGTGAGTCTTATTTAGTGTTGTTTGTCCCTAAGCACAATCACTTGAAATAAGCTCACAATGTGTGCAAGCACTTGGGCGAGCACAGATCACATTAAAGGCTGTATGTTCCTCCCTGCAAACGTTATATCACTGCTGGGGATACACACGGTCCGTGTGTGGTCTGCTTGAGAGCAGAACACACATAGTCAGCTCTCGAGGGAGCTTTGTGAGCGTTTGTCACTGCGTCTGCTTGCTCTCGGAAGGCTCTCTTTGAGGAGTGAGCGGTGCGGTTCGGACGGAGGAATGAGGAAGCGAGGAGGGATATTGAGAAGCACCCCGAGTTGCGCTCCCGGGCCAAAGGCTTCTAGCAGAAGGCGGATCTGCGGATCGTCATTCTCGCTGGATAGTCTTTGGCTAAAACATCCTGCTGCCTATTATCCAGGACTTCTGAGGGCTGGCCCCTCTGGGGAAGAGCGGTGTACATCGCATTACATGGTGCCCGTCTCTCCTCAGTGCTCTCAGGAGATCGGTCTGCCAACCCTGCCAGTGTTCCAGGGCGCAGCGGTCTCCAGCGAGCGCTTCTTTCAGTTACTTCCGCCCGGAAACGTAGCGGAACTGAGAGGCTCTCTGCCCCTTTGGGGGTCTTTAGAGCAGCTAGAGCGGCCGTCCCCTGCCGGTGTTCTGCTTCAGGGCACCGAGCTAGCAGCTCTAAGCACACCAGAGGCCAGTCTTGAGAGACTGGTTCCCTCAGTAGGTATCTGGCGGTGAGGGAGCCCCTGCTAAGCATATCTCATTGGGTCCTGCCTGAGCAGGCTCTGGTTCTATCAGTCTAGTCTTCCTATATATGATGCGGGTCTGAGGACCGTCGTCTCAATAGGAGACTTCAGCTGAGGCAGTCCTGATGCTATGGTCCAGGACTCATGAGGGCAGGCCCCTCTGGGGAAGTTCGGCGTACACCGCGGTACACGGTGCCCGTCTGTCCTGAGTGCCTTCGGGAGATCGGTCTGCCAACCCTGCCACGTACGGTGTTCCAGGGCGCATCGATCTCCAGCGAGCACACATCTCAATTTCTTCCGACCAGAAACGTAGCAGAGCTGAGATGCTCGCCACCCCTTTGGGGGTCTCTAGAGCAGCTAGTTTGGCCGTCTCCTGCCGGTGTGCCGTTCCAGGACCCCTAGCTAGCCGCTTTGGGTACACCAGAGGCCAGTCTCGAGAGACTGGTTCCCTTAGTAGACTATTTGGCTGCATGGAAACCACTGCTAAATGTGTCTCCATGGGTCCTGCATACTGTAGAGAGAGGCTACAGAATCCAGTTTGGTTCTCCTCCGCCTCAATTCAACGGGGTGAATCCCCGGAAATGGAACGAGAAGTAGAGTACTCTCTTGAGGAAGGAGGCCATCGAGGTGGTCCCTCCTCACGAAAGAGAGTCCGGGTTCTACAGCCGGTACCTCATAGTTCCCAAGAAGGATGGAGGATTGCGTCCCATTTTAGATCTGCATCAGTTGAACCGCTCAGTCAGCAGACTGAAGTTCAAGATGCTCAAAACTCAAACAGGTAAGTATCTCAGATCAAGTCCGAGGACTGGTTTGTCACGTTAGATCTAAAAGACGCATACTTCCACGTCTCCATCCTTACCACTAACAGGAAGTCCCTGAGGTTTGCTTTTGGGGGCAAAGCTTACCAATATCGGTTCTTCCCGTTGGCCTTGCACTCTCACCCCACACTTTTACATCAACGAATGGTTGATTCTAGCTCAATCGGAGCAGCTGACGATTCGACATCAAGGTGTCATTCTCGCGCACTTGAAAGAGCTGGGGTTGAGACTGAACGCCAAGAAAAGTGTGCTTTCTCCAGTACAGAGAACCACTTATCTAGTCGTCGTGTAGGATCCGACCACGATGAAGGCATGCATGTCCCCTGCTCGGATTGAGTCGATCCTCACGTCAGTCAAGAGAGTGAAAGAAGGCCAGCCACTAACTGTCAAGCAGTTTCAGAGACTGCTGGGTCTGAGGGCAGCTGCGTCCAATGTAATACCTTTTGGCCTGCTGTACATGAGACCCCTACAGTGGTGACTCAAGACCAAGGGGTTCTCCCTGAGGGGAAAACCACTCAGCACTTTCAAGGTCATGAGATGATGCATACGTACCTTAGACATGTGAAGGAAACCTTGGTTCTTGTCCGAGGGCCTGGTGTTGCGTCCCTCACCGGTTGGGGAGCGGTCATGAGTGGCCACCCTGCCCATGGTCAGTGGAGTGGTCGCCATCTGACATGGCATATCAATTGGCTGGAGATGCTGGCCGTGTTTCGAGCACTCAAACACTTCCTCCCAGACCTAAGAGACCACCACGTGTTGGTGCGCACCGACAGCACGTCGGTGGTCTCGTACATAAACCACCAGGGAGGTCTGTGGTCACGACCCTTGTACAAGCTGGCGCACCAGGTCCTTGTGTGGTCCCAGGGCAAACTCCTCTCATTAAGAGCAGTGCACTTTCCTGGGCATCTCAATGTGGGAGCAGACGCTCTTCGAGACAGGGGCCGAGATCCGGGGAATGGATGCTTCACCCCGAGGTGGTGAAGCAGACATGGAGAGTGTTTGGCCAGGCACAGGTAGACCTGTTTGAGACTATAGAGTCAGTTCAATGTCCCCTCTGGTCCTCTCTGACTCCTCCACCCTGAGGTGGTGAAGCAGATATGGAGAGTGTTTGGCCAGGCACAGATAGACCTGTTTGAGACTATAGAGTCAGTTCAATGTCCCCTCTGGTCCTTTCTGACTCCTCCAGCTCCTCTAGGACTGGATGCTATGGTGCAGACTTGGCCGAGGTTTCGTCTGTATGCTTTTCCCTCTATCGCTCTGCTTCCAGGAGTTCTGGCGAGAGTGCGCCGGGACGAGGTCAGTCTACTACTGGTTGCGCCATTCTGGCCGGGCCGAGTATGGTTCTCGGACCTGATTTCTCTCCTCGACGGCACTCCATGGGAGATTCCCGTCACAGGCAGGGGGCACTATCGTCCACCCTCACCCGGAGCTGTGGGTGTGGCCACTGAGGGGGCACAGCTCATAGCTTCCGGTCTCACAACCGAGATTGTCAAGACCATCCTCCAATCCAGAGCTCCCTCTACAAGGAAACTGTACGCCCTGAAGTGGACACACTTCACTTCATGGTGCGGAGACCGCCAGCTCGACCCAGTTAACTGCCCGAGTGGTTAACCCACTCCACCATTAAGGTTTACGTGGCGCCATTGCGGCCTACCACGCTCCTGTCAGTGGTCAGTCAGTGGGTAGACACCCCCTAGTTACACGTTTCCTCCGCGGTGTGCTGAGGCTGAGGCCTGGCTGTGGTACTAGAGGCTCTTTGCAAAGCTCCCTTCGAGCCCATTGAGGAGATATCTGACAGACTCCTCACCATTAAGACTGCCTTCCTTCTGGCTATTTCCTCTCTAAAGAGAGTTGGTGATCTGCAGGCCCTTTCAGTGGCCCCTGCCTATCTTGACTTTGCGTCCGGAATGGCCAAAGTTTTTATCTACCCTCGAGCGGGGTATGTACCTAAAGTTCTCTCTGTGATGCCACAGCCCATCGTTCTTCAGGCCTTCTGTCCTCCTCCCTTCAGGGAGCCCGACCATCAGAAGCTTAATTGCATGTGTCCAGTGCGAGCACTGGGCACGTACATCCACAGAGCTGCCCAGTGGAGAAAGGCAGACCAACTGCTTGTGTGCTATGGTCCTCCTAAGAGGGGTCTTCCTGCTACAAAGCAGACCCTCAGTAGGTGGATAGTGGATGCGATTAACACTGCCTATGAGTCCTCTCAGCTCCCCTCGCCGATGGGAGTCAGAACTCACTCAACCTGAAGTGTGGCGGCCTCCAAGTCCTTTCTAGCAGGTGTGTCTATGCAGGACATCTGCAACGCTGCTGGGTGGTCCACGCCCATCACTTCCGTGAGGTTCTATGACCTCAGCATGTGAGCCTCTCCGGGTTCTTCTGTTCTCTCGTCCTAGTATACACTGGGCAGGGACTTGTCAGTCTGGCGGCGTGGGCATCTCGTTCCCCTAGCGTTTTCGACGCAGCTCGAGTTCCTGAAGGGGAACGTCTCAGGTTACGCATGTAACCATGATTCCCCAAAGGGACCGAGACGCTGCATCTCGAAGGCCACACTTCCGCATCCCTGCCAGCGCTTGCTTCATTCCTCGAAGCTGATGCCGGCTCCGCCGCACGTGCTTTTATGCTTCCTGGTCGATTACGTCACCCGCCCGTGACGTCTCGCCCTTCCATTGGACAGATTACAAATGTGATTCAGAGGGCCGTCACGCTGGAGGCATTCCACTAGCGTTTTCGACGCAGCATCTCGTTCCCTTCGGGTGATCCATGGTTACATGTGTAACCTGAGATGTTTACTGCACTACTTTAACAAACACCTTAACCCACTGGATTCAAGGGTTCTCCAAGAGCAACAATCTCTCATTATCCTACTGACATATTTCAGGCCTTGAGAAGGTCCATGCAGCAAACAATGTAGGCTTTGGCTGTTGTTTAAGGTCAGAGAGAGATGAGCGAAGACAGGCTGCTGCTTGTTTTGTTATACCAAGTGGACTGGCCTTCTCGCTGCCTGAGTGAGAGGATGGTGATGAATGTAATGGGTGCTACTGTCTGTGTGTATGTGTGAATGTGTGTGTTTGCTGACGTTGGCACTCTAGAGCAGTGTGTATGTATTGCCAAACAGTCTGTCTGCATTTAGGGCCAGAAATTGTGAAAGGAAACTCTGCATGGCGCCTCCTGTTGGTGTCATCTGAGCATCATGTGCGTCATCCTCACTTCCCTTTATCTCTCAGAATGATAATTTTTGTTCTCGTTGACTGCCATCAACAAAATCTGATTGATCATTTATTATGCTATGAATAAGAGTGAGAACAATGCTGTAGCTTAGAAAAAAAGTTTAGAAAAAGTTTTGCATTATGAAAGGCATCTGCTGTTCTCGGATCAGTTTTACAATGCACATCTATTGAGTGAACTTCCTCAAAATATAGTGAAGTGACATTCAGTGAAGTGAAGTGAAACTAGTGAAACTAGTGAAGTGAAACTTTGATTAGTTATAGTGTAACTAATCAAATACTGTACACTTGAAATTTCTGTATATTCTGTTCATGTTTATAAAAAAAACAGCATGTACATGCATGCACGTACACACACACACACACACTTTTGTGGTTAAATGCATACAGCTTAAAACTATTACATTTTTCATTTTTATTAATTTATATTTAAACAAAATTTTATTTATGTGTAACCCAACAAATTAAAGTGGTATATATATATATATATATATATATATATATATATATATATATATATATATATATATATATATATTGTATTATTTAGCACATTTAATTATTGTAGATTTGCATCATATTCTCAGTTGCATTTAACTGTTTTTTTGAGGAATACTGAATCTCTTATTGTGTGTGTGTGTGTGTGTGTGTGTGTGCGTGTGTGAGTGAGATGAATTATGCATGTTCACATTTATTCTAGAACTAAAGAAACATCTTACTCCAGATTTCACTCAACATGGGGACAGGAGAGCTTTCAATCAATAAATGAGACTTGTGTTACTTATGTTACTTATTTGAAAAAGTAACTCAGATATTTTCTTGTAAATTAAAAAAGTAATGCGTTACTTTACTAGATACCTGAAAAAAAGTAATCTCATATTGTAACTCACGTTACTTGTAATGTGTTACCCCCAACACTGGATATAAGTTGGTAACATGACGTTTCCCAATGAGTGTGAATGTGTTGCACAATGATAGCAGATCCTCCCAGAGGCTCCAGCCATTGCACACTGCTCTCGATTTCTTCCCCCCCTTCACCCCGGTTTCAATTAATTTGGGCAGTGCACCACCGTGCCAGCCCTGTGATGTAATGTGGTTATTTCCAGAGTGCTGTGGGTCATGCGTGAAATGCAAGTAGGAAGCCACAGAAGCTTTATCCTCCCAAACCTTAACTGGCTCCTTCACTCCCATCCACACAGAGGCTGTTAGGCTGCAAGCCCAGCATTAGGCATCTCCGGCGGGGCTATACCATTTGCATCAGCATCACGGAGAGTTGGGAGAAAAGAGCTTTGCGAGGTGATCCGAAATGACAGTTGGGGAGCCAAATTGATTTTCTATCTCTTTGATTAATTTATCTTCCCCTTGTTGTGCACGGGGAAATTGCTGAATGGCATTCCGTAAGATTAAAACCGCAAACCATACTTTTCATAATCTGACAGATAATTGGCATGGGGGTTGGCTTCTAGATGATTGCCCCATTACGGGATTTCTTTGGAGACACACATGCACATGTGCATGAGAGCAAGCACATACATGCACATACACAAAAAACGTCATCAAAAGCCATGCTGCCAATACACATCTGTCTATAACTGAATAAATAGCTCACGCTACACACACAAATTATTAAACTTACATTACGATCATCTGGACACCAGATATTTTATTTGAGTTGGTCATGATCTGGGAAGACTGTTTGGGAAGAAACGTTTGACAGCCAAGACTGATTTATAACACTGCGTGTAATGGGATAAGAGAGAGAGAGAGAGGAAGCTGCAGCTTGGATGTGAGTGGCTGCTTTCAGTAATCCCTGATCAATAGCACAATAAAGAAGTATGCATTAATATGAGTATATGCCATCTTTTCATGCTGCTGCGCTAACAGAGATGAGAGGAGAGGTGGTATTTCACTAATGGATGAATTGCTCATCTATCTCCCTGAGGGTTGGTGACATTTGGGCAATGCCAGGAACAGACAAAGACAATAGCTTTCCATTAATTCTGGACTTCATTATTTGTCTGGGGAAAGACCATTTCATACAAAGGATGTCCATCTCGGGAAACAAATGAAAGAGAGGGGAGCAATTATCAAATAAATACAATAATTAAGCTGGACTGGTGGAAAATAAATAAAGAAACGTAATTGAGAATGAAAGAAATGCTGACCGATTGAATGCTAGACCAAGAAAGAAAAAGAAAAATGTACTAAAAATCTGAATGATTGAAAGACATAAAAAAAATAGATAGGCCAAAAGAAAGAAAGACCGACTGACTGAAAGGAAGAAGAAAAAGATAAACCAAAGAAAGAAAGAAAGCAGAGACATGCCGATCAAGAGATAGACCAAAAGAAAGACTGACCAACTGAAATGTAAGAAAATAAAAATCTGACAGAAAAAAGGAAAATAAAAGACAGAAAAAAAGACTGACCTGAAAGAAGGAAGAGATAAACCAAGAAACACCGACCGACTGAAAGAAAGCGAGACCAACAAAAGAAAGAAAACAAAGACAGAAATATAGACTGACCAACTAACCGAAAGAAATGACTGATTGAAAGAAAGAGAGATAGACCAAAAGAAAGAAAGACTGACGGCTTGAAAGAAAATAGGACAGAAAGAAAGAAAAGAGATACAGACCAACAGAAAGATCCAAAGAAAGTAAAGAACAGAAAAGAGAGAAAAAAAAGAAAGAACGAAAGATGGTTCTTACTTTTGCAACAATGCACCATGTGTGCTTCTACCCCGTAAGGCACAATGCAATATTTAAAAGTCTCCATTCGGTGCCAAGCCCGTTGTGAAATTAAAACGTACTTATTTAAAAAAAAAAAAAAAAAATACAATTTAAAACTACAATAATAACCTTCCATTTTGTAAACATCAACAAAGACAGCAGCCGGAATGCAATATGAAATATCACCTTAAATATGAATGTGATAGTCTGTTCCCTCTACAGTTTGTGTATGTATGCTTTCTTAGCCTGTTCTCTTAATGTTTAGACATTCAGAACGGGAATATTGCTCCTTTATGCACAATAAATATTGATTCAGCGCTCATAAATAACAAAATGCGGTGCCCAGTCAGAGATCCAGAGAATAAATCCTCGATTGCTGTGTTTTACAGTAGGCCTATATATGCTAAAATCCATCTGCTGTGCTCACGAACTGATAAGCAGGAGAATTGCCTGAGAATGATTTATATAGCGCTGCTAACCTCACGTTTACGGCCCACAAACCCACACAACATACACCACCAGAGACGGTGTGCTCCACCTGTGGGGTTCAATAAACTTAATACGTTTTTTTTTTTTCACAAATTACACTCATTACATGTGTTTACATTGTGTGACAGGCTATTTTGTCAGTAACCATCTGTAACCATTTGTTTCCAGCAAGAGTGTCATCAGAAATCCTCTGTTTGTCCATGTCCTCTTCTTGCTGTGGCACAGCCAAACACCCATACTCCACTAGCTCGCCTCCAAACAGCCTCAGGCTAGCAGTGGAGAAGAGCTTAGCTGTTCAAAGGCAAAACAAAGTGAGAGTCGGCCTGGCTGTCGTTAGTTATCCTCCACGGCTGCCTCGGGTGACTGCCGTATTTCTGAACCCCCTGTAATTTTTACTTGGCCGTCTTTGTCTGGGAGTTTGTCCCGCACGAGGTGAGAGCCAATAAGGCATATCCACAGTGATGGATTTCCAACCCTGGTTCTAACGGGGCCGATGTCACACATTATCTCCAGGCCTAGAGACGCAGGCAGGAGTGGGGACAGGGAGCTGCTGCACAGGCGGGAATTCTGACATGGGTCTCTAGACGGGAACTACAAGCTGGGAGGAATTCAAGAACAATCATGCTGGAGTGTCATAATGTAAATGTAAGTCAACAGCACAATTATTTTAGTAACATTGATATACTATTTTTTTATATATTTGAATTCCATTACATAAATAATATATAATTATATATAATTTACTTCAGTTAATGTTTAATTAAGTAGTGATTTTTTTTAAAGTTAATGATAATAACTGATCCAGAGTAAAAAATACAAATAAAACAATAGATTGAAAGAAATTATAAATATAATAATGTGCAAAAATGCATTGTGTAGAAGCAATAGTTAACAGTGAGCAATTGCTCTTCAGCTCTAAATAAATTGTTCTTACTCAATAATTATTTATTTTGGACTGGACCGCTGACAAAATATTTTGCACTTTTTTTTAATATTATTATTTTTTAATAATTAAAGAAAATAAATGACTGTGTGCAGCAATCATGGAATGATTTTGTTCACCCTTAGACTTTCATACAGTCAGCATTAATTATGTCCAGGTATAATTTATTCACATCGCACATGGGAATTTGTGGTGATTAGACATGGGAATTAATAGAAAAAGGATAATAAAAGCTGCTAGGCTACTGTAAAATTACATATTAACATAAGCCAAGGAAAATAATATATGCATTTGGTGGATTACTAATGGAAATATTATATTAGTTATAATCTGAACATTTATCATTGTGGTCTCTAACTTTTTAAAAGTGACAGAATAGATTTTCACTAAAATATATGTTTGCATATAAATGGCATTATTTGCTCTTGTCAAATGCACTGTCATGTGCTTATGTCAGGGTCATAGACATTTCCAGCGGTTTCCAATGACATACATGTAGGATGAGGCTATACATGTAGGATGATTAATATTACATCGTGAGGGAGAGAGAAATAGAAAAAAAAGGTTCATCCAGGTCGGGCTACCATGATAGGACAGCTCATCTCAATTCTCATCTATGATAGTAGAAGAATACCTATATAAGAGATATGGTGTGAGAAAAAACAACTCACACTTCTGAATCAATTCTAGGAATTTCAGAATCAATTCGGAGTTTAGCTCTTAACCGCAGATGAGCAATGGTACTTTATTTTGTGCTAGAGACAGCTGTATGCTGCTTGCTGTCAATTCCACTCCCACACAAACAATCTCAAGCAAATGTCTAAACATAAAATTCATAAAGGTTAAAGGCAAATTATAAGGGTGCTTCAATCGTGTGCTTCACTGCACAGCATATATGCTGTGAGAAATGCATACTTTTCACGATGTTAGTCACAATGCACAGTCCCACCAGTATTTCAGTGCTTTCCCTTTCAAATTCCCTATGAAGGCATCATTAATGCCTTTTGGAAAGCAGAACAAAATCAATGTTTTATTGACAGAAGATTGCTTTCACAAATGCAGTTTGTGAAATCCTCACCATGTGGCTGCGTAAAAAGTGTTTAAATGAATAAACTGACAATTCTTTTTAGGATGACAAAATTAGACAAAATGTTAGACAATTAACAGTTAAGTGATATATATATATATATATATATATATATATATATATATATATATATATATATATATATATATATATATACAGTGCCCTCCATAAGTATTGGAACAGTAAACACAAAATTACTTTGTTGGCTGTGGTGTCAAAACAATTGCAAATATGATTAAAAGATGAATATGAGACAACACTACAGAATGTCACATTTTATTATTAACCATTTCAACACATACATGTTTTCAGTATGTAACCATGGTTCCCTGAGTAGGGAACGAGACACTGCATCCTTTAGGGGTCGCTATGGGGAACTCGTATCTGAAGCAAACATACAAAAACACAAAATGTTGGCCGGCGACAGCCTATCTTAAATCTGGAGATTGACTTGGGCAATCTAAGACTTTCCATTTCTTTGCCCTCATAAGTTGCTTGACTGAACTGGCAGGGTGTTTTGGGTCATTGTCCTGATGCAATATGAAGCACTTCCCAATGAATCTGGTTGCATTTTCATGAATATTGGTAGGCAAGATGGTTTTGTACCATTGCAAATTCATTCTGCTACTGTCATCATACATTAAGTCATCAGTAAAGATGAGAGAGCCTGTTCCAGAGACAGCCATGCATGCCCATGCCATGACAACACCGCCACCATGCTTTACAGATGAGGCTGTATGCTTGGGATCATTAGCAGTTCCCTTTTTTCTCCACATTTTTGCTTTCCCATCACCCATCACTTTCTTTATAAAGGTTCATCTTTGTCTCATCGGTCCATAAACACAGTTCCAAAACTCTTCTGGCTCAACTTTGTGCTTTTTTGCAAACTCTAATCTTGCCTTTCTATTTTTGGTGCTGGTCAGAGGTTTGCATCTTGCTGTGTAGCATCTGTTATTCTGTGTCAAAGTCTCCTGAGGACAGTAGATTGTCAGAGCATCAAGTTGTTGGAGATTTTACAGATACGTCTTTTAGGGTTCATTTTCACAGCTTTTATGATTTGTCTGTCATCAACTACTGTTGTTTTCTCAGCCGATCAGGTAGTTGTTGATTGCTGGTGTCGCTGGTGGTTTCCAAACTCTTGATTTCTCCATGCCCTTTGTTTTTGCTATAGCTATTATTGGCTTCCTCTTTTCCTTTAGCATCCAAATTGCTTGCTTTTCTCTCAAAGTCAGCTCCCTCATCTTCATCCTGGTTTGTGTGTGTCATCATCGAATGCAAAATTCAGAATACAGAAGTAATGGATATAACTGATACGACACATTCCCTGATTTTAATATCTGAAGAATGAATGCAACAGGACACAGCAGATCACTTAGAAAGACCTGTGAGGCAGCTGTTCCAATACTTATGCTCACATCAGATAGAGGGATGAAACTCTAAAAGTGCTGAACTTCTTAGCTGGTAAAACATGTATGTGTTGAATCACCCAGTAATAAAATGTGACATTCTGTAGTTTTGTCTCATATTCATCTTTTAATCATATTTGTAAATGTCTTGACTCCACAGCCAACAGAGCAATTTTGTCTTTACTGTTCCAATACTTATGGAGGGCACTGTATATATATATATATACTGTCTATTAAAATGTTATTTACTTACTCTTTGCTCAAGTTTTTAAAGTTATTAGTTTTGTTGAAAATTAGTTTGTATGCAGATGCAATGTATTATTAATTTGAAATTAGTTTAAAGCATACTTAAAGCTAAATAAGTAAATAAATGTATGCCTATAAACCAGTGGCGTAACTTTGCTTTGAAAAGTGGTGGGGACACCGCACAACTCGTTTTGCTATTTGTTTATTTAATAACCGAATTTACTTGGGGACTGAGTTCAGAGTTGGAAATGCACTTAATTTTCACTTTGATGTATACATGCATCACATTCACAAATATGTCTATAAACATCCAAATAAGCAAAACGTAACATTCACAATGTGAATGTTACGTTTTGCTTATCATAACACATCCAGGGTAGCTAATATCAATCAAAATACGCAAGATAAATATGGTGAACTTACCATTTCATGGTCAGCTCAGCTGCAGCGTATTCATTAATTGCACAATTGTGTGTGTGTGTGTGTATTACGATTCATTCTACTTTGAATTACTTGCATATTTTCTCTTAATACCAGCCGGACAACTTGCTAAAAGCAGGTGTGATCGATGCACGCGCTGAACATGGAAGAATCAACATTACGTCAAGAGTCAAGACAAGCCCACAAAATGTTTCCTCATAATATAATTCCTATAATTTAACCAATCCTGAACTACGCAAAACCTTGTGTAAAACATGAATGAGAGTTAATTTGTGTTTAAAATGGTTAAACTACCTTTATTAATTAAATAATTAAATAAAGGAAATTGTTTTGACAAATCTTTTTTATTACGTTTTTATAAAAGCTCTATTGTTTCCTCCCCCACCCCACATGTAAAGGCTAGTTAACGGTAAATGTTGCTACCTATAGCATAAATGTTAAAACCATAAACAAAATGTCCAAAAGAAAGTGTGGAAGTATAAGAAGCTTTTTAGTGAAGCAGCCACGCACAGTAAGTTACTTTGCTTAACACGAAAACATATTATATTTAACTTACGTGAATATAGACATACTGTCGCTAATCATGTTTTTTGGCGGCCACTGGAGCGCGCTGTGATTTAATACAAAACTGAATTAAAGGACTATGAACTAAAGACTTGTATACTTTTTGTTTTAATTGTGAAAATCCCAGTCATAACATAGAATTGTCCTGTTGCCTAAAAGTGCTTTAACTATTTTTCAGCCTTCAATGATAGACAAATGCCAATATTGCTTATGATTGCAAATGTAAACATTTAGACCCTGGGTTGAACTAGTCATTTTTTCCCCAGAATCAGACAAATGTGCCTACTGACAAAGAACAAGAAAAGGGAGCAGAAAATGTAGAGGTAAGAGTAAGACTAAAATACAGTATTAACATTGTAGACTACAAATCAATTTTAAAAGAGTTACAGGATCTGTAGACTAATTATAGGGAAAGGAAACTACATATCCCATGACGCATATCGCGTATCTGATAGTTTCACAACGAGACTTAATATTCATCTTTGAGGACGTTGAAAAGCTTCTGACCGGCAGAGAAATGTGTTAAATGAATGAATTAGATTATGAAGAGTGACGATTTGTAGATGGTGCTTTTCCTTTAATACATACCTTACGCAATCTATTTTTCAGTTACTTTTTAAAAGTGGTGGGGACAATATCGAGCCTGGTAAAAAGTGGTGGGGACATGTCCCACCCGTAAATTACGCCTATGCTATAAACTAATAAAAAAATAAAAAAAAGTATCCTAAGAACCGTTTTTAATCTGGCTGTGATTTAGAATTTTGGGTCAAAATGAGGGGACAAAGATTCCCACCCCTATGTGGATAATTGTTGGATGATGCCTTCTGCTGTAAACACACTACTGTCATAACAATATACTATAAAACATGAAACAGTCTCTAAAACATGAAAATTATGCAGTTTGCAACAAAATCACACATTCAAGAATCCTAACACAGGGATTTAGGATTTAATCCCAACACATTCAGGACCAACTATTGACATTTTCATTCAAAACACAAACTATGACTGTAAAAAAAAAGGGGGGGGGGGGGGGGGGGGGGGGACTGTGTAAAATGATCACTGAAAAAAGTGGTTTGGTTGCTCAGATTCAAATAAGTGCTCATCATTCTCACAGAACACAGGAAGATCTCTGCTGTGTAGGTCAAAACTTGCCTGAATACTAGTCTAGACGGGTTACTCTTAGGATAAAGGATCTTCTCTTCCTTTGATGTGAGCGTACAGACTTTCCTGCACATCTTATCTTTTTTTTTCCACTGAACTGGAGCAGTCCTGATATTTTCCTTGCCTATTTCTCAGTCCTGGAAAGACTGTGGGTGAATGCTGCCAGCACCTAACCTAAACTACCTCCAAAAGCTTCTCTTTGTTCTACATATTTGCATTTTGTACAAGAGGGTCTCTTCCATAACCAGCTCAACTGTTCTTCTGCCATTTTTATCCACATTCTAAGAAGAATCAAAAACAACATTTTCCATTGACGCATGTGTTAATGGATTGAGAGAAAAAATGTGATGGCATGACAAACAATGGGGTGCCAAAAATATCTGCTTACAGATGCAGACTTCTTTAAATGTGTTCTCACTACTTCCTATTGGGTAAGAAACTATCATTTTAATTGTGAAATGTCTAATGTTGCAAGCTATTTTTACTTGTACATAAAGAACATGTGATTTACAACATTTTCAAGAAACCAGTTCATTTTTCCCCTTTCCTTACAATTCATAAACAATATTTAACTGGAATTGACATGTATTGCATGGAATGAAGCTTGGAAGTTGAATGAAATCTACTAAAACAAACAAACAAACACCATAAGAATAAATAACAAATTGGCAAAATCTTTCTCAACCTTCCCCCTGAGCGATCCCCAAGAGTCTCAGTCCTTCCAACCAGGCAGACAGGCCTTCTGATTAGTCAACCAAAACCATTTGACAGCAATCACCTGTTTTCCAGCTGCCCAATTACCTAGAAGCCCATTGGGTCCTACATTACCCACAAGCCTTAGGGCCTCTTGAGGCCACAATTCTCTTCTCTTATGATGCAAGTCCCGAATATGACCAAAAAAAGACTAAATCCTAAATAAAAGACTAAATAAAATTAATAAATAAATACATTATAACATAAATAAATAAATATTATTATTATTATTATTATTTTTGAAAGACTAGATATTTGCACCATGACCCTTCTAGACTGAAGAAGTTGTTGTCATTTTTGGCTAAGTAAAGGTACACAGCTGAGAACAGAGAGACAGGAAAAGTGAGAGGAAGACAAAGAAAGAGAGACATCATCATGCCATCATTATCCTGAGTTAAAAGGCCAAAAACATTTGGTGCTTTCTGGTGGCAGAGAGCTGATTAGTGGCAGGTAGCCCATTATGAAGGAAATCACTTCACAGCTGTAAAGCAAGTGATTTCATAGACTTTCTTCAAGATTACACAGCTAGGGCCTAATCAGCTGATCCTTAATCACAGGCATTGTGCACTCCCAGTCTCCAGCACCCCGCCAGCCGGATACCAATGTTTCGCTGCAATTGTGAGAGATTCACACAAGTAATCGCCTTAAAACAACTCTTACTGATCTGCCATACAGCTCTCAGTTGCCCATCGTGTATCTATCATTAAACTTGACCCTGATTGTAACACTTGTGAGAGCATGGAGTCTGACTATAAAAAATACATAAAAGGGGAGAGATGAAAGTAAACAGCATAACCAAACAGTCCAATTAAAAACATGTAAGACATATCTTGTTCCATTTACTTGGCGTTACATACAAATAGTTCACCTCTTGACCATCATGCACTTTGTAACCTGTATGTCCTTTTTTTCCCTAAATGGATCATAAAAAAGTCATTTAGCAGAATGTTTATGCTGTTATGATGACTGCAGCTATGGACATTGCGCTAAATATCTCCTTTTGGGTTTCACACAAGAAAATGTCTTATCAAAGGATTTATGACAGGATTTTCATTTTTGGTGAACTATCCCTTTAAGATAAGATTAATGTGGTCTTTGTGTACTTCATGTCTGCAGCACAGTGCTAGTGTAGTAAACATGATCAAAGACTTCAAGCTAAGAAAAAAAAAAAAAAAGCAAAAGCTATGCTTCTACTTCAAAAAATATGATGGAGAACACATTGTCATACAGAGCTCATTCTCTTCACAGCCTTTAAATGTTTACTGTTAACTCATTCCAAATCTGTATGATTGTATATAACAAAAAGTAAAATGAACCAAAACAGCCTCATACTTTCATTGTATGGATAAAAACATGTTTTCTACAGAATAAATGTTTTAAGTCATACAGGTTTGGAAAGACATGAGTAAATAATGACAATTTTCCATTAATAGCAAAAGTCTTTTTATTTTTGAGGATTTTCATCAAAGAAATTAAATGTACAAAATAAACAAGTGTTGCCTTCAACCTGCAGTTTAGGCATAATTATTCTTGGCGCTGTTAATGTTTCAGGATTTAATAGCTGTCACACAACATTCCCCCTCATTTTGCAGGTGCCACGTAGAGAGAAATCGTCTGTATCTAGAGTTGAAAAACAGTAAACAGCATGGAGTATTTCAGTGTTCCTTTGCAAAATCCACTGCAGTTGCATCTGGTTACCTGATATTGTTTTCCTTTTCTGTAAAGTGTTGGCCTATAATAATTGACAGAGCAGTATTACACAAACATTGTTTTCTTTTTGCATCTGTCAATGCTCAGTATAACTGAGGTAAAAGTAAAGAGCAAATCTTTTTTCCCTTATAACATTAGAGCACCCCACATGAGCGACGTTATTAATAGCCAACTTTTGTTAAAAGAACCATTCACTGCAAAAAAAATTTGTGTTGCAGTTAAAATGCTCTCCCGCTCACTCACACGCACACATACAGAGCTGGTAATGAGGCACAGGTTGCCACAAAGGACAAGCTCTCGGTGAGCAGGTTAATTATGTTATTACTGGCGTGTTGATGAGATTGTTTGATGAAATATGAATGTAATATGAGACGTGGCCAGGGGCTTTATTGAAACCAATCCCAGAAGGAGAGGGGTCCAAAACAATGCCATGCATGCACACTTATAAACACACACACACAGACCTTAGAGATCAGACATGTGAAGGAATGTGTGTGTTTCTTACTTATGAGCAATGCGTTGAGATCGTCATAATGCTGGTGGCGGGGTTAGACGGAGAGATAGAGATGCAGCGATAGAGAGAGAGAGACAGAGAGAGAGAGAGATTGGTAAACAGACAGGCAGAGAAAGAGATAGTCACCCTCTTACCGAATGTTATTTCTATGCAAATGACAGACAAGGAATTAAGGCCGAGGAGAATGGAGACGGTGAATACAGCCACGAATGTTGCTGTGGCAACATAAATCTCATAACATCAAGCTTCAGTGTAAACCATCAGAAACACACTGTAGAGCAAGAAAAATGAAACGGAAACCTGATGACAGGGAAGAGAAAGAAGTTATTAAGGCGTAATTGGAAAAGAACCTGACACAGAAGAGTAGAGTAGCGTTATTGTAAGTGAGAATGGTAGGGGCGATGGTGATCCTGGTTTGTTTGTTTAAACGCAAGCACATTTTGTCAACAAGCGTGGAACCTAGCATGCCAGAATAAATCCGGGACATCTACGGGATTTTTGCTATCTACTGTTAGAAACATCCAGATAAAAATTCCCTTGAGGATTCATTAAAATCTTAGTTTCAAAGGCATGCATCTTTAATATATTCTTTTTATGACAAAATGTCAAAAAAAAATCTGTGCTGATTATCAGTTGTTATTTTTGGTTCAAACATGTATTGATTACTGCATGTCTTTGAACCCATGGTGTTGCAAATTAAAAATAATTTTTATCAAATATTTTTTTTGTTGTTGTTGTTTTTACAAATTATGGCCAATAAATTTCAAACATACTGCATACAAATATTAATATTTTAAGAAAGGAAGATAATACAAATCACCAGACAGACAGACAGACAGACAGACAGATGTTAAAACATAATTTGTATATAAAAATAACTGCATAACTTAACTTTCATAAGTGGATTCTGATTTCCCCTGGTATAATGAAGAAGCACTACACCTAGGGAGATCTAAAAGGCATCTATCTCAGTAAAACATCTGAAATATGTGAATTGCAAATGACAGTTGTGAAGACTAACTGATTAGTCTTTGCCTTCTGTCTTATTGTCATAATAGTTATGTTCCTCATGTCACAATCTCTATTATCGTTACTACAGAAAAGACGATATATTTCCCTTTCAGGCTCTGTATCTGAACTGAGAGTAAACTGAAGCTTTTGATTTCTCACAGGCATTCGAGATTAGGGCTGCGACTCTCTTGGGTATGAAAGATAAAAAACAAAATAGCTCGATACCTGCCTAAAAACGTCTAATCTCATAAGCGATGGGACCACTGACTGAGCAGCAGTGGGAAGTAAAATGCCTTTAAAAGCTTTTTACATCTTAATGTACCCAGAATTGCCCTGACAGACCCCTCCCACTGCCTCATTGTCATCCCGCCGTGACACCCCTGCGGAGTGTTGGAGTGGCCCTCTGGGTAGTGTGCGGGCAGGCCCTCCATGTTGCACACTGTGACAGTGCCTGCTAAGCGGAAAGCGGATTAATTTTTTAATATGGCCAATCTTCACTGCAATGCTGTGCCATTCTGCCTTGATGCTAACTTGGTAGATTAGGCCGAACAGAACTGAAAGAGCTTCCAGGTGCGTGTGATGGTGCGGTTTACACAGCAAACATGTGCTCTTGAGTCTTCATGCATTAGCATTCTAGCGAAACTCTTTTGACTTTAAACTAGCTTGTCATTTCCGTTTAACTATATTTTAACATATATTGAACACTAGAACAATGACAGGCTTTCCCAATTGTTAACACACTACAATTGATTTTCTCGAAACAGACACATTTATCCAGTTTTTAATATTTAATGTTTTCTGCAGAACTTGACAAAAACAGCATCCTCAAGAGGGGAGGACTTCTAGCTCATAGCATGCGGGAGACCAAATTCTGAAAATTAAGTGTTATTTTGTGTTTTTTTTTAACAAGATGAGAAAAGAGAGACAGGCTTTTTCAAGTTTCATATTCTGTTATTGTGGGATTTAGAAGAATTTGTGTTATATCGACTTTTTGTGGGCTACTGTTATGGTGGTGAAGGAATTGAACATTGTGCATTACTTTATCCCCCCAAAAATCTTTATTTCCACTTCTCGCCAACATATCACATACAATTTGACATTTAGTAACTTTTATCATGCTAACATGATAATATGCAATGATTTTCTCATGTCCTGAAATAGATTGCTTTAATTATTTGTCTCTCACCAGATGTAATTTCTCTCCTGCTTTAATGACAGTGTAGCTGCAAACACATTCGCACGATCAAGTGTAATTTTATTGACAGTGGACTGTAGACATCAGAGTATCTATCATTTCCATCCTTCAAAACACATGCTAGAGAATTGAGCAGGGAAATACAAAGAAGCAAATATGTTCACATTTCAAGCAGCCTGGGCTCGACAATTCAACTGAGCCAGACAAGCCAGATTTGGGATGGAATTATGAACAGTATTTCTGGTGATAGTCAAGACCTTGACATTAGCTACTTCTGTATGTGTTGGTAATTTAAAAATATCGACTGTGTGGATGATGCAATACAAAAACCTTTCAGTGAACAGCTTTTAAAAATAACCCTTTTGTTCTTAGTGTGAAGATCATTTCAATCTAAATAACCTTTAGTAAAAAAAAAAAAAAAAAAAAAAAAAACACTTTAAGAGTGTTTAAGTAAAAAAATAAATAAAAATCTAATAGGAGCTCAGATATGAGCACTATTGCTCGTTGATCTTTAATATTCCTGAAATATACCTGGTAAATTCTTTGAAATACTGTCGTGACTCAGGGCTAAGCCTTCATGCTCCAAATCCTAGTTACTCCCCTGGATTTGGCATGCCCAATTTTATGTAGTAATTTTGTTGAGAAAAAATAGCAAATAATCTTCTACTGATCCAGAGCAAAAAAAAATAAAAAATACAGAGCAAATTTCAATGTCCCAGTGATCAAAACAACAACAATAACAAAACGTTAGCATAATTTGCTGTAAAGATGAATTCAAAGGGCTGTCAGTTCTCTCTATAAAGTAAAGCTATATAAGGACACTGTGAGACATGTGACCCTAGATTATCTTGATATCCGGATAATCTCTGCTTTACTTTTATAATTTGCTCTAGAAGAGAACCTCATCTAAAGCACAGACCTGTAGGGTACGGACCAGGTACTGTGTTCCTAGGAACTGTAAGCTGATTTATGAAGCCCAAAAAAAGTATGATGAATCTGGATGAAAAATTGCTACGGTGTTGATAAATGTATGATATAATCTCTTTTTAGCTGGAAAGGGCATATGCTTTCAGGACAGTAACCTTCTAAAAGGAGTCACGCAAACAAAGCCGACAAAAAGTGCTGCTTTGGTTGGCTCTTAGTGTTACTTTAATTTCACATTGTATTATTTTAATTTTCTCTAAACAAGCTTAAATATTTAAACTGATACATAATTAAAAATTTAAATTTACATCATGAAGTTTTTGTAACAATAAGTAAAATTTATTAAAATAATACTATATTCTGAATCTTAGTAAATATATTTCCCCCTCAAGTCAACTTAAGTTTTATACTACATTTTAATATAACATTTTATGTTGCATCTTATTTTTAGATTATTCAGGGCAGTACTAAAAAAAAAAAAAAAAAAACAATTTCATGATCCCTCTTATATATCCCTACATATGATAAGATGGTGACATCATTATCCATTATATTTACTATAGTATGGACATACTGTTTGGCATTCAGCAAAGAAACCTTTTACAACTTGTATATATATCTTTTTTTTTTTTTCAATTTCATCTTTTTTTAAGGCACAAAAGCTTAATAAAGTATAGACAGGATTAAATTACTTTATAAGCAGGTTGATTTTCCTGTGGTGCCCTGATATCCCTTTGATAATGTACAATTGGAGCCTTGCAAGCGAGACCTTGAGAAGGAACAAAAAGACTTGAGTGTATTAGTGGGCAGATGGCAGACAGCCATGTTACTTTGCAAAGAATTCAACTGGACTGCTGTCACAGATGTCTCAGTACCCTTAAACTGTGAGTTGTACATAATACATATTCTAAAAGAAATGGCTAACATTGGTAACAACCACGGAGTTGCAATTGGACAGTAAAGGTAAAAATGACAAACAAAATACTATTAAAATATTCAAGCCAGAAAACCTCAGCTCACTTTGTTTTTCATGAACTTGAAACAATTGCACAGAATGCTGTTCAGTCAATCAAGCATTACCAAGTAAGGCTTAAATAGTTTATCAAATCCATTCCCAGAAAGCCTAGTGCATATTTGCATCCTCATTAAAACAGTGTACCTGTGTAAACATTAAACAATAAAAGAACTAAGAACGATTACAAGACATGTAAACTAATAACCTGCATTCAGGCAAACAATTCAACGTCAGTTCATTTATGCCTCTAAATCAGGCACACCCAGACCCAATATAATTGCACACAAGCCGTTTTGGAAATGTAAACATTAACCAGAATGTCAGAATTAAATAAAATTGATGGTTGTGTCCGATCACTTTTTGCATCCTCGCCCATGCGGAGGGGTTATGTAAACGAGACACATTGTCTCGGAGCGAAGGAGCGTCAATGCTTGAATATTAATTTGCCTTGCCTGACTGAGCTGATTGAGACAGTCTGAACCTCCTCACTCTCGTTAATTATACCGCTCTCCATTCAGCCGGCAGGCCTGATTCTGTGGCTCTCCTGGGCAAGAAAAATAAGATTTGTTTAGTTCAAGAGAGAGAGGGACTACTTTCAAATAAATATAAAGTGGTGTGAGTAGGCCTTTGTCTCTAAACGACAAAGTAAATATATAAATAAAGAAAAAAGATAGAGCCTTTCCCTGCATGGCTTTAACACAAATGAAGGAGCAGATGAACAAGGTAGCCTGAATTCTGAGGGGGATTTGTGTTTCTCTCTGATGAGGTGAAGCTTTTGGTATTGTGGTGTAATTGAGAATCTTAACTCTAAGCAGTGGCTGGTTCAAAGGTTTGAATGGCTAAGGCTTAGTCAAAGTTTTCTAACAACTCTTAAAGCAATGGACAAAGATGGATCAAACAGTAACTGGCTCCAGGAAAAGTTAAATTCTCGCTCAATGACTGCAATACCACTGGTTTTCCTTTTTTTCAAGTCAGCGTGAACTTTGCAGCGGATTTGATCATTTGATGATCAAGGCCTCTAAATGGTGTATGGGGATGCAATAGGTGAAAACATTGATTGTCTAGCCGGGTTTTGCACTTGGGGCAGTGCATCAATAATCAATGAGTGTTGGATCAGAGAGATGCCATCTTCTTGCCAAAAGACCCTGTCATTAGCTGTCTGCTACGTGCCTGTAGCAACCCCGACCCTCCTTTCATCTGTGGCGTCCTCTCTCCCCATGTTTCAGTCTGCCCTGCCATTTAGAGATCTATATAAGCTTCCCTTTCATGTTCTCTGTCTGCTCACCCGGTGCCTTTTACGTGTCACCCGTAGTCAAGTTCAGGCTTTTTTGCCAAAGCCATTACTACTGCTTGGAATGGGTGAATGTGTCGAAAGACTCCACCAAAAAGCATAAGGCTTAAAGGAATAGTTCGCCCCAAAAATAAAAATTTGCTAAGAATTTACTCACCCTCATTCCATCCATGTTGTTTCTTCATAAGAAAGGATTTAGAGAAATGTAGAATTACATTACTTGTTTACCAATGGATCCTCTGAAATGAACAGGTGCTGAGTCCAAACAGCTGATAAAAACAATGGCAACAGAATCGTCTTTATGACGGATTTGTTTATTACAAACATACAGCTTTTTGCATCAATACATTGGTGAATTGTAGTTTTATGGATTACTTGTGAAAATCTGTGATGTTTTCATCAGCTATTTGAACTTTCTGACGGCACCCATTCACTGCAGAGGATCCATTGGAGAGCAAGTGATATAATGCTAAATGTATCCAAATCTGGGGCACGCTCACACCGGTGCCCAACGTTTTGCTCCAGTTTCCGGGTTGAACGACATGTTTCCTGGAAACGGTGTGCAACAGGGTTTGAGATACGTTTTCTCTTGTTTGGTGGGTGTGTCAAAAATGTCAGCCCAATCAGCAGCAACGTGTATATAAACCACGCGGTATTAAAGAGACAGATCGCACTATAGGTCCAAGTGAAGTCATTGAATACGCTCCAGCTCGGTATGCCCAACAATTGAAGATATTAGAAGACAAGTTTGTCGTAAGACTTTTATTGTAACATAGCATATCAACATGATGATGATGAATTTGTAAGTAAATGTAATTAATAGCTAAATAAATTCACAAGAGCAAGTATATTGTTTGCACATGTTTATTTACATTAAAGGCAAAATAACTGAAATAATAAGAGCACAATTATAGATCTGTAACTTCTTTAAGTCTGTCTAAATATGTAGTAATTGCAATGTCTTCTGGTCCATATCCTATCCTCAGGAAGGTGTGATAGACACTGATTAATGTAATATAAAAATACTATACATAATTATATATTTTGCTATTGCGATTGGGATGTTCTCTTTTATTCTGGACGGCAAGGGCAGTGACTGTAACATCGAGCGTATTTTGCATAATTAAAAATGTATTTATACCGATTTTATCAGGCTCTGAAAATTCTTCAAAAAGAACACACAGAGTGGCCTTCTCAGCTGCCATAGTTGCAACATTTACGTCCATTTAATAAACGATTTGCACCGTTTTTTTTCAGGGCTGAACGCAGCCCTGTTCACCAAATCATATACATCTTGGATGGCCTGATGGTGAGTTAATTATCAGCAAGTTTTAATTTTTGGGAGAATTATTTCAGTAACAGTTTATTTTGATAGTCCACTTGTCCACATGTCAACTAGCAGTCATTAGAGTATTAGTAGAATGTCTGCTTAAGTTTCATTGAAAGGTCCCAAAACAGTAATCCACAGTGAGGCAAAAAAAAAAAAAAAACATAGAACAAGGCAATCCACAAAAGAACCCGCTAAACAGAGAACCAGAACAATACTGCAGCAACAAGAACACAAACCACAAGACATAAATACACAGGTGAGGAGAGTATCTTAATTGCATACAGCTGAGGGTAATGGGACAATAATTTATGCAAGGAGTGATGGGAACTGAAGTCCAGAAGAAACAAACAGCGATCCTGAATAGTGACCTTTGGTGGCTGTCATAGGCACACCGGGCTGTAACAATATGGTGGCAAATGGACAAGAAATAATCAATAAATCTATGGCCCACTTTTGTAACCACTGTTGAATCCCTCACTGTTATCCATATGTAATTTAATTTCTTGAATTGGTGGTCGGATACTAAAAGAAATATGCAACAGTTTAGGTTCATCCCATCACTATCATCATCATGATCACAATTAACCATGACCACTTAAGAGAATGAACATCTGCTTCCCGGAGCATCTCACCACAGCGTAGCCACTCCGCAGTGCTCAGAAATGACACTCGTGGGACAGAAAGTTGGTGCAGTCTGCCATATGCCAAGTTTTAAAAGCTCTCTCTCCCCTGCACTTTACGCTGAGGACAGCTTTAAAAAGGCCTTACGAGCTCGTCAAGGAACACATGTCTTATTTCAGACACACATACGCACGACTTCCACTTCCTTCTCAATGGCCATCTGAAACACTTAGCAGCTTTTACAGTCATTCACTGCATCTGCATGCCTCAGTCCTCATTAAGACATGGCATCAGTCCAGGTTTAAATGAAAAGGTTGAGATATCTGCAGAATAAGATCAGGGAGAGAGATCTTTGAAGCACCTAAGTAACATCCTTTTGTCAATAACAATAGGAACATAATTTATTCGAATCTGAAATGAAATACTTTACATGTGTGTGCCTGTATGAATAAATGGCCAAGGGTCAATAAACAAGCTGAGGTTAAATCAAGAAAATTTTTAATTGTATTACAGACAATAAATTGCACCTTGTCCCTAAATTTGGGGCGCACAACAATTATTCTCGTAGCTTCATAAAATAATGTTTGAACCACTGATGCCACATGGACTATTTTAATGATGTCCTACTACCTTTCTGGGCCTTGAACGTGGTAGTCGCGTTGCTGTCTATGCAGGGCCAGAAATCTCTCGGATTTCATAAGGGTGAGTAATTAATGACAATTTTCATTTTTGGGTGAACTAATCCTTTAAATATAATTAAGATGAATAATGTGATGTAATCACTTACTAACTGTATCTGTATAAAAACACTATTTTTCATGACAGCATAATGCTGGTAAACCCTGTAAGCATGGCAACTTCCACATGATATCTGCAGATGTGAAAGCTGAGTATGTGTTTTCTAGACCGTTGTCTTGAATCAGCAGAAGAACATAAACATGTCTCCATCCTGTTGTCTACATGCTTTCAGAATGTTCAATGGCAAAAACAAATTAGAAATAGTTTAAAAGCTTTTACCTGACACCAGGTACATGACAACATTCTTCCGTAGATCTGCTGTATCAGGAACAGGAATTACATCACTGACATGTTCATCCAGCAAGAACATGGCATCGCACAAAGGACAATTTACTGTACACAGTTTTACAGCTCAAATAATATATGTTTTTGATAGAAAACATTCTGTTTCAGGGTTTTTAAGCCCCAAATGCTGCCATGGTTTACTTTCATTATTCAGTAAAAATCAAGAACATTCCAATTATTTGGGTCTGTTGTGAAATGTATATTACTGTATATTTAGAAGGACAAAGATTATGAACTTCAGTATTAAAAAAACAACAACAATTAAATAACAATTAAACTAATATCTGTCTCATAACTTTAAAAGTTATGAGACAGATATTAGTTTTTGCTTGAAATGAGTCAGCACTGCTCTATGCCCCGCTTGTGCAACCAGATTTCATTTTCAATCCGAGATATGCAATGGAAGCAGAAGAAACAGCCTGAATGAGTAAGAAGAGAAGAAGAATACAGAGATAAGATGGTGAAAGAGGTATTCTGATCTCTCTGGAGTCCCTGTTCCCTCTCTTGCTCTCTTTCTCTCATTCCTCTCTTTTCTCCATCTCCCACTTGAGTGTAGGGCAGTCCTCAGAGTATTAAACAAACATTACCAGAGAATGGACTTCAGAAGTTGAGAGGTTGATAGCAGAGGTGATAGAGGAGATGGGGAGAGAGTAGAATGGCAAGTGGGCAGGAGTCAGACCAGGCAAAAGAACGTAATTCTAAGCCAATTTTAGAGAGGAGAGGTTATAAATATCCTTCTCGCTCGTCTCTCAAAGCTGTTCTCTGATTGGCGAAAAAATGGAATCAGATATTTGGAAAAGCAATTTTTCTCAGACAATTACCCATGGATTGGATAAGTCCTGTTGAATGGAATGACACATGATTGCCCACTTCTCAAACACATAGTAGTGGGACAACATAACTTGTGTTCAATCTCTACAAGAATCAGTACCCACTGTCCTTTTATGCTGTATATACAGTATAGATATAAACAGTACTGTGCAACACTTAGCTTACAAAAAAAAAGCATATTGATATCTTATGAGACTGAGGAATATGTTTGCTTTTTCTTCATCAAAGCAGCTCAGTTATTGCATGTGCTTGCTAAATTCCACCACTGGTGCACTACATTTAATTTAATGAGATATTGATTACATGGACCAGATGTGCTTGTGGAGAAATTCAGATTTAACTTTTAAACTATAAAAATACTTCGGTAAGTATTTTTGCGCCTGTCTGCAGACGAAAGAAAATTAATTTTGCTAAATCATAGTCTGGGGTTGCGACTATGGTCAACAGTGATGGATTAGTAAATGTTGTGCAATGAAAACAGATTTTGATTCAACATGCTATAACTTCTGGGCCATGACTGATGAAAAAAAAAAAAAAAAAAACTTCTCTTCTGACTCCACACTTCTACTTTTCTTCCTCTGCAGTCTTCTTGTAAAACGGGTAAAGAAAGTCTTTGCATGCCAGCGTACATTATGAGAAGGGTTGTTTGCACAATGCATGCCAGAATAGACATCTTTCTTCTCTCGCCTTCAAAGAAGTGTCTTTTCTCAGCTGGTAGGAAAGCCTAATCATCAGAAGTGACTTAAAAATCAAACCGAATTGGACAATGAAAAGAAGCGTGCTCAACATTGTTTTACTCCATATCGCTAAATTTCAGATTTCACAGAAAACCGAAAAATTGACGGGGTTCTCTAATTGAATTAAATCTTAATATTTCACAGAAAGTATTTTGATGTAGACCATGGAATTACATACAGTAAGAAAAAAGCAAGAGAAGAGAGCACTATCAGAAGTACTAATGTAGCTCTAAAACCAAAATTTTTGACTCAGAGAAATATTTGATGCTAACTAAGTGAAGAGTAAGGGCAGTTAGGATACGATAAAGTACACATTTTGCGTGCTAATCACTGGCAGAGTTCTTAAATGTTCTGGCACTGAAAAAGCTCTAAGCCTGCTTGTTTACTGATGTGAAATGATGTGCCCTTTTGACTAACACTGTCAGCACCCACCCAATCCAACTGCAGTCAGGCAGGTGACATTTTAGCAACCCTATTTGACTCTCAGATGCTTACCTATGGCAAATAATGAAAGCAGAGCAGTTCCTGAGAAATTCAGTTCCTGGAATGACCTTGCAAAAAGATCTAAAGCTGTCGAAGTGCTTCAATGTAGAAAGCTAACGCTGCACTGCCAGGTACAGTAAGAAGAATTCAGATGAGCATTCGCTTCTTCTAGCCAACCTGCTGGTGGAGCCAACGATATCAGAGAGACGGACTCTTCAAGAGTCCATCAAGTTATGCTATCTACAATCTGATATGAAGACAAACAGATGTAACAAAAAATACAAATACAGCAAAGCATGACTCATACAATTTTTTTTTTTTTTTGTGGTAAAAGCATGTGGTTACAAAACTTGTATAAAGCTGAATGTTCCTACATATGCTCTCCACTAAAGTTCATTATCACAGTGTCTATCTTTCCATTCTTACCTGGTATGATTCCCTTATCATTCCCTGAATTGCATATTTTACCTTCATTTCTGCATCTCTGCAGGTTACAGATAAAATCATGGCATGTTTTCATACTTTCGTTGAGAGGTTTTCTCAAGATTTGTCTGGATAACTTTTTATTTTGCCTCCAAAGCCGCCGCTGAAGCTCTTGCTGTACAGCACGCCTACCCTTACACCCATCTACAAGATTGATATTGATGACTTTCTTATTTGCATTTATTGATCTTTAGTGTTAATGAGGTTCAAGTATCTGAAGAAGAAAGGTGATGAGGTTAGTCTAAACTATGTTTTGATTTGACTTGTTGGATACAATGAGGTCAATAATATCTGGAAAGAAAAAAAAAAAAATGCAATCTGCCACAGAATATTTAAACATTTAATCTCAAATTGACGGCACAATTAGAATGTGAAAAAAAAAACACTATTAAAAAATAAACATTTTAAGAAACGTTCTTAAAAAAAAACGTTTCTGCATCAAAAAGGTTCTATGCATGTTAATTTTTACGTTTTTTTACATTGAGCCATAGATGCAATAAATAAATAAACTAAATATGAATATAAATATGTCTTAAAATATGTAAATTGCCTAGTAAAACCTAATGAAACATTTATATCCTCATAGTTACAAAATCCACCTACAGTAACTATGCTATGAATAAACCTTGACCTCCTGTCTGGGACATCCTTCACAACTCAAGTTATGTGACTTAATGGTCTATTACATGTTTTAATTATTTCTCCCACTCTTCCAAGATCAGACACACCTGCCCAGGAGATCCTAAAATGTGGGCAGACTTCCTTTCAATTGCTGAAATTGTGAAAGCCCTCCACTCCATTTAGTTTTCTGGGTCACCATCAAAGCAAACACCCAAAACACCTTTTAATCTGACCTGCAATCAATGTCTAATCAGTATGCTGCAAAGAAAAGAGAAAAGAAGAGAGAGGCAACAAAGAAGCAGCAGCAGAATAAAAATAAATATCTTAGAGGTAAGTTGTAATGAAAGCAATTTTCTGGAACAGGGAGTAAAATCCCATAATTGATTTCTGATGAAAATGGAATTGAAGTTTAGCCAGCAATATTAGGTTTCAAACTGATCAGTTTTCTAAAGTCTAATTATACTAGCAGAAAAAAAATGAGGCTTAATAATGGTGCAAACTACAACTTTGAGTTGAGCTAAAGACCAGAGCCAGCACAGAGAAGCAGCCTCCATCACTGTTGGTATTTCCAGAGCAGCAGCTGGCAAAAACTGGAAATACAAACATACTCTCCACAAGTTTTATTCCAGGATGTATATTTAAAATGGGTTTTCTGAAGATGTAGCAGGAACATTTAAGTGACAGAGCTACTCACAGGACCCTGTTTTGGGACTCTAATGAGCAGCAGCAGTCAGCCGTGGCTCTTGTAGAACAGAGCAAACAGCATGCGCTCTCGTGCCTTTCCTGCGACTCGTTCTGTTTAAAGAATTATTAAAAGGGATGTGGTATCAGAATGCCAAGCCTGTTAAAATATTGAAGCCGAGAAATATAACATAGTTGAGAAGGGAAAGGAAAAGTACTAGACAGTGAATGTGTCTCACTAAACAAGCATTTATCATTCCTTTTCTGTTTATGCTATACAGTACTTGGTTTAGCCTCACAGGTCAACTCCACAGGCAGCCCAAGTCAGTTCACTGACCATTTGATTCATATTGCACATAATAGCAGCAGGAGTTGCCAGAAACCACCAGATTATTTTCTATTTTAGCAAGTCATGTTATTGTACCAGGTTGAAACAGTATGCACTTTCAAAGAAAATTAATGGTTGGATTAGCCAAAGTTTGCAAGGTTAATGGTACTAAATCTAATCAAAGATATTTAGGGAACTGACTAAGAATGAATTGCACCACTGAATGTGTCGTTTATTTGAACATGCTGTCTGTTTGCTTTAGCATCTGATTTACTAAAGGAATTGTGCAAATCAGGTAACAGTGCAAACACAACCCAAAATTAGTGCTAAGCACCGTTTGCCCAGCACAGTTCTTCACATTATTTTATACATGTTCAATTACAATAATCTTCTGCATTGTTTGGTGCTGCAAAAATATATACACTGTGTATATGTATATATGTATATGTATATATGTATACACACACACACACACACACACACACTCAGTCAGTGTTGGGAAGCAGTAATTACAAAGGGGGCTAACATTTTCACATTGATTAATTTGTTGTTAACTTGTTAATTGATTTCTTTCATAAATTGCATTGACTGTTTTAAAATATGAAACACCAATGTTTCAGGAGTTTAGTACATAGAATAAGACATGTTTATTAATTTTATTTCCTATTTGGGTTTATGTATATGCTTTATTTTTTTTTAAGATAAACCGTTTTTTTCCAAGATAAACTATTTTTTCCACATACATACATACATACAATATTAATATTAAACCAACACAATTTGATTTTAGTATTGTCAAATGACTTCCCTTTCAACCAGTAAAATTAAAATTGATTTGCCATCTGCTTCACATTTTGTGGAAACAATGTGGTAAAAGAGGTGTTAGTACATGCTAGGTCATGCTCTCAAATGTCTTGGGTTCATTTTTGGAAGATTTTTGGAAGATCGAGAGACACATCATACCTTCTGAAATAAGTGCAGATGTGTCTCTCGATCGATAGTAATAGGAGAGCATCAAAATCAGGTTGTAGTAATAATAATAAAAAAAAGTTGTTGAGGACCAAGGAGGATATAAGTAATGAGAGTGAGAGCAGTGATGAAGAATGGGCTGTTGTGGAAGTCAGGCATTTGGGTACCTTATTGTATGCCAGTTTGAAAGAAGTGATCCATACAACAACCAGAGGTCAGGAAAGATACTAATATCTATTGGCATTATTATGCAGACAGGCAGCGATGCTCCAATGATGACTGCACAAGTTAAACATCTACTTAAATGTGGGAAGCGTGAGGTACACTGAAAAAGAAGAGTCTTGTGGACTTTCAGTTGTGCTATGATAACTGATTTGAAATTCCAAGATGAAACACAATGTTAAAGTTGTTTTAATGCTTAAGGTTTTCAGGCAGTGAAATTGCATCCAAATTTGTGTCAAGTTTTAGACATATTCACATGTGAGATCCAAATCAAATATAGCAGCACAAGAAGAAATTGAATGTTAATAAAGATTATTAAAGTTTTTTTTTTTTTTTTTTGGAAACAGTAAGACATTTTCACTTTTTTTCAAATAGTGAAAAAGCATTTGATTTCATATGAAGTTTCAGACAATTTGCCAAAAATAATTTACCCTAATGGGACAAAGTAATTTATAAATGACAGAACCCTAAAAAAAGGTCAAAGGTCAGATGTAGAAAAACATTTTTGGAAAATTATCTTAAATATGTAAAATACAAAGTCAATTATTTCAAGCTGTGAGTCCCATAGAGGGATATATATATATATATATATATATATACATATATACATATATATATATATATATATATATATACACATATATATACATATACACAATTATAAATGTATTATCTAGACTAGAGCAATGATAAATCGCATAATTTCTTTCATGGTGTTGGTTGATTACTATTATTATGTGAGATGACCTACTGAAAAATTAAGAAATATAAAATTTATCTTCAGAATGAAACCTCTGAACTCATTATGAAAGCCAATAATTGTCTGGTTTCTAAACGTGGATTTTTGACTATAAAGACTCTCTGGATACATTAATGTGGTGAGCAAAAACATTATGTCCTCTGTGATATAAATATCTCATAGCTCATATATCCGTTCATGCATTATATATCCAGTCCATGATTTATGTAATGCAGCTCTTGAAAGAATAAGCACTGTGGCTAAAATCAACAAATTGTGTTTGAGAGCCTGTGGTACCATGAGGTTACATAGAAAACTCGTCAGAAGGTTTTGCTGCAGTACCAGTGGAAGCAATTCAAATTATACTCATAGCACATGTTTTGTAAGTGAAGAGCGACCTTCAACCACTTCGGCCATTTAAGATATTTTTTCTTTGAGATGAAAAAAGAGCAACAAAAACAAGACTTTTGGACATATATTCAACATTACAATTACAGTAACCACTAAAATATCTGAATAAAACAGTAAAACCTAATTATATAATTTAATGATCTTACTCTGAATACTGATGTTGGGATCCTCAGCTTTCTGTTCCTTATCGTGTATTCTGGTGTTATCTCAGGAAATCACGTGCATGAATTGAATTGTTCTGTTATGTAAAATGAGTGTGTGTTATGTATACACAATGAAACTTGGCATAAAGGGGTGAAATATTTATGCAGGAACATGTCCCACTAGAAGTGCTCCATCATCCCTTTACAACTCCTATAATCTTCATACATTATTTTTTAGATGTTGTTGGCAAAAGACAAAGAATAACTATTTTTTTATCTCCAATCATAAAAATAAATAAATAAAAATACTAAAGCTAAACACCTAAAGCTGCCAAATTATGTTTTTCGGGTGTCTGTTTTATTTCCGATCGTTTGAGCTTGGCCCCACTGTAAATAAATAGTGATGCACACTATGATCTTTATACTTTCAAGCAAACTATAATGCACTATGGGACCAGCAACAGTATCCAAGAAGCTGACAAGCATTTCAGCATGCCAATGCTTTAACACTCAAAATGCTTTTAGATGCAAAGATCACAGCTTCTCTGTGAAAAAATTGCCTACATTTCTTAATGTAATGTTTCTGCCTGAGGCCATGCTGAAAGCATGAAGAAGGTTGCACAACATGTCTGAATCAAAAATCATGGGAAATTGTCTGAAGCCATCTTCTGACTACTGCATGTTACAGTCACTTTTCTTCTAAACAGTCAGTTAATATTTCCTTCGTAATGCGTCCCTCATCCCTTAGCAAAAATTTGTTAAGGTTGAAATGAATACATGGGAACTGAATGGAAAAACCTCTGCATAAAGGCAGCAAAATGCTTTATAAAAGAATGGTTTCTAGTGACAGTAAATCTGAAGGCGAATGATTTGGAAGGTTACAGAGAATAACTCTTTGAGTTTGTAGAATCAAGACAAACAAAAAGTGATGCAACTCGGAGTGCATTTGTGCATGAAAGGAAGATACAGAAGAAAACTAGACAAATGGCACAAACACAGGAATTAGTGGGCGAAAACCCGGGGCTCTTTAGTGTTTAATATGAAAACACAGTGGGTCTTGATCACTAATAATTGAGTACAAGTGTGCTCACTTCTGAGTGCATAAAAGTTCACAGAAACTTTCCACTGGATTCAGAGCAGGTGCGCATAAACAGCTGTGGCCTTTTATGTAATGTTAATGAATTTCGATTATTCTCATTTTAATTTCTAAAATATGAACAAATACGAATAAAAAAATACATGAATAAATAAATAAACAAACAAACTCAAAATCTGTGTACACAGTTACAGAATGAGATTGAGACCAGTGTCGTCTCTATCTCTATCTACAAAGAGAAGGACTTTTGTCTACACTTATTCCCACACAAACATGCTCAGACACACAAAAACATTCACCTTGTACACACTCCAACCTAAATGTTCACACTCTCAGATGAACCTGCCAGGCGCTCACGTTTTAAACAGCCTTGAATCCACTTACAGACATCAGTTATCCCCTGAGTTTAAACTCGCTTCACTTTCATCTGTTTTCAAAAAATTATGAATTCTTGACAAGTCAGCAGATAACACATCCTCTTACATCACCATCAGGCTCGTCAAAGACATGTTGGAGATGGGGTCAAAAAATGTGTACACGCCTTTGTGTAGGTATTGTGCGTAAGATGTAAATGTTGGAGAAAGACAGAACCTGTGCATAATTGTACATGCGCATGCTAATGTGGGCATGTTTTGTCCTCAGTCTAATTTCTTCCTCTCTACTTTCTCTCATTCTGAGCAACACCTATGCAATCTGTGATTCTCAGTTTGGGAGATTAATTGATTAAAATTCTGCTGCACGTCTTAGCTAAACTGGTACACAGTGATTCTGCATACTAAAAGTCACTTTCAGGTTGACAGGAAAAGGCAGAAGCTTCTTACAACTACATCAGTGAAATTACCAAGACAGAGGCCTTACATCTAAATTTAGGGAGCTCATTATAAGGACCTTGATAGAGAGAGCGAGAGAGAGAGAGAGAGAGAGAGAGAGAGAGAGAGAGAGAAACTTATTTTTAAAATGTATTCCCTCTCTTTCTTGTAGAAAACAAAAATAAAATGGCTGCCCTAACATCTATAAATAAATGTTAAAAATGTAAACCGATGAGATTTGTCATATTAATATTACATTGCATTAATTTTGCACAAAATATTGCACTGATTTGAGTTGATTTATTATGTTTTTATCGATACATTTTAATGTATTATATTATATTTTTTATGTGATCTTAAAAATCTGTTCTCATATACCTATAACCTCATTAAATCTTGTTCCAGATTCACGCCATTGTTTGAGCCAGTGCTGCTACGAAAAATCAATGCTGAAACCACCAGTGTATACACTCAGGGAAATCAACCAATAAATGGCTTGCTTACAATTAAGGTCTCTGCTGGGATATAATTATTTTAACACTGGAAAAAATGACAAACAATGTGTTTAAAGAAACAAATAATTATTCACTGATATGATTTCAATCTACAATCTGAACATATACATACATACATGTGCGAAAGAAAAGCACAGCATTTCTGCCCGGCACATGGTTCATGGCTCAAGGGTACAGCCATTATCGCTGAAGCAGGGTGGTAACAGCATAGTTACAAACTGAAATCCCAGAGAACCTTGTGAGTGGTGGTTCCAGGGTTTTAATAGAAACCAGGGGAATATAAGAACACAGATATATTCCATTTGTGCATCAGTTCTTAACATGTAGTTTGACAGCAGCCAACTAACACCGCAACAAGGGAGAACAGTGCAATGATCAATGATTCCCTCTTGGGAAAACAGTCAATGTGAGGCTTAGTTAGTTCTTAAGAATGTCAAGAAGATTGTACGCTACCATATAGAGGGGAACTCATTTATTTAAAAATCCCAGCCACAGTAGATCAATATAACATCATGCATCCCTCTGCTCTTGTATGAGTGTCTCTGGGCTTTCATTAATGTACAATAATCACAGCTGAGTCTAATGGTTTCTCTCTCTCTCTTCCCACTCTCCCTCCAGGCAATGTATCTCATGCACGAGATGTGTCACACTAAGCAGAATGAATGGCCACACTCTGAAAACACAAATTGCAAAGTAAACAGATTAGGGTGGAAAACTACTCCTCCATCCCATTCCCTGCCTCCTCCTTCCCGCTCATTTCTTCCACTCATCTCCCCCTGGACCAGCAGGATGGGATGGATGAAGAAGGGACTACGGCCAGTCAACTAGTTTGAGCTCTACTGGTTTAACCCTGAAATCAATATGTAGTTCCCCTCATATGACTAAAATATGTCTGGGCTTGGAATCCGTCCCACTGGCTCGAAGTAATGGAGCATCTAGGCCGTGCACCACCATAATTTTCATTACACCCCAGCAGACTAAATTGTGATAAAAGGATTCATATCGCGAGTACATGCCTCCACTGAAGCAGAAACAGAGAGTGATAAAGAAAGAGATAATTCTAGTTTTTTATTTATGTTTGTTCATAGTATTTTATCTTGCCCTACTTGGAGCAAAACAAAAGGAGTTACCATCCAATGAAATAACATTCGATCATTCCTCTGAGGCAGAGGCTATAGGAAATTACATTTGGAAGTCTATTTTTCTCCACCAGAAACATTACGACATTGCTGAACTTATTTTGCTCTTCTTGGCCACAGTTCTACAGGCTGAAATTCTAACAAAATTATATTAGCTCAAGTTCAAACACTTATTTCATTAAAAACTTGTACAAAAATATAATATTATCTGGAGCTTTTAAGAGTCAAATGCTTTATACCACATATTTAGTATAGGTTTTGTTCTTTTGATAAGCAGCTGACCTCCTTGCTAACCCATCGCAGCACTTTTAAATGCATGTGACTCAATGTTTCTCTCAAACTTTGATATACTATTCTCATATGAGTCTGCTACAGATTTATAACAATCGTTATGGATTTAGTTAAGTACAATTGAAAATGTTACATCCCTGCTAGTTTTACATGTTGTCATTTACATCCATTAACACCACACACAAATCAAATTATAGGCCAGATATAAACTATGCGTTAATTCCTTACACCCTTGTTTTTGTCTTGTCAAACATTTATAATCTATTAAAAACACAAGGATAATATACAGTATTACTGTATTTTATATATTAGCTATTTTATATTTTCTATATTTTATTTTGAAAATGACTCATACAATATCCTAACATAGTTACCAAATAAGAAACAAGAAGTGAAAAACAAAACAAAAGGAAGAGTTAATTTAACAAATTTAAATAAATACATGTACTCACTCAAATGTGACTCCAAAGGTCCATATGATAGTATGATGTTCATAATCCATGTCTTCTGAGAAAAAAAAAAAAAAAAAAAAACTTGCTGCTGAATGAAAATATTGCTACTCGCATTTGAATCTGACGGGAATGCATTTCTGTTCGTTTCCATAAGCGCATGCAGGGCAGTGAGCGGCTTCGACGATAGATTCAAGATTTTTATTTGTCACATACACAATTACACAGGGTATAACCAGCAGTGAAATGTAGGTATCTATATACGATAGATAGATAGATAGATAGATAGATAGATAGATAGATAGATAGATAGATAGATAGATAGATAGATAGATAGATAGATAGATAGATAGATAGATAGATAGATAGATAGATAGATAGATAGATAGATGTAACCTTCCGAACCTGTAACACCTTCGGAATATGCGTTGTTTACATGCAGAAGAAAGCATGCACATGTGTACATACGCTCTACAATGGTGTCGCACCGCGGCAGATGGGATGAGGAGGAGAAGAATTGTTGAATAAAGTCGTTACTTTTTGTTTTCTTTGCACACAAAAAGTATTCTCGTAGCTTTGTAAAATTCCGTTTGAACCACTGATGTCACATGTACTATTTTACTGATGTCCTATGTTTAGTACAGCTAGTTTTGTGTGTGTGTGTGTGTCTGTGTGTGTGTGCATATATATATAGACCCTTTTAGGGCCGACGTCACAATTACGTTCACATACCATTCCAAAATGGCGGACGGTATCACGGCCCATAGAAACAGTCGCTAATGAGGAATCTACATATATACATCTATGGTTGTACCTTCATGAATGGTCATGTGACATGCATTGTCGGTTGTGTAGTGTAGATGGAGATCGTTTCTGAAACGCAGCGGAGACACCAGTGTAGACAAGGATCATTTTCACTCTAAAGCGCCGTTTTAAAACGAAAACACACTAGTGTAAACCTCAGATTTGAGGTCCTTCTCAATTTGAGAACTAGTCTCCCACCCTCCAAGCTGAAAGCATTATGTAGCAGTTCCATCACAAATAAGGTTTACAAAAATTATCTGTATTATGGCCAAAAGTGTCAACCAATCAGGTTTTGCTTTTTTTGAGGTAAATGAGGCAGTTGCATCACAGTTGCATGTAATGCCTGATTGGTTGTCAAAGCAGTGTGAGGATTACGAGTCAACAATGAAATTTGGATACACACAAATAATTCAGAAACCTAAGCAATTTCAGCCCCTTGGCTCCCATCTTCTCCCTTTGGCTTCAGCAACATGTCAGCTTAGCATGTAATTGTTTGAAGGCCTCGACCCTATCCGCCTGCCCACCCCTGACTCCGTTTAGGGGGCTTAAGGTTTAGGCAATACTTTAATGAATCCGTTGTGGGGAATTTTCAATATACGGTTCACACTCAACTAGTTATCCTGAACAATGAGAGCTGGAGAGGCCCACAGCTGGCCACAGTACAGCAAGACAGGGCTGCTAAACGTTTATGATAATGCCTATTCACTAGCACAATGCAGGATTAGCACTGCAATGAACTTGGAAAGTGTTCACCACAGTTCTCACTCCCTCTCTCTTCCTCACCCAGTCCCTCGCGAAAACCTTTATAATAAAGATTAATCTGAAATAAACAGCTATTTACTGTTAATATGCTTGATAAAGGGTGTGAACTAAATAAATGAATAAATACAACTTCCTTAATCATTTGTGTATTTTCAAATTAATATATCGGACCAATCTTAAGATAAAAAAAAAATGTGTAGTGTATTAAATCTTAATTTCACAGAGTATATTTTGAATTAAGTTTTATTAGATTAAGCATAAACCTTTAATTATTAAATTATTTCAAGTACATAACCTGTTGAAAAACAAGAAGAAAAAACATCTATTTGGAGTGGGTTAATGTATTAAATAAATTCATTTACAAAAACAAAAACATATTATATAAAGCATATTGTCATAAGCAAATTTGCTTCTCAAATAGATTTATAATACTTAAAGAACATTTTAACTAGTAAAAATAAATACTGATTAAGACCATTTTGGCTATGTTTGAAATACATGCAGGTTTGGATGTTTTTATATTTACATATCATTTTTAAATTACTTCATAGTGTTCTCTGTTGACGAGCTGTCATTGTATGCACATCTGATCGTACTTCTGATGTGGATTTGTGTGCACGTTGTACATCTCTGTGTGTGTGTGTTTTCGAGAGTCTACTTTGAGGGCTGCTGCCATATTCTCTCTGTATTTTCTCATTTCAGAGGGTGATTGGTATTTGGATGGATTTGTCTATCAGACTCAGAGAGTGATGGCTAGAGCTTTTAACAAGTTAATTTTCTAGTCCAGTTTCCCTGTGATTGCTGGGAGACAGCACAATCCTGGGAGAATTAAGTCTTGCTATCTCTAGTGCTGCATTGTATTGGAGCCCTGCAAACCGCTCTGCTCCAAAGAAAGAGATTTAGATGTTGTGTCGTTGACTGATAAAACCCTCCATCCATACAGATTCAGAGAGAGAGAGAGAGAGAGAGAGAGATCAACATCTATTGTAAAATAAATAGTTTACCCCAATACTGTATATACTCTGAAAAACCTGTTGTACACAATCTAACACATGCCTTCTACCATCTGATTGATAGTACATAATTTTGGTAAGTAAAAGGCCTTTTATTATCATTTTAAAAATATGCATATATACGTGTCATTTTGCAATTAAATCTTTAATGATTTGGATTGAAAATGTAAGTAGTAGAATGACTTTTATATGTAGTCATTTTTCAAGATTAACACATACTGGAGTCAAACAACTTGATTGTCTATAAATCCTTTTTTTTAAAACACATATTGAATATGATACAACAGGTTTTTGAGGGATGCTTATTTATGCCTCAGTCATCACTGTATTGTATTGCATTATAGGCTTTGCCCCACAATTAAAACTACAGAGATCATAAAACTAATAATTTAAATAGCATCTTATTTTGAAATATAAGACTTATTATTGGGATTTTTTTCTCCTCAAATGTGAGATTCTCAAATGCTCTGTATCCTTAAAACTATGGACCCCAAAAGTCTGATGCATTAAATATGATACAGACCATAAAAGTTTTTAAATTATGAAAAATTATGAAAAAAAAAAGTTAAAATATTATTTTGTGTGTCCGGCTTTCCAGGTTAAAAAGGCTGCATTTTAACATTGTAAATAATTCAAATTTCATAAAAGGAGGCAATATATGCTCTAAAAGACCAGATGTAACATAACTTTTAATAAATAATAATACAGTTTTCTTCATTTTGCTATTTTTCATTCCACCCTTCCAATTTACTTCATACCTGTCCCTGTAAATTTAATGGCTATCCACCATTTGAGTAATTTCATACAGCCAGGTTATCCATAACCAAGACAGAAACGAGTGAAGATTTTAACACCTGCTGCTCCTGGTGTCCAGCGTGGAGTCTGATAGATCATGGGATGTCTGAAGAAATCTTCCTCAGGCGGGTTCCCTACCTCTCCGTCAAGAGACAGGGGTCATTAAGCGCTTTCATTTTTTTTATAGCAGAATTAATCCATTCTAATAGGTCACTCCGTTCAGAGGCAAATATAAGTAAGGCAAGGGAACAGAGCAATACATCTGCCTGCTAAACACACTAATCTGTCTGTTATTATTATTCTGGAAATAATTACCTCAGCCCTGAGAGGCATACCCGGAAAAATTAGGCGATCAAGAATGTCGGGGATGAGAGAGGGCCTCTAAGCTGAATTAAGCAGGGACGGGCCCCGCAGGATTGCTGCTTGACACCGGCTGAGAGAAGATGAGATGGCGTCCTCGGGCCTCTTCATACTGATGGAGCTCTTGGGAAATAGAAAGAGACGAAGGCTGGGAGAGAGAAGAGGCGGCCGCATGTGGCCAACTGTCAAATTTAGTCCTGGAAAAAAAAAAGAGCATAGATATATGTTAGGAAATCTTCTGAAATGGAGACAAACACTGTGGTAAATGATCGGGGGGGGGTTACAGGAGACACTGGTGAGGTGTGTATTTGTATATTTTGTGTACAAATATGTGTGCTGGCAAGTTTATAGAGAGACAGGTGAGCTGAATATAATGGGCTTTTCACATGTGAAATTGTTAACCCAGGGACTTAAACCATGGATAAATGTAATCCTGGGTTATCCTATTGCATGTTTCACATTGCTCATATCATGGGTTAGTAATAAATCCTGGGTAATCAAGTTTCAAGATTTCATACTGCACACTCGTAAACCCCAGGTTAACATTCTAATTTGCATATTTATGAGGTCAATAAAACTTTACAATGGGTATGCAGCTTGTTTTAATAAACATGCCTTCAATAACTGTCTGTAAAAATTTTGGCACGTAATCCGCTCAAGTTGTTTTAAAGTCAGTTGAATAAATACTTTTTCATATTTACTTAATGTTATATTGTTTTATTACATTTTTATTTTATTTTCACATTACCTGCACTTAGTGATTATATGTAACATACGTACATGAGTAATGATACAGTATCAAAAATATTAAGCTGTATAGCTGATTTTAACTTTAAATATAAGTAAATATAATAACAATAAATGTTTGTTTGCTTGTTTGTTTGTTTTTGAGCACCAATTCAGCATATTATTGATTCATGATTTCTGAAGAATCGTGTGACACTGAAAACTGGAGTGATGGATGATGAAAAAAAAAATTTTTGTCATTCAATATTTCATGATATTACTTCATTTTTGATTAAATAAATGCAGCCCTGGTGAGCATAAGTGACTTAATAAATAAAGCTTCATTTTTTTCTCAACCACTGACACTAAAAAGCATGCAGAAATATAATGCACATGAAAATGTAATGATTGATAAACAGTCTTTTGTTAAATATGTCTGTTTGCTAAACAGTTTTAAATCATTGTGCATTTCATACTTCATACTTTTATTGGAATTCAATGCTCTAGAAGCTTAAAAACACACAAAAAAATCTGGGTTGTTTCAACCCAACTTTGGGTCAAATATGAATAATCCAACTATTGGGTTAATTTTTTTAATAAAATTTTTAACGCATGGATTAGTCCATATTTGACCCAAAGTTGAGTTGAAACAACCTAGCATTGTTTAGAGTGCAGTGCTAGCCCTAAAATCACAACTGTGAAATGCTGCTCTACACAGGGTTAAAAGTAGTCTCAGACGTCACGGCCACGGAACGTTGGCTAAACGTCTGATGCATATGGCACACTTTTCTGGAAACACTTCAGGAATGTCGAAGTCATAATCTGACTGGTTGAAATAAACCGGATTTCCGGAAGACGCGAGTGTTGTGTTTAAATTCGGTCCGCCAGGAAACAAAGATGCCGTGGCGCCAAACCCCCTCACGAAAGAAGAAAGCCGTTGTGTTTACAAATGTGATGACGAACGCTTATCAAGGTCAACTAAACGCTGGATTTTCAATAGTATGTGAAATATTTAATGTTCGCGGCATAGAATCTTTAAAATACATCTGAGAGTTTCACACACCGGTTTGTTATCGTGGCGACATTTACACGACCCAAAACGTGACGTTAAATGAAACGAACTATGATTGGTTGTTTGACATGTCGGTCAAACGGCCTCATGGGCGGGCCTTGGCCAATGAAAACGGCCATATATTCCAGACCTTCAGCCGTCAGTCTGAAGGTCTGGCTACGCGAGACTAGGTTAAAAGTGACCCAGTGTGAATTGCTCTTTAGAATGCTTGTTTATCAGTATGTCACTTCACTTCACTTGAATGAACTACTGAAGAGCAATTCCCTAATAAGCAAAGAGAGAAGGACAGAGGGTGAGTGTGTTTATTTATCAGTGCACTTTAGGTCTCAGGGCTAACAGAGGTCTTGGACTGTCTCTAGGCCTGACACTGCCCTGAGCCCTCTGATGTCAATGCCCCCGTCACTTAGAAGACAGCCATACATACACATGAGGACCTGTCGCTACCAGGGCAAGCTGTCACCTAGCAACACCTGCAGGCCAGTGACACCTGTCCACACTGTCTACCCCCATTTCACCCCGATGGCATGCTGTCACACCCCCGTGTCATCTTATGACAACCTTATGTCATGCTGTCATGGACGGTGTCAAGCGGTGGCAGGGCAATACAGCATGTCCTAATTTGTACAGGAGCAAAGAGGAGAATCAATGGCAGGAAATGAGCTAATATCTTAAAGATGTCTCTTACACTGCTAAAGGAGCCAGTTTACACTGCATCGGGGGCTGTGAAGTACTAAAACCTGGAAGACTCAGTGTCACAATATAATATTAGCGAGTCTAGCGCTGATATATTGCACTGCAATTTCGTCACTAGTTGTCCTCTGTGATCCACACTTTCGCTGACAGGTGCTAGTGAATATATGTACGAATTTGTGACACCAGCAATTCACAGTGTTTAGGTTTTTCAGTTACGAAATAAGCGCTATAGTCTGTCAAGAGTTGGAGCACTAATACGGCTCAGGGACAACTTCCAGAGTGCCATCCATCACGGCAAGCTTCCTAAGGAAACCTGCGAGCTAGGATGTTCGGGTCATTTGACTGAGAATGTGGAGAATGATCGCCCATTCCACCCCAACAATGCTATCAGTCTTTGTTCGATGAGAAAGTGAAGCGCGAGGGGGCTTTAGCGCGATCACAGGCGCACACCGTCCCTCGTTCCCCATTGCCTCCATCACACAGCCTCTGCCAAGTGTTTCGCTTTGAAGTGCATCAAAGAAAGATGGCCCTGCCCCCACTTACGATAGAGAGGCAGACGAGAGTGGAGTGGGAGTGGAGGAGTGTTTTGCGTAAAATGAATTTTAAAAACAGAAAGGGAATGGGGGAGATGTAACTGATGAATTAGCCATATGAAACTGAGGGTAGTGCTATAGCTTTATGAGACGAGAAAGAGACAGAGACAAAGAGAGAAAGACACACAGCAACACAAATACAAAGAAGAGACAGATTCTCAAAAATAACAGCTCAGTGACCACAATTTAGCAGACACAAACAAACATGGCTACAAAATAAAATAAAATAAAATAAAAAAATGAAAGGTTACACTTTATTTCGATAGTCCACTCTAGACATTCTACTAACTATAAGTAACTTTGTAACTACATGTCAACTACATGTCAACTAATTCTCATTAATTTGCAACTATATCTACTAACTCTCAGTAGGGTAGGTTTAGGGTTAGTAGAATAAGTTGACATATGCTTGCAAATTTTCTCATACTCAGTATGTTGTGGACCCATCAAAATAAAGTGTTAGAAGATATTAAGCAGACAGTCTACTAATACTCTAATGACTGCTAGTTGACATGTAGTTGCAAAGTTACTTACTGTTAGTAGTGTTTAATGTCTAAAGTGGACTATCAAAATAAAGTGTTACCAAATAAAATAAAATAGGGACTTAATTTTTATTTATTTTTCATTATTCTGACTCTGTGATTGTTTCAATAATAGAAAAGAAAAATAAACAAATGTGAGACAGGATACGCCATACATAAAATGGAATAAAGTAAACTAAATAATTAAATTAAATTAAATAAAACAAAACAAAAAATAAAATTCAAACTTTCGAAAAAGGCCTTGACAGCTTAGTTCCCTCTTGAAAGATAATCCCTTTCAACAATATTACACATTTTTGCAATACTGTACTGTACTGTGAGATCCAAAAGTGAGAGCACTAGTAAAAATGCTATCTTATGTAAGTAAATTAGTGCTGTCAAACGATTAAAAACAAAGTTTTTGTTTACAAAATATATGTTTGTATAGTGTGTATATTTATTATGTATATATATAAAAGCACGCACATACAGTATATATATATATATATATATATATATATATATATATATATATATATATGAAAATATTTGCATGTATATATTTATATTAAGATAATTTATATATATATATTTGATATATAAACATAACATATTTTTCTTAAATATATACATGCATGTGTTTATATTTATATATACATAATAAACATACACAGTATACAAACATATATTATGTGTGAAAAAAAAACACTTATTTTGGGTGTAATTAATCACACTAAAATAAATAAATAAATAAATAAATAAATAATTTACTGGATACCTATTTTTACTTGTATATGCTCTCACTGTCTTTGTGTTTTGACACATTGGCAGTTTTCTATGCAAGACAATCATGCATATACAGAAATTTAAAACTGAAACTGACTGAAAAAGAAAGATGTAATGTAGGAAAGTACCATGAAAAGGTAACCCAAAAGCCAGTAGAGGGCTCACCTCCCCTGAGGACAAGCTTTTCACCACGGTCCCTCAGAAAGTAAAGATAATTAGAAAAAAAAGGCAAATAGGGCATCAAAAGCCAAACCCACCACGAGAGCAAGAGGGAGGCCAGAAAGGTTGATCACAGCCGCTCACAGCACTTAATGCATCACTCACCATTGTAAGCTCCTTTTAGTTATACATGCCAAATTGCCAAACATAATGCTGACCCATTACAATCATGGACACTATAAAGGCTTATTGACTAATTAGGCTGAGCACATATCAAAAATACATACATTTACAGAAAATCCATATGGTAAACTGTGAGATGGTGTAATTAGCACAGTCATTTAAGAATGAACACCCGACAGGTGGAGATAAAGGAGAGTAATCAGGTGTTTAACCCATGCCCCTGCAGTTACCCAGAGCACAACTATCAATCCAATCAATATATCTTTGCTTGCTAAACTAAACTAAATGTGACATTTTTACTCTTGGCTCATTGCTTACATTTACACAGGCTGTCGCTCAAAGGTTTGGGGTTGGTAAATTGTTTTAATGTTTTTGAAAGTAGTCTCTTATGGCCACAAAAGTTACAGTGAAAATAGTAATATTACTTTTTTAAAATAACTTTTTTTTTTTTTTTATGTACTTTAAAATGTCATTTATTCCTGTGATGGGAAAAGCTGAACTTTTAGGAGTCAGTGTCACATGATCCTTCAGAAATTATTATTATTATCAATGTTACAAACAGGTGTGCTGCTTAATTTTTTTTCAGGAATCTTTGAAGCTCAAAAGAATAAACAATTATTTGAAATGGAATCATTCTGTAAGACTATATAAGTCACTTTTGATTATGTACTGCAACCTTGCTTAGTAAAATTATTCATTTCTTTGAACAATAATGTAAATTGAAAACATAATTAGGACATAATTATGGTGTATTTTTTAAATTAAGTGGTATATTGTGGGTTATTATAAACTGAGGAGGTCAAATCCCTTACAAGATTAAATCACACTTTTTTTCATCTCTGCAGGTTAATGAAGTTCACCTTGCAACAACAGTTCTAAGTGAGCCACAATATCCTGCGAGGCTTAAGTATAAATCTCCTGCAAAAAAAATAAATAATACACACACATTCAGACCCCTGCTGTGCGCTTCAGGTGTGTGCCTATGAGCAGTGGAGGAGCCATGGGTAGGTGTGTGAGCCCTCTAGAATATTGTATACCAAATGTTTGTGCACTTTCATGTAAATAATGCATATAATGTCCCTGTCCAATCTATCCACCAGAAAACTCCACTGTAATTAAAGTCTTTTAATATAGAAAATTAGAGTGTGTAATCTTTATATAGCAGCTAATTAACAGAGAACCAGTCCTCACTAATGAGACCCCAGGAAAGTAAGCACCCAACAAAATTCAAACAATTAAGTTACACTGAATATGGGTAAACGAAAACCGAGTAAGTGTGGGCTTGGAGAAGCATGTGAAGGACAGAAAAATGTTAAATGACCCAAAGAGGATTGGCCTGGTGGAACACGGAGCGGTTGGAGTAAAACCACCTAAATGTGGCTGGAAAGCTTTTCCGGCCCAAATACTCGCTGTTAATGGTAAGTGAATCAATTAATATTTAGCACAATTTTATGGTCGATGATGACCAGCTCATTGTTACTTAACCTTCAGACAACGATTTGGTAGATTAGTTAAGTGATTTTGTGACGTATTTAACGTTAGCTAGCAAGATTGCGAACGTTTTTTAGTTAAACTAACGTTAGGTTAATGTTACGTTAACGTTACTGTATTAGCCTCGCTATTAAGAAATAACGTTGCTAACGTTATGTGCTTTTGATTAGTTATTTTCCTCATGGTTTTTAATATATGTTAAAGATTCTGCTCAACACTTTTATAATCACTTTTGCTTTGTTTGAATACAGAGAGCCTTGGGCAAATTAAAAAGGCTGAGTGTCAGTGGATAGAGACGCACAAAATGGCGACTCCATCAAAACAAAAGGTATGTTACATTGAGATATATGGCCTCTATAATAGTCAAATCTAAAATGATTCTTAACCCTTAAACAGGCACGAGTGGAAAATGATAAGCAAAAAAAAAAAAAAAAACATTTGTCCTTTTTTTTTATATCATCTGGACGTTAAAGAGTACCGTTTCTATGGTAACCCAACGTCCAATTTCAAAACGTTTTTTACAGGATGAATTCTGAGTTTGTAAGATTTCAAATGATACCTAATTTATAACTACTAACATATGTGATGTAATAAAGGGCGATAAAAATATAATATTATATTTTAGAGGATAATAAATATATTATACTTTTTAGAGAATATATGTTAATTTTGTTATGAACTTTTAGCATGAAAACCAAAGTTTCAATTATTAAAAATGTGAGTCGACTTTTTGTGACAAACGCCAGAACTCCTGTTATGATGTAGATTTTTTTGAGGTGCACTCTTGTCATAAATTCTATTAAGGTTCCTACATAATTTGTAACAAAAAACAGTGCTAAAATATGGATTAGGAGTCTTAGACCTTTCCAACAATATAGTTTGTCATGATTAGATTAGGATTAATTGTAATGTAGTGAATTAAAAACTCAAAACACAAAGATGGTCAAAATTAGGGTTAATTCCTTTTTTATACCCTAAACAGGCAACGTGACTCAGGAGTCACATATATTTCAAAACGTGCTAAATAACAACATATATTAATACATTTTCTTCTTCAGCACCTTATGTTCACAATTAATGTTAGCAGTATTACTGTATTATTATTTTTCCAGAAGAAAAGTAAGTTTAATATATATTTACTTTCCTCAAAATCTGAATGTCCTGCACCACAGGTAGCCATGTTGGATTTAGGTCAGGCTGACTAATTTATCACAAAAAAATTGAAGCAAATCATGTGACCAGCATAATCAACACAGACCAGTCTGTGATAAATGATAAAAGGATTTGATTAAAAAATAGTTCTTATGCCCCAAAAAAGACAATAAAAACTATGTGACTCCCAGGTCACGTTGCCTGTTTTAGGGTTAATTTGCAATTTCTCTCATTTTTGCCTCCTTTCTATTACTTTGGTCTACATTATATTCTCTTCTGTCTTCCCCTTTGCAATGCACTTACTGTTTGTCAGACTACAGTAGATACTGAGGAAGATAAGCCTACTCACTCCGAGGACGAGGATGAGTCTCCTCAACATCAGGTGCAGATGTTGTCCAAACACATGTTTATCTAGTCTCTTCCTGTTCAATGACTTTTTATTTTAATTTAGTTAGATATAATTTATTGATGATTTGTTGTATGTCATATGCAGTGACGGCTCATGGGTTTTAAAATAGAGGAGGCACACTAAATTGAAATGTCTGGGGATCCCCTGCCGAGTATGATGATGATTGTTATTATTATTTGCCTAACTGCTTTAAATGGCTCTTTTGGTCACTTTAAGACAGAAGTTGTGGAAAAATACACACATACAACACAATACAAATATAATTTCACTCACCTATCACTTGACTTCCATCCCTTCTTAAATGTCTGAGTGAGCGCACTGGACCGTTTAGTGAAGCTGACTGCTGTTGCTGAGTCTTGAGTCCCATGAAAACTTATGCCTGGTTCAGATTACACGATTTGTTTGTCTGTTAGGATAGTCACTGTGTCAGATTACACGATTTTGACTCCTAAAAATCTTGTCATGTCGTGGACAAGAAACATGTCAGACTACATGTTGTTTTCCCACCAGTCATCGCGAGCCGTCTCACACACTCATTCACTCGCACATACACACGCTCACTCACATAGCCTACCCGCACTCACACACGCACTCACTCACACACACACACTCACGCTCACTCACTCACGTACACACACGCTCTCTTACTCACACACTCACTCACACGCACACACACAGTCACACACTCGCTCACTCTCTCACACTCTCACTCACTCACTCACTCTCCCTCAAGCCGTCGTCGTGGAGGACTGTTAAAAAATTTAACATGCTAGTCTTTTTGTCGTGATGTCGTGAAGCATCGCAGACGTGACGTAGGTTGTCGCCCACTATGACACACTATACGAGATGAAACGATCGAATCTTGCGTCCCGACGCCCGTTGTAGTTTGCGAATCCCCATGACATCCTATGTCAAACGGATCGTGCCAAAATCGTGTTAAAATCGTGTAATCTGAACCAGGCATTAGTGTGACAAGCAGGGCGGGGCGAGAGCCATGAGAGAACGGCACAAGGCCAGTGGCGTGATTGCTAAGAAGCGTCACCTTCTCCCATTTTCACATCAAAATCTGGGGTAGGCTGTGCCTCCCTTGCCTCGACGAGACGCCACTGGTCATATGTTTATCATAGAAGTTTTTACACACTTGAGCTTCAAACTATTTTGGATGGAACCTGTTTAATTATTCATAATTACAGCTGACCCTTTACACTCCATACACTTGTTTTTCAGACAGAGGATGATTCAATGACTCCAGAGCATGATGCAATCTGGACTCCAAAACGGTCTAAGGTAAATGTAAACGAATCTGATTTGTTTACACTTATTTATGTGGCAAAAGGGTCTTTTTCATGCATATGTCACTAATAGGCAGTACATGGTGAGGGAAAAACAAAACACAATTCTCTAGGCTAGTTGTCTACCTGAGCAACAGATAACAGAGATATCTTTTCATAATTACAAGATTCTAGAAAGTTCTTCAGCACTTCAAGTGGCTTACTCTATTTTCTTTCTCTTGTACAGTTTTCCTCTTTCTACACTGATAGAGAGACTACAAAAATGATATAAAGGAGCTTGAGGAGAGGCTAAAAACAAAGGAAAAGGAGATAAGACGTTTGAGAAAAGTAAATTTTCAAATGCAAGAGGGTAAGCATTTCCATTCCAGTTTTGCGATCAAAATTACTGATTTTATGGTGGTAATTTCAAGAAATGTGCACCCAAAAATTCACCCTCAAGTTGTTACAAACCTGTACGAGTTTCTTTCTTAAACACAAAAGAGGTTTGGAACAGCTTGAGGGTGAGTAAGTGATGACAAAATTTAGATTTTTGGGTGAACTATTTTAATTTGATCATTCATACATGTATCGCCTTTGCATTGTTTCACACTGACCACTCACTGACATAAACATCTTTATTCTCATGAAAATAATATTAATAGTGAAAAACTGGAGGAACTGATTATAATATTTTAATAATATAAATACTACAACTAATAAGTCACAACTCGACTGATGTGTGTTAACTGTTCATTCCTTTGATTTGAATGTAGGACTTGCGGATACAATCACAAAAGCTGTCAAAGATGCCATTCAGGCAGCTCAGTCGGCCCCACGCCACCCAGTACCCACTTCTAAAACCCACCTAACCACTCCTTACCAAACTGGCGAGATAAAGGTATAATTTACATTTAGGAGAAGTGATTTCAGGCCATAAAAATATTCTTGTTTGCCGTAACCCGACAATTTAGGACCGACTTGCCGGTTGTAAACTTGCGTTAAGACCGACCAATTGTTTTTTTTATTCTTCAAACAACTAATACAAATGCAATAAAATAATATTAGTTATATTTTTGTAAGTTCCCTGTGGTGTTAAGTATCATATTTGGATATTGGAATAATAAATTAAGTAGCCTATCTAAATTGTACACATAATGTTTTTTTGTTTTTTTGTATTACTGTTTTCTAGTGGTTTTTTTCTTGATTTTTTTTCTTAATAAAAAGTTGACCAGCACACATTATATGCAATGCAATATAATGCACGTGTGTTGTCGTCGTCTGTTTATATATCTATGTAAAAAGTATCATATTAAAAAAAAATGTCATATCAGTTGATATCAATCTTCATTTTCTTTCAAGTTTAATGGTAGATTTTTGCTGCCTAGTGAAAGTTGTAGAAAACAGGAAGTTAATTGTGATTTAATCATTAGAAAATAACAAACACAATGTTGACAATTCTGTGAATGTTTTTTTTTTTTTGCTTTGCAGAACAAGTCTGTAACTGACTTAATGAATCCAGTTGCGTTGGATCAGGCTCAAAGATGTGAGGGTTACAAAAAGTTAACCAGAACTTTAATGGACTCGATTTTCTCTTTCGAAGAGATGGCAACATGCTCCGTCACTGGAAAAAAAGGGGTTGTTGGTGAAAAAAGAAAGAGCCATGACCTAGAAAAAGTGCAGCTAATAATTGGTAAGCATGTTTAAATATTTTTTATCAATTGTTCTGCCCTTACTAAAATTTGGGTAGGACTTCTAGCTTGGCAGACAGTTAACAGGTTCTTCAATAAACACCCAGGAAGCAGTAGGACGTTTAGGATGTTTTATCAGAAGCACTGTGAAACTGCAATACAGAAATACAAATGTACATATTAATAAACCTATTAATAAATCTACCTGCTTTCTTAAAGGAGCAGCACATCAATAGTTATATCAATAGTTGTGATATATGAAAAGTGCTGAGCACGTCCGCAGCACCAACCATAATGCGAAAGCACAGTTTGAATCTGGCAGTTATGTCACATCATGTCGCGTTGTCATTTCACTGTACATTCTCTCCTTAGTGGTCAGCTGCTGCAGCCAAAATCAAAATCGTTGACACTTTAAATGCAGTTTCGGTATTTTATATTTTGTTCCTGGAGTTCATAAAGTTTGCAAAGTGTTTTGCACTAAAAATATCATTTTCTAATCTCACCTCTTAAATGTGTATATATCAAGAATATTTTGATTATCCATTTCATGACTCCTTTAGCACTGAGATCAAGGTCTGCATGGCACAGAGACGAGCAGAAAGGTAATCTTCAGATGATCCAACATCAGTCTATTCCTCGGTCTATTTTGTGATTTATTCACAAATTGTCAAAAGTGCTTTTTATAAAAGAGACGCATCACTCTTATACAGTTGTTTTAAGCCAAGATGAAAACGACATTGCTGTTCACCAGCATTTTGTGTTTCCATAGCATATTCACAAAACATTTAATGACACTATTAACAATACAATTACAAATTAATAATAATAATATCACTAAAAATATATAGGCTTAATAGCTAACAGTCTTTAAATCCGAACACAGCAAATCAGTCATCTGTGAAAATCAAAAGCAGCTTCAAACACCTTTTTTTCAACCTTAAAATAAAACGTATATCATGAAATCCAAATTGACCCTATTAACCCAAAATTACCCAACGCGTAGGTGGATCTGTCACCAATTTTAATGTTTAAGCCATGAATGAAATAAAGGCTTTTTAACTTTTTCTACTTACTTCGGTTGCCTTGGAGTTCCTAATTTCTTATATCTTAATTATCCCAAACAACCAAAGAGCACCGAGATGTTACACCCTGAAGCAGCACTTTTACATTATTTGCTCTGATTGACCCCATTTACTTTGCTTAGTTTATCAGGATAGACTTGTGTTTGCACTGCCCTAATCTTTGATTGTTTTTCTATCCCAAAACAGGATGCCTGCTGAAGGAGGCACAGAGGACTGAGACAACACACGTTCACAAACACACAATACACACACATGCCCTTATACATAATCGTTTTAGAGGCTTTTTTTTATGTATAATTTTGATTTGGTTTTGCTTTGTTTGTTGTAAACATTCAATTTGTACTGCATATTTTTGAAATGAAATAAAAGCTCAATTTGAATTATTTGTTTTAATGTTGGGAAACATGGCTATAGGCCCTACAAAAGAACATGGTAGGCCTACCGTTTTCTGTGGTATTTTGCTGAATGATTTTTACATGGGTTTCACATGAAGTTGCAGGTTTACATGTGGTGTAGGTTTAACATAGATTGTTGATGGGTTTCAAATGTTATTCCATGGGTCTCTAATGGGAATTTTACGTTTCACATGTGATTATTGGTTTCACATGGGAATTTTCAGGTTTAACATGTGATCTCATGGGTTTCACATGTGCTTATAGGTTTCACATGTGATCTCATGGGTTTCACATGTGCTTATAGGTTTCACATGTGATCTCATGGGGCTCTAATGGAAATTGAACATGTTTCACATGTGATCAAATTGAACATGTTTCACATGTGATTACATGTGTTTCACATGTACTCACATGTGCAAATGTTCCAAAAGCACACATTTCCCATGTGCAAAACACGTTTCACATGTGATCCGCATATTTCACATGTGCAAAATCACATGTTTTACATGTTAAATTTCACATGTGTAAAATCACATGTGCATGTGATCACATGAGTTTTTGCACATGTGAAGTTCATGTGTTTTTTTCTGTAAGGGATTTTATATATAAATCTAACATATTTTCCTTAATATATGCATTTACACACGCCTATAATATGTAAACAAAGTTTGATTTTGAAAGCAATTAATCACGATTAATCTTTTTGCAGCCCTAAATAAATTAAATGTAATTATAAAGATTAAAATGGACAAAAATATGACAAAAGCACAATTTTTGATTTTAAAACTTTAAGTGAATTAAAATGAAACAATATGAAAGTGAAAATATAAATATAAAAGCTAATTCACAACATAAACAGGCATACTTAATATATAAACAATAGTAAAATAAACTATACTATCAAACATTAAGTGTCAAAGAATATCCTAATTCACCCTACATCAAAAGGAAAGAGGAATGAGCTGTTATCAGCAAGTATGTTATTGAACATTTCAAAAACCACATCCGTAACTGAGTCAACTCACACTCATTTGAGTGTTTTTTTTTTTAGAAATTAAGTTGAGTCCTAAATAACAATGACCCCATTTACTTTTATTGAATGGACAAGAAACACTGAGACATTTTTCAAATGACTTTGTTTTCCACAGAAGTCATACATTTTTGAAAATAACACAAATGTGAGAAAATTATGGCATATTGGATAAACTATCGTTTTAAAATGACTGGTGACTCCTGATTGGATGTAGATTTATTCAATCACATTAAAAAATAACATCAACAGGAAGAAACCACTTCTACAATACAGCAAAGCTGTCACATCTTTGCCCAGTTTGCACAAATCTCTTAAATGATACCCGATGTAAAAAACGTGTTTGATTTCTGAAGTCAGAGACAGACCTCAACAAATAAAGAAGTCTTTTAGACCATCGAATGTGATGGCACATGATTTCCAGCTATTTATTTGGAAAGGGTCTCACTGTTAATCTTTTGAAACCTGCAAAGGTAGCTTAGTTTAAGAAAGAAAAGGTCCAAAGGAGGGAATGTGGTGTCCTTTTTCAGATTTACCACATTATTGGTTCAAACACGTCTATCTTGCCTTCACAGTAACAATAGAGTCCTCTATTCTCCGCTATCGAGGAAGGGCTAAGCGCGGCACCAGGGAAACGGGGTATTTTCTCCCTGATCAGGTTACTTCTGAAGCGCAGACTCTTGTTTGTTGCTAACCGGGCGAGAGGTAATTAGGCCCGGCTTCACAAAAGGCCCCACACTATGAGAGTAGACTGGATGACTCATTAGGAGATGAGAGATTAGATTAAGCTTAGGTATCCTTAGCCCTCTGCTATACACCTGCCCACTGGAGCACACAGCCAGGCAGGTGATCCCTCCCTCTATCTCCATGGCCCTCTGGTTACCTGACCCACAAGAGAAGGTCAGGCTCCCTTGGGGCGACTAATGGATGTTAAAGGAAGAGAAGGGCAGGCGGAGTTGAATTTCAATGCAGGCAGTCACTTCCAGGGTGGTTATTTCCAATTCAGAGAGCATGCAAAATGTGTGTGCATCCAAAAACATTGATTTTTTTTCTTCTAAATATGATGTGACATTGGGTTGCATGATTTATTTTGTGGAAGATTAGGGTTAAACAATGTGACCTCAATAAAAAAGTTGCATCTACAGGTTTTGTTTAAAGAGACTTTGACAGACAGACCGTCACAGGCGAGCAGCAAGTGTCAGCATCTGTCATCGACAGGTTTGTTAGAGAATTAAATTTTTTTTGTCTCAGAGAACAAAGCGGTTCTTTGTGAGTGACAGAAAAGCGTTCCCATCTAGACGATTAGCCACATTGTGTAAAGGCGTTGCGTACGACCACATGCATACAACACCTGAATAAGCAGAAAATAGTTGTGTTGAAAGTTTTGAGAAGACCTTGACAGTTCTGTTCTTCTTGAAATATAATACTTTGACAACATACACAGTCTCTGTTGTAAAGCATAGCGATATACTTTACATTGGGGCCAAACGTGAGAGACCACTAGTGAAAATGCAATAAATAAATAAATACATGCAAAGCAACATATAAAAAAAAAGAAAAAAAAGTTAATTAATTTATATGAATTAACAGCTAACATACAATAATAAAATATATATAATAGTTTAATAATGTTAACATAAAAAAAAAAACTATATATGTCATTAATTTTCTATTCTACAAAGGAAACCATTTAAAAGTTTAAGTTAGTAAGATTTTTTTTTAAATGTTACAAAAAAATATATATTTTGCTCACCAAACCTGAATTCATTTGATAAAAAATACAGTAAAACTGTAATTTTGCAAAGTATCATTACAATTTAAACAATGGTTTTCTATTTTAATATATTTTAAAATATAAATTTTAGTCTTAATTATCACATGATCTTTCACAAATCATTTGAAAATGCTTATTTGGCGCTGATGAAATATTTCTTATCAATGTGGAAAACAGCTAATAATTATTTCTTCAGAAACTATGATACATTTTTTTTTCCAGATTATTTGAATTAGTAGAAAAGGTCAAAAGAACAGTAATTATTTGGGAGACAAATATCATGTAACTTCATAAATGTCTCTGATCAGTTTAATGCCTTAAAACTTAATCTCAAACCTTTGAACAGCAGTGTACAAATACATTTTTAACATTTGAAGTTGTAGAAATCAACATTGAATGTATTATAAACAAACATAAATGAACAATTTAACAATATATGTTAACCTACTTTAAAAATATGCCAAAAAAAACATTATACCTAATGCATTAGTTCAATAGTAACAAATTATGAAATGTCACTAAAAACAATTCCATTACCAATTATGTTTTCAAAACCAAAAGTGTTTATTTATTTATTTAATAGACTTAAGTTTATCCCTCCTGATTCTTTTTAGCCCAGCATGATTGATTTTTCTGTACATCATAACGTGTGTAATTTAAAGGTGCCATAGTATGGAAAACGATTTACATTGGCATAGTTAAAGGTGCTGTATGTAGGATTTTGACTCTACTAAATCATAAAAAATACCAAAATATGTTTGCAGATATTTAAGAAACAGTTAATTTAAGTTAACATACTTGTTTATCTGAAAAACAATAGCTATGTTTGCATCCAAATATTCAAATTATACTTACGCGCAAAACTGGAATATCGCATAAAACATAAGCGAATAAAGCACTGTTTCCATCCAACGAGTTAAAGAGAACAAAATCGTCACTTCCTGGTAAACTGTGGCACTAAATATCACTAAAAATATAGGAGAAGCCACTGAATATTATAATTTTAATATATGACATAAATTACTTGCACCCCAGAGGGAGCAGACGAGACACAATAAACACGGTTATTACTTTCGGAGGAGGATGCCTGCTGTTTGGGAACGCGGCTGTGTAAGACAATTACACAGAAGTATTTTAACGACAGACTTTGCTCAGGCTTTTCTGAATGACCATAACAACATATGGATGCTGTGAACAAGATCAGTCAGCTGGTTAATAAAGTTGTAGTCTCACGTAGCCAGACCTTCAGACTGACGGCTGAAGGTCTGGAATAGCTGTCCGCTTTCATTGGCCAAGGAGCGCCCATGAGGCCGTTTGACCAACATATGAAACAACTAATCAAAGTTTGTTTCATTTAGCGTTACGTTTCGGGGCGTGGAAATGTTGCCACAATAACAAACCGGTGTGTGAAACCCTCGGCTGTATTTTAAAGATTCTATGCCGCAAACTTTAAATATTTCACATACTTTTGAAAATCCAGCGTTTAGTTGACCCTGATAAGCGTTCGTCGTCACATTTGTAAACACGACGGCTTTCTTCTTTCGTAAGGGGGTTTGGCGCCACAGCATCTTTGTTTCCCGGCGGACCGAAACTAAAAGAGACATTCGCGTCTCCCGGAAATCCGGTTTATTTCAACCAGTCAGATGACGACTTTGACATCCCTGAAGTGTTTCCAGAAAAGTGTGCCATATGCATCAGACGTTTAGCCAATGTTCCGTGGGCGTGACATCTGAGCTGAGACTAGTAAAGTTATACCGTCTCATAGTGCAAAGTCACATGACTTTTTCGATGCTTTTTTTATGCGTATTTTTAGAATTTATGCTCATCTTGGCATTTCCGTCCGGCGTTTTTTTATGCGATATTCCAAAATGTGCATAAAAATAAGTGGATGGAAACGCAGCTAATGTCAGTTATTCTCTTTTAAGAATGTGCCTCTTTTGAGAATGTCTGTGTTCAGTTTACCCAATTGTATTTCGGCACCCCGGCTTGCCAGTTGGTGGAAAACACAGCGCATTTAATTTCATTCATCATCATGTGCACTCGTTCCTGTCGGTGTCATTAATCTGGCAACCTGTGTGCTTCAATTCTGAGAAGGAGGGGCCGGGTGAAAAAAAAAACACTCTCTAATATTTTGAATTTGGACTGCAATACCTAATTCAACCGCTAGGTGTCAATCCTACATACAGCACATTTAAATAATAACAGTTCTGTACATGGAAATGACATACCGTGAGTCTCAAACACCATAGTTTCCTCCTTCTTATGTAAATCTCGTGAATAAAAAAGACCACTGAAAAACAGGCAAATCAGAACATAACACGACTGTGACGTAACAGTCGGGATTACTACGCCCCCAACATTTGCATAAACCCGCCCATGTTCTAGGCCAGCCGCCAGCCAAATCATTCTGCAGGTATTGTAAAGAAACAGTCGAGGACAACAGAGAAAATGGCAGATCATGGAAATAAATGTTATGTTCCAGGCTGTGCAGGGGATGTGAAGTGCAGGGTTGGGTAGGTGTCTATATTCAGAAAGGCACGGAAAGCAAATAACGTGTTCTAATAAAATAACGCCAGCCACTAAAGGGACATGGTTAGCTTCTTGCTAGCAGTAGCCTGTAACACTGCAGAACATACGATTTCACTTACCACATAAACAGAGTAAGGAGAGATGACTGAGGATGATGGCAAATGATTTACAGATCTTGAGCACCACTGACAAGCATCTATTTTTTTTTTAAATGTGTGGTAAGTACTGCCGCTCCATAGTATAAACAGAGTTCGTATGACCGCGAATCTCAAAAGCGAAAGTGAAACTATAACGCGATCGACCGTTCTTTCAAAAGCAGTTTCAATGACCCGTGTATTAATAGCAGCTCCCTGATGCCCGCATTTTATGTACAGTATAATTACCCGACGATATAACTGCGAGAAAAAAGTATTGAAATATATATTTTCCTCCATGTGTTTCCTTCTTGCTGTGAGCTACTGAAATGAGCTGCACTGTGAAACAGGCAATGAGCGCAGAGCTCAACATTGAGCCGCACTGTGAAACAGCCAATCAGAGCAGAGCATCAGAGCAGAGCTCAACTTTGAGCCACACTGTGAAACAGCCAATCAGAGCAGAGCTCATTAATATTCATGACCCTTCCAAATAAGCCAATAACAGACCATTTAATTGTAGAGACAAATCCTATGCTTGCAAATGGACATGTAAAACCTTTACTGGAGATGTTTTGCCCTTACCTAAGCCACATACCTTCTATGTAGATATCAAAGAACAATTTCAAATATTGTATCAATGCATTTTATGGCACCTTTAAAAAGTTAAACATTATTTACAGTTTGAATCCAAAATTTTGAATGTGGTCTCATTTATTAAACATACACTGATCTTGTGTATGAAACTAAGCACGGCACTGAGATGTAATTTGCACAGTGTTTTCTCAGCCCTAACCCTTGTGCACACAAAGCAAGCTTTGGCATGTTAAAAGTCCTCTAAGAACCAGAGAACTCGTATCTCAAGACACAACAGGCAATTGGTCACCACAGAAACAGAGCATGATTTGATCAGAGGTTGAAGGGGGATCTTTAGTTTTCTTTCACTCTCCCCCGAAACCCCTTTCCCTTCCTCTCTCCCTCTCTCTCTCTGTGGCCTACAGTCGGCACACTGCCCAGGTTTGCCTCATTTAAACTGTCTTCACATTGGCAGATTTGACAAGCAAGTAAAATTGCCAGGTTCCTCTGTCTCACCCACTGCTTAACCGGCCGTCAAAAGCCAGTCAAACCAAACTGTCAGGCCAGACACAGCGCCTCAGCTTGCCCCGTATGCTCGGGGTCCAGCGTATAGTGTGGTACCAAGAGGAAATAATGAGGGGAGAAGACTAATGAACACGCTGAATGAAAAGTACAAGAGGGGTTACGCTTAAATACCGAAGCATCCTTTAGTTTTAAGGGTCTACAGAATACAGAAAATTGGCAGCAGTCTTTCACCATGTGCTGCTGTATGGAGAGCTGGAAAGGGAATGATGACACAGTGTTGTAATTCTTTCATTGTGGTATTTTACATATTAGTTTTGCAAGACATTGTCCATTACGTTTTTGTTTTTGAAAGAACAATCTTATGCTAACCAAGGCTGCAATTAGTTGATCAGTAAAACAGTAATGCACAGTACAGAAAAACAGTAATGAATTTTAGAAATATTATTAATAGAACTTTCTATTTGTGAAAGTATTTTAAAACATTCAGTAGATTTTTTTGTTCTTCTTGTGATGGTAAAGCTACATTTTTAGCAGCCATTAATCCAGTCTTCAGTGTCACATGATCCTTCAGAAATCCTTCTAATATGCTGATTTGCTGCTTAAGAAACATTCTGAATGTTAATATTATAAACAGTTTTCCTGCTCCATATTTGTGTGGACATCATGATACACTACTACAAAAAAATAAAAAAATGACAACCAGCTTCAGTAAGGCAATTGACTTTGTTTAAACCTGAGACTGTGATTACTAGAAATCAAATTATCGAGTTGAAAATGCTCAGTTTCAGTTTATAGCTGGATTGACTGAAGATGAGGAAATTTGCTAGTTATCACACAGAGGTCAACTATAGTTAGGTTCTACATAAAGTGCTGTATGTTCGCTACATTGTGACAAGCAAATTTAATCTTGAGAATCAATAGTTCAAACATTCTATTCTATTCTATTCTATTCTATTTATTATTAATGGCAACTTGTGGCAATGTCATATGAAAAGGTTAGTGCCTTGGCAATATGAATATGTTCTGTCTACAAAAGCAGGGTTTTAGATAGAAATAGAACTATCAAATGAGACAGAATAATGAGGGTATAAAAATACTCACTTCACTGCAAATGAAAGTCATTGTACTGATAGCAGCAGAGCATTTTCATTGCTTTGTGCACTAAAATGATCACATACTTGATCAGAAGATGAGCTCCAAATCACCTTATTATGATTTAGCTTGATGAACATATCTAGATCAGCCCTTGATGAACAAAAACCGTACATTTTCAGATAATGCTCAATTGCCTTTGTTCACAGGCTCCACCCGTCCCGCTCTCTCTCATCAATCGAGCAGTCTCTAAATCGAGCAGTGCATTTGCTCTGCAGAACTCTAACGCTTGTAGGCAATAAAACACATAGTTAAAGTGACGTGTAATTACCCAGGCTCTTATGAATAATTAAGTCACTGCCTCTTATTATGTGAAAACGCATGAGGATGTCAGGTGATCAATAATGAAAGAGGATAGATATTACGTAGACCAAGCACTTAACATGAGTCCTGTCCGGTCTCTGCTTGAATTTACATTGACTTTAAAACGGTTCAGATATTTGATCTCCTCCTTCAGGTCTAAAATGTAATGAAAACCATCTCTAAAGAGAAAAAAATAAAATAAATAATAATAATAATTAATTTAAATAAAGGTATCAAAAAGGTAGGACAGGGCTACAAATATCCTTAAGACACATGTACATTCTGTTCTAGTCACAAAACGTGATGCTGAAAAAAAGTACTGGCTATTAATAGAGCTAACTGTTTCCAACAAATGCTGTTCTTTTGAATTTTACGTTTTGAAAAAAAATGGTTTCCATCGTTTTCAACATTGAAAATAATGTTACTTGAGCATCACATTTTTGAAGGCTCATTTGACACTAAAGACTGGAGTAATGGCTGCTAATAATTCAGCTTTGCCATTACAGGAATAAATTACATAGTAAAATACATTACAATAGAAAAGCTATTTTAAATTGTGTAAATACTTCAAAATCACTGTTTACACTGTGTATTTATACTGTAATAAATTCAGCCTTGAGTTTCAGAGACATTCAAAAACATGAAAAAAAAACTTATGCAACCAAAAGGTTTGAACTGTATTAAATACAATACATATTTTTGTATTATTATTTTTTGAGGCAGCAGTGATATTGTGAACAATTAGAGCTAAATTTTCCATCATATGCAACATATTATGCTATATATTAAAAGTCACAATTAATATATGTTCATTCAAAACAACCACTTCTGCCAATGTTACATAAATTTTCTCCTTATTTTGTTTCCCTTTTGGCAATTTCATAACTTGTTTGTACAAGTTTAGTAAATGAATGGTGTACAGTAGTCAACATTTGAAATGCATCAAAAAAGTTAATCAAAGTTGTCCTAAGACAAGCACTCATTTTGGTTTTAGGTTTTAGGACAACTTTGATGGTTTTGATCCACTTCAAATGTTGACTACTGTATATCTTGGAGCTACAACAGTTAAACGACTGATTTATAACACCTTACCAAATCTGAAAACCAAGTTTGTCTCAAATTCTGTGATGACACAAATCTGTTATGACAAAAATCAAAAGACAAAATCTTATCACTGCACCCACTGACTTAAATTACATGAATCAGGACAATTTCAGGGACATGCTGTTTAAGGTACAATCAAACGGGTCTTGTATACCAGAGAGCCTTTAACTTTGTTGTACCCATACAATCAAAGTGAGCAACACTTGTTCGGCACTTAAATGGCATCACTTGCACTTAAATGGCATCGTATTCTTTTTCAACCTGTTCACTGTTTGTTTTCATGCCACTCCTCACTTGTTGAATAACTGAAAGGACTCATGAAAAAAAGGGAGAAGCACCAGACATGTAACGATGTGAGCAAAGGACAAAATGAGGCATGCTTAGAGAATGAGCACGAGAGACAGAATGAAAGAGGCGAGGAAACGTGTGCAATAGATGGAGACGGTGGCATAAACACAATACGCTTGGCTCTCTTAAATGAAAATCCAATTTCGAAAAGGCTCACAGAGTTTATGGGAAAAAAAGCAAACAAAAAAGAGAGGCCAAAATTGGCCAGCGAGCTGAGAATACTCACACAGATGAGCTATGGTGAAAAAGCATTGCAAATCCTGAGGGCCCAGAGAGAGACAATGATCTTCAATTACCAGCTGCTCTGTTTCCAATTTCAGACAAGAGAAAAAAAGGGATGGGAGTAAAGAGAACGGGGTTGAACTGAGGAAGGCATCAGAAAAAAAAAAAAAAAAAAAAAAAAAAAGCAGGAGATTGTTAAATAGGAAATGAGACAGATGGAGAGATTGGCTGATGGTGAAAAAAAAAAAAATACGATGTGCAGGAAAAATTGTTAAAGCGAGATAGAATTGTGGACGTGCAAATAGAAGCGGGAGAAAAGGGATGGATGGTATAATTTCTAATTCATTCTATTATATGGCGAGGGCCAAAGTACCTTCTCGCTCTCTTTGAGTTGCTTTGCAGCCGACGCTCCATTTGCAGATCATATCATCTGTAAACACACTGTTGCAATTGTCTACGCACTGTGCTGTCCTTTCCCCTCATCTGTCCTCCATTTTAAAGAATGCAAATAAGCAAACAATCCGTACAAGCAAGGGTAAGCAAGGCCTCTACAACAATAAAGATGCATGCCTACATCCTAAACTCACTGGAGGGAGTGTCTGCAATCCTTTTTACTTAATGAAACCTCTAGAAAGAATGTCCTTTACTGGGTAAACTTTCTGAAGGAATGATTGTACAAGTTTGAAATACCTGAGCGACCACCTTTGTGAATGCCGCACACATTTCTGGCATTGCTACACACATTTGTCATGTTGCAAAATGCTCGAGGGGAATTTGGTAAGAATGAATAGCGCCCAATGAAAGCGATGTTTATTTTCACGCACTGTCTGCATTGTTTTGGCACCTGAATTTAAAACAGAATTGTGGGTGGTTAGTGAATGAAATGTAGGATTTTATACAAAAAAACTGAATTTGCCTCTATACGATCTATCACCATCACAAGAAAATAATACATTGTAAAATATATTTAAACAGAAAACTGTTATGTTAAATTGTAATATACATACACACGCACACACACACACTGAGGGAGGGGGCAAAATATCCTGTAATTTCAAAAACAAAAATCACATTTATTACATTTAAAACTCAAAATAACCACTTAAGACAATGCACTTGAACTTGAGCGCCTATGCGACTAGCTAATCGTAGTTTCATTAAATGTTTAGAGTCGCAGGCAGATGATTATTATATCTTATTCTTTCTTTATGTAGTCCTTAACTGATTTGTCAAGCATTTCTATGAAGTGTTAGCAATTGACTGTTTGTATTAGTGGAGCAAAGGCGATTCTTACCTAGCATTGCAGCTGTCATAGCACTAATTGCAGTTTCCTAACATTTCACAAAGCATCGAACAAAGATATTTCCTTTCTTTTACATAGCGGCTCTATTTCTGAGCTTTTTTTTATACCTGTGAGTATTGTTACCGGTTGATGGTCGGTTTTGCGTCAGAAGTCTAGTGAACAAAGGCATCAAATCTGGAGCCGCTTTAAACCCTTTTCTAAGTGCCTTGGGTCATTATTGCCCTAATTAAATCAGATTTTTTTTTTTTTTTTGAGATTCTGCATTTGATTACATGTCAGTTGAAGTGCAGCATTTATTTATTTCTTTGTCTCGCCCACAAGGGAACAAACATTGCTTAAGATTCATCAGCAACTGTCATGTTCCAGGCGCTCTCGCCGCAACGGCTTGAAATAGGTGCCGGAGGGCTTCCTTAACACAAGAGCCCCGTTAGTAAAGCACTTTAATTACACGCACACTCACCGCCAGTGTCTCTTTTCTCTGCTATTCTCATTCCCTCCCTCATTTCCCTCTTCTTTGTCCATAATGCACAGCGGCCTCATGTTTACTAGAGGAAGAATGCTTATTTCCACTGCTTTTTCACTTTCTTTTTCCCGTTAATTGTACTCTTGGCAGAGCTCCCAACATCTTACTCATCTCTCTCTCTGTCTCTCTCTCTCGCTGTATGGAACAGGTGGGAACAGAGAATCATAGATATCAATTCTTCTTCATTTGGGTAAATGAAATAGGAAACAATCCTCTCTGTTTGGGCTTCAGAACCACTTCCCTTCTCCTACGCGTACATCTGGAGACTGGCAGCCCGCTCTGCTTGCTGGCAGCGCCTCACAGCTGATGCCATTCTCTGGCCAGGCATATCCTCAGAGGAGCCCACCAATCAGAGCTCGGCTCACTCCACTCTGACCTCAGACTGCAAACCCTCGGCAGGAATGACAATGAGATTCTGCTCACTACGCTGGCTAATAGGCTGCTTATTCTAATGTTCATTATTATTAAGGTGTTTTCCCGGTAGTACCTCCATCAGCATGTCAGAACCTTTCATATGAAAACACACGGGAACTGCACAAAATTTCAATGTCACCTCTCTGACTTCTTCTAAGGGAGCGGAATTAGACAACCGCATGGTTCGATATAATCAATAAAAGCGTACATTTGCAAGCCGGCTGTGAATCATCACAGCACTCTGTGTTCCCGTCGGTGTACAAAATGATACAAGTTACCGGGCTTCATAACTTACCTGAGTCATTTTGAGAGCGCCGTTCGACTGTAATGAAAAACAGAGACTACAAATAATTCATCTTGCAAATAAAATACACTCCGTTCGTTGTTCTAACATCAGGTCGTACCTTATGCTGTACAAAAATATTGATTCACAGCACTTCTAAAACGTCTGTGCAGCGAAGCATTTAAGATGTAAGTTTAAAGTAATACTTACAAAAATGTCTAGATCACTTCCATTATTTCCATGGCTGCAAACTGATGAATTGAAACTGTCAAAAGGCCAATTCTATTTCTCTTTCCTTCTACAGCTGGTATCACAGTGATGGTATTTCTATTAGTCTGCATCTCCATGGTGATGCCTGAACAGGCACTCAAGGCTGGCTGGCAGGGCAAGGGGAGCATGATGCTGTCTCTTTTATTACTGCAAAAAGTCATTTTCTTAGTAACTATTTGTAAGTAAGTAAGTGTAGGATATCAGAGACTGAATCAGACAAAATTAAGATTTGATCAGAACATCGAAACATGAGGAGCCGAAATTCCACAGAGGCCCAAGAAAACAGGACAACGTCATACATCTGTCCAGATCCTAGCGCCAGCCCGTCTGAAGAAAGCCTAACCAGCAAGCCTCTTTCACAAAACAGCTTGCAACATTAAGACAAGAGAATACTTATTGATAAGTCCAACGCAGGAAGGAGACTGTCAAATTTGGGGCAAGTAATCAAGATTGATGGTCAAAGAGATGGCCGTCACATGTAAATCTGTGATATGGCACTTTTCAACTGCATAGTATGGCACGGTACAGTTCAGTACGGCACACTTTTGGGGGGTATTCCACTGGGTACAGTACCTGGTACCTGGTACTTTTTTTTAGTACCACCTCAGCCGAGGTTCCAAGCGAGCCGTACTGTAACCAAAACGTTATGTGTAAACTCTGCTGATCACTAATTGGCTGGAGAGAATTGTCTCTGCCTGCGTCATTGAACATGCGGCACAAGACACAACAGATCCGCTAGATTTAAATCAGGGATAATCCCGCCCACTCTAAAAGCGGTACTAAGCTGCAGTGGAAACACAAACCGAGCCAAACTGAGCCGTGCCGTCTTGGGCTGGTCTCCCCCCACATAAAAGACAAAGACTTAGACTGAAATTCCTTAGGAGACCTTTTAACCTCTCCCTGGTCTTCACATAGCATGTATTTTCTTCTCCATAGAACTACACAGAGATTCTCTTTTTCATATGCACCTAAAATCATCTTTAAAAGACTTATGAGCAGCTAATCATTTCTATGCATAACTCCATATTATGTATGTAACCCATACAATTGACTATCATTTTAATCACATATTGTGTATGTCTTGTTAATCATTATTGAACAGCTGAAGGATTCATATGCGTGTTTGGTATGCATGAGTTTGAAAAATCATGCTTTAAATGTTTCTTCCAATCAATTCTTTGTCAAATGTATCATAGTCTTGTTATATAAATCATGTCCAAAATTATACTTTACAAGAGCGGGAAAATTCGGACCATGTGACTGATACAGGATTTATGATGGGGAAGAAACAGAGCAACACCCCTAGCTAAGATCATTTGTATTTGGTCAAGACATTCATTGGGATGGGTCCGAAAGCCGAGTTTAAAAACTCAGCACACCATCAAATCTTCTCTCGTAACATCCTTTTATTCTTTTACTTTAGTTTCCTTTCTTTCCATTGAGCTTCGTGTTCAAAAGTTACGTTTGCTGAAAAGCCCAGCTCTGACGGCACCCACTTCAAACTTCAACCAGACCGCAAATCCACGACTTCAGCCAATGCCCAAGACTTCACTAACGACCACCGAACTTTCAGCCAATTAGCAACCTCGGGAAACCCTTTCCTGCAACAACTATGACAAAAGGGAATCCCTTAACACAAAGGCAACGCAAGTAAACTCCAGATTCTAACTGAGCTGGTGCATTTAATATAAATTTCAACCTCATTGAGAAACTCAATGCGAGGGTTAATTAAGTGATTGATGGTTGTTCATGTCTATGCAATAGCACATATTGCTCTAAACTTGGGATTTCAAATTATCATTCTCTTAAACTCATAATTTCCTCAATTTCTCCCTTTCTGCAATGTGTGAATGTGTGAATGCCTGTGTTCATGTGTTAGATTGGTTTATGTCTTAGGTTCAAGATTTTTATTTGTCACATACACAATTATACAGAGTATAACCAGCAGTGAAATGTAGGTTCATATAAAGAAAATCTTATTTATATTGAAAAGAGAAGTATCTTGTGTTTTGTGCTTATAAGTTAATGTCTTAATCTGCCGATCTTGTTACTGTGCTATTAAATAGTGTTTTCACTGTATTTTGGATTTTAATATCCAGTGCAGAGTTGATGTTATACAGCTCGTCCACTGAATCGCTGCTGACTCAGTGATCAGCCGCGAAACAGTGAGTCCCTTGTTTTAAATTACATGTTACCTTTACATAAGTAAATAAGTGTTGTTGTTATTATTATTATTAAAATAGAAACATTTAATTTTCTCATTTAACCTTTTGAGCGGTACGGTCCCACATATGGGATTTTTATTTTCATGCCCCTGGGAGTACAGTCCCACATATGGGATTTATATATAAATCTCTTGGGACCTTGATCTGGTGCTTCGAGCACTCCAGATTGCTCCCTTTGAGCCTTTGCAGTCAGCAGACTTAAAGATTCTGTCTATGAAGACTTTGTTGCTGGTTGCATTGGCCTCCATCAAGAGGGTAGGGGACCTGCAGGCATTTTCGGTCGACGAATCGTGCCTAGAGTTCGGGCCGGGTGATGGCCACGTGGTACTGAGACCCCCCGGCTTGGCTATGTGCCCAAGGTTCCTACCACTCCCTTCAGGGACCAGGTAGTGAGCCTGCAAGTGCTGCCCCCGGAGGAGGCAGACCCAGCCCTGGCTTTGCTCTGTCCAGTTCATGTTTTGCGACTGTACATAGACAGAACTCAAAGCATCAGGACCTCAGACCAGCTCTTTGTCTGTTACAGAGGCCAGCAGAAGGGAAAGGCTGTCTCCAAGCAGAGGATGGCCCACTGGGTAGTGGACGCCATTGCCTTGGCTTACCAAGCACAAGGCGTGCCCTGCCCGCTCAGGTTGCATGCCCACTCTACGAGAGACATGGCATCCTCCTGGGCGCTGTCTCGTGGCGCCTCGCTGACAGATATTTGTAGAGCTGCGGGCTGGGCGACACCTAACACGTTCGCTAGATTCTATAGCCTTCGTGTCGAGCCGGTCTCCTCCCGTGCTCTCACCTCAGGTCAGAGGCACGGAGAGGTCCCGGCTTAGTGTCAGCTTGCTGCATTACATGCGCTTATTGCTCCAGAGTGTCCCTACAAGGCAGACCCTGTTGCGTCCTCCGATCACCCTTCGGCAGCCAGACGTGGCGGACCAGGCCTTTACTCCATCGTATCCTTGAGAACTGGATTTAGGCTGGGTTCCATATGTGTGAGCCTACGGGCATCCCATATGTGTTATTCCACGAGTTGCTCCTAAACGGAGCCCATTTCTTTCCCTCTGGGAGAACCCACCTCTCGTCGGGTTGGAGTCACCCCAGTACTTCTATATGCAGTACAGCCCTACGGGGTTAGTCCATATGTACTTCTCCACATAACTCCTTCGGGGAAGGATGTGGTTCTGCAGCGGTCCTTTCCAAGGAAAGGGTACGCTTTCCCAGTGTTATCCAATAGTCTCACTGAATGGGTTTTGGTGAACAGCAGTGATCGACACTCTCTGTGTTTTTGACCTGTCCCACCGTCCTTAAGCAAGGGGGTACAGGAGGCTTGCTACAGAGCGCTGGAAGGGGGCAGCTCCTGTGGTGCTTTGGTAGGGATTCCTGTTCGTACGTCTAACGTGATCGCCTGAATGGGAACGTCTCGGTTACATAGGTAACCCTCATTCCCTGAAGGAGGGAACGGAGACGTACGTCCCGTCGCCACAGTCGCTGGACCCCGCTGATGCTGCGGTCTTACCTGTTTGATTCCTCAGCAAAAACCTGAAGATGCAACGCACCTGCTGCTCATTATATACACGCACTGCGAGGTGAGCAGCTGCTGCATATGATTGCATGCCAATGTGCATTGGCTCGTTTTAGTTACACTCGAAGCAGATTGGCCTCTCTAGCGAGATTCCTATTCGTCGGTCAGTCCGACGTACGTCTCCATTCCCTCCTTCAGGGAACGAGGGTTACCTATGTAACCGAGACGTTCACTCTATTCTTCACCCAGTTCACCGACCACTTACTTTCATGTATTTCGGGAGAAATTGATGAATTCACATGCTGTAAATCCGATTGACAGGACTCTCTGAACTGCAGCGTGAACAAACATGGCGGCGCCCATCTCACGTTACAGATCATGATCAAGATCATTTATAAAGGTGTTTAAACAACAAAACACACTCATTTACACATATTTTTGAATTGGAATATCAGATTGTCCATGGCATAAGCAAGTTTGTGAATATATTAAATAAAAAAGGAAAAACTAAATAAAAGAGATCCGTCTGTCATACAGTGTTATTGTGGCCACGGTGTGTCACGTGACAATAATGACGCGTCGCCATGTAAACTGTAAGGGCAAACGTTCTAAAATAGCGGTCACCTTAAAAATCTCACTCTGGGGGGACCGCTAGAATATTTTAAACTAACCACTGAAAGGCTTAATATTATTACTGCTGTTACTACTACTACTACTAAAGAATCCCTAAAGCAATTTTCCACTAGGGTAAAAACAACAACAACAACAACAACAAAACATTCTAAATAATAATAATAATAATAATAATAATGCTGTTGTAGAATGAGAACTGGCATTATCTTAATCTAATAACCATGGACTTCCCATGAAAGACATCATCTTGATGTCAGTATATACATCTCTGTACAATCCCAATATATGCCTCCATGTCAATGGTACCTTCGCACATATGCCAGTCACCCATGCTGTTTGCTTTGCTGCACCCCCATACTTGACAGATGTTTGCTTTTGCTTCTGTCGCTAATGAAAGTCTGGATGGTCCCTCTTGGTCTTTGGGGCTGAGAACTTGAAATCCATTTTTCCCAGAAACAAGTTAAAATGTGGACTCATCTGAGTACAGCACACATTTTTACTGTCTTTTTGAATATCTGTGATGAGTTCTGGCCCAGAGATCCCGCAGCACCGCTGCATAGAATTGATGTATAGCTTTCTCCTAGAGTAACATATTCAAGTTGCATTTCTTAATGCAGCAGCAGATTTTGGTAAATGACAGTAGTTTTCTGAAGTACTCCTGAGGCCATGTGGCTATATTTAACACCGCAGCATGACAATTTCTTATGCAATGCCACCTAAGGGCACACAGGTCAAGCATATTCAACTGAGGCTTCCTGACATGCCCTACATGTACTGTGATTTCTCTGGATTCCCTGAATCCTTTCACAATATTATGTATGGTACTTGGTGAAAGACCTAAATTCTTTTGCATTGCGAAATGTGATTTTTTAATTTTATTTGACACTTCTCTCATGAAATTTGGCACAATGTGATGAGCCATGATCCAGCTTTGCTTGCAAAGACTGAGATGCTCCTTTTATACCCAAACATGATACCTTTACCTATAACCAATTCACCTGCTTACTGTGAACTGTTTCAGAACAGTTGAACGTGGATATTCTATAGCCTATTCACTTTTATTTTGCCTCTGTCCCAACTTTTTGGGAATGTGTTGCAGCCACCAAAAACATAATTTGTTCATATTTACAAAATACATTTACGCTGGTCAGTGAAAACTTTGGAAATCTTTTCTTTGTACTTTTGTCAATTAAATAAAACTTAAATTTTTCTGGAATTGGGGTTGTATAAACTTACATTAATTCATATGATCACAGAAATACTAGGATGAAAGACAGAAATAATACTTCAAATACTTGCTAGTGGTTGAAAAGACTGTTTGTGAAGCGGTTTCTTACCTACATATGATAACTGCTGTGTCAGTGGCAGCGCAGACGCAGATTTGAATGTTCCAGTAAGACTTTTTCGAAGGTTTAATACACATGGGTGAATCATTGTCATGAGATCATGATCTTTTAATGATTAGTCATGCAACTCTGAGTGTAATATTCCTTGAAAGTAATGGAGAATGTAAATTGATATGATAATTTCTGCCACTGCAGAGTTCCAAGAAAAGAAGCAAATAGAGGCCTTGGTAAGCTAATTCTAATGAAACAAGCAGTAAGGGATGTTGATATGATTGCAGACATGAGTTGATATGAGAGCAGACATCTGATACCCAGAGATCAGTGAATACTGAAGAAAAGCTTCACCCATATGTGACTCAGATCTACTAAGCAGTGAATAACTGAGAGCAAGTTCTTTGCTCTCCATCTGTTTGCTTGATCTTTGCTTAAAGTAATTGGCATGAATTTTACTTTAAGTTGCAGTAACTAGAACTGCAGTTGAACTATCATGAACCGTGTCGTCACAAAGTAGATTTCGATTTTAAATTGGCCAATATAGTCTGCAGTGGAAATATAGCGCAGTGAGGTACAAATTGAATTTTGCCATGTTCAAATTGGATTTTTATATGCTAATTCACTTTGCACAAATGATCATTTAAATCAAGCTTTCATTTAGGATATGGCAAATTTACTTTATACTATCGCACAATCTAATTTATGTGACCACAAAAAAGGAATACATGGCTTAACAGCTTCTTTTACTCTCTTCGTCTCTCCCCACGCCTATCTAAATTCCCACACGAAACGCATCTACCTCTCTGTAAAAACACGAAGACCCTCATAGGAGCGGGACCAACAGGCTTACCAACACCACAAAGCTGCCAAGAGCTCACCGCTACAGTAAGGACGGCAGCGTGCAATTGTTATTCCTTCACGGCCTTTTCGGTTAATGCACTTATGCAGCTAAAACACGCTAACCCTCCACCACACACACACACACACACACACACACACACACTCCCATCTGAGAATTAAGCAGGCTTTGAGAGAGATGATTCCCCGTTGATAGAGACAGCCCTCGTGATAACTGTGCGCTTCGACATCCAGCTTAATGAAACTCCCGAGATTTCCATCAATCTTCTTTCCTCCACTTTCTACTCCCCCTCTCTTTCTCTCTTTCCCTTCCCTATGCTAACTCTACCTGTCCATTTCTCTGACTCCATCTCTTTCTCTCTTTCGCCGCAAATCTCTCACTTCAAATAAGTCCCTGTCTTCCACTCCCACCTCTCTCGCTTACTTTCCTGCTTTTATTTTCTCTCCTTCCTTCTGTATAATGTCTTTGGCTCATGGTATGTTGGCAGTCTTGAGCTCCAGCATTGATCAGCTTCATTCTATTCTCGTGAAATGGTAGCGTGCTATACCCTTGAGCCTAGCCACAGTATTTGGATGCTTGCAAAATGAAAGAAGTCAGATCACATGGCGTGAAATGAAAGAAAACAATAAGCTGATGCATGCGAAAGAAAGAAAAGAGAAAGGCTGAGCTGTTCTGCATGACGGAGAGAGATCGAGTAAGGTGGGGGGAATGGGGCGTTCTGCTGGACCACAAAAATGGAAGATGATGCAATGATGCTACAATGCATAAATAAATGAATAAATTGTATTTATAAACTGTATTTTTGTGCTGTTTTATATGAAACCAAAATTTATATGAAACCAAAATGACAAATGTTAAACAAGTTAAACCTTAAATAAATCTATCTATCTATCTATCTATCTATCTATCTATCTATCTATCTATCTATCTATCTATCTATCTATCTATCTATCTATCTATCTATCTATCTATCTATCTATCTATCTATCTATCTCCATTAAAAATATATATATCCTTCAAACAAGGCAAAAATAACAATTACTTTTTTTGTTTGTTTGTTTTCAGTTTATATACAGTACACTCATTAGCATCTGGTGCTGTAAAGCCCTGTTTATTGAGCATAAGACATGGCTTTTCCTGTATATTTAATTTGGTACTAAAAATGGTGTGCTGTTGAATTATATTCATTCAGTTCGAGATAATTTCATTATTTCTGCATATGACAACAGACTGCAGTTAATTCATCTAAATGTAGCTATTACACACTTTCTCCCAGCAGGATCTAAATGGCACGTTCGGCTTCCTGCTGCTAACTGCCAGATGTGTATAGCCATGTGCTTGGTGTAGCTTATTTTCTCTTCCTAAACTTATATTTGAAACAGACACGTGTCCATACATGAGGGATTGACATGTTATATCACGCCTAAATAAATAAGTACCCTGGTGACCTTTAAGACTGTTATGGATGTTATTTATTTATAAATATAAATGTACAGTGATACAGTATAAGGTGCTTGATCCTACAGGGATGACATGCTTTGGACTACAGATTATCAAGGATTTTGTTTTGAAAAAAATGGAGCAAGTTTTGTTTACTGAATATAACTTTCTCCTATAATGGTTTTAGAGAAAAAAGATATATCAGTTTCATGCCAGTTTCTGTAAACATGCAAACCTCAGTCTTTACTACACACACACCAAAAAAGAAAAAAAAAAACACTATATAAATAAAACCCCAAAAACTCCACAACAGCACATTATGCAAAAAAAAAAAAAAAAAAAAAAATCAACATTAACCAAACTACAAACCACATCAGAAAACTACTAGAGAAAATAAGACTTTTTTTTTTTTTTAGTTGGCCTCCAACTAAAGCCATACAGCCTCAGTGGCAACAAGCCCTGGCCTCCCTTATAGATCAGAAGTAACAAAGGGATACACTTGAGACCATGGACCTAATATTCATTCAGATGACAGTTTTACCATGTTTAAACTCACTTAGCACTATATTTCCCTTCACAGATAGCACAGTTTACTGGAGACCCCCATTCATCACCTTATCATATTTTCCCTCTCTTTCTCATGCTTTTTCCACATTAATTTTTGTAAGAGTTAGAAGACATTGAATGTCGACATTGACAATGGTCGACATTGAATTTAGTGTTTAATTTCCTTAATATCATAGCGTAGTTGTGGTGATTTAAGCCCATGATTGAGTTAAGAAGTTGGTAGCACAGGGGCTTAGAACCGCTCTGCATTACTTTACACAGGCTCATATATATCAATGCAGACTGGCTTTTAATGCAAATGGCCCAATGGTCGATATTGCTGCGCTTGCTTTCCTTGACATCTTCCAATTTCCGCCCTCAGTAACAGAGTGTGTAGCATTTGAAATACAAATCACACAATACAGACACAGGCGAAGGTGTTCTCTAAGTGCACATGCTGCCTGCAGAAATTCTCCTTCTATTTGCCCATTTATACTATTGATTTTCAAAATCAAAACACTCTGTCACCAAAAATCAGTAAAAACTGGGTATATTTTTGTGAGCAAGCAGAAGGTGTCTATACTGTAGCTGTGAAGATCAAGGATAGGGGCTGAAACTAGGGGTCACACACTTCTAAGTGCTTATGGCTAACTCCTTCATTTAGTGGTCAGAGGTCATATAAAGAGTATACAGTAAATACAGGTGTATGAGTTGGTCTTACTGAGCCTTAAAATACTATACTGTATGCTGGAGACCACTATGTTTTGTGTAATGAAATGGATGAAGTAGGATAATGTTTTGCCTCCAAAGCAAACAGATGCAATGATATTAATCTATAGAGTGTGGCTTTTGGAGTAATTTCCCAAAGGGTAAGAATATATTATTACATTCATCTTGAGTGTACGGAGACACAATACAATATGATGATATACTATGAGCACAACACAGGTAAGATATACAGTAGCTGTATAATTCAAATGTTTCTCTAACCCTCTTTTTTCAATCCTATTTCCTCTCTCTCTCACTTTCTTCATAACTTTATTAATGATTATCACATTACAAGTAAAGTGGGTTAAGTTATGAGATTACTTCTTTTTCCCCTAAGTAATGAGTGAAGCAGGGCATTACTTGTTAAATATTATATTTTAAACATCTAATTTACATTATCTGTTGGCCGCAAAATAAGTTTAAAAAACTGAGAATTTATGGAACAAAACCAAACAAAACACAACACAACAAAAACAAAAAACAAAAACACAAACAACTAACATAATAAAACACCACAAAACAAAAACAACAAAAACTAAACCACACAACTAAACACACACAAAAAAAAAAACATGCCAAGCTTGCATGCCACTGGGGAGATTAATCAGCTAATGGTGAGGGAAAAAATAAAGATCATTTTAATTATTTAATAAACAATTAAATTAACATAGTTATAGTAACATTTAAAAGCAACATTCACAAACACTCATACACACACTATGAAGTCTGTATATGCCTGAAGCTCCACAGTCTACGGGCGTCTCAAGCAGGAATACGCCACTCCTGACTACAATGAATCACTGCTGAATAGATCGAAGTGCCAGAAATTGCTGACATTATGAAGCATGGCGTGCTCCTGGCGAGTAAATCTCGCAGAGCTTCAAAATAAATGACCAACCACAAATGACCAACCTACAGGAACAAACTCGCTCTCTCTCTCTTCCTCATTCTCAATCAAACAGTCAGTCAATCATATGCACATTTATAAACACATCTGTTTCTGGATGAAACCACACAGATGGTTTGTATCTCGCCATATATTTAGCAGGTTTTAGATGTTGCGCTGTGAGGGCTTCTGTATACAAGCTTTGAGGGAGATTTTCATCATAACACAAACATAAAATATGGCACTCTGTGAAGAAATTCATATACTAACAGACAGCTGTACACTGATTAAAAAGAAAACATGTGAGTCTTAGCTCAACTGCATGACCGAGCAGGACTTTCAAAGAATATTTAAACCTCTGCAAAATAGTGAGATGTGTTTATCTAGAGTGAGGAAAAGGCAATGTGGGATATTATGCAATATAATTTCTTAAAAGTTGTTTCATTAACAAACTAAAAATTGTTAGAATTTGGGCACAGCTCTCATTAATAGTAACAGTCAAACAAGTGACAATTTATTTGATCTTTTTAACAACCTTTTTGTCATAAACAATCCTTTCTGTGGGCGCCTGAACACCTCTCTTTAATCTAAGGTTTCTAACTCACTGTAATAGTATGGTAATGAGCCTTCATTTTAAGCACGAGATGAGGTAATGAGACAGCAACTTGTATCAAGCATGATGGGCTTGAAAGTCAATGCCTAATCATGTTATAAAATGTTATATTACAGCAATTAAAAAAGCCTGTTTTAACAGTGGATTCCGTCATCATCATCATCATTGTTTGAGCTCCAAACTGACTGGAGGCAAAATTTTAAGTAACTACTGACCTTAAAAATCAGAGTAATAGCTTTGTAATTGATAATGTCAAATGATCACACGATTCACACTTTTTCCCTCCCACCAAACAACCATTTTGTGCATTCATTAGTGTGGAGTGCTTTCCAGACTTTCACAAGAATATCAAAGGTCACACTACATAATGTCAGCCAGAGTACATGAGCTGTACAGAGAGAGGGAGCGTTTCAGAAGTGCTGTGTGAAAGTCATTGGAGTGGAGTGAACTCAGGCAGGGGCGGGCTGGAACAGACTGTGGCTGATTGACTGTGATCTGCAGGCGATCTTTCATGTGCTTTGAAGGCAGGGGGAGGGGTCTCGCTATCTACTGACAGATGAAGCAAGGCCGGCTGAAATTGATATGATGGGTTTCCCCTTTCTAGACAAGCAGCTTTCTCTCTCCTTTTCAGTTTCTTTTCGTTTATGCACTCTACCTTCGGCACGCACCCCTGTTTATCTCTCATCGCAGCCGGACCCTTTTTTAATCTGCAGGCACTTGTGTTTATCTACTTTCTTTAATATGTACACATACAGAGACTTTCAATTGACCAAAAGTTCTGCCTCGCTGCATGGGCTACTTCATACCCCATGTTTTTAAAAAGGCTTAAACTGTGCTGTGGATCACAGACTAATATAATATCCATTCTATACATACAGGTATCTTATGTTCACCAGTGCTGCATTCATTTGATCAAAAAATACAGTAAAACAGTAATATTGTAAAATATTATTAAAATGTAAAATAGATGCTTTCTATCTATTACTTTTTAAAACACAATTTATTCCTGTGATGGCAAAGCTGAATTTTCGGCAGCCATGACTTCAGTCTTCAGTGTCACATGATCCTTCAGAAATCATTCCAATATGCTGATTTGGTGCTCAATAACTATTTATCATTATTATTGTTGAAAACAGCTGAAGCATTGCAGTTGAAAATAGCTTTGTGTTTTAAACCAATAATTTTTTTTCAAGATTCTTATAATTTCTCAAATGAACAATATTTGCTTTTTTACTTCATTGGGGGTATTATGGTTATTTAATAATTCATGTTAATTTTAAAATGTAAGACTTAAACTTAACTCAAAAAGTGCAGTATTTTTAAAACTGCTGGACCATATTGCAGCACATCCATGTCATTGCAGTGGCTTTTGTTACGTATCATTACTCATTTTTAGTGGCTCGAAAATGCCCTCGACAATACTACTGCATATAGGTTATATCTCGTCTTGCACACCCTCATGGATTTTACCTCTTGTGTTTGATTAAAAAAGAGGTAAGAATGGGGGAACAAGGCCCTGTGGAGAGCCAGGTGCATGATTATTAACCTCTCTGTCGGATAGATGTCTATTTCACCACAGGCCTGCTGTGAGAAGCCAGCCAAGGTGGACGTCCAGACGAAGAATGGGCCAGAAGGGGAGAGAGGAACATTATCCTTGTGGCTGTCTCCCCCCTCTTTAGACACACTCATGCACACCTACAAACACACACACACACACACACACAGTGTAAACATGAGCAGTACCTGATAAAATCCTTCATACTGTGACTTTGACAAACCCTGACAGACTCTCGGGAAGAACGGCTGTAAAAGTAAGTAGAGAAGCTGGCATCAGATAGTATTCGATATGTGCCAAGTCTAATTTAAATAAAGGCATTTAACAAGTCGCTGGTGTGGATTTGCTTAATTATGCTGCAGATTTCATGAAATATGAATTCGGAGAGGACTTTCACGTTTTGTCTTCCTGAGCTGAGGAGTCAAAAGGTTCTATTTGCCCTCTTCTTCTCACTTCTTATCAACTTCCTAAACCAACTCTTCAGACATCGCTTTAATTATTCTTGTGGACTATACATTGGAAAACCATGTCCCTTCACAAAATTCACTCAAACTAAACTTCTCGTCGCCTTTTAATTAGGCTATTAATATGCAGTTAGCTCATAAAGGCCACGCCAAAAAGTATAAATGACATAATTTAGCAAGCCACATCCGTGAGTTCAGGCAGGCACATTTTTTTTCATGTCTAATAATTGCTTATAAACATAAGGAAATAGGATTAAAAAATGGTAATGCATAAAACTGTGGCTCCCTTCAATCTAGCTGACGAAAAAAACAAAAAAAAATCTAATGCCACCCTGCAAATGAAATGGGAGAGAACCTTAGCAAACACTGATTGTGATTGACACAGAAAGTGATTTAAACTGATTTCGTATAGACATGTTAAGAAAGAGGAAGTGTGTTATTGTGAAACTGCTGAGCCACATTTAATGAGAAGCTTCAATCTTCATACTGTGGCTCCTTCTGGATCCTCAAGAGTTGTGAGAAATAAATTTCACCTGAGATTTTTGCAGTTGAATCCTGCTCAGACACAGAGATTTAGAATGTTCTCAGAGATAATATATCAATAAAACATATGACTCTGTGACCTTAAGCTCAGAGATGGTTTTTAACCCTTATATTCAGTTTGGTGTCTGAGAGACCCTAAGGCGTTTTAACAGTTTAAAACATACTAAACATTTCAGCATCAAATTGATTTCTTCATGACATTTGCTGATCCTATGATAACAGTTTATACAAAATTTCCACTCGATCAAACATTCTCCGTGGAAATGCTTCATTATGCTTTAAAATATGAATAAACGCAATTCATTTCCACACACAAACACATGACTTGTAGTAGAACCTTTTAAAGTTTATTTTTTTCATAGTCTTTTTCTTGTCAGAGTAAAACATTACTAACATTAATAGAGTATGATTACTGAAAAGTGCATGCATAATTTAATAATATCTGCTAAATAGGTTTCGGGTAACACTTAACAATAAGATGTTATAGAGTAACTTAGGTGAAGTAATGAAAGTAAGTATCAATAGATATTTTCTGACATATTTTATTGTATATCTGAGTGTAACATATTATCAAAAAAATCAATAAAAAAAAGTAGGGTGGGGATTTGGCTCTATTCATCAAAAAGTAAGTAGTAAGTTAATTAAATTAAATTACACATTGATGAATCATTTCCAAAATAGGTGAATTTTAATTTCACTTTAATGCAATATCGCACATGAAATTACAGTTAACAATACTTTCACTGTATTTATTATTCTTGGGTCTTCTTTTCAATTTCAAGTTGTATAAATTAATGGAAATTTGTTTATTATCAACTAACGTGAAATAACAACAAAAAAATATTATCAAAAATGTGTATAGAAAGAAGCATTAAAGGTGGGGTATGCATTTTTTTAAAAACGCTTTGGAAAGCTGAGTCGGGCCCACTACCAAAACAAACTTGTAGCCAATCAGCAGTAAGGGGCGTGTCTACTCATGATGCGAGGAAAGAGCGCTTATCAGTGCACATGACAGACATTAGCCGAGCCGAGCGACGACAGAAAGATAGAGATGGAGGATAAAGAACAGAAGAGGAAGGCTTACACCGTGTCTACATCGGATGTGACAGTTGTCCTGTCGTGGTCTGTCTACACTGGATGCGACAAAGCAACTGTTGAAAATCATTTGAAAGTTTTGTCAATATGTCATAAATAAATGTTTATTGTTGGGGATCTGCCGTGCCGCTCGCATCAAGTGTAGACATGGTGTTACGATAAGCAGGGGCGTAGCCATCATTTCAGAAGTGAGGGGTCCAGAAATGTAATATATATATATATGTTTTTTTAATAAGTTTCTTCTGCTCACCAAGCCTGCATTTATTTCATCCAAAATACAGTTTTACTATGTACAACTGCTTTCTATTTGAATATATTGGAGAATGTAATTTATTTCTGTGATGTGCAGCTGAATTGTCAGCATCATTACTCCAGGCTTCTAATATGCTGATGTGCTGCTCAAGAAACATTTTTTAATTATTATATTATTTAACACAGTTGAGTAATTTTTTTCAGGATTCTTTGATGAATAAAAAGATCCAAAGATCAGCATTTATCTGAAATAAAAAGCTTTTGTAACATTATACACTATACCATTCAAAAGTGTGGAGTCAGTATTATTATTTATTTTATTTGGAAAATAAATTATAGAAATTAATAGTTTTATTTAGCAAGGATGGTTTAAATTGATCAAAAGTGATGATAAAGACATTTATAATGTTACAAAAGAGTTCTATTTCAGATAAATATTGCTCTTCTAAACTTTCTATTCATCATTCATCAATGAACTTTCTCGCCTTATTCTGGGTCCGAATAAAACATCAGGTCATGCAACAGACTATCATGTCTCTTTGAATTTAAATCTACATTTATTCACACCGGCTCTTGAAAACCTTTATGCCAACACACGTGCCCGAAAAAGTGCTGGGGACATTACGTGATATTAAAAGTGGGGGGGGGACACGTCCCCCGCGTAATCTACGTCCCTGACGATAAGGCAAGAAGTAGGACCCATGTAAATATCGGATCTTTCCAGTGGTGGAGAGAACTCAAGGTGTGGGAAGGCCTGCAATCAGATGCCGAGGTTGCTTTGTTTCTTCTCGATAGGTCAGTAACATTGGTTTTGCTTTGTTTCACAGAACTAATCGTTGTCGTACGTATGTGTGGGGCGGAGCTATTCAAATAGGGGTGACATCCTTTTGGAGTAGGGGCATGTTTGTTTTGGTGATTTCAAATGTCAACATTGGCTACCAGAAATCACTTACCCCACCTTTAATCTAGATTAATAAGTGCTATATAAAAAATAAAGTTAGAGAGAAGAAACAAAGTCAAGTCATCCTCAGCAGAACATTAGGGTTAAATCAAAGAAAACTAAAGCTCCAGAATTGGAAAGAACATTTTTAGCAGCTACCAGCTTTTGACCAATGAGAGCCAGCGTTTGCGTGTTGCTGACTGTGCCTGTCGCTGTCCGCAGGTGTGTGTGCTGTCGGGGTGTAGGCTGATGTATGGGCAGAGGCCTTGCTCAGGTGTGAGCTAATCGAGTGTCAAATGAGCCTGAGAGGAAGCTTGCGCTGAACGGTTCAACGATGCAGCTGCGGCCTCCTCCAAACTTGCACACACACACAGACACACGCATACACTTTTCTGCACACATGCACAATGGACAACAAAAGAGGGGAGCTGAAAACATTCACCTGGATGCACACAGCAGTACCAGGCTGTATCACCACACACGTCCAAGTAGGACGGTCAGTAAGCATGAGCACTAGGAAATCTAAACAAACGGAAAATAAGATTTGCAGTGAAGCGAGGCAGTTTCGGCTTTTTTTAATTCAATTGAGTGGCTTGCTACTTCTACTTGAAGGAAGGCGCATTGTTTAAGATCTCTTTTGCCATCTTGCTCTTTGTCTGTTTGGACTGCTTGTGTTGGGGAGGTCAGGGCAGGTCAAGGTTTCTTCACCGGTGTGGAAGGGCCATCTGTGTGCAGCTGGTGATCCGACTGGCAACAGTCTCCTTGACCAGCCAAGGATGGTCAAGAAGGGACCGAGCAGAAACAAACTTTTTCCCACCTTGCCTTCATTTTCTCCCTCTTCCTCTATTGTCAGTCTACTTCTTTTAGCTCTTTCTTCATTTCGCTCCCCGGAGACCGAGGGATGTGCAGCAGCTGTGCCCCAGCGAAAAGGGAAAGATTTAAGAAAAGGACTGAAAAAAAGTGAAACGAGAAGGCGGGGTGGGAGATCGACCGTGACCCCATAAGTGTCACAGCATCGAGCAGTGCACAGCAATTCTTATTCCACACCTGTTTATGTGACCATTCGAGCATCTGTGTAGATTTAAATGTGAGGCGTACAGGAGTTTGATACCTCTGTCACCCCCAGTTAATTGTGCCTCTTTCTTTCTTTAACTGTCTGCTCTCCACAGATTCGCTTTTAATTAGCTGCCACACTGGTGTGCCAGTGCAACATGGAGATGTGCCTGAAATACTCTCAGCCAGAAAAGGACAATGTGCATCCTGCCATGAGATGAAAATATAAGAAGTCTGGAATACTGTACATCCTGCTTCTCACAAATGATGCCAGTTATGTTGTGATGAATTACATAAATGTGGAAGACAAAACTATAACCAAGGAGCCCAAAAAATTGAAATATATTGATTCACAAGTGCAAATGTCAACATGCTTGTTTTCTTAGTGAGAACTGTCCTCTAAGCATAAACAGAATTATGGATAAATTAGCCATGTACCACAAGCTAGGGAGCTGCCTCACCACCTACATAGGAAGCAGCGTTCTAAGGTCATCTACATAAAAAAAAAAAAATCTACATACACAGGAACTAATTAACAATAACAAATTAACAAATAATGCTCACGCTAAACACAATTAATTTCAATACAGACAAAATGAGAGGAACAACAAATATTCTAATAAGAATTCTGTATTTAATCTCTTAAGACCCTAGAAAATTTTTTTAGGAAAAATAAAATATATATATTTTTTTCATGTCTTTAAATTGTTTAGAGTATTTAGAATAATGTAAAAAAAAAAAATTCATAAGTTATGCTATGTTCTTGGTAGATGACATCAGGACTCAATTTCTTAAAAAATACATTAATGAACATGCATAGGCAAAAACAATTGATTTTTTAAATCACCAATACATTTTTAGTTTGATTATTATTATTATTTTTTTTTTTTACCAAACTTTGTATAAAGATGATTCTCAACTATGTTATAACAGAATGATTCGATATACCTTTTTTTTTCTTTCTGCAAAATGTGGGTAAAATGGCCATACACGGATACATTCTCATTATACACAATGTATCATAAACACATATTAATGTGTTTTTGGGGCAACATGTAATGAAAAAAGAAGTGTAATAATTCACAAGATTTTCATAATAATATATAATATTTAATAGAATATTGAAATATAATTTATTTACATATTCATTTGTTATGTCTCCCAAAATTCGTAATAAACATGCTTTTAGTCCCGGTGTCCTCATATGAGGACATGTATGAAATCAATGTCCTGTTTCGTAACAGAAAGTCATATTTTGATTTGAAACCCCATAACATTTTCCTGAGATGCTGATTTATGACACAAAGTTTAAAAATTTGACAGATTTAAATGATAATTACACAATATTATCATATTTCCATAAGAGTGTTACTAAATAAATTTCAGGCATTTTTGAAGACCAAGGAGAGGCAGTTGTCATGGTGAAACATCCAATCATTTGGCATCTCTGAAAAGCCCTTAATGTGCTCTGTACATGACTGTGGCATATATAGTGTAATGGCATCGACAAGGCGAGAGACGTGCGGATCCATTTGCAAGCTTTTATTTATAAACATAGAAAAATAACAGGCAGGGTCAAAATGCCAGCAAACAGGTATGGCGCGGCAATACTCAAGTAATCTTAGGGCATGCTTGGGTCCTCGATCGGCGAACAATATCCAGAGGGCTTGAGAAGAGGTCCGAAACTGTGAGACAAGGGTTAATCCACGATACAAGGGCAGGAAACAGGAAACGAGACTATAAACAAAATAAACTAAACGTAGAGAACACAGAATGGCTCGGTAAGGCAGCTAACACATGGAGAGTGCTAAACGCAAAACAAGACTCGGCAGAGAGGAAGAGGAAGTCCATGGTTTAAGTAGGGTGTGTGATTGTGTGATAATTCTCAGGTGTGAGCGTGATTAGTGCAATCAGCTGTATATGTGTTGTCAGTGCAATGGATGATGGGAATTGTAGTCCGTGGGTGAAGTGCAACAGTAGTATGGTACAAGAGTCAATATGATGGAAGGGCGAGCTCTGATGGTGAGTGTACAGAAGACCTATGAACCATATTCGTGACATATAGTCTTGGAGAAATTCACTAAAATATAATGTCCTCATATGAGGCAGCAGAGTCGTAGGAGGTTAAAAAATTAAACAAGTTAGAATTTAATAATAATAAAAAAAAATGCTTTGACAGATGGATGAAATGTTAACCCAGTAAATATATTAAAACACACAATACAACAATTAATGTTTTTTTTCTTTGTCAGTGATTTGTTATTCATTTGTTATTAAGTCTTGAGTATTTATACAAGAGCACTGGAAATGTGTTGAGTAATTCCAAGTAGCTTCAGCCTTTAATACTGCATAAAAGATTAATATATTTTTTGCATCATACTATGGAAGCACTCCACGTATGATCAGAAAAAGTCACATTCACATTTGTTGAAGTAATGTTTTAGCAGCAGAAATAGATTGACTTGTGTAAATTGCCATAAAACACTCCTGTTAAAGAAACTTTGTATTTTGATTTAGCCTATGCTATATAAAAAAATAAAAATCAACAATACAAACTGCAAAAAAAAAATAGATTTACACACAGTATATTATTTGCTATATCATTCAGTATTAATGTATTCCACAATTAGACAAAATAATTGTATATTGTATATTTTACCACACTGTCCACATTCTTGATCACTGAGTTCAATCCAAAGAATTCTGGGACTGCCTTCCCTAAGAACACATGCAAAGCTGGCAAAATGCTAAAACAGAACATGTATACATTTTAGCATTTTGGCAGCTTTGCATATATTCTTAAGGAAGACAATCCAAGAATGCACTGCAATGAGCTCATGGCAAAACAAGGTGTCTTAAGAGGCAGCATAATTAAAGTCTCCTATCATTTGGAATGGCATTTATGATGTCTTAACATGCTGCCACCGTAGGCAGCTCACTAGGTTTTGGAACAAAGCAAACGAGGAGGTAAGACGGCAGGCTCAAGCACGTACTCGTCTTCACACCTGACCTTCAAATCTCTTTGGTGTCTTAAAACCTTGTTGCCATTGTGATTATGTACCCTGAGCATTATGATGAGCTGTAGAAACAAGTTATGCATGGCTGCACCACAGGTGTCCCTGCATCGAAGGATGTTAGTTTTCCCCACACATTCTCTGAAGAGGACCCTCTCCATTCCCCACAGTCACTTCACGCACAAACACTCTGAATACTAATGCACGATGTTCCGCTCCTGTTGATCCAAATCCGCATGCAGTTTATGAAAATCAATGCGTGCATCTGACCTCTGTCTGGCACAGATGGCTTGTAAGAGGTCTATTGGAATTGTTATTGATGGCATCTTAGTAATTAAGCCGTAAGATGCACACCCAGGATTTTATTTAGATCTCCTCGCACGTCGTCGTCTCAGAGGGGTTGGTTTTAGAGCTCTGACATTGATACATCCACAGTTCAATCAATGTATAACAAATTATAGTTTAGATACTGTAATTAGAAGTTTTCTCTGAGCTGCATCCTATTGAGTTTGTCTCGCTTGTTTTTTATTTTCCTCCATCGCTCTCTCCCACACTGCACCCTATACAGCTTCAATTAAGAGTTCCTCTTCTGGCAATTAGACAGGAGAGCCCAAAGTACAGGACAGAACATGTTTTAATAGAGTTTCCAATTAAATGGTGTCAAACAACCATGTCACTGGAAAGCTCCAGTGATGGTGGTGGTGTGGGTATGAAAGTAAGAGAAAGAGTGAAGATAGAGGGACGGCGAGAAAGGGAGAGGGAATATCAAAGAGCGTAGACAAGGTAATTGCAGTAGTGGCCCATACACGTCTCATCTGTAGAGGGATTTAGGTTGTACTGCCAACGGTGACAGTTTGCTAATGCTTTGACAGTTACGCAGCCTTATATATGCCACACCGCAAGTGCTAAGGGGTAATGGAACAAACTAAATGATGATCTAACTACCCAACGACTTTCATGTCTATGTTGTTTCTGTGTGCTATATCAGAAGGGCAGAGCAGCTAAGACTGCATGACATCAAAACTGACCCTATATGTTTTTTTTTTATGTCTTTCTTCCTGGACATAAATCAACAGTTCTCATTATTCTAATAAAGACTGTTAGATTTCAGAATCTTTCAACAAAGTTTATTTATAACTGACATAATCATGTGCAGGAAAGCATGATAAACCAATAACCAGTGTTGGGTAAGTTACTTTCAAAAAGTAATTAATTACAGTTACTAATTACTTCATCAATATTGTATTTAAATTACTTTACTAATTACTCTATCTGAAAAGTAACTTAGTTACTCAATAAGTAACTTAATTATTCAAATCGCTATAGGCTACATCTTAAAATCCCTATAAACCTTAATAGAAATTAAACTCTATATTCTTTCAATTCGAGTCAAACATAGAATAGTTTAGCCTTTTAGCTTTAAAACAACTGTAATACTTAAACATTTTTATGAAAAAAATGTAACCACCTTTGGTTAACAAATAGAAATACTCTGCAAAATATCTGAATAACAAAAAGGCTTAAAAGTTAAACAATACATTTCAGTTTGGCAAGATGTTCAGGAAAAGCCCAACTAGTAAAATCTGTACAGGTTTATGTCAAAATAACACGTTAACTAATGTAGGAAAGAATAAATTACAGAAATGATCTTCTCTGCTGAATAATGTCAGATCGCGCTGCTCTTATGAGGTAAATTTCTCATAGCAGGTCTTCTTTCAAAAATTATGAATATTAGAAGATTTTTTTTTTTCTTAATATTTTACATTTTTTTTGTATCTAGGTGAGGGCATATGCGCGCAGGTGACTGCATAATGAGCTCAGACACGGGAAAGACTGTACCTTGCTTTAGTTTCATACGGATTGCTTAATCAGAAACATTAGTTTTTAATTTGAATTCGTTCAAGTGTCAAGTAGACACTTCAAGATTTTTAGATTCTATTGATTTTAGTCTTATATGTATCTGAGTCAGAGCCGGCGCCAGGGCACCTCCATCAGAGGGGCATTTGAATTTGGGGAGGGGGGTTCGGGGTGGGATGGGAAGCGTGCAATCTGTGATTGCGTGCAGTTTCTGACGCTCACTAAAGCGTGCAATCGCTTTCTTATGTGCGCTGTTTTACCGGTTTCACTTTCGCTTTCGAAACGATCACGTTCAGCAAGAAGGGGAGAGGATGGAAAGTGGGGGGCACCGTAACTCTGCCCGCGAATGCCCCCTCTTGGTGCCGGCCCTGATTTGAGTAGCTATTTAAGGTTTCTCTGTGAATCAGGAAAATCTGAAAGTGAACGCACCCGCACGCGGAGGGTTAAAGCCGTTGCATTCAATATCTTTAGACGGTAAATTTAGATTTCAAATTCAAAATTGCTTTTAGAACTGTTGAAATTATTTACTGTATGTAACGCAAGTACTTTATAAGTAACTGTAATTAAATTACCTAAAAATGAACAGTAATCCCTTACTTTACTTTTTCAGTGGATAAGTAATTTAATTACAGTAACGCGTTACTTTGTAACGCGTTACACCCAACACTGCCAATAACACATCCTAACTACATTAACTCCAACTTTTCACAACAAAATCAAATCCTGTTTTACACTGTCCACTGTACATTTTAGTCTTTACATGGAAATGTTCTACAAATTGTGGGGTGAAGCATGTTTTGAGCAGTTAATGTAGTTAATAAGTAAAACATGTATCTTTATTCTAAACTAAAATGCCAATTTTATTCCTTACATGCAACGTTTCCCATTTTTAATATAATTTTTCATATTTTATGATGGATTTTAAGACAATCCATGTAGAAAAACAAAACCTATAGTGAAACATTTGCTACAAAAGAAAATACTACAAAATACACAATTGTTATTTTCTTATTTTTACACTCTTGAATTTTTTTTTTCAAAATTCATATACTATGCCACAGAAGAACCATTTTTGTTTTAGTGTGAATAACATTTTAAAGAACCTTTTGTGCATTGAAATGTTCCATGGATGTTAAAGGTTCTTCATGGAACAATTGATGCCAATAAAGAAGCGTGTCTTTTAAAAGTGTACTGAAAACATGCAGATAAAAGACTAATGTACTCAGAAATAGGTCACATGATGGAAAATTCTATTAAATGCTTTGCACTTGTCATGTTATCTTTAAAACAGATACTGTTAGAATCCATAAATGAACAATTTAATGAAGTGGAAAGTCTTAAGTCTCTTGATTGACATGGATTTAAATGTTGTGTGCTAAATGTTGAGAAAACTGTGAACATTATAATAATAATGCATACCAACAAGAGCTGCAGCTCCAAATCGTCATGGAAAATGAACATGTTTTACACTGACAGTAATCCATTTGTGCCATGCCTAATTTGAGGCCAACTTCCAACAGACATTACCTGGGTGGCCTCACCACACCCTTTCTTGAGAGGAAGTGTCTTTGTTTTTCAGCTTGAGCCCCTGATTGCAGTGGCAAACAGCACTTTTATACCGCAGCCTAGTGGATTTGTTTAATACACTTGGCTGACTTTGATAAAGCATTGCACAGAAAAGCCTGGCTTGCTACCCAGCTTTCTTCCCCCAGTTAAATTCATGATATGCCTATTCAGCAGAATAACAGTCGTGCTTTCAGGGCAAGAGAGACAGGAACATGGGCAGCGCGCGAGAGAGAGAAGATACAGCGATAGAGCCTGTTCATAGTTCTTAGAATGTGACTTTAATGGTATTGCAGCATGGTAAAACAAACCCAGGCCTCTTTTCCCCATGTTTTCCCGCCATGCAGTGCTCTGCAGCTACAAATGGCAAATTACAACACAGAACAGTGCACCGTCATGTATAAACAGATATTTCTCTAACACTTTTAAGGTGTCCTTGATACACGTTACGTGTACTTATACTAATTGTAATAACAAATTATGCATATGTATATATATATATATATATATATATATATATATATATATATATATATATATATATATATATATAAATAATTGCATGCGAGTAACCCTAATCATAACCCCAACCATATAGCAAGTACATATAGTTAACCCTTTAGGCGCCAGGGTTTTTTGGAAAAAATGCTGGATTTCAAAAGCTTGTGGCTTGAAAGGGCTTAAAGATAGAGATCTACTGTAAATTAGAAAAATGTTGGGCATGACCGAAAGTTTATGTGGGGTGTAAATATACTCATCTAATTTGCATAATATGACGTCATCAGGGGTGGCCCTCTTGAATTTCATAATATTTAGGAAATAGTAGATTGAATTGATGTTTGATTTTTTTTGTTTGTATTTTTTGTCTTTTTCTCCTCATTCCAAATAATCAGAAAAGAGGAAACCAACAATAAAACAGGAGAAAGTACTAAATTATTACTATATCACTATACTATATAGTAGTAAATATATATAGTTAATAAGTACATAAATGTATAATTATACTGTTACAAGGACACTTTGAAATAATGTGTTACTGATATTTCCATTGATTTCCTCGCACGCAGGGATTCTGGATAAAGAGTTAATAAGTACCTTAGATAATTACAAATTAACATCATCTGCTTAATTGAAACTGAATGCATCATTTATGAATCTCAAAGTATCCTTAGGCTGGATGGCCAACTTTGAAAAATAATTAAAATAAATAAATCAGTATTAGGCATCTACCAGGTCCCTCCTAGGTCTTTTTATGATAAAGTGAGTCAATTAGAAATACACTAGGCTTATTTAATCGTATTAGCATTATAGGTATGCATATGTATAATGCACATATACTTTTAACTTTATTTATTTATTTTTATGGACACTGACGCAGAGACTACTTTACATGTACATACAGTTTTAGAGCTGCAGAAATCACAAATTACAAATGTTCTATCCTGTTTCTAAAGCCTGGCCCGAGCCAGAATATGCAAGAACCGAGGTTACCAAGTTCAACGCTCACACAAAATAAACCCTTAGTCCAACAGGTTTATCAGTAAATGGAGACCATTTGTCCAAGAAAGACATTTTAATTCGCAAATTCACTTTCCCATTAAATTTAGATTTTTATTAAGTCATTTGTGGTTTTTATATGGTAGAATTATCACTGAGGCTCAAGAAGTAATACTGTTATAGACAGTGTCAATGTTGTGGTCTAATAATACATTTATAATACTAAAAATATAGAAAATGTAATACTAATAAATAAATAAAACAAAAACAAAATCCACTCTACCTATGAATACTGAATACTAATGACATACCAGTTTCAGTTGATTTTATCATCTCATGGACATCTGCTCCATAAATACAACAACATGACTACTGTGAAAAGTGCTTTAGGAGGCCAGCCTACAAAGAAACAACATATTGAATAAGCATGGTAGAGTAAATTGCCCAGTCTGTCTTTGCACAACTTTCATATTTAGCATATTTATAAATGATTAATGATTCCTTAATGGTTGTGTGATCTGTAAAATACGAGCCTTTGGTACATAAATGGGACTGGACAATTATAACTGAAATCAACATGCATAAAGTTCCATTAAATCCATGAGATAATTATAATTTACTATTTCAAAAACACTGAAACAGGTGCATACAAAAATAGCTGTGAGAGAGAAATGTATTCATTCTGTTCTTGCCATTAAAAGTATGTTGTATTTTATTAACACAGGAGCCATTTCATCTGTAGTACATATTTAGAAACACTATACTTATATATGTATGCATGAATGGGCATTATGTAAATTGTGTGTATATGTGCACTTGTGCATTTGCACATGTGCTTCCGCATAACACAGCCAGGGAAGTGGAAGTACTATCCATCTCAGGTGTTATATAGCACAGTGAACAGGTTAAATCAGGTCACGTGTGATGAGCAGATTTGTGTGCTGTGCTCAAGCATTTCTGTTTAACTTTGTCAAACTATGAAGTGCATGTGTACAATAATAAGCTCTTCCAAAAGGACAACTCCACGTAAATACATTAACATTCATTTATTAGTATAATCAAGCCAGAAAATTGGTTTCTAGACAAAGTCTGCTTTCACATAAAGAATAAGAGCACCATTTCAGACCTGTAAACATCTGCAGGCAAACATAGTTTGTGTACAAGGTCATTTATTAATTCCAAAACTTTTCTACAGCAGCCTATAAATCCTATAGATTAGGCTATATACAGCAGTGACAGGGGTTAGTAGGAAAGAAAACTGAGAAAAGAAACTTTTCATGCAATTTCAAAAGAAAAGAAAAATCATCATCAGTCAGTAAATGGCACAGAGTTATTTTGTATTGTGCGAGAAATAATATTTTAATATTAATTTAAATAGTAATTCGTGTTATTTAAATACAATTCATTGCTATTTTAGTCAATACTCAGCCTTCAAAGTTTGATGTTTTTCTTCTATGGTCGTGACTCCAAGGACTTTATAGCTAAAAGTAGTCAGATGTCAGAGTAGGTCACTGAAACAAATGAATAAAGTGTGAGATATTGTATTTTTTTTCTTTAAGACAGTACAAAAGTTATGATTCATTTAGCACAACCTTTGAGAGCTGACAGCGCTAATGTCAAAGACTACCATTGAGCTGGCCTTTTGCTTTGCACCATGCAGTCATTTTAACTAATATATTCGCCACACAGCAAGATCTTCATTTGCGTCACTGTGAAACCCCTTGACATTTGTAATGATTTCTCTCACTTTCTCCACTAACCTACATTCGAAAATTAAAAACCTATAATTATCTTCAATTAACGAGTTGAGAGTAATCAGTGATTAAGGGAATAAAGTGAAGGGGTGGGGGGACTATTTTCATTATAATTTCGCTCTCCTTTTCTTAACTTTCACCTTTTATCTTAGCTGGTGTCAGTATGGTACAACATTTTTAATTAACCTTGTAAGTGCGTGTTTGAGTGTTTCCTCTCTCTGGTGGCCAGAGCTGTCTGTAAACCTCATTACAAAACGGGTCCTCTTCTGAGGTATGATGGGACTGGTGACAGTTGTGCCCACTGAGCATTCATTACATAGCCGCTGGGTGACCAGGAATCGACTATGCCAGCTCGAAGTAGAACGAGCTGAGCAGCAGTGTAGCAAGCAGTTCCTCACATTTTGAAAGACAGTGTGCTGAGAAACATGCAAGTTAACTTTTCAGAGAAAAAAAAAAAGAAGAAAAATCATTGGGGCAGCTATCACTACCAGCTACCAGAACTTCAAATGGCACTTTGACATGACTTAGGTGTCAACATTAATTAAAAGCTTTATTCCCTTTTTTTCTCTCTCTCCCTCTCTCTTTATGAGAGAGAGAAAAAAAAACTATGTTACACAAACTATGTTTGTATAAACTTAAAACAACAAGTTGAGAAAACTCAAAAATCTTCGGAAGCTGGTTGCCTTAAAATTTTAAGTTGGCTCAACTTTTTTTTTTTTTTTTTTTTTTTTTTTTTTTTTTTACAGTGTACTTACCCTAAAGTGCATTCAAAGGTTTGGGGTCAATAACATTTTTTATGGTTTTTATCGTTTTTTGTTTTGTTGTTGTTGTTGTTGTGGTTTTTCTCAATTAAGGATGCATTTATTTGATCAAAATACAATGCATTTTTTATATTGTGAAATATTATAATTTTAAATAACTATTTGATTTTAATATATTTTTAAATGTAGTTTATGCTTGTGGTGGCAATGCTGAATTTTCAGCAGCTATTAGTCTAGTTTAAATGGCCACATGATCCTTCTGAAAACATTCTAATATGCTGATTTGCTGCTCAAGAAACATTGCTTAGTATTATCAGTGTTGAAAAATGTTTTTACTGTCATAGACCTCTAATAAAATATTTTATATATACAAAAAAACTAATCAGTATACCACCAAAATACCCTACGCCACACAGAGACCTCAACACTTGGTATGTGAAGCACAAAAAGAGAAGCAACTTTTGAAAGAGCAAAACAAATAAATAAAAAAGGAACAAAAAATCATTCTGAAATGACAAGACAAAAAAAAGTTATTTTAAGTCTCAAAAAAGGAATACAAAGGGCAAATGGACAAACAAAATGCAATCATAGCAAGTACTTATTTCCCAGTAAGTGTTGGAATGGCAGTGCATGTTCCTACTGCAAGTGCTAAAAAAAAATTTTTTTTAAATATTTTTACTAATATTAAATAAAATGTATTACATTTTTGGTGCTACTTCTGAAACTCAATGTATCGTAAAAGGAAATCTCCAATGAGCTGCATTATTTGTAAACTGCAAGAACTGATTAGCAATTACAATAATCAAGTTAATGTATTGTAATTTTGTTTAGCATAAGTTACATTTAGCTGACGCTTTTATCCAAAGCGACTTACATATATATGTCAGAGGTCGCACGCCTCTGGAGCAACTAGGGGGTTAAGTGTCTTGCTCAGGGACACATTGGTGTCTCACAGTGGATTCGAACCCGGGTCTCTCACACCAAAGGCATGTGTCTTATCCACTGTGCCATCACCACCCCTGTGAACAGGATCTGGCATTTCAGTTACATATTCAAGAACACGTTTATAACAAAGAAAAGAATAAGTACCATACAAAAAAACCTATACACCTAAACATAGACTCCTTTTCAGTCCAGAGATCAGCGTGTGATGCAGGAGCCATTCTTCTGCAGGTGCTTCATGTGTGCTGAGGATTAGTGGAGGCTGAAAAGGTCATGCACCCTTCCTGGCATTTCTGAGTCAGCCCAGATCCAGTAAGCTCAGATGCAATAACCTCCAGTGTTAAATGCTCAGCCCCAAAGTCTTCTAAGAAAGAAGACCCCCCACCACACACACACAAAGTACCCACTGGAGTGCAATATTGTGACAATTTCATAACCGCTTCTCAGATCCCGACCAAAACAAGATAACCGACTTCCATTTGAGTGCACAAACTTCTTACACACTCCCTCCCTAGCAATCTACCAAAGCCTTGTCAGATTTAGTTAGCGTTATTGACAAACAACATTCATATGGAGCGTTGCCTCTCAGAGCTGGAGAAAATGATGCATTTATTATTAAGCATGCAACTGTTTAACTAATGATCATAAATGATCTTGTGTGAATGTTGTATTGACCAGAGGGCTTTCAAAGTTGCATTTGGCTTGCGACAAAACGACTCTAAACCATGTATTTGTATTAATATTTATTTGCAAGCTCAAAGCAAAGAACTGAGTTTATATGGTTCTGCCATGAAAGCACAAACTAGAGACTAAGAGACTCAACTAGAGACTGCGCTGAAGACTCAAAAAAAGCATACAAAGAAAATCAACAGAACAAAAATAAATATTAGGCTGAATTCTAATTAAATAACTGTTCAATAATGACAGTTTCGGAGGAAGAGTGGAGGAAGACGGTGTCTGTAAATCCTATTTTAGCGATGTAAAAAATGTTCTTTTAAAAACATTAACATGAGGAGTTTGGATGTGACATGGTTTTAACAAATACTATTACAGCATTGTTTGCTTGTTATTATTACACAAAAAACTATTGGAACTGAAAAATAACACAGAAGGGGGCTTTGCCTCTTTCCACCACACACCAGTACAAAGATAAGTTTGAAATTATAGTTGTGTGATCGCTGCATGTTCAAAAACACCATGTTGTGAATGCTGCTCCGCATAAGGGTTGAACAACAGAATGAAGAAATCCTAGTCGCTGTCTTTATTTGAGAATGTTGACTAGAGCAACACTTTGTGGAGCAACATCAGTACTGTGGAATTTTGGTCATATTCTGATATACATATGAGTCACATCAATGTGACTAGCATGAGCAAGATATATTTTGGTTACAAGACATACAACCAACACTGCGTTGTTCCTTTAATAAAGTAATTAGAATTCTGGGTCACATAAACAGCTTAATTAGAATGTCCTTCAGAATATTACTTAACAGAATAACCATTTATATCGGTGCATATCCAAATAAATCATTTTAAAGTATATATTTAGGCATTACGTCAAGCATTAGACTAAAAATATTCCCAGTATACTTCTATAAGTGTATATTGTTACATCTCTGGTCTGCCAAAGTACGTGTATGTATTTTTGAGTGTATGTATTTTTCAGCCTAATATTTATTTTTGTTCTGTTGATTATCTTTGTATGCTTTGTTTCATCATAGATCCCGCTGCACTGCCGTCCCCACAAGACCCATTGTTGAATATTAAATTAAAGGAACTTGAGTTGGAACTAAGCCGGCAGCAGTATCAAAGTCAGCTGTTGCAGGTTAAAACAGTTGAGCTTGAAACTCAGCGCACAATTCGTTTGAAAGAGCTAGAGCTCAAGATTAAAACTAAAGTTCCTAACAAGTCTCCAAATACAGGTCCACATGCAGCTAGTACACCTATGTCACATTCTTCGACCAGCACTTCCACTCCCGGTTCGACTTCTGACCCTGTGCCTCGCAGTAGTGGACAAAGTACACAGATCAAGTACTTGAGTAAAAGTACAGATACGTATAATAAAATATTACTCCAGTAAAAGTCAAAGTACTGCTTTTTAAATTTTACTTGAGTGAAAGTACAAAAGTACTAATTTTTTATGTACTTAAGTAAAAAATTACTAATAGATTTATTTAGCAATTTTATGTAGACTACTTAATTTAATTTTATATTAACACATTTTTATAATCCGACTGCCCAAAATACCTGTAATTTTCCCAAAATGAGCACTATATGGAGTCAAGATATATATATATATATATATATATATTTTGTTGATATGGACTACGTTGATAAGAGTGATGTAGTGATGTTCACTGTGAAGCTTACACTGCGATGTACCTGAGAGAAAACAGATCTGACCGTCTAATTTTCCCCAGTAAGAAAAAAAGTGTTTTAAAACTTCTTGGTTTGCAGAACGTCAGTTATATATGACATGAGAATTAGGCCTGAAGTTAGGAAGAACATTTTAAGGAAAATATAATTATATTTTCATGATTTTTTTCTTCTGAAACCTTGTCTGTGGTGTAAAAACACCCCTGGCCAAATGCCCCCAGAGGGCATCACTTCCCACTTCGATAATTACTGTAGTTACCATGTTCTTAACATCACATCCTTTCTTTTTACATCAGATGGAATCTATCTAGGTGGCTGAATAAAAATATTTGGACTTTATATCAAAACATTTCCTCAACTTAACACCAGCAAGCTTGTTAGCTAGACAGTTAGCATTAGCTAACAATATTTACTTATTTTCAGTATGGTTATAAATAAACATTAATATCTGTCTGCTCGGCTCGATGATCTAAACAATATATAAATTTGTACTGTTGATAAACAATATAAAAACAGAGGCCACATAGGGCTAAATGCATAGCAATTTAATAAATCTGCTAACTTTACAGCAGCGGGGAATATGAACGTGCATGAGTTATTTTATTTAATCTGTGTTATTTTAATGTTTTGTTTTTTGACCTAAAACAGAGACACTGACATTGATCTGTATGCATTCAAGCATTTCAGTGGGCTTAAATAGATCACCCTTTACAGCAGATTTAGTTCACAAACAACTGACAGTTTTGACTTAAATATGATTTTCAGTTACAATAATTAATCCTAAAATTCGACATTAGTAACTTACTTTTAGCAGCATCATTTGCGCGCGTGGGCGCTCACAAGATCTCCTGTGTTTACTTGTGAGTTCAGCTCACTGGAGACTGATACAACTGATACATTACAGGCCTGTGCTACTTAAGATGGTATAATGTATAAAAGATTGTGAAAGTGCTTCCCTTAGTATTCACCCCCCATCCCCCCAGCCGTAACTCTCTTTTAGCTCTGAAGGGAAAGTTTACCCCATGTGTGCCTTGCAGAAAGTCCCTGCTATGCAAGAACATATGAATCATTCATGCTTTCATCCCGAAAGCTACAGCTCTGAGAACAGGGGCAGTGACATCAGTAATGAACCCAGCCACAACGACACACTCACAGAGACACAGCCATCGCAATCTTAAATTTACCACCAATTTACGACTTTGTATGCATGTTTGGGACTCTTGAAACGTATGTTCAATTAAGATATTTACCAAAATAATGTGGATGATTATAATCTATAATCATAATATGAAATATTATGCCTAGTTGCAATAAAAAAATAAATAAAAAAAAAGCATAGCACAAAAAAATACATACAAATAATTAATTAATTAATTAATAATAATATTAATACTAATACTAATAATTATTATGATTTATACATTTAAATTTGATTATTATGAAAAATGACAACAACGGCAACAATGCATCGCAATGATTTTTTTACCGAAACACACAAACCGAAATTGAAGTCTCAGTAATTCAATTTGGGTAACTGAACTTGGTGTGATGTTCAGGGTATTGTGCACTCAGGTGAAAACCACTCATAGAAAAGCTATTAATGACTTTGAAGCTTTATAAATGACTATTGTAAAATTATTTCTGGTCACTGTGACGTGTCCACACAGCTGACATGTTTACCTGTTGTAGCTTGTTCAGTTGTGTATACACATAGATGCTGACACAGCCAAAACATGGCATCAGAATCAGCTTTTTTTTGCTGTTTTCTGCCAAATATTTTTGGAATGTGTGTGTGTTTTTACCATTTTAATTCTGTAAAATGATGAAATTATATTCATAAGAGTTTAGATGTGCTACCTGAATAACGTATTCTAATCTTGATAGTCGTTACAGTTTTAAAAGTGTATTTTTAAAAGTGTTAAAATATATTTATCACAGAAATGTTTGGAGCAGAATGGCCTTACTCTCATCGTTTAAGCTTGACAGAGCCAGTTTGTCTCTATTTCTAGTGCATAAGCTTGAGTCTAGGAAATAGAAATTGAAATAAATTGAAAATGCCATGCCAAAACTACCAAAAGACATTGAGTAAGTCAATGTTGGCAAGATGGGTATTTAAAAAAAAAAACACATGTCTGTTTATGCATTTTAGACAAAACACTTTTCTTCTTCTTCGTCATCTTCATCGTCTTCTTCGTGCTACACTGCTAGAGTAAACAAAGAAATGGGCTGTGGCAAATAAGGTAGGAACATTTAAACACCCATGATGCAATGGGGTCAATCACACTATCCATGAGCACGGGACACAAAAATGTCTAAGTACACTCTGTAATTTTCACAAAAGCTCTGGAACTGTCAAAAGTCTCCCGGATGGCACATTTTACTCCATACAACAGACTTTTGCTAATAAATAAAAGAGAACCATATCTCGGTGCATGTAACAGAAAAATAATAGCATTACTAATTTACTTATACTATCAGCACTGTAACAATACAAAGCTGATTGAAAATCTGCAAACTTAACCTTTAATAATCCTAACTAGTAAATGGACACGCTATGCTAGAAAACCAGGGGGTAGGCAACATGTTTTGGACAGATCCAGAGATGCACGCATAAACAATATCCCATTATCAGAACTGTGAAACAGAGAGTTAATAGGGAAAAGACATGGAGCTTCTGGGAGCTAACGCTGCAGGCGATGCCTGCAGGGCAAAAGGTTTGAAGACTGCGAGTTAGTCTCCTAGAAACAAATGCATACAAACACATGCACGCACACAATCACACAACTCACACACACATACACACAGAGGGAAAGCATACCCACATGAATTGGATGTATTAAAGCAGCTTGAATAAAAGACTTTGAGTAATAATGTACTATATACACACATGCACTCCAACTTTTTAAAGTCTCAAAACTCAATTTTAGCACAATGAATAATGAAGCGCACAGCCAAACTGCATCAATTAGCTCAGCCGATTTGCACCACACATCTGCGACAGACATGCTCTCCTCGGTTATAAAACGCCGCTTTTAGAGACTTTTACACTTCATGAAAATCCAATGCTTCACCGTGAGCACACTAAGGGGCAAAGACCCACAGTCAGCACAGCGCAGTGAGCACTTCCTCTTTAGAGAGAGAAAATGCATACGAGTGTGCATTTAATCTTTACAGCGATTGGCCAAAGCTCCACCTCTGCCTGTTTTCTGATGAACACTCACTTATTGTTTGAAATTGGTCTACGAGCTGAAAAAGATGCCATCTTGCATATTTTCATATTATTTGTTTATTTATGTTTGCTGTTGGAAATAGCTTCGCTGTTTAACAATGGCTCAGCATAATTGCGCTGATAATGAACTTGTTTAGTGGACTGTTATACTGAGTATTTGCAAAATATTGCATATGGAAACGATAGCATTAAAAGCAGTTCCAGACTCTGAGCATGTGCCATGAATCACATTGCGCTGAGTCGATAGGCACAGCAGCTTGTGCGCATATATAGTTGTATTTTTAAACAACAAGAAGAATCGCTTTATATGTACTCTTTCCTTTTCATCTACACTGGGAACAATGATTAAACCCAGTAATGTGAAAAAAATAAAATCTATCATATATCTATCGATTAATTAGTTACATTTATATAGCGCTTTTCAAGGCACTCAAATCGCTTTAAATACGAGGGGGAATCTCCTCATCCACCTCCAGTTTGCAGCATCCACCTGGATGATGTGACGGCAGCCATAGTGCGCCAGAACGCCCACCACACACCAGCTTATTGGTGGAGAGGAGACAGTGATGAAGCCAATCAGTGTATGGGGATGATTAGAAGGCCACGATGGTCAGAGGCCAATGGGCAAATTTGGCCAGGATGCCAGGGTAACACCCCTACTCTTTTTCGAAGGACATCCTGGCTCAACCCTGCTTAGCTTCAGTGGGCAACTAGTCTTGGGCTACAGGTTGATATGGCTGCATCTATCTATCTATCTATCTATCTATCTATCTATCTATCTATCTATCTATCTATCTATCTATCTATCTATCTATCTATCTATCTATCTATCTATCTATCTATCTATCTATCTATCTATCTATCTATCTATCTATCTATGGCTGTATGTCATATGCCAGAGTCAAATGGTTAGTATTCACACTATATCACAATGGCTTTTGAATGCAACCTACATAACAATAATAATAATGTAGAAAGACTTTAGAGACTTAAACTTGGTTAATATGATCAAGTCAAACCACATTTGTGTAAAGAACTGTTTAAACATTAATAAAATATTTTCTTCATTTTATTTTCCCTGTGGTACCAAGTAGGCCAAAACTCCCACTGGTGACCACCATTGTACTGTGGCAGTTATGTGGTCATCGTGAATTTGAGTCCAACTTCTCTGTCCACTCTACAAGAGTCCAAAACTAAAATAAGCTCAGAATACTATGGCAGCCTCTGCAGTCAGTATCTACTACTCAACAGCAAGTGTACAGTGGCTGTACAGTATATGATATGGAAATATTACTGACATTTTGCATTATCTAGGACTGAAAAATATCCACTTCTTTATATAAAAACAAGGATGATTTGTTTAAAAAACCATCATAACAAGCAAAAAGAAACTGCGCCTTTTAACAAAATATAAAAACAATTCCAGAGAAGAAAAAGAAAATTAATACATGTTAATAATAAAATGAATGTATGCATGCATGTATTTTTTATTTTTATTTTATTTTATGTTGAAAGCCCAATGACAAATAGCCCCCAAAAGGCCTGTGGTGCTAAAGTACAAAATAACCATACAATAATACCAGTAATATGTACCTAAACATAAATATTCAACCATAACCAACAAACTTATTGCAATAAAGAGAACAGGTGACAGAGGACCCTCTTTTCTGACTAAAGTGGTGCAATTTCCTGCTGGAGCAGCATAAAGGTGAAAGCAAAGCACCACTTAACCTTTCGCTTAATGGTAGCCAGACATGCAACAATCACTCCTTTAAAATGCCTCGTGCTTATTTCAAACACGTATTATTATTATAAATTATTTATACATAAAACTCTAACTTCAGCTTGAAATCAAACAAACTGTTGGTAGAAGCAATTATCAAAGTTGAATAAAATGTTCAATGTGTAACTCATTGTCACAGTCACTGCCACAGAGACAGAGATCATCAGGGTCATGATAACCACAAATCCAAATTTCTACAGCACTTATGTGACTATAATCCTCACCATTCCATTAAATTCTGTTTTATGCTAATCCCATCCCCTTCATCAAAGGCCTGTGTTTTATTGTGTGTGAGGGACAGAGAGACTGAGACAGATTGAAAGGAGGAGCCATGTTAAAAGAAGTGTTTATTTGTTTTAGCAAGGACTCAGATCCACCTCTATCCTTCTGCTATCCGACTGAAGCTGCAGCTCTGAACTCTGGACCGAGTACAATCATCATAATCCCTACTGTCCACATATTGACATTTCTATCAGAGAGACAAACAAATGCATAAATACAGTTCCCTTTTCTCTGACAGCATCTTCCATTGCAATGGAAGATATTTTAAACACGTGTATTCGGGTCAACGATGTGACACTGATGCAAAAACACTGACTTGAATCTAATTTCTGTCAGGACCACTATCATCAAAGATGATTGACAATTAGCATATAGTTTGGATTAGCGGAATGGTTCTGTTCTGGGCAAGAATTTCCTGTGCATCCATGCAGCCTGGCATGGATGAGAACAGGGAGAGCAGCCATAACCCCCCAGGGTAAACAGAACAGAACCAACAAAAGTATTGCAGATTTGTTAAAAAGTTCAGTAATTTTATGTGCACATTTTTGAATTTGTCTGATTGGATCCTGACTGACAGAGGAGGAATTGGGGATGGAGGAGGGTAATTTGCTATTGAGCAAAGCGAAAACTGCTGATAATACTGACGACCTTATATATGGATGCTTAGATAGGTGTTGTACTTCTATAGGTATGGGGATCAGCTGAGAGCCAGCTGATGAGAGCTTGACTAACATGACCTGCCAGAACTAACCCTACGCTCGATTTGTGATGAGCATGTTTTCAATTTCTGAATTAAAAAAAAATAAAATAGTGAGGTCAAGAATGTCTAGTGCATGAGAACATGTTTGTCATTCTTGTTCTAGACTGGTTATTACATTTTTTGGCTATTCGTTCATATCGATATGTCAGTGTGGTGTAACCAACATAATGGAAGCACCCCCCCCCCATGTAACATGAAAATATATGGAAAGAAGTAACCCCAAAACAATGTGAAGAATTTCTATATCACAAACGTCATATAAACAACCTTGAAAAATGTTTGAAAACCTAAGATGTGCAAACTCAAGTGTTTCCAATGTAAAATGTTACGTTTTTCATGATGGTTACACCACTTGACATTTTAGGAGCCATTAAATCAAAACGTTTGATGAGTGTTATAAAAATTTTATTTATTTATTTATTTAATATATGAAACCAACATAAATACAAATGACATTTATAAGAGGCTGGCACTTGCTAGATTACAAAAAAAGATGTATCCTTTTTATCATCTTAGACATCCTTATTTGCCATTTACCCAATTATCTATCATCTGCTTGGGTTTAATAAATGCAAATAAACATAATCAGTTTTTTCTCAGGGCTGGTCACATGTTTTTGAGAATTAACATTCTGTCTACTTTAATGTTCACTCATCAGGATGCTACTGTAGCCAACAATAGTAGCAGCAAGGTGAATTATAACCTTGGACTCAGTATCACCACCAAAAACACCTATATTTCAAAACACATAAATTATAGCATGTTATATTTAGTAAACTGTCAAGTGCATGCTATATTTCATGAAGGATCTCTTGATATTGATTTTACACAGCCTGATCATGGTTTAAGGATGTCAGACACAGGTATTTTTCACCTGCTGGGTATGTCAATGATCCATCAAGTGTGCATGAATAATTTTTGTGTATAAATAATTTTCATGTTGTCAGTGTGGAAATATACATCCCACTGTATCACAAATATATACGCTCTGTGTTGGTTACCATGACAACATCGGTTACCTGAAATGATCTTTTTTTTTTTCTAGAATTAAAAATTGTAAAATAATATACAAACACACATTTATTTTACATTGTTATTTTTTAAATAAAAAAAAATAACGGTCTGGTTTGAGCTTACTATGCCTCAGCATGTCATTGTTGTACATTTTTGTTTAATTTTTTTTCTGCCTCTTCCAGGTTCACAGATTAATTTTGTTTTTATAGTTCTGTCATTGTTGCCAAAGAAAGATGGTGGATGATTTGAGCTATTTATGAAATTTTGTTTACCGCTTCTTGTTTTGTCTACTAAAACTTTTCAACAGTTACTGCATGGCCCTGTTCTTTCTAAGAAACAGTCAATAGGTCAATTTCTTCCCTTAAATACAATTTACTTTCCCTCTGTTCTTCAGTCAGCAATTGTTCCTGTTGTCAATTTGAGACTCTCTCTCCCATGCAAACAGCTTTTTTTGTACAACAAAAAGCAAAGTGAAAGCAATACTGACAAACTACACTTTGATTGGATGCCCTCTTCACATATATTCAGATTAGAAGACATGAGCTGGTGTCCCCACTTTGGAAATTGCTACATTGCCTGGAAATATGACAAGAGTAAGCGGTTCAAGAAGCGTATCATGCTTTTACATAAAAGTGAAAAATCACAGTTTGACTTTGACATATTATGATATTCAAAACCAAAGGTGCACTTTTGCATGAAGGTGAAACAACAGAGGTTAAGTTGCACTTTTAAACGTTCTTCACCGAAAACAAATGCTGATAGATGGAGTAGTTCTGTTTTATTCACTTTATTCCAACAGCATCTGTCTGTGGAGTCTCATTTACTCACTTAATGTGTCTCATTTGATCATTTAACTGGTTATTACGGACTGGTATCGAGCATATAAATGTAATGGAGACAGTATAAATTACTTGCATTCTGACATTATTATTAATGATAATTATATTAAAAATAAAATCTGAAATATGTGAGACTCCCCACTGCACCATCTGAGCTCGAACGGATTAAAATGCACATCCGAACGCTCATTTTCATCAATAGTTAATTATAAGAAATAGATATTTCACTACGTTAATAGGCCTCCGTGGCCTTCAATAGGTTCGTAATAAAGCCCACATACACAAATGTGGCATAAACACACACACACACACACACACACACACACACACACACACACACACACTTCGCTTCCAGGTTCAGTGAGATTAAACAGGAGAGAGGCACACTTCAGCAGAATCCTGGGAGGAAGCGATATATTACTTCTCTCTGCTTCCTCAATATGAGACAATAAAAGCCTGGTGTGCCTTGCAGTTTCCAGTGCTTATTTCAACCCCGAGGAACTCTGGTTCCAGCCCCAGACTCTGGCTAAGATGAAGTACTGAACTTGCAGGGCTCTCAAAGACATATTGTTATACGAAGGAAAGTCTGAAACTCTTGAAGCAGCTTATATTACGTAGATGCTCAGATGGGGAGAAATATATAAGATGTATTACTATCAAGAATCAATAAATTGAAATTGTCACTTCTCTCTCTCATATATAAGTGCCTTAGCACGTTGCTGTAACTTTCCACACTAGGGAAGGTTGAGCTTGTACTTTCCTCTTTGCTTGCATTTATTAAGACTTGACTATGCTGATCTCTGCATGCATTGAATTGTGCTATTTCAATTCTACAGATATTTTTACCTTAAATAATACATTAATTACATTACATAAGATATTTTCTTCTGAGGATTAAGAAAAGGCTGTATTACAAAGTTTGCTACAGTCTTCAATTGAGTGGAATAATAATGCAGTTCACTCACTGACCAACAGGGGTCAACACAAGACCCACAGCACAGAGCAACTTTTATAAACTGCCCAAACTTCTTCTGCTCCTCAGCAAGCCCTCATTACACAATAATAAATATTTCAAAGAGTGGTATGCTTCATTGTCACATGACCCTGTCACATGTGAAGGACATCCAGTTATCTTAAAAAAAATACATATTTTCTATTTGAAATTCAAAACTTACTTTCGGCATTCCAATTGTATAACACACACACACACACACACACACACACACAATATACAGTACATATTCATCACACAGGAAATGTAAGGTCAGCTTTGATCACTATTCAAGATCAAAAGATTGACTATTCAAACTTTAGTCTAGCTCTGATTAACATTTTTTTCTCTCTCTCAATTTAAATGTATGATTCTGAAAATAACAAGACTGTTACAATTGTTCTCATTTCTTAATCCTTGAATTTCATGCTGCTTAACAAGACATCTGAGGTGATATGAATTTAAGTTCTGATACATATCTTAGACTTCTAATAGAGTTCATTTTGAAGACTATGCTAAATCTTTGACCACAATAAAGGGGAAACTTTTGCTAAATTTACATGACAATTTGAAAAAATTATAATCTGAAAGTGCCACAAAAAAAAAATCAAAAATAAATCCTCGTCAAATTTCAAGAGGCACAAAGTCAAAGAATACCCCTCTCTTTCTTTCTCTCCCGAAACTCTACAGTCATTTTCGGCCCACACATGAAAACCACAGAGTCTGGTTTCATTGCCCCCAGAGCTCCAAACCTGAGACGCTTTGGACCCTGCAAAGCGCATTAAGTCTGTCACCATGCCAGCTTTAGTCAAACCACAAAATGAAAGAGAGTGTTATATCTCCTGATACTCTTACATCTGAGACGAGATGGAACTCTCAGAGACCATTTTGTGAGGCTTTTTTTGCCAGTTTGTTAGGGGGAATCAATTGCAAGAACAGTACGGACTGAAAGCAATACAGTGAAAGTGATTTGGTCCATGCTGTTGGCAGTATGTCTAATATGACACTCATTTAGCTAATAGCAAAGCCCTATCACAAATGGCGTTATTATGTCAGCCTGTTTCTTTGTCCCTCGCCACGCGGAGCCACAAACTGATATACGTGGTGATCTCCAGGCAATATGCTGCCGCATGCTGGCCGTCAAATCCCCCTCTGTGTATGATTATTCACCAGCCTCGAACAGGTGCAGCCACGCTCTGGCAAATATCAAGTGAGAAAGAGAGACTCGCGTTCCGCTGCCCTACCCCACGGCCCCTCCCTCGCTTTGCAGGCAGCCTGTCCAATGTAATAGAATCTGCTGACAGCAAATTGCTCACCTGCACATTTGAGGGGAAAAAGCAGAGTTTCAAAATGTCCCCCATATGGCACAGACAGGTGTCGGTAAGTGGTCAACACTTGCACGAATGCTGGTGCAGATGCCACGGGGAAACGTTTCTCTGGTTGAAGTTAAGGAGAGAAAGTTCAGAGCAATCTGATGTTTTTTATGACTACTATACACATTTAAAATGAATAAATTCTGCTACACACTTTCTGTATGGTACAAAAAAGCCACAGAATATGTATACCGTTACTGGCAAGGGGGAAAAGGATGATAGATAAGTTCACTGAACATGAATTGCCCTTTTGTGACAACTAACAACACTAAGTTGTCACAGTTGGAACTTGACATCAACCAGCCTATTAAAATCTTTTCAGACAATTTTAAAACAGTTATGAAATGTAAGACAATTACTGAAACTGTGAAATGTAAAGATAACGTCAACCTTTAATTAAAAAATAAAAATTGTTTTGGCAAAGAAATATTGTAATATTACACAGTATTTGACCACTTGTCCCGCCCTGGCATTTCTGTAATACTGGAAAACACAACAACACCCTATTACTACTGCTACTACTAGCCTACTACTACTACTACTAATAATAATAATAATAAATAAATAAATAATTTTATAAATAGATGTCTCAAAAACCAAAAATAAGTATTTGTGAATTTGGACAGCTGGCTCAAACAAAACAAAACAAAAAAAACCCCCAAAAAAACAAAACTACTGTATAATTATATCCTAGAACGACTGCAACTTGAAAGAAAGCAATATAACAAAATAAAATAAACAACAAAAAAACGACACAACACAAAAATAATATACAAAATAAAGCCTATCACAGCCGTTCTCTTCGTTTGGGTTCTTGCAATTCACTGGATATTGTAAATCTAAGAACACATATAGCCTAACTGTTTGTGTCGCTTGTAATCCAATTCTAAATGAACACAATCAGTGTCCTCTTGTCCAGATTTGATAATTGATATACATGAGAATCGATACTTCAGTCCAATGAGTTTTCAGTGTGGGTGGGGCCATCTGGCAAGATACGCTACATATGCACTGCAGGTGGAGGAGAAAGCATCCTTTGTCACTTTATCGCATTTTTAATTTGCACTTTCCTTGAACATTTGGAATTGCCTACTTTTGCGATGATGCTCTGAAAATTCATAAAATCAAGTATTTAAATTGAGTAAAACTATTTATTTATTTATTTAGCATAATGGCATTTAAGTTTGATACTGTAATTAATACAGCATACATTAGAGGCACTGTTGCCTACTGCTTTCAACTGAAAGTAGCTAGTGACTGGTACTGGTAGTACTGGTAGTTAACTGGTAGCTAAAAGTCGCTAGATGTCGTCATATTTGCAAGTCTTGGACATCGCTGGATTTATCACTAAAAAAAAATTTCCGAAAAAAGTCAGAAAATTCACAAAAAGTTGACATCCAATTTTATGCCACTGATTAAAGTTCAAAATTAAAAACATTCTGTAGATTCCCTAAAACCAGGACGTTCAGTGCTTCAGAGGATCTACAATTTCTGTCGACTTCAGTTTCTACTCTCATCAAACACATCTGAACCGACTAATCAAGGTCTTATAGTTCACATGAAAATTACAGGCAGGTGTGCCAGAACAGGGATGGAACTGAACTCTGCAGAATGGTGGATTTCCAGCAGCATGATTGAGCAGTCCTTTTCCGGAGCATATCATGAGAGTCCTATAGCCAACACCGTTTTTTAACGATCAGTCCATTCTATGCAATCTTCCTTAAATTGAACTCTCCACTTGATTGACTCTAGTGCCATTTTACATTAATTTCCATAGCAATTAAGATAGTGATTGCAAACAGTGCTTAGCCATAAGCTCTTGCAGTCTAAATAAATAAAAACATCATTCATTTGATGGTAGGACAGACTGACTTGGAGATAACTCTCTTAGGAAGCACATCAAGGGAATGTACATCTCCCGCATCTTCAATGTGGAGGATGGACTGCTACACTCCTAATTACATACTCCTCCATCCAACCTTAATTAGCTGTGCTTTACACTGAACCTCAATCAATCAGTCACATTTTATTAAAGTTTGGCAGGGTTTGGAAAAGGCCTCATCATGGAAATTATAATTAAACTGCACAGAGACAACCAAACTTCCAATAAATGTGTTTGATGGACGCTGATGTGAGTCAAACCCTCATTTAATAAATACTAATGAATAAAACTGCTAATGGGCCTGTGTGAATTTGCAGTCTGCAGTTTGACCATTCATATATTTTAACACTGCTGACAGGGTGGAAAATTACTATTTTGATGCTTTTAATTGCATTTAATTGGCTCATGTAAACAGACTCTAATTACTCATTTGAAAGTGCGACCACTCGTAATGCAAATTTCCTTTTGCGAACCTTACAGCAAACACCTAGCACTCCTGAATGACTAACGCAGCAGACCAAAATAGAAAACAGATATATGACAAATTATTTTTCTTTCACCCGTAACAAAAAATATTACTCAATGCCCATTTTGCTAGCCTGATGAGAGGCCTTTTCCCCGGGTTCCTCTCACAATCCTGTAATAAATGCCAGATCTCAGCTGCTGCCAAAAATGTCCTGGCAATCTGCATATTGTTACTGTCATACTACTGCACAGCCATATCCCTGCTTCATTATTTCACTTAGCCAAATCTCCCCCCACCAGTCAGCGCCAAAGTTATACGGACATTTTAATGAATTGTCAGCAGCTAATATTCATAAGATATTGAGCTTGCAGATCGCTTGTACAATAGGACCTAATTAACAACAGGTCCAATCTCTCGTGTAAATCCGTTGTCACCTCCGCAGCTTTCATTGAGTGCTTGTGTGTGTGGAATGATTGATGGGCCGTCAAGTGGTGGACTCTGGGATTATTTGACTTCTAAATGGAATAGCCGGCTTACTTACCACTGCAAGGCTTGACCTCGGCCTTCCTAACACTAATGAGAACACATTATAAAATTACATGATAATGGAACATGATAAATTCTTTCAGTATGTTAACTCATTTAATCTATATGTACAGTCACCATTGCAGTTCTAGCTTCTAATCCACTTTATTGTTAATGTAAGACTGTAACTTAATTGCACAAGGCTTCAAGCATCATCTGCTTGCAGTTTTTTTTTCCCCTGTACAAGAACAGACCATTATGCTGATTGATACTGTAAAACTGTATTTTGTTTATCTATACATACTGTATATCTATATTTACATAAATTATGAATATTTGTTTTTGGTCATTTATTTGAAGGACTATATATATATATATATATTGTCAATAATACGTCTGAACACATAACACATTTTAATAAAAATCAGCAACATACTTTAGTTTTAAATAAAACGTTTTGAAATACATTTTGAAGTTATGAGGGTTGGCATGAAGGTTGGAATTAAATAAAAAAAAAATATTTAAAAAATATATTTCATTGAGCTTTGCAGTTAATATATAACAATGTATAATATAACATATATTAAGCCCATATTTAAAATATTATTTGGCCAGGGATTATTTTCTTGTTTATTTATTTAGCCATATGGGATGGAACACAAGATTTGCACCTCACACTTTTCTGGAAATGATTAAGTCAGTTAATGATAGGTATATATCAGTCAACTTTTGTGTAAATGAGAAAAATAGAAGAGGAGATAACCCACGACTTTGGCGTTGCTAGCGCCATGCTCTACAGTTTAAGCTATAGGAAGATTTGAACTATATTGCAAAATAACACGCTGTAGAAAAACAAAACTTACCCTAGTTATGACAAGAATGTACTGTTTCATGATAAAAACTTTGAAACTTATTATTCTTTCCTTACTTTTGCAATGGCAAGATAAAGTCGGTGCAGATGACATTGGATATTTGCATCTTCTGTTTTGTTCATATTTGCCCTGCTTGGCTGCTAGAATTTTAGCTAATTATCACAAATGATATCATAAACAGATAATTTGAAAAGAATCCTTTTGTCATTCAGTGACATATTGAAAGATGCTAGTTACACCCGTGATGGACTTGTTCGAGTCCATTATGTCAGATGATGTCTGAATATAGGTAGATGAGTATAAAAGCAAGGCCAGGGTTGTAGGGAAAGGTCACCCCATAAAAGGAGGAGAGCAGGCTTTAAATCACATCCCTCATTGTTGGCTGTCTTTTATCCGACATCCTTGGAGGTCATCATGCGAATGCAGACGGCTATCTCATAACTAATGAATATCCATTCCAGTGTCCTCTCCTCCGATGAAACACCTCCTCACAGCTGGCTATGAATGGAAGGTCAAGCAGCATATCACTGAAGATAAGACTGCGATCACAGGTGGAAAACAGATAAAGAGAGAGAGAGTGGAGGATGGAAAGGAATAAGAGAGAAAGATACCCAGGTTTGTCCCGCTAATAAGCCTAGGTAACGCTTTGATTTGATATGGGTCAGGGTCACATTGGACTCCTTTTAAGATGAAATAAAGATGGCAGAACTATTAATTTAAAAGGAAAAGAGAGAATCACAGAGGTCTGATCGCCCTCATCTGCATGCAGTCCTAGCTCAAATCAGAGTCGGAAAAATTAAATGCTCTCTGACTTCTGCACTAATAGTCACCTGTGGATTCTTGGCCCAAATGAGAAATAGTATGCTTACAGTTGCCTCTGAATTGGCTACATGGTAAAATCCTCACATTACTGAATTGACAGCGAGATGTGTGATATTGTGTCTCCAGAAGGCAATTTAGCCCAATCCTGACCACAGTCAACCACAGCATTTTTATTCGTCGCACAAGAAGTCATTCGACGCATCTTCAAAAAGGATACGATGTAATAATGACTGGGGACATTCCAGTTGCAAGAGAGGTGAAAGGAATATATCCATTTAAGCATAAAATATGCTGCCACATACTGAAATTTTACCAACTTCCCTTATGTTGTACTGAATGCAAGCTTGGTTGCTAATTGTTTCCTGATAATGAACCTGCAGTTTAGAGTGGCAAGTCTGAGCAAGTCGGCAAACAACTGGTAGTGTGACTAATTTTTCCAAGCAGCAAAATATAAACCCTTGGGAAAAGGAGGAGAAAATACAAGTGACTGTGGGGAAATAAAAAAAATCTGGAAGTCACAAGCTTCCTTAGACTGACTTATTCCCCACATAGAAGACCGACCAAACCAAAATTACTTTGTCTAAAGAGCATGCCTTCGTTCTCCATAGAACTACACAAAGACTTTCTTTTTCATATGCACATAAAATCATCCTAAAAGGACATTTCTATGCAGAACCCCATATTATGTTTGTAAACCACATATTAGACTATCATGTTTTAATCAAATATTATGTATGTCTTTTTAATCATTATTGAATAGCTGAAGGATTCAGATGCGTGTTTGGTATGTATGAGTTTGAAAAATCATGCTTTATATGTTTCTTCCAATCAATTATTTGTCAAATGCATCATAGTCTTGTTATTGAAATCATGTTCAAAAGTATACTTTGCAAGAGCCTGTAAAGTTCGGACCTCTGACTGAACAGATAACATGTTGATTTATTAGTTGGGTGGAGGAACCCAACTAATAACCTAACAACTCTGACCCACGTGCCAGCTGCTACCACAATGAGAAGAAAACCACCTAGTCTCATTACCTCCTTTTATTCTTATTATTATTCTTTTACTTTAGTTTATTTTCTTTTCGTGGAGTTTCGTGTTTTAATGTAAGTTTGCTGCAAAGTTCAGCTCCAACTGCACTCGCTTCAAAATTCATCCTGACCAACTCCGCATTTTCTAGCCAACGCCCAAGACCTCACTTCAAACACTATTGAACTTCCAGCCAATCAGCAACTTCGGGGGAACCCCCTATCTGCAACGAGGACGACACAAAGGAAACCCCTTAACACAGGCAATGCAAGCAAGTAACACCTCCAGGTTCTAACTGAATTGGTGTATTTAATATCAATTTTAGCATTGAGAAACTCCAAGCAAGGGTTAAATAAGTGATGGATGGTTGTTCAGGTCTATGCAATTGAACATATTTCTGTAAACTTAGGATTTCACATTTTCATTCCCTTAAACTCATCCTTTCCTTACTGTCTCTCTTTCTGCAACGTGTGAATGCTTGTGTTCATGTGTTCGATTAGTTTATGTCTTAGGTTTATATAAATAAAATCTTATTTATATTGAAAAGAGAAGTATCTTGTGTTTTGTGCTCACACGTTAATGTCTTAATCTGTCGATCTTGTCTTAATCTGTCGATCTTGTTACTGTGCTATTTAATAGTGTTTTCACTATATTTTGGATTTTAATATCCAGTGCAGAGTTTGTTATACGGCTCGTTCAGTGAATCACCGTAACAGTGAGTCTGTTCAAAATTCCCTATAAAATCATAAGTGATTCCCTTTGAGCTAAATTAAACTATTTCTTTAAATTACATATTAATATTATGTTTTTATTACGTTACAATCCATATGAATCCTATCTATCTATCTATCTATCTATCTATCTATCTATCTATCTATCTATCTATCTATCTATCTGTCTGTCTGTCTGTCTGTCTGTCTGTCTGTCTGTCTGTCTGTCTGTCTGTCTGTCTGTCTGTCTATCTGTCTGTCTGTCTGTCTGTCTGTCTGTCTGTCTGTCTGTCTGTCTGTCTTTCTGTCTGTCTGTCTGTCTGTCTGTCTGTCTGTCAAAACAGTGTTACAATATGGCACAAATACAGGGCACAAATACAGTCAGGATCACTGACATCATCAAATTTGAATTAATTTATTAGTTTTTAATATTCACTACTTTTAAACTGAATGTAACTTGCAAAACAGCCAAAACAATTTAGTTAAATAATCATCTTCTATACAAATCTGTTTATCACAACAAACAGCAGTCATTGTTAAGCTTAAGAAACCATGTCCCGGATGAAGTGTTAAGTGATTCTGTATTTGACATCTAAAATTTCATTTATTGTTTTGGTCTGTAACCCTGACCTTAATTAAAGTCCCTTCCAAAGCCCACCATTCAAAACACGTTGTCTTTCATCCTCATGTCTGTAAACACCTTGACAGTCTATTTCCCATTGCACAACAACGGAGAGACAAATCGCATTACTCACACTTTGCTTTGCCAGAGACTCCCACTGTCAGGTTGAGGCTAATGGAACTCAATTTGCAGGGGTCTGGCAAAAGCCACAGAATGACAGCCAACAGAGGGTCAAGATTGAGATGGAATGAGCATGTTTGTAAGAAAGAGATCAGAGGAGGATATTGTTTGGGGAGGTGGATGGTAGGAGATTTTTTAATGCTCCAGTCCTGAGTGGATGATGGCAGGCAGCGAGTCTGTCTTTAGCTCTCTGCCTGTGGAGTGATTGATATGAAAAGAACTACAGAAGCACCATGGGGGCAGCTCCCCCTGCCCTCACCCACACGACATGCACTGTTTCCCCTCTGCAGTCAGCCGGGCTGCCCCCTCCGGCCGACAGTGATGGAGAGGAAGGGTTGGTACGAGGAGCAGGGGGGATGATGGAGGGGCATTACAGCGCTGCCCCTCAGGACAGACCTCCCTCCACCTTCCATCACAGCAAGATTTCTCTTCACCTCATCATTCCATCTATGCTCATCCGTCCATCTATCTTATCATCTATGGAGAGAGAATTGTGTCTTTATTACATGCGCGAAAATAAATGATCCGAGAGAAAAAAAAAAGTTTGAGAGAAAAAGTTATCACACTGATAGCAAAAAAGCATTTCATGAGAGAAAAAAAAATATTTGAGAGAAAAGGTTTTCATACCAATACCAAAAAATAATAATATTTGAGACTAAAAAAAGTTTTGAGAGAAAGTATTTTCTCATAGAACATAAAAAAATATACATTTGAATTTTTTTTCATTTTTTTTTCTGAGAAATAAAATCTCTCTCAAAATACTTTGAAAGAAACTCTCAAATATATATTTTTTGCTATCAGTGTGAAATCGTTTTCTCTAAAAAAAAAATGTGCTTTTCTTTGCTCTCGATGCAATTTCTTGCTCTCGTGTCAGATTTTGCTTTCACTGTGAGAATTGTGTCATGGGCGGGGCCACGTTCCTATTGGCCAGTCGGGTGAGCATCGTCTTGTCTTGGGAGTCGAACTGAATCATTACACCATTGCTCGGTTCACCTGCATGATACCGCCTCTGCCTTATGGCTAGTTTAGTGGAGCACGGACACTCACATGTTTGGGTAAGATGATGACACACAGCTGGCTTAGCAAGTTCAGCATCACTGAAGATTAAACATTAAAAATAGCACTCATATTCAGGAATGAATGTGTATTATATTCTTTGCTTGCTAATCGCTAGTAAAGCTAACCAGCCATCATGCTAGGTAAACTTGCAAACTCACCTGGTTTATATACTATTTTTAAATCAAATGCCAAATGAATGTTTTGATTTCTCTCTCTCTCTCTCTCTCTCTCTCTCTCTCTCTCTCTCTCTCTCTCTCTCTCTTTACCATCATTATAGTGTTTTTAAACATCACTTAGTTCCAGTCTTCTAATTTGATTGGGCAAGAGGAGTTACAAAAGTGATGCTATATCATAGGCCTATAACACAACTTTTGAGAATTTTTGTATCATTAAGTTTGTTGTGTTTGCAGAATTTAAAACAGCCTGACAATCTGTGCACTGCTTGAAAAAACATTGATTTTGAAACAGTCGATCCTGCTTTGGCTTCTGTATAAAATACATTCTTTGACAGAGCAATACTAAATTATATGTAATAACATAACATATTTATTTATATTTATATTAAAATAGTTGGTAATACAAAATAAAATGATGAAATCCCATTTGTGCCATGACATCAAAAATCAAAATTATGAGATTATAGGTCATTATATGAAAAGAGTAAAATTTCTCAATCCACAACAAACCTTTTGTCATATTGCTCATCTCAACTTCAACATTTTTGTCAACATTTTTGTTATAATTATGGCTTTTTATTATCCTAATTATCTAAACTTTTTGTTTCATAAGTTTGACTTAACTTGTAATTATGACTTTTTTATGGCAGAAATGGTTTTCCATCTATCAAACTTTTTATGTCACAACTATGAAATTTTAGCTCATAGTAATGAAAAAAAACCCTCATAACTTTTAATCGTGATTTCTACTTTTTATATCATAATTTTGAATTTTTTGAATTATCACAGTATGATTTGTTTTTTCTTGTGGTGGAAATGGGCCTTCATAAAAACAGAAAAAAAGATAAGATAAAAAATAAAAGATAAAAGAACATACAAATTCTATAAATGTATATACATATATAAAACTGGTAATCTTGTGGCAGTAGCTGCAAAGTGTGCAGCCGGCTTTTGCGAATAAATGTTTTTCATCACCTATCCTGAGAATGCCCAAACAAATCTTCAAATGCTCATGTTCTCTCATATGTGTGGGATTCCTTCCATCAGCAAAGGGAACCTTGGAATGGCTGAAGACTGTAAGCGCTGTTCCTAATCATCATACAGAGATGTGCACCAGTAGGCTAATCTCATTTTAACATTAAATACAGCGCCTGCAGTTATGTGCCTTCCTTATGCTGCAAACCGCAAGCGAGAGAGGTGGAGTCAGTCTTAATGGAGAGATGGGGAAAGCAAGAGAGGGGGGAAATAAATAGATGGTTTAGTCCTATATTATACACAAGCTTTGAGTGATTAGCATTAACATTTATGCACATACCTCTCAAGTCAGCAACTAACCTTCTGTCAGAGTCATTATGGCCACACACTGAGAAACGCAATAATGCACGAACAGGTTGTCCTTTCAAAGAATATGCTTGGCATTTTCTTAGGAGGAAAACAAGGTATATCTGGAAACTCCACACAGACGTTCCCCACTGTCTAGGTCATGAATTAAACTTATTACTTATTCCAATGCACCAGCAGATATATAAATAGATCTTCATATTTATCCTCCCTGTGACGCTCTCCCTCATTCAGGGACTGTGCTGTTTTTAATGTTTTTCTTTTCTTTACATATTCTCAGTATCTCAGTTTTTCTCTTTATCATCACGGCTAGCCTTCAGACTGTCTGTCTGGCAGCAGGTGAGAGCTTATTTCAAAACCCCGTCATTAGACACTTCATTTGCCTGCACGGAAGAGCAAATATTTACAGTTGGCGAGGGCGGCCACTGTGCTGTGGAGTAAAACCCCTGCTCTATCGGCCTAGAGGCTGATAACATTGACCCTCAGTCAAGCACTGCCCTAAGGGAGCCAGTCAGGGGCTCGGTAAATCCTCCTCATGCACACAGCAGCCGTGGAAGGAAATAAAGAACCCTTGACAAAAAGTGCAGCAGAGTTTAAACAGCTGTGATTTTTTTTTTTACTGCATGCATCTTAGTTTTGTTGATATATTTCTCATTAATTACAGCAGTGTGAAGCTGGCATTTTTGAAAACTCTAAAATCCACCATACTATATAAAGACTATTGTTTTTAAAACAAAAGACATGAAATAGAGTTTGCCGTAGATTGTTTACACTCTAGCAATTGAAAATAGTTCTCTCAAAAGTGATACTCTGCCCTAATTTATGACTTTCTAGCATCCAAAGACCACAAAAGTGCCTGCATCATGGAAATCAAACCTGTGGTGACATGTTAATATACCATATTCGAATATACACAAATGTTCAACGGTTTATGGACAGTAAATAAATTATTTTGATTATAAATTTGGTCAAACTTTATTTTAAGGTTCAGTTCCCTATCAGTCAGTCACGTTCGACGTAACGTCAGTGTGACTGACTAATGGGAACTCGCTCGAGAGCCCAATCATCTTCGAGTGTTAACAAAACAAGCCAATGACAGTTGGCGTGCGTGTTTCGCCACGCGCACCCCGCCCCGCAGTGCGGGTATAAAAGGAGAGCGCGTGCAAACGCACATCAGCTTTTCGCTTCGGAGCCGAGCCTTGCTGCGAATCTCCGAGAGTGTACAAGACAGCTTGACGAGTGTTGGTGTTACGGCGCGTCAGCGGAGGTTGCGATCCAGTGCTGCTGCTTCATCTCGGCGTGCTGCAGCTCTCATTCTGCGGTCGCGCTGCGACCTCTCCTGGGCGCTTCAACACTTTTTCTAAAAGAGAATTTCTTTCAAAAAAGAGCAAATTCTGAAAGAGCTCCACGAGCGACGGGCGTCTTTTTAAAGATGGCTTCCCGCTCGTGTGTTTCTGGATGTGGCCGTTTCCTGGCTTCATCTGATGGTCACGATCGCTGTGTCTCGTGCTTGGGCTTTCAGCACGCTGAGGCAGCGCTCGTGGATGACTCATGTTCTCTGTGTGGGAACATGACCATCGCGATGCTGCGCTCCAGATACCTCCTCGTCAAGCGGGGGGGTATCCCCCTTGCCATGCCCCGTTCTAGTTCCTCCGGTTCTCGGAGGGCTACTTCGGCTCATGGTCAGGGTGACTTGAGGATCACAGTGAGAGCTTCCCCGTCGAGTGCGTCTCCGCGGGCCTCTCACTCCTCTAGCGCATCGCACCGTCTGGGGTTTCCGGACGAGTTTGTGGAGTCCTCGGACAGGGCGGGGCCCAGCATCTCGTTCGGAGCTCCAGCAGATGACAGGATGTCGGTCACTGCATCGGGGGATGAGCTAGGTTCTGGAGATGATGATTCGGCTGCGCTGCCTCCATCAGGAAGAGTGGCGTTGACCGAGTCAGATCCAGAACTGACTGCTATGCTTTCCCGGGCCGCTGAGAGCATCGGGCTGCACTGGAGGCCTCCTCCTTCTCCCGAACGCTCAAGGCTGGACGATTGGTTCCTGGGGGCGCAGGCCGATCGCAGGCAACCGCCTCCGGTTCCATTCTTCCCGGAAGTGCATGAGGAGGTGACTAGGTCTTGGAGGGCACCTTTTTCTGCCCGAAACAGACCTAGTGCCTCCTCCGTCCTCACCACCCTCGACGGTGGGGCGGCCCAAGGGTATGTGGAGATCCCCCCAGTTGAGCGCGCCATTGCAATGCAGCTCTGCCCGCAGGGCGCTGCCGCCTGGAGGGGTAATCCACGCCTTCCGTCCAGGGCCTGTAAGTTCTCGTCCGCTCTGACGGCCAAGGCTTACAGTGCTGCTGGACAGGCCGCTTCCGCCCTGCACGCCATGGCCCTCCTGCAAGTCCACCAGGCCAAGGCGTTAAAGCAGTTGCACGAGGGTGGTGCTGACCCAGCCGGATTGCAGGAACTGCGCACAGCGACGGACCTTGCCCTACGGGCGACGAAAGTCACGGCGCGGGCCCTGGGTCAGACGATGTCCACGTTGGTGGTCCAGGAGCGCCACTTATGGCTGACCTTGGCGGATATGAGGGAGTCTGACAAACACCGTTTCTTAGACGCCCCGATCTCCCAGGCCGGCCTATTCGGCGAAGCGGTGGAGGGCTTTGCCCAACAGTTCTCCGCCGCACAGCAGCAGACAGAGGCGTTTCGACACATCCTGCCCCGGCGGTCCGCTGCTGTCTCCACCCCACCGCCGGCTGCAGCTCCTCCGTCTGCTCGTCGCCGAGGGCGCCCTCCTGCGGCCTCCACCTCCGCTCCAGCTCGGCCCCAGCAGCAGCCTTCACAACGGCCGCAGCGTGGAGCTGGCCGCAGGAAAGCGGCGCAGCCCGTCTCTGCCCCTGCCAAATCTGTGAAGCGCCAGGGCAAGCGGCGGCCCTGAGACGGGCGACCCGGAGTCTCTGGATCCTGCTCTTCAGGAGATGGTGACTGCACCACTCCTTCCCCCGGAGGAGGGCCGGGTGGAGAATCTTTTGTTCCCTTTTTATTCTGTTCCGCCACTGGCTCTCCAGCCAGTGGTACCCAAAACCTCAAAAAAAGAGCAGTTTCCTTTTTCTCCGGGTCCCAAGAGGGCGAGGATGGCAGTGCACGAGACCCCGTCTCCACACTCCCGTCCCCCTCTCCTTTCGCCTATGAGCAGCAGGGTCCGGTCCGAGGACGCGATGCCTTCTCCCGCGCCCCCTGCTCAGCCTTGGAGCCAGGTAAGTGTCGCACTGCACACTCAGACCCCACTTCGGAACGCACTGCCTTCCGAGGCGGGCCCCTGCGCTCCACTTCGCTGCCCCGCCGTGGGTACGTCCGTGGCTCCCTTGGTCCCGCTTGTACGGTTTCTGGGGGCCTGGCTAGCGCTCCCCAGGCTGTCTCGCTGGCTCATGAGAACCATCAGACTTGGCTACGCGATTCAGTTCGCCCGGCGTCCCCCCAAGTTCAGGGGCGTTCGGTTCACCTCTGTGTTGAGCAAGGATGCCCCTCTCTTGCGTGCGGAAGTCGCGGTCCTGCTGGCGAAGGACGCGATAGAGCCGGTCCCTCCAGCCGAGATGAAGTCGGGGTTTTACAGCCCGTACTTCATTGTACCCAAGAAAGGCGGTGGGTTACGACCAATCTTGGACCTGCGCGTCCTGAACCGGGCCCTTCACAAGCTCCCGTTCAGGATGTTGACGCAAAGACGCATTTTTCAATGCATCCGTCCGTTCGATTGGTTCGCAGCGATCGACCTGAAGGACGCGTACTTTCATGTCTCAATCCTGCCTCGACACAGACCGTTTCTCCGCTTTGCGTTCGAAGGACGAGCATATCAGTACAAAGTCCTCCCCTTCGGGCTATCCCTGTCGCCTCGTGTCTTCACCAAGGTCGTGGAGGCAGCCCTTGTTCCATTAAGGGAAGCAGGCATTCGCGTTCTCAACTACCTCGACGACTGGCTCATACTGGCCCAGTCTCGAGCACTGTTGTGCGATCACAGGGACACGGTGCTTGGCCACCTCAGCCGGATGGGGCTTCGGGTCAACTGGGAAAAGAGCAAACTCTCCCCTGTGCAGAGGATCTCTTTTCTCGGTATGGAGTTGGACTCGGTCAACCTCACAGCACGTCTCTCAGTAGAGCGTGCTCAGTCGATGCTGAACTGCCTGGAGTCTTTCCAGCGCAAGACAGCGGCTCCACTGAAACACTTTCAGAGGCTCCTGGGGCATATGGCATCCGCAGCCGCTGTCACGCCGCTCGGGTTGCTTCATATGAGACCGCTTCAGCATTGGCTTCACGACCGGGTCCCGAGATGGGCATGGCGACACGGCACTTACCGGGTCTCAGTTACCCCGTCCTGCCGTCAGACCTTCGGCCCGTGGTCGGATCTTGCTTTTCTTCGGGCAGGAGTTCCCCTAGTGCAAGTATCCAGGCACATTGTTGTCTCAACAGATGCCTCTGCCATGGGCTGGGGAGCCATGTGCAACGGGCGTGCAGCTGCAGGGCTCTGGACAGGGTCCCGGTTGCAGTGGCATGTCAATTGCCTCGAGTTGCTAGCAGTATGGCTTGCGCTGCGCCGCTTCAAAGGGCTGCTACACGACAAGCATGTACTGGTCCGTACGGACAACACTGCGACCGTTGCGTACATCAACCACCAGGGTGGTCTACGCTCCCGTCGCCTGTCGCAACTCGCTCGCCATCTTCTCCTTTGGAGTCAGAAGCATCTGAGGTCGCTTCGCGCCGTTCATATCCCTGGCGAGCTCAATCGTGCAGCCGACGAGCTCTCACGTCAGCCCGCCCTTCCGGGAGAATGGCGACTCCACCCCGAGGTAGTCCAGCTGATTTGGAGACACTTCGGGGACGCTCAGGTAGACCTGTTTGCCTCCCCGGACACGTCCCACTGCCAAATGTTTTACTCCCTGTCCGAGGGTACCCTCGGCACGGACGCGCTGGCACACAGCTGGCCTCGGGGCCTACGCAAATATGCGTTTCCCCCAGTGAGCCTTCTCGCGCAGACCCTGTGCAAAGTCAGGGAGGACGAGGAGCAGGTCCTCTTGGTGGCGCCGTACTGGCCCAGTCGGACTTGGTTCCCAGAACTCATGCTCCTCGCGACAGCCCCTCCTTGGCAAATTCCTCTGAGGAGGGATCTCCTTTCTCAGAGAGGGGGCACCCTCTGGCACCCGCGTCCAGACTTGTGGAATCTCCACGTATGGTCCTTGGACGGGACGCGGAGGTTCTAGGTGGGCTACCTCCATCGGTAGTAAACACAATCACTTCAGCTAGAGCCCCGTCTACAAGACACGCTTACAGGCTGAAGTGGAACCTGTTCGTCGATTGGTGTTCTTCCCGCCGGGAAGACCCCCGGGGATGCCCGATCGCGGTCGTGCTTTCTTTCCTGCAAGATGGGTTGGAGCGAAGGCTGTCTCCCTCCACCCTCAAAGTGTATGTCGCCGCTATTGCCGCACATCACGATGCAGTAGACGGTAAGTCTGTAGGGAAGCACGACTTGGTCGTCAGGTTCCTCAGAGGGGCGAGGAGGTTAAATCCTCCGCGCCCTCATCTGGTACCCTCTTGGGATCTCCCCTTGGTCCTGTTGGCCTTGAGGGAGGAGCCCTTTGAGCCTCTGCAGTTAGTAGAGCTTAAGTTTCTGTCGTTGAAGACAGCACTCCTCACTGCATTGGCCTCGGTCAAGAGGGTAGGGGACCTGCAGGCATTTTCGGTCGACGATTCGTGCCTAGAATTCGGGCCGGATGACTCTCACGTTGTCCTGAGACCCCGGCCTGGTTATGTGCCCAAAGTTCCCACCACACCCTTCAGGGATCAGGTGGTGAACTTGCAAGCGCTGCCCCGGGAGGAGGCAGACCCAGCCATTGCTCTGCTTTGTCCCGTCCGCGCTTTGTGCACTTACGTGGACCGCACGCAGAGCTTCAGGACCTCAGACCAGCTCTTCGTCTGCTTCGGGGGACAGCAGAAGGGGAAGGCTGTCTCCAAACAAAGACTTGCCCATTGGATAGTCGAGGCTATAGTCTTGGCCTATCAGGCCCGGCGCTTACCGTGCCCCCTCGGTGTGAGAGCACACTCTACAAGAGCCATTGCTTCCTCTTGGGCGTTGGCGCGGGGCGCCTCGATAGCAGACATTTGTAGAGCTGCCGGCTGGGCGGCACCTAACACGTTTGCGAGATTTTATAATCTCCGTGTAGAGCCCGTGTCCTCCCGTGTACTTGGCTCAGACGGCCAGTAGCACTGGGACACTGCTCGGTGTCAATCCCGCTTGCTGCGCCATTCCCCTCTACGGACCGGATACGTGCGCTTTGTTGCTTCTCAGTTCAGTTCCCCATGGCGAACCCTGTTGAAGTTCCTCCCGCACCCTCGGCAGTCAGGCGTGGCGGAACGCCAGACGCCAGGTCCAGCACTCGTGTGTTTGCCCAAGGTCAGCCCTTGTGCTGGGCTAGGTGCCCGTGTGTAGTGATTCCCCTTCGGGTGGTCCCACATGTGTATTCTTCCACGGTACGGTTCCCCTCACGGTGAGCCCGTGTCTTTCCCTGGCAGAGACCTTCTGCCGTCTCTGCTGTGTTGTTATCTCACCCCAGGCTGGCTGAGTCTACCTCAGAGACTTCCATATGTAGTACTGCCCTTGGTCAGTCCATATGTGTAATTGCCACGTGGTACCTCCTTACGCAGGATGTGGCTTCCGTAGCGTTCCCCTACTTGTGGTACGCTTTCCCAGTGTTATCCATACCCACTGTACGGAACAGCAGTGGCTGTCATCCCTGCCTAAGCCTTGTCCTATCTTCCACCCCAACTGGTGTGGGGGGACTTGCCGGCTTCCGCAGGGCACTGGAGGGGGTCAGCAATAGTGGCGTTTTCCAAGGGATCCCATTAGTCAGTCACACTGACGTTACGTCGAACGTGACTGACTGATAGGGAACGTCTCGGTTACGTATGTAACCCTCGTTCCCTGAAGGAGGGAACGGAGACGTAACGTCCCGTCGCCATAGTTGCTGTACCACCGCTGTACGGCCGGGGCACACAGTCTCGGCTCCTCAGCGAAAAACTGATGTGCGTTTGCACGCGCTCTCCTTTTATACCCGCACTGCGGGGCGGGGTGCGCGTGGCGAAACACGCACGCCAACTGTCATTGGCTTGTTTTGTTAACACTCGAAGATGATTGGGCTCTCGAGCGAGTTCCCATTAGTCAGTCACACTGACGTTACGTCTCCGTTCCCTCCTTCAGGGAACGAGGGTTACATACGTAACCGAGACGTTCTCGCTATTAGCAAACCATTAACTATCACTTTTGCCCCATTAAACTACAAATTTGCTGCTTAATAATAGTTATTAAGGTAGTTGTTAAGTTTAGGTATTGGGTAGGATGAGGGATATAGAATATGGTCATCCAGAATATGTGCTTTATAAGTAATAATAAACAGCCAATATGTTATTAATAGGCATGCTAATAAGCAACTAGTTAATAGTTATAATTGGTCCCTATACAAACGTGTAATTATTTTAATAACAAACACTGGAGTAATGGCTGCTGAAAATTCAGCTTTGCCATCACAGGAATAAATAATTATATAATTGAATATTACTATTAAAATTAAATTCAAAGTACAATTTTGACTGTATTATTGATTAAATGAATGTAGCCTTGGTGATCATGAGACACGTCTTTCAAAAACATGAACAAATATCAACCCCAAACTTTTGAACCATAGTGTTCACACATATAGATCTGCAAAACGTATTTTCACACAAAGATACTGAATGAGTTCAGAAGAATATAGTGTCATAAAAAACTTTTTGAAATCACCTGCACATAATGCACTTACATTGGAAAAGAACCGCATCAACACTAAATTTCTAATTTTGGGGAACAGGTTTGCAACAAAATGAGGTAATAATGACAATTTGGGGCGAGCTATCACTTTACAATTTTGCTAGCTCTGATTTTCAGTATATAAACGGGAAGATCTGTAACTGTAAGCCTGAAGAATTTGAGATAAAGGAGTTCCCACAAATCTCTGGGGTCCCAAGAATTCTGCATGATGCCACTGCACTGTATGGCTCTGGCATATGAGAAACAGTTTGTTAGGGTGAGTGTCTGTGTGTGTGTGTGTTTGGACTCTAGGCCCCATTGTGTTTATGTCGATCGATGAAACCCACGCTTGGCAGTGCCACTGGCACGTTAAGAAATCCAATGGGGTTAACAGGGCTTTATTCTCCCAAGGAACAAATGCCACACATTACGAACAAGCTGAAGAACCTTAGGAGAATTTGAACTCTGCCAGGTTTGCTAAGACTGATGAAAGCAAAGCTTTTCAGTGGATAAGATGTGCTGAATCAGCAAGTTCACTTTTAGCTGTTTGCAAGATGGTACAATGTGGCAACATGTTTTCCCCAAAGAATGGAACACATTTTCAAAGCACTTTCCCCGATGAAATAAAAATAAACCGTGCTAATAATAGCTATACATATATACAGCCACTAACAATCCATGAAGGACACAGTGTTGTACAGAATGTATTTTATTGTAAAGCTATAAGGAAGGAGTACTTACAAGATAGTATTTCTTTGATTTGCTCAGCAAAAAATAAAATACAACATTTTTTTTTCTCTTTTTTCTTCCTCATCGTGTTTAACATGCGGATATTGATAAGAACATAATGGAACGAATAAGGGCTAAACTCTTCAAAGCCACTGTTTTGCAAATAACAGAAGAAAAAAAAATAAGACTCATAAAAAGATACAGTAAAACTTTAAAATCGACTAGAAGCCAGTGAATGGTTACTGATGACATTTTAAACACAGGCACACCAACTGTGTGTCCCCACCACTCTCATTCTAACATATTCTACTTTTAAAAATATTTTACAGTTTCAATTTGTCTTTCAACATGTTCTTTTTTGTTCTCTTCTTTTTTAAAAGCCACGTTATTAGCATGTACATAAAACTGTACAAAGAAAACAAGGCATCACAAGCGTTTTGATTTAAATATAACCAACACTTAGGCTACAAACTTGCACTTCCTGTAATTATCTATTTAAACGGTGGCTGTTCTTCAATTACTTAGTGTAGAGTTTTAATATCGAAATCATATGAAGGCGGACGCCCACAAACCGCTAAAGCGCTATCAGTTCATTTCAGAGCCAAAGTCATAGTAATGAAGCCGCTCAGCCACCACTTCACAAAATAAATTACTGATTTTGTTTTTAATATTTTTCGAGGGGTAGAATGATGCTGTTTACTCTCTACTTCTATTATGTGCAGAGATGCATGGTGAGCCTCATTATGCACGGTGACATTACAACACGATGACATGTTTGTTCATAACTCCTAATACCTGGACAAATGCAGCGGGTGGCTCTGCTCCAAAATGAGTCCATGTTTCAGACAAAGAACTGATTCTTAAGTCACATTGGACTTGATTGATTACCATGTAATCAAATACACGATTCAGCACAAATGAAATAGAGCTTACAGTAGGATGAAATTGAACATCAGTCATGAACAGGCCCACATGGAATCTGTGCCGACAGAAAGCTCCGTAGATCTCCACAGAACTGGAACACCCATTATTTAAAAAGCCATACACATCCTACACCCCTCATGTGTTGGTTTATTAAATATTTGGCTAATTTGATAGTGCTTTCAGCTACCGATTAAGCTCTATTTAACCCATTTTACCATGTTTAAATCCATTACAAATAATTTTTTCCCCTTAAAACTGAATGCAAAAAATGCAGATTCCGTTTGGGCCTGATCACAAAGTGGACAAAACCCTAAAGAAAATTAAGATCCTGTGCTTTAGATATCAAAAAAAGTGATTGTTTACATTATTTGCGCATCACTGTGCTGCAATAGACGACATCATAAAAAAACAAAAACATGTATATGTATATAACAAATCATCATTATCAATTTTGCTTTAAGACTGATAATAAAAATATAAAAGCAGGACAATTTTGTATTTCAGATAACAAAAACAAATAACTAATGGGGTTGTGCGGTATGCATAACTTAAATCATAAACCTTAAAACTTAATGAGAGATTGTGTTTGGTATGAAATAACAGTAGTTCAAAGTTCAGAATAACAATGTATTCAACTTTCTTGAACAATAGACTAAATCATAAATATATATATATAAAAAAAATAAAAACTGAATGAGAATACATTTTTTGCCACAGATTCATTCAGACTTCTATTAACACTGGTCTCTTTGAAACTACCTAAAAAAAGACCGGATCCCATGTGAGAGTAAAATATATTGCTCTCTGACTAACAAACTAACAGCTACAACTGCAGGATGATAAAGATATGGACTGTCTTTCCCTTATATAATGCTTGTTTTTCACCCTACGCCCAGTGAATAAGACGTTATTTATTTTCCATCAGATTCTCTGCACCACTTTCCAATGTCTCACACAGCACGAGCCATTTTATTCAATGAGATGCCACAATACAATTTGGCCATTGAAAATCCTAGCAAAAATTGAAAATTAACGCATAGAGCTTGAAAATTTCTAGCTTTAAAGGCAGTGAACGGATCCCTCCGTGCATCTACACAGTTACACAGGTCTGCGAAGACGCACACGTTCACACACACTTCGAGTGATTCGACCTATCAGTATCTGTGACAGTTACTCTCTGGGGATAAACTCCAGGTTTTCCCAGTGGGAGCGAGAGACCGTCTAACTGTCAGGCAGCATTTGGGGTTCATGCAGCCTGGGCAACTTCTGTTTGTCACTGCAGAAAACACCTTTAAGGTCAGTAGTCAGTAGGATGATTAAAAGAACAGGAATTTAAATGTGTACAATGAAGCGAGAGTGTCAATGTTCTCAAATCAACCGAGTGAGCTCTTTCAGTATCTCCTCCGGTCTGCCCCAGGGCTGCGGCAAGCTCAACAACATTTGTCCATAGGGGGCATCGCAGGGCATGCAGAGACCAAAGACCCTGTCAAATTGGAAATACATCTTATTTACTTAGTCATTGAAGTGTTTGGTTTGCTAGTGTTCAAATAAGGGGTCAGCAGTGAACTAAATGAATTCACACACACATAAGGAAGTATCACACCAAATGTCCATCACCTGAGACACCAGCCTTTAGCATTGGGTGACTGTTTTTTTTTTTTTTTTTAAAGGAGACTTTATCAAGTATTAAACCCAAAGCACATAAGCTCTGTGAGCATTGAATCAACACCTACATAGTTAACGGGCAAATCAGGTGAATAGTCGGTTTTGTTTAAGTGGCGACTTAGCTGTGTGACATGGTGTAATATGGTGATTATAGTGCACTTATTGTGTGTAGCTCGAATACTCATTATAGCTTTTGCTGACCTGCATCCCAACCGATTCAATCCCTGTTACCGTCAGCCCTAAATCAACTTCCTGTAAACTCTTTCTGAAACACCTTGCTTTCAGTTGTAGAAATTAGCGCTTTCAATGAAAGTGCCCCCTTCAGGCGAGCGCCAGTGTGACTTTACAGCAATAGGTTAATGAGGTTTAGATGTTTGTAAGCTCGCTGCATGAGTCTTGTCATGTCATACATTCAAAGCACATTTTAAACAGAATCTCTGATGTTTTAGAATATATTGGACTTGTTGAATACAACTTTAATGTGGTCAAACATGAGAGAAATATTCTGCTGTCATGATTTTTGAACCCGTCTACCTCGTGTGAGCGTTCATTTTGACAAGGTCAGACCCACAACAGAGCAGAGACAAAATCTCTGACAAAACCACACATCTACACAACAGAGTTTGACATGTCCGAAAAACGAGTAGGCTATTGCACAGCACATGAACAGTTCATTTTTTTGTTTGTTTTGTTTTCGTTTTTTTGTGAAAGTTTTTGCTCCTCCCTACGGATGGGATGGGTTGAACAAAGCTCTTCCAGAGGGCAACTCACCTAAAGCCTCAGCTACTTGTAGATAGTCTTGTGAAGAAGCACGAGAGTATTACAGAGGAAAAGTCACAGGGAGAGCTTCCTCTGGGATTTGATGAAGCCCGTCAAATTTGTCCGAAATGACAAATGGCATCATGCATACCTGCTTTAATCCACTTGTTTCCCTTGGATTTTGCCCCAAATTCCATGTTTTGCTCGAGTCCCAAGTAGTTAGAGGCTCATACTGTGGATTATCTTTAGCATTCCAAGGTCCAAAACTGTTGTCCTTCTTTCACTGACAGGGAGGCAAATCCTCTGAGCAATGTCCCTTCTACTTTCATCAACAGAAGGAAGCCGTGGCTTCGAGGGTCTGTACAGCTAAATCACAAATCAAAACTGTTCCTTCAGACGTGTAGTATTTACATCACTGTACATTAAGAAAAGATTTTCCTATGAAAAAAGACAAATGTAAGAAACAGTTACCCTTCAGTGCTTAAAGAAAGGTGAATGTTTTCTTTTCAGTAAAGTATACGTTTTGAGAATGTATGTCCCTCTTGGATTGCCAGTATTTGGTTTGCCAGTTCTTCTGGCTCGAGTTCTTAGTCACACACACACAGAAAAAAAAGTACTATTTGGATGTGTATATGTTTTTAGGTAAGCATAACTACAGTCTCATCATAAGTAATATATATATATATATATATATATATATATATAGAATAGAAAAAAATAACAAAAATCAACAAACGAATCAGAATCAAATAGGAATATAACGTTGACATTAAATTATCACAAAGTTCACTTAAAAATTGTCCTTACATTCTTTCATTAGAAGTTTACATGGGGATTGTGTACTTCATTTCATATTCACAAAATGGTTTTCTCTTTTTTTTTATGATTATTCTCTTCATAAATGTTTGGCTTCCAGAGCCTCTAACAATGCGCAGGGCTGTATAAAACCCAGAGGGTTTTAAAGAAGGTCTCTAGCTGTTTTGTGTCAGCCATTAGGCTTATGGCTGAGGGGTTTGGAGATGCATGTCGAGACGTCTGTTTAAATCAGGGTCTGGTGGTGGGGTAGAATTAGCAGGTGTTTTGACAACGAGGCGTTTTATCCTCTCACAGGCATTGCTGATCACAAGTAAATTGGATCAAATGTGGAATCGAACCTAGGCGCACGAATCACAGGTAGATTTCTCTTTTGGAGCCTTGGCTGGAGGGTGTAGTGGCAGGGGCGTAATCGGCTGTCTGACTCAGGGGTATCTCCTCCCTGGGGCAGTCCTTACCGGAGTCGCCGCCTGCAGAATAGGCACTAGTGTAGGGAGGCAAAAAGCGAATGCTGGCCACTTTGTTGCTCCCGCCTCCGCTCCGCTCCTCTCCGTGAGGCTTAGAGCTGCTGTCAGCCATCAGGCGCTCCTGACCCTCCCTCTCCTGGTAAGGCACGAAGGTGGAGAGCTTGGGCCCGCTCTTGGCACTCTTGGTGCGGTTGGGTGAGGGTTGTCCAGGCATCCAGCAGGAATCCGAGTGGCCATATTCCGTACACTCGCGTGTGCATTTTCCCGTCATGGCCACATCAGGTAGAGGCCTCAGATCTGGAACAAAATACAATATAATGATGAGATCATTTTAATAATAAATATATTTAAAACAATTTGAGCAAAATGTGCATTTACTTAGAGTTTTTAGTCTAGTTAAACGTTCTGTTTTCATAATTTTAGTTTATAATATAATATAATATTTTAGTTATTAATATTTCTGAAATATTACTTACAAAATGCGTAAGTAAAATGCATAACACCTATAATATTTACTAAAAAGAGCTGACTCATTAGAGTCACTTTACATATCAGAATACACTGGTTGCGCTATTTGCTTGCAATTCACAAAAAAATAACAATAAATTAGAGTTATTTGTTTAGGAAATGGAATTCACTGGTTGCACCGTATGATTTCAGTTCTCAAAAGAAATCAAGCCATAAGAGTAATTTGTTTCTTTTTTTTTTTTTACAGTGGTGCATTATTCTATTATTAATTACTTGATTCCTCTAGTCAACGTTCAAGGAAACTCATTGACTAAACCTGTTCAAATGATAAATTAAACAAATTACAGAACACTTTAAATGTAGACCTACTATTGTAAAGCATAAAGTATTGACATCACTTTTTTTTTTTTTTTGTGAAGCTTTACTTTTGCAGTCAATCAAAGCTGCACAAACAACTGTCCAGCCTAATCTCGCCCTTGTTCACTGTAACCAATCAGCGTAATGGATGCTAATCTTCACTATAAAAGGCTGGTGAAGCTGGATGGCATCACAAGCAGCAAAAATAACGGTCTGATCCGCAAAGGTCAGACTCTCTGTCTGGAAAATATATATGCAAAAGCTGAGCCTAACCTTTCCTCTGAAAGTGACATTAGATTAGTTTGATAGTGTGCATGAGAAAAGGGGGCAGGCTACAATGGCAAGTTCTCGAGGGGGAAACATTTATTTCTCTAAATGTCTGAGCTCTATGAAAGGCCTGTGATTTGAGGCAGTGGACAACATTATTCTGTCCCTGGTATCTGACCAACATAGAACACTCTGTACTTACTATTTATTTATTTTTTTTACTTTTCAGTAGATAGTTGGATGGATGGAGGGAGGGAGGGAGGGAGGGACAGATGGACAGACAGATAGATAGATAGACAGATAGATTCATACATATGAACTACGCAATGAAACTAGACACTAAGAGCCAAATTATATCTGGCCCCTTTTTGCTCTTATATTTCTATTTTACTATCACTTAGGGAAGAATATTCAAAGTTGAGGCTCTGACAGACCAATAGAGACCTTCATCTCTGGCACACAGCACCTGAATCCCTCTCTCTCCTTTTCTTATCTCCTTCCTTCAAGTTGGAGTTAACCTCAGGAGTGTTCCTGCTGAGCCTGAAGGCTGGAGAGCCGGCCCTATCACCAATCACTCCCAATCCGGCTCTTTTTCAGCTAATTAGATTCCGCTGGCCCCTTGTCACCATAATAGAATGGAAATTATTTCCAGATGAGTATCTGACATTTGGTGCTGTCTAAAGTAAAGAGGAAATATGTGTTAAGACTGGGCTCCCTGCATTTTTCAGCTCTTCTCTTCTGTGATGGAGGACTGGCACAAGAGATTTGGTTCGTGTTATTTTCATTCAACTGTCGTGCCCCTGGGGTGTGATATGGATGGAAATATACATACAAGCTTCAAGCTGTTTTTGCAAGTATTCCATGTCCAACTGTGCAGCTGTCAAAATGTCCATTTGACCATTTCATTTTAGGTAAGAATGCCTATTTGACATGCAGGTGGAGGATTTTCATATGAAAGAGTTATAATGATTTGATCAAAATGACAGTAATGAATAAGAATACGCTTTTTGTGTATTAAGGGATGAAAAAAAAATCTAATAAAAAATCAAATCTGTTATTCAGTATCCACCTCACTAAGCCCCTGCTATCAATCAGAGGCAATTATTTCCTAATTATCTTCTATTTTATGCAGTTTATGTGTATTCAGAGTAGACACAGGGTTATAAATTGAATACATGTTAACTGAGTGAAAGCAAGAGCAACAATATAAAACACTTATATGAATACATATAACCGTGAACACACACCCAGAGCAGTGGGCAGCCAATGCTGCAGCACCCAGAGAGCAGTTGGTGGCTCGGTGCCTTGCTCAAGGGCACCTCAGTCGTGATATTGAGAGTGGAGAGAGCGCTGGTTATTCATTCCCCCCACCTACAATTCCTGCCGAACCTGAGACTCGAACAGCAACCTTTAGGTTACGAGTCCAACTCTCTAACCCAGGGGTCATCAAACTTGATCCTGGAGGGCCAGTGTCCTGCAGAGTTTAGCTCCAACTTGCCTCAACACACCTTTCCTGGAAGTTTCAAATATACCTAGTAAGACCTTGATTAGCAACTTCAGGTGTGTTCAATTAGGGATGGAGCTAAACTCTGCAGGACACCAGCCCTCCAGGACTGAACTTGGTGACCCCTGCTCTAACCATTATGCCACAACTTTTTATATGCATGTGCATATAAATGTATAAAGGTACAGTATGTGTGTGTCTTTTTACATTTTAATGCATTTTATTGCAAATATATACATATAGGTATTCTTAAATTGACTAATTAATCTACTTTATTAATCGACTAATAATTTAGGAAATAATAAAATAAATTATTATTATTAAAATAATAATAATAATGGTCTCAAATCCATGCAAGAAGTGCAGTCATTGTAAGAGGGCAGTGTTGTAGTCAATAGCTCATTGTTCATTTACCCCAGGGCCCTCTAAGTGAATCTGTAATATATGCAGGTTCTTCACTTCATTCTATAACAGTTTTAGCCAATTGATTTTCAGCTTTGGCTATGCCTTAAATCCAGCCAGGGGAGCCCAACCGTTCTGGCCACAACACACAGGTTGCCCTGGGTGACAGGTGTGGAGAATAGCAGTGGGAAAATCAGCCTTTATTTGACAGTTAACAACAACACTCCAACTATCCCACAATCCCTTGTGTGTGAGAGCAGGCTGATCGTGTGCACGGATGGAAGCAGACAGGCAGATTTGATGGAAACCCCCACCATATCGCCTCTGCTTTACCCTTCATTCCGTTGTCATTCGCTGGGATGTCCTCTCCCCCTGACCCCTGTCTGCTTGTATGCAAACCTCGCTAAGACGAATTAAACTTTGGAAGATTAGGCCTTTGCCTTGTCACTCTTTATTCGTGCTTAAACAAGTTATTACTTTTAGGAAAATTAAATAAGCCAGCTATTAATTAATCGACACGCTGCTTTTGAGAGGACAGAAAAGGGTAAAAACAGGCAAACAATAAAAAACAAGTCCATAATCAGTGCTGTTTCTCCTGGCTGGGCTAACAGCGGCTCAAAATAACATGTGGTTGGACACAGCAGGAGGACGAATAAGAGGCACTGCGCTGTCTAATGGCAGAAAGCAGAAAAGATAGCCAGTAGCCACAACACTAAAGAGTTACATTAGTGAGTAACCACAAGAGCAAGACACAAGTAAGATGTGCAGAAATGCTTCACTCACTGTTGCATACAGCATAGGCCTATACAGTTTTGCTCTAAAATCTACTTATGTAAGTCTTGTTATGCAAATTCAGGGTTCAGTTGTGTACCACAAATAAATCATGGCTATCAAGATGAGTCACTATTCAAATGATCTTAAATCAAACAAAGAATCAAACAGTCTTACAACTTTACCCTGTTAAACTACAATTTAACACAGAGCAAGACTGATCTAATGGATATTCATTTGGGAATCTAACGATTGGGTCAGGCGTGCAAGTCCTGCTCCACATTCAAACATTCCCACTTAGCTGGTGGTTTGCTTGTGGCATCAATGTATTGATGAAGGTTTAAATTTAGACTTGTTCCATTGCCAGTTTCAATACATGCTGTACTACATAACTAAAAAGATACTGGGTGAATTAATACTAGCCAGCACAGAAAATCTATTTCCAGAATGCACGTTTTTCAATCACCTAAAACGTTCTGTGACTTATATATAATGCAATTAACATCAAGCACACAAAACGAAAAGAACGTGCAAAGAAGTTTTGCTTTAATTCAGTTAGATTTCTGTTCTGAATACCGATACATTTTAATTATTATTTAGAGTGAGGGGAACTATATAATGTACAGAGATATTTTGTCTTATTTACTGGTATTTTACATTATTTCTGAAAATAATAATAAAATGTGACTTACACACAAATGCACATCGTGTTTTTGTTCTCTTAGCAACTCAGTTTTGACCTGGTGTGAATTGCAATCAGATGTGACTTTTTTTCTGGAACATACGGACATACAGATGACATCTATTGACATGACCATATCAAATAAAAATCATTGGCCATGTGATTAATATTGGGTTACTGCATGCTAAAGCGGTAGTTCACTCAAAAATATAAATTCACTCATTGTTTATTTGTTCCAAACCTGTATGACTTTTTTTTTTCGGTAAATCACATAAAACGATTAATTGAAAACGTCTCTCTTTTTTGTCCGTACCATTCAAGTAGATGGGGATAATGTTGTTTTGGAGATCTCTGACTATTATTATACAGACAAAAGTCTGTTATTCCTTCAAAATATCTTCTTTTGTGTCCCAAAGAAAAACGTAAGACAGATTTGGAACAACATGAGGGTGAATAAATAATGATCTTCTGCAATAACACTTTACAGTTTTAGACTGTACACATTATTCGTATATACATATATATATATATATATATATATATATCATTAATATTACGTCCATTAGTTTTGTAACATATAGGCTTCCATGCTTCATGCAGTACTGCATGTCATTACAGTCATAGCTGCATAATGGCCAAAGCCTGCTAGACATATACAGTATAGGTGGCCTTCAATAATGTGAGCATGAACATATTTCGAAAGCAAATCAGGTTACAGAGTTCATTCTTAGAAAATTCCACTTACATCATTTGACTGGACTGAGGAATTTCCAATCTTAAATTCTACTCTATTTCATAGACATGGTCCCTTTTACATGACGCTGTGTTCATTTTCACCACTCTCACTGGCACAGAGGAGCAGTTTAAATGAAAAAAAAAATTCCGTGCTTACGTACCACAACGCTCTTTGCCAGAGCATCGCATCCCTTTGCCAAAGCTTCACTTACGGCCTAAATGAGTTCTGAGCAGAGTCAGGGAGTGCCATCGTTTGGACCGTGTCCCATTGGCCTACATCTGTTAAACATGGAACTTATCTGATCCGCAAAAATCAATGTCCTCGCCTGCTGACCAAATTTGCTCTCCCGACTCTGCCAGCCAAGGAAAGGGGGGGAGCGGCGTGTGTCATTTTGCAAACCTCCACATGTTGGCACGCTGTGTTTCAGTATGCATCAGCTACACAGAATCTCCTTCTGGCTTAGGGAGATAAGCACACGGAGAAAGGCTGTAGCTCGCGGCTAAATCAACTAGGGTAAGCTGCATAACATCTTCCACTCATGAATGTTTTAAAGTTGAGTTCGTCTGTGCACAAGCTGAATCATTGAAGATGAAGCAAGGGTGTAGCGTTTGATTGTGCTGAAGGCCTAAACAACTGCCTGTGAAGAAGAAAAGCGAACACAAAAGCCTTCTGTAGGCTAGATACAGACAAATGGACAGATGAAAAAGGAGCAAACTCAACTGATCAGTGTCCATAGGCCATCAAAGCACCCTAAGTCTTCATAAAAATTGGACTGAACTTACATCAGTGTTGATTCAAGAACGCTTTGGAATTGCTTCGGTACATTGCACGTTCTTCCACAACGATCAATGATTCGCCATTCAGCATCATGCTTTTAGCTAGAATAAGACTTAATCGCTGCACAGGAATCCAGCCTGATTGGACAAGCCTAATGAAATTAGCCAGTGCACTGACAAGTGCAACTAGACTTCAGTTTAATTTGTGTGATAGGGATTGGTCTGAGTTGATTTTTGTAACAAGAGTACTTCAATGAACCTCTATTCCAAGTTTCATTGTGCCATAGAAAATTAATAACTGTAATTATGCCTATAGGACTTTTGACAGAGGAGGAGAGAACACAGCTATAAATATAAAAGTCTGCCATTAGCACAGCCTCCCACACTTTTCATAGTCTTTTCCTTGCCCTCTTTCTTACCACTGTTTCCTTCTTGCTCATGTATGTACAAATACATTTACGCTATTTACACTACCATTCAGATGTTTAGGATAAGATCTTTTTTTTTTGGAATGAAATTAATACTTTTATTCAAGAATGCATTAAACTGATCAAAAGAACTTTATAATGTTAAAAACATGTCTGCTTCAAATATATGCAGTTCTGAACTTTCTATTTATTGAAGTATCCTGAAAAAAAAAAAAAAAAAGTTTCACTGCTCCCACAGAAATATTAAGCAGCACAACTGCTTTTCTCAGCATATTAGCATGACTTTTGAAGGATCACATGACACTTTCTGCTGAAAATTTAGGAATAAAATACATTTTAAAATATATTAAATTAGAAAACAGCTCTTCAAAATTGTAATAATATTTCACTGTATTTTTTATTATTTTTCCTGTATTTTGAGCAAATAAATACAGCCTCAGTGAGCATAAGAGCTTTTGAAAACATAAAAATATGTTAAAATATGTTAAAAACATTAAAAAAATATATTAATAACCTCATACTTTTGAACAATAGTGTAGTTGGACATACAATGGATGATGAGCTGAAATCATACTTAAAGTTATGACTAAAAGTAGAGCTGTCAATGATGTAGAATTGAATTAACCACATTAGATGCTGATAAATTAATCACAATTAATCATTCTACTCAATTCAATATACACTCACAAAAACATTAACTGCTCCAATAGTAGGAAAATTCCATACTACGTGATTTACATAGGGGTCATAGCATTATAATTTTTTTTAATCGTGGTATAATTAATCATCCTAATTTATTACACTAAATTGACAGGCCTACTAAAAAGAATAAAAATCTTTCAGCGAGACCCCTGCAAAAATTAGATCTCACTAGAAACATACTCACAGGCAAATGTCATACTGCACAAAATCATTTTCATTATTAATGAAGAAGAACTGAGGGACACAGAAGAAAGAAAGGAAGAATGAGAGAGAATATTTTTTTAAGGAAAGATTCTCTCCTCTCCGTCCAGAAATCAGTGGAGGGAAACTTCAATCATGCTACAAAAGTGAATAAATGTATGGCTGGAGTGAACTGCCCTCAGGCCTGCATTCTCTCCCGTCTCAATAAGCTTTTAGGACCACAGTCGAGAGAGAAGCGCATAACTGAGATGAGCTGAATTTTTGAGGACAGCAGCCGGCTTTAATTTAGGAGAAACAAACGCACACATCCACACGCTCACAAACATGGGGGGAAAAATATTCTGCCTTATCTGCCATCATTAGAGACCTTTGATTTCTCTTTGAAAAGAACAGCAATATTTATGGTTTGGGGTGATTCATACTATAACATGGAGAAAAGGCAGGATTGTGGAGAATGTGGGATGAATATGGATATCCTCTATCCAGTATTTTCCTACCAACCGAACAAAATGACTGAGCTTATTCCCAGTAAATATCCCTGTTTGATTCTGAAAGAAAGTGGGCGAGAGAGAGAGAATCATTCCAAAATTCACAATATTAGAACAAAAAAAGACCAAGAATAGCCACCAAAACCAAGGGGAAAACAAGACAACAACAAAAGAGCAACTGAATTACAGAATATATTTAACAGACGTCTCAACTGAATGGTAATGATGCTGGTTATCTATTCAAAGCAAAGAGGCAGGAGTTTAGAGACACTGAAGTCATTTTTGCAGATGTGTTTTTCCCTGGCAGTTACGCTTTAAACAGCAGACAGAAATGAGATTGCACATTTCCTTTATTATAAAGCCACCTCGCTGACACTCTGTGAGTCTCAGGCATGTGTCCATATTATATGCAAAGTGGCATGCATTTATTTCTGTGCCTATATTCACAGGTTATTCACTTGCCTGCTCAAATAGAGCAAGTCTGCGTAACAGAAGCATTCAGACATGCAAGTAGATATTCGCTATGGACACTATTTTAACCACACTATTGAGCTGAACTCAGCAGAAATAAACACAATCTTTTACAATAAAGGCTGAGTAAAAATAAAATACTGGAGCCAACTACTCACTCATTGTCTGTAAAAAAAAATCCTACAGGTTTGGAAGACACGAGGGTGAGTAAATGATGGTAGATTTTTAATTTTGGAGGGGACTATCCCTTTAAGATGTAAATTTGATTATCCATTTTATAGTTTATGAAACAGAAGTTATATCATGCCTATGCCAGCCATAAATGTTGCATCAAAAATAAATTGCTCCTATTATAATCAATGAAGCAGTATATTCCGAAAGTCTTCATTGCAGAGTGTTATAATGCTACTCAAGTTAAATAACTCTAATAAATATAATATATTTAAATACATTCTGAATATTACATCAGTGCCATGTAGGGATGTATCTGGCCTAATTCAAAATATTATCTGTTGTTTCTAACCATATATATATATATTTACAGTTCCAGTGCAAGGTGTTAGACTCAAGGCGTTACGGTACAATGCATTGCAACACATTATCAATAGTGAAGACATGGTGTTACACACCATGACAGATTAGAGAGGAAAAGACAAGTGTTAGGATGCGAAAGCTAACGAATGCATATTAAAAGTTGATAATTTTCACATACCAGCGCTCACCCACAGATATTGAATCGAGTCGTTACTGTTGAGTGTCATATTGCTGAATCTGTTTTTGCAGTGCTGTCTTTCTTTCTGTCGTCCAAGAGCCTCGAAGGAGAAAGGAGGTCAGAGGAGGGGTCATTCAGAATGACAAAATGTCATTGCACTGCCTTGCCTGAGCCCTAGTGCCCTTGCTCCGGAAAAAAAATAAAACAATAAAAAAAACCTTTAAGTATATGTGTGTGTGTGTGTGTGTGTGTGTGTGTGTGTGTGTGTGTGTGTGTGCGTGTGTGTGTGTGTGTGTGTGTGTGTGTTTAAAAGTGTGTTTAAAAGTGTGTTTAAAAGAGTCCTGAAACCACAGGCAGCTTTGGGCACACTTACAAAGAGTGTTGGTGTGTGAATATAAGATTAGATCACCAGAAGGGTGACGTGTTTGTGATGGTGTGTGTGTGTGTAACCTGCATGCAAACATATGGCTGTCGGACATCTTGTTTTGAGAGAGACCATATGCTGGTTTTGGTCATGATGAGCCTTTTTCCTCTCTTTTTCTACAGCACAGCACACATTATACAGTCTCTCATACACACACGCTCACAGGATTACTATTCTACAGTATCTAGGGAGCCAACATCTATCCCTCCTCCACAGAGAGTAAGCTACTCTTATCTTAGCAGGTCAGGGATGCACAGGCTGCGATATATCCCAGACATTCACCTTATATTGATCTGCCAACCCAGCATCCTCCTCTTTCTTCACCTTTCCCAATGGAACACTCAAAAGCTCCAGAACACAGATGAGGAATCCTTTCCATGGTAATTGTATTTTCCCCTCAAATACAGTAGTTGCTACTGTTTATTTTTAATATATGAAACAATGAAACAGAAATTTAATAAAATTGTTTCTTGCATGGAGATCACATATAGATTGGTACAGTAGTTAGTTAGTCAATTTATCAAATATTATTGACATTTTTATTCAGACTGTGCACACAAACTCTAGTCTTTAAGATTGACTATCCATACTGCCATTCTGTAAGTGGTAAAACTGGATCTGTTTGCTTAGCATAGTCAACATGCAGTATATCTACATTGGTGGCTATGGTAATGATGTAAGCGTCAGCACAATTCCGAGAGACTTTCTCATGAAACAACTGAGGGTAGCTGTCACTGACTGGCTGTCAGTAGGCAAACAGGACAGAAAGCTGAAAGTTTTCCTGTGCTTACATATATGATGACAACTTGCTGTGGTGCTGAACTGACAATGTGGATGACAGAACATTTTACAGCATTCATGCTGACATGCTTGTTCATTCCTATAGTGAATATCACGTAGTTCTCCATATGAGGAAAGCTTGAGGGATAATGAGTGTATTTGAGTATCTTCAGACAATAATGTGCATGCTACATAGGCAGCATGTTCTGAATGGCAAGAATAGTTACTTAAAATCCATTTAGAATCATTTAATTAACAAACAAACAGACATACAGATGTAGTTTTTGTAACATCAAATCCCATTTTTTTTCCAACACAAAATAGTGGTGTTTAATTACTTAATGATTCAGCATTTTTGAATGAATCGGTTGAGTGAAATATTCAATGAATCACTCTTAAAGACATTTAACAACACTTTTCAACAACTTGAAGCCTGCAGAAAGAGCCACTGAAATATCCACACCACTAATACACAGACTTAAAATATGCCTGGAACAAACACAATGTAATCTGTGACTTTAAAAAAATATCAGTGCTTTTCACCAATCAGATTTGAGGACTAAAACATATAAAGTGTAATGAACAGAGATAAAATGTGTTAGACAAGTAATGTTTTGTTAGAAGAGGCCCTTGACCTTACAAACAGCATCTGAAATCCAAGGGCATGAAACAAAAAAACAATAACTACAATAATGTTCTCACTAAATCTACATCCAGTGCTGAGACAAGAAGCTATTCTCTCATTAATTTAATCGTCATGAAGCTAGGCTGGGATGCTTTATGCCGCTGTTGTTTAGGGGAACATATTAAAACAGTTGGCTTCCCATCCTGCCTATAAGAGTGCAGTCATGCGAATACGTTTTGACCTTTTTGAACGATTCTTCCCCTCAATGGGACACATTTAGCTTTCAGAACTGCAATATGATTGTTATGTTTACTGCACTACTGTGTGATGTCTCTGTTGTTATCCTTCTCTTGTTTTTCTTCTTATTCTCTCTCTCTCTCTCTCTGCCACTGTAGCATCATTTCATGCTCCAAATTCCAAATTTACCATCATTATCTGAGAAAATGGAAAGACAAAAAAGCAGCATTGCTTTCATTTAAGATTTTTTCTCTCCACACTGAACATGAAAACAGAACTGAGTTCTGCATTTGATCTGTATGTTGATTAACTCCGGAAGACACAAACTTCAGGAGATAAGTCAGATCTACCATCATTCCATATACTGTTCACGTAGTAAAATGGCTTGCTGTATTAAACAGAGTTAATACAAGCTAAATCTAATAACGCATCGGGCAAGTATCTCTCAAGTTAGACTGCCTTCTATTCTATCTTCTCAGAGGCTGAAATGAGATAAGATAACCGAAAAATACACTAAAATAGTTCCAAAAGAAATCATAACACGTGTCTTTTTAGTGAATAATATTACAGTAAAAACTGAGCAGTTTTGGAGAGAGAAGAAATAGATTTGTGTCAGTATGCTATTGTTCTGGGTCAAACCCCACGTTGGTCTAAATCAGTGGTTATTGCTTCAAGACCCAGATTTTACACCGGGAATCAAATGCTGACCCAACACACTTACAACATAGCTTAATGTAGAAAACAGCATAAAAATGTAAAATGTAACATTTTTGTTAAACCATAAACAACAGTGGAACTGTGATTTGTTTGCCTAACACATGGAACAAACAATAGGCTAAATATTAGCTATATTATCATTAGTATGTTACTAAGTGAAAAATGAATTTGCATCATGAAGTTTGACTAAAAAGCATTTTCCCCCTTACTTTTAGGTTTATAAGCCTAATTATTACGTTTTACTTTTCATCCTATCAGTGAATTATTATATCGATTAGCATTTAGCATATATTCCCTCCTGTTTATGACCCAATTGGAACATCTTCAATATATTTTTCAGCTGGCTGAGAGATAAATCTCTTACCTAAAATATAGTTGCAAAAGCAGGCTAGATTAAAACTTAATTTACAGCTAGTGTATCAATCAGCACTACCTTCTAGAGTACGAACGCCCACCTGAACTAACAGAATATGGAAACCGATCAAGGCACTGGGCCCAAAGAATCCCCATATGCTCTCTATCACTTCTGTTTTTGTCTTTTTATTTCTTCTCCTCCACCAAGAAAAGGTGCACACAGAATCAAGCGCTTTCAATATTTAAGGTGAAATATAAGAAGTGTGTATTGCATGTGTGTGTGCTGCCGAACTTGTTTGATTCATTATTAAACACAATCCATTTTTCTCTCTGCTACTGAGAGTGGGCAAAGCTCCCAGCTTTAATTCCCTTGCATTGCAGATTAGAAGCTGAATAACAATAGAAACGAGTGAGAGGGCATAAGAAAGTGCACAATGCCATTATTACTTTTCTCTTTTTCCTCACATCCCTTCAACTCTGTATCTCACCTGACAGGAAGTACGGTGCTAATGTTTGCTGCTGAAAGACGGGGAACAGCCTATCATGTTCTCTGAGCTCGGCACAATGCATGATGCTTTCTAGCTCTCTCTAGCAGACTGTCGAGGACGAGTTACTGTTATGATTCCTTCAATTTGGCTTTGGGGTCTTATGAGGTAACATAGTAAGGTAGGAATGAAATAGGAATGGTTGGAAAAGGAAAAAAACAGTAGATGATGAGATGAAACTACGTCCTCACTGGACTTGCTGATTACAAAGTGGTTTTGAGGAGAAAATAACCAAGATGGGCTCAAAAGCCACAGGAGCTCTAACAAGCAAATGCGCCCAAGTCACTATTTTCAACATTGCACCCGACCAAGTGACACTTAATCTGTACGTAGAAAAACAAGAAAAAAACATAAACAATATTTGTGACTGCTATCTCCGCTCTATAAACCTTAAGGAAAGAGCTTTTTTTAAATGGAAATTAATGCCATTTTCCTCTTGAGTCACGTACAGTAGCTCACTCCACTGCTGATAAAGGCTAGCATGAGCATAAATATGCATTTCATAAGACCTCAAAGGCGACATATCTTAAAAAGCCTTAACACTGGTAGTTTTATATACACACGTACAATGGTTTAAGAGGTTGAAATGCCATAACTACTGAAAAACTACAACAAAAAATGTTACTTGAGCACCAAAGCAAAGCATGTTACAATGATTTCTAAAGGATTATGTGAGACTGAAGACTGGAGTAATGGCTGCTGAAAAATCTGCTTTTCTGTCATAGGAATACAATACATTTAAAAAGAAAAAAAAAGAAAACAAGTTATTTATTATTTATTTATTAAAAGTTATTTAATTGTAATAATATTTGACAATATTACAGTTTTTGTACTGTATTTTTGTCCAAATAAATGCAACCTTGGTTTTACAAAAACAAAAAAAATCTTACTTGGACAAATGTCTCATTAAATCTATGATAATTATTGCGTTCATCATTCTAAAATATGAGTAACAATCAAACATCAGCCCAGTATGTACCATGAAACTATCATTATTATTATTATTTTTTTTACATAAATTCTTATGGAATATGAGACATAATGAATTATGAGATGTAATGAGTGAAAAAAGGTATATCAGTTAAACGGGATATTTTTTATTGTGCAATAGTTTGTGAAAAATATTTAATTGTGTGCAATTTAATTTAGGATACATACAATTCTAGAAATTAAATCAGCTTTAGCAATACAAATATGATTTATTACTAAAATGTTTAACAAGTAATTTCACTCATTGTCATTTCCATCACAGGCAGTTATCAAACACAACGCATGATTTAAATTTTGATGGAAATGTATATTTTTCTATGACTGTTATAGTTAGAAAAGTATGAGTTGAAAAGTGTTGTCTTAAGAAAATCCACAGGGCCAAAAGTGCCCATAGTTGAAGAAGATGGAATGATTAAAAGAACAATTGAAAGCTGATGGTGATAGAAATAATAGTTTCAGGGGTTGAAAAGAGGACAGAGAAGAGGCAAAGATAATACATGAGAGTGGTCTGAAGGACATGTCAGCATGACCATGGTTTGTGTGTGTGTGTGTGTGTGTGTGTGTGAAATATCAACACAATGTACTCATGACTGTTTGTGTTTTGTGTGTCAGAGCTCTGAAGGCCGATGTGTAGATCTGACCGCTGTGCTGCTAATTAACCAGGACAATACTTCTACTGGCTGCACACTGTGTGATCGCTCCACGGTACACATCTTTACACACGTAACGCACACACACACACGCACCTGCTGCGGGAAATCGCCCACAGAGAGATCCACCACAGAGGAGCAAAGTGTCCCCTGATAGCACTGCTAGCACTCTCACACACACATAAACTACACACACACAGTCAAAACCTTGACTTCAAATGGTAACAATCACACCTGTGAAGCCACTGGATATTAATTTTAGCCTCTGAAATAGCTGATAACTTAATATAAATGCATATCTGAAATACATGTCAAGATTTTAATCTGAATATATTATTGCCGTTATCTTAAAAGTTATCAGTATGCTACTACATACTGTAATACGAAAAAAAAAAAAAAAAAAAAAACAACAAAAAGTCTTTCACTTGCTAAAAAACCTTGGCAAAATATTGAAGATATTATCTTATGCTCAGGGGTATATACACTTATTACAAAAGATGTTCTCTTGAATGAGTCCGGCTAGCGAAAGCAAGTAGCAAATTATTCATTGGCAGTGTGCCTTTAAACAAAGGCTACTGGCTATTTAAAGCTGACTTTAATAGTTTATGGTAAACAACTTTATTCAGTCTCAGCTGTAGAGGGGGAAAATATGTATAAATATAATTAGGCTAGAAATAAAGTTTTTGTTAGTCAATACTGACCAATACTGACACAGCAGTTTTGGCTCAACCAATCGCATGCATTTAGGGCGGGACTATCTTTTTGACTAACCAATGGCAGATGGAGGAGTGTTCAACTAATTTAAAAAAAGCACTGTTTCTTCTGACTGAAACAAACTGCATTTGACAAACCATTTCATGGGTTCTTTAAGGTACAGCTTGACAGGAGAGAAAGGAATAAAGTCCTTTGTTTCAACACTCTTCCGCTGAAAGCAATACTATTTTCAGTTCAAATTGAATTTGTTCTTTGACATTTAGGAATGAGCAAGACTTTGGCACACAGACTTTGACCTCAGATCAGAATGTAGAGGTGTCCGGTAACTGTTTGCAGGGCTTTTCTTCACAAATGTGCGCCCACGTCCTCTGTGCTCTAGAATAACAAGTGCCCACGGGTATCAGTGGCACACTCATGCCAGTTCAGGCCATGCCAGGGCAGGGCGGCCTAACTGGGGCAGAAACACATTTGCCCTGTGGCTCACCAGAAGCCCCATCCAAAGAAAACACGACCACACACAAAATCCTATACCCTCATCCAAAAGCACTAGGGGTGTAAGAAATAAACTGGTTGTGAGTCCATGTGTGTGTTTGTTTCCCGGACTCCATTATAAATTCAGTTGTACACCAATGCTAAGCACCACCACCAAGCGAGGCTGTGTTAGCCGCCGCACCGCTATAACAAGGCAGCTCAGTAATAGTCTCCCCTCTGACCCACATGTGGCTAGAACAACATAACACAGGAGGAGAGACAAACAACAGCTAATCCTCTGCGCAAACAACAGAACTGCAATGGAGCCCATTAATAAGAGAGGATTAGCCACCGCTAACTCTAACGAGCGTCCTTGCCACAGGAGCACATTTCCTCTTTATCAGATATCTGCTTATCTCTGGCTGTCCCTCACTCCCTCCTCTACCTGTCTGTCTATCATGCATAGCCCTGTAAAGCACAGGCACAGAGGAAAAAGGTTTGCTGAGACCAAAAACAATTAAGGGGATATGGAGAGCGGTGGGAGACAACAGGACAGAAGTGAAAGAAAACAGATGGAGTAGAACTTTGACAAATAAGGTGAAGAAAAAAGACTGGCATCTTGTACAAAAACACTGACTTCTTTTCTCCCATATGTGACTTTATACCTCACATTATGATTTTAAACCTAACATGTGTTATTTTGTTTCTCATAATTACGACTTAATATCTTACAATGTGACTTTTTTTCTCCTAATTTATACCACGCAATATGACTTTATACCTCACAGTTGTGACTTTGTTTCTTATAATTGTAACTTTACATCTCACAAGGTGACTTTTTTCTCATAATTGCAACTTTATACTAGACATTATGCCTTTATACTGTATCTCATCATTTAGATTTTTTTTTTTTTGGTTTGTTTTTTTCCTCGTAATCACGACTTTATTTGGCACTTTGTCTTTCACATTTGTGACTTTCTCATTCGTAAATGTGACTTTAAACCTTACAATGTGACTTTTTTATTGTAATTGTGTCTTTATACCACACATTATTCCTTCTTATCTCACAGTTGTAACAGTGTTTCTCATAATTGCGACTTTACTGGGCTCTGTGCCTTTATACTATTATCTTGCATTTGGGACTTTTTTTTCCCTCATAATTGTGACTTTTTACTGTATATTATGACTTTATATCTTGTATTTGTGAGTTACTCAGAATTGCGACTTTACAGCCCGGTTTCACAGACAATGCTTAGACTAAACCAGGATTAGGCCATAGTTCAATTAGGACATTGAAGTAATTTTTATGAACATACTTAGAAAAAAAAAAAAACAATGCTGGTGTGCATCTTGAGACAAAACAAAGGCACTGATATATTTTAAGATCAGTGCAAGTTTCTTTCAGTTGAAACAGCTCAGACTTACATTTTAGTCGAGGATTAGTCTTAAACCTGGTCTGTGAAACCGGGGGTAAATCTCACAATTGGGAATTGTTTTCATGAATAATCATGAATTTATTTTGCGCTTTGTGACTTTGTATCTCACATCTGTGACTTTTTTACATGTAATTGTGACATTATTCCTTACAATGTGACTTTGGTTTTCGCAAACTGTGACTTTATATATCACAATATGGCTTTTTTATTGTAATTGCAAACAACACCTATACAATATCTTACGATGAGGGTTTTTTTTTTTTCAGAATCGAAACTTACCATACACTTTGTGTTACTGCTTAATTATATAAAAATATGACTTTACTTCTTATTGTAAACTTAACATCCTGATTTATTGGAAGCAGAGACAGATAATTTGTTTCCTTATTGCGACTCAATCAATCAATAATAATTAAGCATATGCATAGATGAGTCATCCACAATAAAATCAATAGTATACATTTAAAAAGAAAACTAAATAGATAGAGTGATCTAGATCTACTTTGAGACAAACTGGTCTCCATAAAAAGATGATGGAACATGTGAAGTGAGTCAAACAAAATCTGGACTGAAATACACACATTTAAAATGAAATGGATTGACAAAGAAACAGCCAATTCCAGTCATTTGAATGACATTCTGGATCATTCAATGTAATCTTTGCTTAGAGTACAATATAAGTTCCATGGTATATGGATATGCTAATCAAACAGTGCCACAGTATTACCACCTGACACAATGCTACTACAAAAATAAGTCAAATTTGCGTATGCAAAAGGATGGTACAGGACAAAAGAGGGATGCATGACAGTCTGTGGAGTGTGAGAGATGGAAGGTAATTTGGAAAACAGTGAGGATGGAGGTGGAGAGAGTGGATTATGCTGTGAGCTGGCACTGTCAGGCTTGGCTAGGCTGGCACAGAAGCACAGCACTATAATAAGCACCCTCTGTTTGCCCAGCGCTAGGCCAGCATTGTGCCAGTTCGGGTGGACGGGCCAAAACGACCCACAAAACACTAAAGACCTCGCTAATGGGATTCTCTTTACAGTCAGGCATGTCCTTAGCCAGCTCGAGCAGGGCACAGGGATGTAGTTGTATGAGGACCCCGGGGGGATATAGAGATCTGAGAATAGCGTGGCCATGTCTGTACAGCTGAAACTAGAACACATCTGCGCTAGAGGTGTTAGAAATGGGCTGAGCGTGTGAGTTTGCCTATACTGATTGATTGTGTGATAACAGGTAAATGCCCTGTTCAGCCAAACACTGCCTCGCACCATCTGTCTGAGAGCATACACAGTCTGTTCACGTGGGCAGTGCCCTTAAGACAAACATACAAATGCAGACGCAAATATACAAACATGCTGCAAAGACTTAATGTTCACTCAAGCCTACTTATTCAGACAAAATGATTGTGTGTGTGTGTCTGGAGGTCTTTCGCCACAGGGCAGCACCTGGCATGTCAAACAGAATTTTAAAGGCAAAAAGTAAAATGTTGCTGCTGCTTTACTGCTTACATTGCTAGCAGATTGAATCTAAAACATCTGATCTATCACTCTGACAGCATTTATACTCACACTATGCTTTAAGTAAACTAAACCTGATTAGGGCTGAAAAGGAAAAATTATCTGCTTTATATAATCGATTTATGTGGTGTTTTACGTTTTTTAATTAGTGACTTCTAGTCATGACATTTAACAATATAGTTTTGTGCTATATTTTAGATTCTTAAACAGTATTATTTTACAGATTTGCATTTTTAAAACACTATTATGTTGAATCCGAATATTTACAGTCTAAATAATAAGAATAAAAATATCTACTGCTTGAAAATGAAATGTCTGTCTTTAAAAAATATATATATGTTTGTTGTAGTTCACATCTAAAACTCAAATTTACAAATTTAAAACTATAAAATGCGTCATAAAACAATAATTTTTCTAATACTCAGTTACTCAATTTAAAACTATAAAATATTGCAAAAAAAAAAAAAAATTGTCATTTAAAATTTGGATTTGCGAAATGTGCACTTTCTGTCATTAGACTAGCTCCGTGGATGTTTATTTTATGATTATTTAGTTCTTCAAAAAGAAAAAGAAAGTGAGAAGCTGGATCAGATCCATTTTAGTTTCTCTGGAGGAGCTGTACCTCTGGTGGACAATGTTATTTATCATGATGTTAATTAGGTCTGCAAGTTATGTTTTAATTAAATTCAGTGGCGCCTTCCATTTAAAATGTCTCCAGTCGCTCGCTGACATCACCGCTATCTCTCACAGCCCACTCGTACACACATGCGCGTATAAGCGTGATGTGTTTGTACAAAGTGTGAGTGGAAAAACAAAAACCACGTCTTTCATCTTGTCATCAGTCTCTGCCTGAATTAGAACGTGGAAATAGAGTTGCAGTTTCCCTAGGATGTGTTTTGCGATTATTGCTACTATGCCCACTCAAGCAAAACACACACACACACACACACACACACATACACACACACACACACACACACTTGCACCTTCACCCTCCACTTCTAATGATCCACTCAATGTTATTTTGAACCTTAAATACCACTCAGATAGAGAGCTAGCTGTAACAATAGGTCTTCTGATTTTTTCCTGCTGAATAAAAATGTGACATTCTGTTTCTCCTTGACCACCTTGCGTACTGATATGCTAATGCTGGAGTGTTGTTCTTTTCTCTCTGAGAAACAAAATAAGATTGTTGATTGCTGCAGACTGTAAAGGGAAAAAGCAAACATAAGAGCTGCCTACTTCAAAAACTAATTTACAGTGCACCAACATAACAATTCATGTGTTTTTGCATTATGCGGTTTGTCTTTTATCAGCACTTGGCTTCTTTTGCAGTTGTCATATTTGACATCCTCAGTTTTGAATGTTAAAACACTGAAAACAAACTTTACTGTGTGTGTTTGTGAAATATACATATATACTTTGTGTTTATATTGTTATAATTTAAAATAGCTGTTTTCTATTTGAATAACGTTTAAATTAACGTTTAATTTATTCCTGCATTCTTTGATGGATAATGTAGCAATGCAAAAGTCTTCATACATATATACAGATTTCAGACATATATATATATACATATATAGGGGAAGTCGTGGCCTAATGGTTAGAGAGTCGGACTAATCCAAAGGTTGCGGGTTCGAGTCTCGGGCCGGCAGGGATTGTAGGTGGGGAGAGTGAATGTACAGCGCTCTCTCCACCCTCAATACCACGACTGAGGTGCCCTTGAGCAAGTGTGTGTGCACGTTGGATGGGTTAAATGCAGAGCATGAATTCCGAGTATGGGTCACCATACTTGGCCATATGTCACTTCACTTCATATATACAAATAATAATAATAATAGTTTGGCTATATTGTTTATAACACAATGCAATTCATTCATGTTTTATATTACTGTATACCAGGAAATATCATTACACACACACACACACACACACACACACATATATATATATATATATATATATATATATATATATAAGCATCTAATGTCGCCACAGTACTTTTTTGTAAGACAAGTACTTAAATGTCAATCTAAAAACAGCTAGCCTCATGCATTTCAGCTGCTCATCTGTCAGTAAAACTACAGACACAGCAAGCGGATGTTGATAAGTCCATTTATTGTACTAAAAATGGCTGAATACAAAGTACATTCACAAGAACAGCACTTTCTGCTAGACTGTCTGCAGAGCCGACAGAATCTCTATTACTGGCTTAATGTAAGTAAATGACTCATGACATTAATCTAGCTTCCCCATCTACTGCTTTTGTAATCATTGTCTCAGACACACAGAGAAGTAAAATCCCATATGTGATCATAAAATAAGTTTTCACATTACGGACGTACTGTCAGGTGTACCATATATTTATATATATTTGATAAATATCATTCAAAGCTAGTTACATATTTACACATGTTCCCCAAGTAGACACTTGGGAATGTCAATGTCTACAATATTCACATCAATACGTGTTCTCAGTTCAAAGGCAAACGTGTATTTGGTGTCTGTGTTATATTGTGACACAGTCATTGGTGTGAGGTGAAGACGTCATTGCCTTCAGAGCGAGCAATAGAGAGAGAGAGAGAGAGAGAGAGAGAGAGAGAGAGACTGGAATGGAGTTACAGTCACCCAATCTAATTAACAAACACGACTGGCTGACACTTTATGGCACTAAGCTTCATTTAGGTTTGTGAGTGCACATGTCTGAAGAAGTCAAAAAGGAGATAATGTTCTCATCTAAGAAATTTTTGCTCTCACCTCTTTTAAATTAGGGTCTTTTGGAGGGGAGACAAGAATGAGAAAGAGGAGGAAAATGAAGCAAAGTGCAAAGTCTTCTTTTGATTCGACTGCAAAGCAGTCTTTTCCTTTTCTCATAAAACATCCCCTCATTTTTTTTTATGGAGCGAGATGAGAAAGACTGCGAGTTATGGGAGAAAATACTGTTGCTGTATTTGATAAGAGGTCAGAGTGCATTATAGTAGAGCTATTAAGTCCTCTTAGGTGATTTTTCAATGAATGTGAATGGGTCTGACTGTGGCAGAGCAAAAGAGACAGAGAGGAGAAAAGAGAGGAGAGGTTTGGAAAGGAGAGAGAAGGACAGAGGAAAGACATACCTACCAAACCCAGGGTGCAATGATAGTAAGACTCCAAAAGGGTTCAAAGGGAATAGGAGAAGAAAGGAGGAGGGCAAGTCCATACAAAATAGTTCATAGCAAAGGGAAGAAATGCACAGCGGAGGAGAGGCAAAAAAGGAGATATCACAAATCCATTAGTCCAAATTCCTTGCAGTGTCCTTAGATGACAGATATCCACTCCCAAAAAGCTATGGAGGAAAAAAAAAAAAACTGTTGGGGTGGGGGTGACAAACATCAGAGGACAGACGCCCATTTTCAGTTTGCTTTTCCTTTCCAACTTTGTCCATTTGGTTTTTCTCATTGTTTATGTGCAAAAAAAAAAAAAAGTAGTTATATATATTTCAGAGATGAAGAGATATGTGTTATGGCAATCTGTGACAGAGAATCTCCCGCAGAGCAAAAAGAAAAACATTTTGGAAAAAGAAGAATGTTTAAGGCAGTCTTTTTTGGCCGGCCCCCTTCTCTTGGTCAACGCCCGTTACAGCACCTACAAGAGGATAGATACGACTTACTACTCACGTAATGGAACGCAATACATTCCATGCAAAATATTTCTAAAAAAAATGAATATATAAATATTAATAGTGCAATTAAAACATATCTTTGGACGAGTATGTGTAAACAACAAAAGGTGGTGAGAAGAGCAAGGGGGCAAGACCAAAAACCTGCTCTATCCATTTAAAATGTGGACTTCTGCTCCTTTATAGTTTTATTTCTGGCATTTTAACAGTTAATTATTACATTTATTGTGCTGTTATGAACTGTTTTCCATTGCAACTGTACATTCAATCCATTCATGTCACACAGTGCATATACAAAACTTTTTTAGAGGTTATGTTGTCTTTGCAAAGTTCATTCGGAGACTGATTTGAACAAACCTGCCCCCCTAGTCCACACTTGTACAACAGCGCTGCACAGATGGCCCTGTTTTCTCTCCATTCTGTTGTCCATTACAGTATATAGAATGAACGACCAGGAAAAACACAAAACTAAAAAACTAAAAAGTCCCCAGAAAGTTTCCACACAATCCGCATTACTCATTGCTAAGATACAATGTTGAAATGGACTTGTTTGTTGCACGAAACATAGCAAGAGCAACTACAATATTTTCCCACTACAGTTCCTGCTGGCCCACGCTGCTTTTAAAGCCAATGACTGATCCAGAGGTCTCGCACAATGTTAGGACACAGACTCCTCACGCAGTAGGCACAGCTTGCCTACCGGGTGCAGATCAGCAGGAGAAATGCAACTGACATTTCATCTCATCAGTAGGCAATGAGGCACTGCACAGTAACAGTTTCAGCCACTGCTTCACTGTACCCTGCTGACACAAACACCAGCTGCTGCAATCTGTCCAGAGACCAGTGTGCACCTTACGAATCCCGCATGTCACTAATACAGACACAGACTTTTTATCACTGCATTAAAGGCGATGTGCTGGCTTTGTATTCAGGGCTGCCTGCTGCTGACCCATCGTTTGTGATGCGCAGGTGTAAGGTGTGCAAGTTACGTAAGGCAAAGTCTTTTTCATTGATTTTGTGAGATTTATTTAGAAACATTTGAACTTATCTTAAAGAAACAGTTCCCCCAAAAATGTACTGTAGTCATCCTCATGTTGCTCCAAACCTGTATGAATTTCTCTCTTTTGTTGATCACAAATTAATATATTTTGAAGAATATTGCTGATCAAACAGTTGACCTCCATTGTATTTTCCATACTGTGGAAGTCAATGGGTATCGTCAACTATTTGGTTTCCAATATCCACTTTATTTTTTTCTCTCCCCAACAGAACAAAGAAACTCCTACAGGTTTGGAACAACTTGAGGTTAAGTAAATGATGACAATTTTCATTTATGGGTGAACTATCTCTTCAGTGCAGGGTTCAACAATAAGGATGATACATGCTTAATATATATATATATATATATATATATATATATATATATATATATATATTTTTTTTTTTTTTATTATAGATTTGTGAATTTAAGTTGTTAATATTAATTTATATACTTATAAAGTGGTGGCCAAACTAAATCTAGAAGAACTATGGCAACTTCTCCAAGATGCTTCAAGAAACCTACCTGCAAAGCTACCTGAAAAACTATGCACAAGTGCATCTAGGGCAAAAGCTGCTTTAAACGCAAAGCATGTCACACCAAATGTTGATTTAATTTAGTTAATTGCTAAATAAAATCTATTTATGACATTATTTTTGACAGCATCCTCATTTTACAGCATTTTTACACAAGTGCCGAAAACTTATAACAGTTCTGTAGCTTTGCAGGTAGGTTTCTTGAAGCATCTTGGAGACGTTGCCACAGTTCTTCTGGATTTAGTCTGTCCCAGTTTGTTCTGTTTCTTCATGTCATTCCAGACAGTCTGGATGATGATGAGATCAGATCTCTGTGTGGAGCACTGGCTGTTTTCAGACTCCTTGTGCAGACAAAAATCTCACTGGATTATTACAATTAATGGCAAAATGAATGTCTGGAAATGTAATCTAATATTTCCTACTCACACACTACAGCAAAAGATACAAATAACTGACTTAAAACCATTTTTATCTGGTGAAAATACTAGTGTTCTAATAATTTTGGCCGTTTGGACGTTTCTGCACAACAACAACAAAAAAGAATATGAATACAAGAAATGATATCGTCAACATGATCATACTTCTACTAGATGTTTTGTTACGGGTGCACATGCACATATATATTTACAGTCAGTGGTTTATGGCTTCAGATGCACCCAATAGGGCTTTTAGTGGCCTTGCTCAAGCTGTTTTCTCAAATCTAATCACTGAGACAAGAGCCCTTCCCTAATCCTGGTCCTCACCTCTGCCACCTCGACATCTGTCGAAGTGTGTGTATGCAGGCCTGTGAGTGTGTCGGGCAGCATCTGGGCCTAATGAGGCTCACAGCCTGCCACTGTACCCGTTTAGCACCTTCCCATGAGCACCTGCGTCAGAGGTTACCTCCTGACGTGATGTACCGTTGTTATTCTTGCCACAGCAGCCCTTCCACCTCTTGCAATCCAGTGATTTTCACTGCTAAAATAAGGTTTGATACTATGGAGTCACCCCGGAGTCATGTGCACAGGGTTTACACTCCAGTCTTCATAGATGTTACTTAAGTCTGACTGACTACTGTTAGCACCTTTTAGTAGACAGGTACAAAACAAAGTGTTACCATATGCAATACCACACCAAGGTTGCATTTATTTGAACAAAAAATGCATCACATCAGTAACATTGAGAAATAATATTACAATGTAAAAAAAAAAGAGAAATTCTATTTGAGTATGTTTTAAAATTTAATTACAGGTAAATCAGAGGTAATTTATTCCTGTGATGGTAAAACTGAATTGTCATCAGCCATTACTCCAGTCTTCAGTCACATGATCCTTCAGAAATCATTCTCATATGCTGATTTGGTGCTGAAATGTTTCTTATTATTATCAATGTTGAAAAGAGTTGTGCTGTTAAATATTTATTTATTTTTATAATTTTTTTTTTTTGGTGGGTGGAAACTATGAGAATAGTATTAGCAATATATTTACAGTACCGTTCAAAAGTAAGTAAAGGTCAGTAAGATTTGTTTTTTAATTCTTATAAATATATTACCAATATTATTATCAGAGTTTCCACAAAAAAGTCATGAGTCATACATATTGGAGTCAAAAATCAAGAGCACAATTTCCACAGCATAAAAACATGTTGATAAATAAATAACAAATATTATTATTATTATTAGTATTAATATTATAAGACTCATTGTGTTTTCATATTTTCATTTTTGTTATCCACACATTGGTCACCACCTGGAGTTTAAAAAAATAGGTATGCTAGGCAAATTTCTGATGATAAATTTTCTTCTAAGATAACAAAGATAAAAAAAAAAAATGTTTGAATTGTGACAGATGTTTTCTGTTGTAGATGGTTTTAAAACAAATCGAAAACATACAAACTGTTCACACCAGTTCCATTAATGAGGGTCAGATTATATATTTAATTCCATTCAGTGTTAACCATGTCAAATAGCAGTTCTTAATGATGTTACCATCCAACTGGTAAGTTTTATTTACTTGCCAAAGCCTTTTTTTTTTCTTGCACTTGGCAGATGATAAATTTAGACCCTGGCAACATTGCACACCTTGGTATAAATCTTGTCCTCAGGCTATTAGAATTATTCCAGTGTGCTTTCCAGCCATTTCCCAAAAACAACAACCAAAAAAGTGGATGATTTTGCTCAACTGGACAACATTAACATCTATTTGTCTATTATCTATTATTGAAAGTATTATATTGATATAAATAACAGTTAGCCATCTGCTTACAGTGATCCCAGCAAACCCCAGCCAGCTGGTTTAATAAACTACACATTCCATTAAATTATATGGTAAAATTAAAAAACTCAAATTAAAATGAGCAACTCTTCAAAAGCCCAAAATCAAGGAAGATTAGAGCCTTCCAACCTCGTTCTGATTATTAACAATGACGACTCATGGGAACAATCACCATAGCACTTCTGCAAAAAAATATATCGAGCAACCTTTAACAGCAAAAGAGAGTAAAATGTGTATTCTGCCACAGGCAGATGGCCACAGTAAGTGGGAGTGTGACTGCTGTCAGCCTGAGCGAGATGCATTTCTCTGTTGTTAGCACTTTAAATAATTGTGCTGAGGCTAGTGATTATTTGCATAAACACCATTTAAACATAGCTCAAGAGCTCTAATCCCACACCAAACAGTGTGAAAAAAGAGAGATAGGGAATACATTGAGACTCAGAGGGCGTGAAGAGAGATTGCAGTGTGATTTGCTTATTTCCAGGCATTCAAATAAGCATGCTGCAAAATAAAGCAAAGCAAATAAAGGGGATAAATTATCCCCTATATTTTTATTTATTTAGTTTTTTTGTTGCCTTCCCAGAAAACCAATAACTCTGCCTGAGTAAAACAACTAAGCTGTCTGTCAAAAATTGTAATAATGACAATTTTGGATACGGGTCGCCTTTCATTCTCCCTCCTGCTATCTGTCTTTCAGGAGAATAAATGTTGCACTGGCGTCTGCCCGGCAAATGTGATCATACTCTCACTGACGCCTCATTGTTTGTTGATGTCTTTATTTATCTCTTCCCCCATTTGTCTACTTTCTTAAAGCCATTATTCATGTCGTCTAACAATCATAACTGAGCCGCTCATCAGATGGCTGTAAATAAAACCGTCTCTGTCTAACTATGTGCAAACAAAGTGCGGGCCTCGCAACATTTCCATATCCACCATTTCATATCAACAGCTGAATGACTAACTGTGATTTATGACTGCGGAAGTGTCATGGCAACAGATTTTATGAGACGACATGGAACTGATTCGAATCTATAGACAATCTACTGTCTGAGAAATGTTCGGTTTGACAGCAGTGCGACTCTATTGGTTTGCTTTATGACTGGAGTTGGCACCAGGATTTGCTTTAGTGGCCTTTCGATGTCTCAGACAGTCAGCAGCCACTTGGCTCGGCAAAGACCTCAGAAACTCTGAACTTCATAAAGAAGCTGAGAGACATTCAAGGTCCTTCCTTTGTCCAGGCGTACGGCACTTTAGTATATTTTTTTCCATACTGTGAAACATACGGCTTTGTGAGAGACATGTTACGGGTAGTGCGGGGGAGGTTTGAGCGTCGACTGCATGAGCACCATTTGTTATTATCTGCACACAGTGAGAAGACACAGCGTGGATGCACGTTACACACGTGTGCATGCCATGTGCCCAGCGTGGCACATTTAAGCGTAGTGAGGGTACCTTGTACCAGTGGGAGACAGTATGTGTGTGTCAGAGCTAATATGTGTGTGTCTGGACTTGCCTGCCAGAACCCAGTGAGGGTGCCTAGGAAAGGGGATGCATCTCACACGGCACAGCAGCTGTCGTGACGACCTATCCATCAGTCAGAAGCAGTATTCGGACAAGATCATTTAAGTCATTTAAGTTACAAGTATCAGAGGAAATCTGTGATTTTATGTACTGTTTGTTTTTTGTGTACTGCTTTAGATGGGATTAAATATGTGTAGTTACTAATGCTATGCCACGGCTTTGCATGAAAATCCATTTCCGCCACGTTATTAAACAAAAAAACAAAAAAATAAATAGCAACTTCTTATTTCACAATTCTAAACTTATTTCTTCCGAGTAAATTTTTAGTTAAAGGTGAAGTATGTAATTTTTCAAAAACGCTTTAGAAAACTGAGTCGGGCCCGAGTACCAAATCAAACTTGTAGCCAATCAGCAGTAAGGGGCGTGTCTACTCATGATGCAGAGGAGAGAGCGCACATCAGTGCACATGATGGACATTAGCCGAGCCGAGGGATGACAGAAAGAGAGATGGCGGATAAAAAAACAAAAGAGGAAAACGTCTGCGGAATGATTAGGCAAGAAGTAGGACCTGTGTAAATATTGGATCAGCTTTCCAGAGCTGAAGAGAACTCAAGTAGCGGAAGGCCTGTGATCGGACACCGAGGTTGCTTTGTTTCTTCTCGATAGGGGAGTCTACACCAGACGTGCAGCAACAGCTAACGTCTGCCTACACTGGACGTGATAAAGCGACCATTGATTGAAATTTGTGTCAGAACGCGGCAGCAGTTTTCTGTCGGAGAGTTGTCTTGCCACGCAGCATCCAGTGTAGATAGCATCACTGATTATAATGACGTCTATAGTATTTTGGTGCATTGCTCACGTCCAGTGTAGACACGGTGTAACATTGGTTTTGCTTTGTTTCACAGAACTAATCGTTGCCTGAGTTGCGTAGGCAGAGTGGGGCAGAGCTATCAAAAAAGGGGTGAGACCCTTTTGGGGAAGTTTGTTTTGGTGATTTCAAATATCAACATTGGCTACCAGGAATCGCTTACCCCACCTTTAACGTCTCACAATTATTATTATTTTTTTCTCGGAAATGCACGTTTATAATGCAAATTGGACTTGGATTGAATTGGATTTCTCACAATTCTGAGAGAAAGTTATCAAGTGTGACAGGAGGCAGCATAATTAGGTATTATGGCTTTTGTACAACAGTAAAAAGATGTTAAGATTGAGTAACATTGTCAGTTACTTTTTTATGTTTTTGCTCAGAATATTTGGAAATAATGGAAATGATAATGGAAAGCAGTGGCATTTGGTTGGAACAAATCAGTGTTTTTGAACAAACTGGTTGAATGAAAGAGTCAGTGGCTCACTCGTAAAGACAGCCCTTTGCCTTCACCTACTAGTGTGATGATGATGTAATCTGAAATATTTAAAATAAATATATAAAATAATTGTAATATTTTATTATGTATTACATAAAAGTGAGGAAAGGAAATGATCATACACTCTCAGAAAAAAAAGGTACAAAAATGTCACCATCACTGAGGCAGTACTCTCAAAATTACTAATATATACACTATATAAATATGTACTTTTGAAATAGTAATATGTACCATTTCGGGAGAAAATAAGGTACAAATCAGTGATGCGTTTGTTTAATTGTCTTTTTAAGTTGGATGACAGCAAAATTGGAACCCACAGCTAAAGCTTTGCTCAGATTTATGCATTCAAGTATACTCAAAATAAATCAGGATTAAAAAAATGACACTCATACCTCATATGGTGAGGCTTTTTCTCTTCAGCCGAACATAACAAGCACAGAAGTCTGATTAATCAACTCAACCTGCATTTATATGACTATAAACGGTAAAATAAATAAAAAGGTCAAATAAAATCACTCTAAACCCTAGTGCATATTTTTCTCAATAGCATAGCATCGTTGTGTGTGTACTGTACGTGTGTGTATGTGTGTGTGTGTGTGTGTGTGGGGGGGGTGGGTGGGGTGGGGGGTGCTGGTTGAGATGGCGCACGGATAGTTCATCCATGAGCGCTCAGCTGTAACTGCCATGATGTCAGAGGATCTATCCAGCCCAGAGACAAAAGTGCTGTGAGTGACTGTTTAGAGATCCAGGCGGCACTGACAATGACTCAGTGAAGGGAGGGGGAAAGATTCTGTAACTGTCGAAGCACCGGATCTGAAAGAGACGTGTCTGACTTCTTAGACTTCTCAGACCGATGGAGTGTTTCATGCGTTCCTCTTTCATTCCTTCTGCACTTCCTGCCTTGGATTTTCTCAGACGACAGCTCACTCATCAGACTCTGTAAAGAAGTGGCTGATACAATAAAAGCAAGGTTGTCTAATCGCGTGGCCAACTTCGTCTCCATGCCAACGTATAACTATTAATCCTCTTAGCTAGCACTGGGCCTCTTCATCTCTCATGTTTTTATGTCTACCTCCCTCTCATCCTTATGCCATCCTCCGTTTTTCTTTCCTACAGATTAAGCTTTTATGGGACAGGGGTTGTTTAAGCTTTATGTTGAGCCAAATGTCAAAACGTTTTTTCCACTTCTTTCGAAAAACTTGATTTTAAATGGCTAATTGCAGTGTTCTGTACTAAAATATTTTGCTAAACGTGTATATATATATATATATATATATATATATATATATATATATATATATATATATATATATATATATATAGTACAATAATTATGACTAGCTGACTGTATATCTAAAATTATTTGCAGTATCTCTCTGGAGAACTATCAACTGTCATTTCTGGCTTCTGTAAAAATACTAAATATACTTTTAAAATAGTTTAAAACAAATCAGCCCAGAAAAGGAAAAACAACAAAAAAAGAACAATCAATAAAAAAATTCACAAGGCCGAGGTTTTGGTGATCACACAAATCTATGGAGTGGATGCTAAGTGACTGTTTCCTTCCAGCGACTGGTTTCTACTCGTCAGATCACAGTCTTTAAAAACATTCTTTGATCACCAGAGACGAGAGAAAAGTGAGAGAGAGGCAGCTAATTGCTTGTTGACGAAGATAAAATCCATGTTTTTCACATGAACTGGCATCGGTCATTAAACTGACATGCTTCGCTAACAACTGTGCATTCTGTTTCTTCTCATTGCAACAAATGTTTACAGTGAAGACCGCTGTCAGATACAGACTACACACCTGGTTAGACCTCAATTAGATCTTGAGAGCTTTGATCTATTTATTTATTTCATTTCCTACAGTTCGAGCTAGTTACTTGGTTAAATGATGTGTGATGGGGCTGTTAGCATATAGGATCCATAGAGTTCATATATTCAGCTATTTTTTTCGTACGAATCAATGCAGTAACCATGTATACTACAAGGATTTCACTTAAGGCCTTATAGCTCCAAATGTGAGTAAAGATCAGTGTTGACAAGTATATAAACGGAGTTACTTGCAATTTCACTGGTAACAGTAAAAGTATCTCTCTCCCATCTCAGATTTGCGCCATTCCTCCAGATGAGTGGATGTGCTCCAGTGACAGCAGCTGACCCGTGATGTGTATTTCCTCCCCCTAAGGAGTGTTAGTGTGGCTATATACACATGCATGCACTGTGCAGCCTCCCAGCACTATGGGACCTCTCTACAATGACTGGCTCAGAGTGGCTCCTTTCCACAGAGTGAGCACGACTCCCTGTGCCCTGGGCAAGATCAGACCCCACTGTTCCTCCAAGTGTGTGAGAGTGTGTGTATAAAGTGGTAAAAAGAGGGAGACAGATGATCGAGACACCCCTCTGTTTTTAAATCTGCTGCATGCCTGCGTATAAATGTTACTCACTCATCCTTTGTGTGTGGTAACCACTTTGTTTCTCTGAAGCTTTATCTTTGTTTTGCAAAGAAGCCTTTTATAACTGCACTATTTGTATTGGGTCAGAGGCATGTAATCATTCTCTGGGAAAACAAATGGAGATGAAAAGAAAGAATTGATCTTTTTTCTGACCTCTGAAAGAGAGAAGGTCTCTGGTTATTTAGCAGGTCAGCGTCCAATAAATTATGCTGGATTCAACTGTGAAGTTCAACTCGTATGCAAAAGAGAGAGAGGGAAATATAGAAGCAGAGGGAGAGAAAGAGAATTGTGCAAGACGGGCCCGGCGCGCCTGTGGGAAATACTGTAGGTAGCCAGACGCCACCCAGCATGGCCCCTACTGACCACTGAGACGCAGCCAACACAATGCCTCACAGACGGATGGGGGTTCAGTCCTGGGCCCAGATTAAAAGAAGTTAAGGGGGAGTTAATATCGCCTCCCTGTGGACTGTAGACCTCCATATTTTTTTCTTGTTTATAGTAACCTTGTTTATAGTAATTCTTGTACACTTTTCGTATTAAAGGTGCACTCAGTCAGCTCTTATCTGTCTCAGTAATCTTGGTATATACTGACACTGGCGTGGATGAATGAAGTTTGGTGATTCAAGGTCATAATGAAAATCAATCTAGACAATACATCATATACACACACACACACACACACACACACACACACATATATAGTTCATTTAAGCCAAATCTGCACAGATTTAGCGCAAATACTGAACCTGTGAGTCATCATGATATATTAAAAACAGCCTAATCGTACAGAATCTGCACATATCTAGCTTACTTGAACATGCCCAACAAATAACGGTGTGGTGGGCACGCTACGTTTTAACAATATTATACATTCTTTTTCTCTTCGCTGTAGGTCTAAAATCAAAGGAAATGGAAAAAAAAATACAGTGTACCTTGGTAAAAAAAATAGAGTGCACCTTAAATACCGTCTAAGACAAAGTCACATCTTAATCTCTCTGAGAGGGTCTGAGGTTAAGGTTTTGTCTGAATTTGAAACTACCTGTCATGTGGGCTCGATGCTGACGAAGACATCCAGTTATACGTGAAGTGTGAACACAGACACAGTAGCTTCAGTTGCCGCAGAAATAGACAGGAAGTGGTGAATTCATTCAGCTGTCTGGAGACAGCAAACATGAATGACTTCATAGCAAAACACCGTTTTTACTCAGTATTCTAGTCTCGGCGGCCCAATTAGCACCAAGTAAACAGATTACGATGTATGTAAGACCACAACAATTTCTGCCACCAGCCAGAGGTGACAGATTAGCAATAAAGGAAGGATAGCAGAAAAGAAAGACCACCAGAAAATTCTGTGAGAATAAGGAGGTGGTCAAAGACTAACATGGTGTCGTCATGCATCTGCAGAGCAGACGGGCATTGTTTCTAATGAGAGACATCTGGCTATTTGTGTTGCATCATGTTGCACCACTCGCTCCCAGTGTTAACAGGGTGTAAAAGTTAAATGTTCATTAAAAATTTGTAAGAGAAAGATAATTTTTTTTTACAGCAAGTTTGACATTTGTCATTGTGATCTTGGAGAGGACATGAGAAACTGCAGGGCTCTTGCCCATTCTAACCTGTCTGTATCATGCAGCCACAGGCAGTGCTGTAATGGTGAAGTATGAAGCCTTCCAGTGTGACCTCTCTTACGGCCTTCAGTGACAGCTTTGAATGACAACATGAGTGACTGTTCGACATGCTGCACTCGAGAGGAAATGTCTCTGGGGCATGATGTGCTGGTCTTGCATGAAAATGTAAACAAACTTGCTTGCTGAGCAAAATATAAATGCATGAGGGTCTCATGACGTCAAACAAGGCAGAAGGACGTACATGAATGCTAAGAGAAAGGGAAAATGAATATAGTTAAACAGAAATAAACAACCATACGCACTTAAAACAGCTCTCCTTATCTCTCTCAATCCGACCTCAGGATTTAGGCCCGGGTCAGACTCTAAGCCCCCCTGCATGCTGCCAAGACTTTAGAAGTCTTAGCCCCATGAATCTGAGCAGCTAGACTCAGATCAGATGGTCTGAAACTCTTGGAAGACTTGGAAACCAAGTCTTGCATTTAGAACGAAAGCCAGAAATGAATAATTCTTTACAATTCACAAATTTTATCAGGTCTCTAAATGCGCCACTTTCACGCTTCGATGCACGTTTTTATTTACTCATTCTTATTCATCTATATGATTACGTATTTATTCGTATGAAAGAGGTTAGGGTCTTTCAGTCGGTTTCAATCTGTTGCCTGCGTAATCCTAATCTTCCGTCCAATAATCAGTGGTCCTTCTGGTAGATACTGGGGTGGCTATGCTCTGCCTTTGATGGGATTATGTAGCGCTCGCAGCAGGATCCAGACACACAGGAGCGGGCAAACAAAAGATGAGCCCAGTAAGTCCCCTTATCCGCTCATTCTCTAAGTGGATTTGATGGGCGGCCATCGCACCATCATGCCTTTTTCTCCATATGCTTCACTTCAATAAAGGAGAACGACGGTGACTTGCTGCAGGTGTAATCGACCCTCAAAACATTGTTCCGTATCTGTGACTTCATCCAGCCAGACTGACTGGTTTAGTGAGACAGACTCCCTGAAAGAATCATAGTCACATGAAAGCACTCTTACACGTTGCCAGTAGCTGGGGGCACATAGATAATCTTTAAACTGTTTGTTTATATTGTAGCCTGTTTATTTCTTACCTAAATCCACAAAGGTGTGCCAAGACATCCACCCTAATTCCAAAGGCTAAACCTGTTTTGACTTCACTTTAAACAAAGACGTTTGAACGCACAGTAATAAATTAATGTAGGCATTTACACTAGAAAATTACTCAGTAGGTGACATGTTTTGCTTGTGATTTTACACCTGCCTTGTGTACAGACGGTGTCAAACAATGCACACCGCTGCTTCAACAATGTCTGATATGTTTAAGCTAAATGCCAGCAAGTGAAAACATGCTGCATCCAATACATTCTCATGGAAGTTCATAACTATTTTACAGTATTTTACATGAATTGCTGGCTAATTAAAATAATGCCATTCATATGTTTTCCACTAACAGTTAGATTCAGGCATGAAGCTTCATGCTTTAAAAGATGAATAATGAATAATAAAATGAAATAAAATAAAAAATCGAAATATATAAAATCGAAATATTAAATACATATATCAAACTTGCTGGTAACCAAGTATGTATGGCACAAATTGCCCTAATAGATGTTAATTTTGAATGAGCATTAGACAGTAGCCTACAGTGTTTGATAATGAGCTAATCGTAAGTTTAAAGATTACTGTTAGGATGATTTTGATCTTCACCTTTTAAAGTGACACAGTAAATCAAGCGTAGTATTCAATTAAGGCTATGCATTTTTTGCATGTTACTGTATAAGTGTGTGTTCACATTAGCATCCTAAAATATTGAACTATTAATAAATATTTCACAATACATAGGCAGAGTAAGACCACACCACACCACACACTCTCCTTCTCCATCTCGTTCTCTCTCTCTCTCTCCCACACACACACACACACACACACACACACACACACATACATACACATTAACAAACTCTTCCACAAAAAAAAGCATACAGCATTCAGAAGAAGGGACATAGTGAGCTAAATCGCCCAAGGTGAAAAATGGCTTAAAAACAGCACTCATCCCAAGGAAAGAAACAGAAATCAATAGCCATAGATGGTCTTACATCAGAATCAAATATCTCACTTCTTAAGATTCTGTCTCAACCTTTCTCTCTCAGCCCTTAAAGTGCCCTAAGCTACAGAGCTGAGACAGAGAGGATGGGACACACACACACACACACACACACACAAACTCGTAAACAAACTTTCTCTAAGGCTACTTTTGCAAAATTCCGTTGCAATGCTAGACAAACGCATAACTAGTTTCACTAGTTTGGTGAAGAACTTGCGTTTAAGTAAAAGATGCCAAAGGCCAACAGTAGATTCAGAACACAACATGCTCTTTTAACATATTACAATATTGAATGAGGTATTGTATGGAAAAGGATGTGTGGATCACCTTTGCTTGATTCTGATTGGTTGAGGCCTCAGAAAGGCTGAGCAAGCCTTCAGCCTCATGATATGTTAGTATCATCTCTTTCACTTAACATCTAATTAATGCATTGAAAACAGCCGGCACTAAACTGCAGATCCCACACACACGTACAAAAGCACCCACACATATTACTGGGACATGAAATCTAATTTAGCAATTTATAATCTGTTACCTCTCAGTAAGCCTGTCTGTGGATCTGGTTAAACCTTGCACTGCTGCTTCTGCTACTGTAAGTCAGTGACATACAAAACCCCTCAACCTGCAAGTCAACCCTACCTCAGGAAATGCTAAAACCTCAGCGAAAAATACCCTTGGTGTGTAGCGTGGGTGTGCGTGGGAGTGTGTGTGTCTATCTCAAGGAATAAGTGCTGGGAGATATTCCAGGAAGTTTTTCTGCTCAGCCGGCACAGTTGCTTAATAAAAGCTCCTGTGTGCATAAGCCGCTTGTACAGCCGAGCGTATTTTAATGAGCTCTATCCCACTCTCCCTGACTGTTGCATGCTGGGATTACCTTTCGGGTCACATCCATCCTAATCCCATCATCGCAACATGGCTCAAAAACCAACAAGCCACTACTGACCTCCACAGGTAGACCTTATGCTGCAACCCCCCGACAACGTTCCTCACCTATTTGTCACCTTCATTTGGGATTTATTTTAGCATTCAGTATAGGAAGATGAGAATAGAACCTGGAAGGACAGAACTCAAATCAGTTCCTAACCTGAGAATCCAGGTGCTGATTGTTTTGATGGCGATCGACCTTACTGAGGCTTTTCAAGAGGCTTGCGATCCTATAGTGCATTGCAGCAGGTGAAAGTAGCACACATGCATGCATTATAGATGTAAACTGGGATTGCCTGATACAAGACATAGGAGAACGAGAGAGTGAAGAGGAGAGCTATGATGGATTGCAGAGAGGAAGTACTGGTTCAAAAGTATTTACCGTAAAGTCTAGATGAAGATAACAGGAAGGAAAGAAATACATGGATATGTGATTTTCATATCTAGTGCTATTTGTGCATGAGTGCATTTTAAGATGCATAGATTAAAGTGTGATTAAACTAATGTTTAATTGTTTCCCGGTGAGGCGACCTGAAAGCACAGCTTTATGCACACATACAAACATACACACATAACCATCACTCACAACTCCACACAGTTTGACAGACAGTTGGTCCAATGTGTACTGTCATACACCCACCTATCAGTCCATTCCTCTCTTGGTCCTTCAGTTTCACACAATGTAATCTCAGTTTCATGCATTGTAAAATCTAAAGCACATTGTGCCCATTACAATATCAAATTAACCTACTGAAATGGCTGTCCATCTATCAGTCCATTCATCCTTCTGTCTGTACGCCCATCCGTTTATTCAGTCTAATCCATTCATCCATTCAGTCTCTTCTCTAGTCAAAATGCAAGCAATGCATTTTGAATGTGTTAATCTCAGTTTCATGCACAGTAAACGTGCAAAAAAAAAAAACAGTTTCCATGACAATGTGAAACTAATTTGCATTTCAATTCAGATTTCGACCCATCCATTCTGTCCATCCATCCATCCAGTCTACAATATCTCAAGAGTAGTTGAAAATTGAGCAGTATTTTATGTTAATAAAAATTCATATTTCCATATACCCATTAATCTACTCTATAATATCTCACCAGTAGCTGAAAAGTGAGCGGTGCATTTTTAAGTGTGCTTATCTCAGATGATATGTTTTTTTTCTTTCAATGTTTAACATCCACTAGCTGTTGATACCAAATTTAAAGTTGTTTCATCTGCCAGATACACTGTCTTCAGTGCAAACCGATTTCCTTTCATTATAGCGGTGCTTGCTCTTAACGCGCAGTTCCCTGTTTTTCAGTTACCTTACACACATACACACCAACAAGCACTAATCAATGTAGAAAGAGGGTGATATGCCACAGCCATATCACCCTGCAGCCCAAGACTGGTTGCCCACTGAAGCTAAGCAGGGTTGAGCCTGGTCAGTACCTGGATGGGAGACCTCCTGGGAAAACTAGGTTGCTGTTGGAAGCGGTGTTAGTGAGGCCAGCAGGGGGTGCTCACCCTGTGGTCTGTGTGGGTCCTAACACCCCAGTATAGTGACGGGGACACTATACTGTAAAAAAAAGCACCGTCTTTCAGATGAGACGTTAAACCGAGGTCCTGACTCTCTGTGGTCACTAAAAATCCCATGGCACTTCTCGTAAAGAGTAGGGGTGTAACCCCGGTGTCCTGGCCAAATTCCCTCCACTGGCCCTTATCAATCATGGCCTCCTGGTAATCCCCATACACTTGATTGGCTCTATCACTCTCTCCTCTCCACCTGTAGCTGGTGTGTGGTGAGCGCACTGGCGCCGTTGTACTGTGGCTGCCGTCGCATCATCCAAGTGGATGCTGCACACTGGTGGTGGTTGAGCAGAGACCACCTCCTCATGATTGTAAAGCGCTTTGGGTGTACGGCAATACACAATAAATGCGCTATATAAATGCATCATTCATTCATTCAAAAAGAGGAAAACAGCACAAAGTCAAGCTGAGTAGGCTAATAATGCTGCCACTCCATGATCTCACAACAGAGTTTCTGTGGTTTAACATGGAAGGGATATTTACTATTGAACCTTCTGAACTAGTGCATTATGAGTAGGTTGAACCCGGTTAATAGTGCTTAATACTTAAACCAGGGATAAAACTAAGCCCAGGTTGACCTGAAGATAAAACTAAAAAATGCAATTTAGCTAGCAACAAATACAAAGGCTATCAGACTTCTGACTTTGACACTGAGAAATATTACGTAACTGTAACTGCACTATTCGCCGTGTAAGTAAGTCAATAGAATATTGTGTGAAAACGTTATGAAGTTGAATTTGGTGCTGTAGCTATTTATGCAAATTACGCTGATTGAATAACAAGTCAGGACGGGACTCATTTCTCCTCCTCCTCTTCTCTCTGCTTCTGTCATAATTTTTTTCCCTCAGATAGATTTTTTTTTGTCTTGCTCTTGATTTTATTACTTCACATCCTGTTTATATTGTTATTCCTTTGTCTTTCTCTTATTATTTCCTGTCTCACCTCTCTCATTCTCTCTCTCCTTTTGTCAACAGAACTTATAAAAACTACAACTATCAACTACAGAAAACAGGAAAATCAAATACTTTGAAACTGTAGTTTTTTTTACACTACAAGTTACTCATAATTTTAAGTGATACTACAGTCAAGCTGCACTTTTGAAAAAGTATTTGCTCTTCGAGCTACTAAAAAGAAGCAGCTAACTGCACTGAAGAAATATAGATTTTTAAATAACTCTACATAATTAAACCTCAGACAAAAACAATGAAGGTTTTTGAATGAATGAGCAATTAGACTTTTTGTTAAAGCTTAATGAATAAACATTAAACTTCATTAAACATTATTTACAACAGTGAGTCGAAAGCATAACAGCAACATTAAGTCTTTAGCTATAAAAATAAGATCTAAAATGCAGCACACAGTCTCAAATCAGTAAATCATTTTTTGAATCTGTTCATTAATATGAACGTTCATAATGAACCAATTCACCAGAATGAGTTGTTGGAGAAACGAACACAGAAAAGAAAACTATTTCAGAATTCCGAGGAGTACAGTCAAAATAATTAATTAATTAATTACTTCCCAACACTAGTATGTAAACAGATACTGTTTGTCTCACTCACCCCTTTTTGAGGTAAAAAGAAAGTCACACAAAAAAAGGTAAAAGCTGGCAATGGATCATTATTATCTGCGATGAGCCAGGACAGGAGTAATATCCCTGCTAGAAAGAATTCATAGGTCTTCATGTCGACTGAAAGATGAGAAACAGAAAAGCAGGAAAACTGAGGGTGCAGCGGTGGAGCAAATTCTCAGTCCTACACGGGAAATTGATTCTGGCCCCAGCGGTCACAAGGACCTTGCATGAGAAGTGTGCGCTTGCTGGCGTCTGTATGTATTTTGGCAGTGGGCTGGTCAAATAGTCAAGCTTCGGACATGATAAAGCCAGATCTCTGTGGCACGCAACAACAACAGGCTGCATCAATAATGCGATAAGAGAGGATCGCTTACAAATACAAATGCTACAAGGCGAGCACATTTGAATGCATGCAGGAGGGGAGACACATGCACACAAACATGTGATGGAAAACAGTACATGGGAAATAAACATTTAGAACCAACATTTTTCTTTTATGTCAGTTACAGTACAGTTGATGTATCTTCACCACCCGACCATTCGTTGGTACGTTTACTCGCAGTAACAAATGTCTAATGTGCATGAATTCAGTGCATTATGTATATATAATGCACTGAATTAATGCACACTCTGAGACATAAACATAACCACTGTATTCATTTCTTCATTCTTTATTTACAAATTACACATCTCATATTTGAGACCCTGGACCACAAAACCAGTCTTAAGTCGCTGGGGTATATTTTTAGCAATAACCAAAAATACATTGCATGGGTCAAAATGAGTGATTTTTCTTGAATGCCAAAAATCATTATGGCATTAAGTAAAGGTCATGTTCCATGAAGATATTTATTAAATTTCCTACTGTAAATATATCAAAACTTAAGTTTTGATTAGTAATATGCATTGCTAAGAACTTAATTTGAAAAATGTAAAGGTGATTTTCTCAATATTTAGATTTTTTGCACCCTCAGATTCCAGATTTTCAAATAGTTGTATCTCAGCCAAATATTATCCTATCATAATAATCCATACATAAAAAATAAAAATAAAATTACCCTTATGACTGGTTTTGTGGTCCAGGGTCACATTTCATCTCAAACATGCTTTTTCTTGCTCTTTTATTTCTTGGTAACTAAACGCTCTCACTTTTCATAAAACATTATTAGGTTAAAAAAAGTTGGCTTTAATGGAAATGATCCCATAACTAATGGACAGTTATACTTAAAAAATATATATATAAATGTATATAAATCATTTTCACTTCATTGTAAGTTATACAATGGCTGATGATTACTTCTTTTTTTGTTATATATAATTAGTAGTGCAACATGAAACCCATGGGTTTGATTGTCAGAAAATGCTTGCACTGATTTAATGTATACCTTGAATGAAATGTAAATCACTTCGGATAAAAGCATCTGCCAAATGCATGAATGTAAAATGATGAAAAAAAGTTTTAATATGACAAGAAATATTTTAATAAATCAACCCCTGTAACTGCACTATGTGGCTGAAGTTAAAAATGTGTGGTTTCCATTCCTGTCTCTAACATCCAAATGTGGCTTTCATAACTAAAAAGTAATATTCAAAGATTACACACACAGAAAATTATGCAACCCAGGTTTACCCCACTATGCCTGTTTTGGCACTGTTTGCATCACTACTTTTGCTTTTCCGATGACAATTAGCACTGAAAATTGGCCTCCCGTTTAGAGACTTACAAACGTCATCCCACGTTTAATCAACTGCCTCATTCATTTCCAACTGTATAACACAAACAGCGTGAGTCCAGAAGTTGGCTAATTTAACTACTAATTCATTGATTAACACAGAATTATATTAACTGTAATGTAAATGATAGGATGAGTCTTTTTAATATGTAGCATGGAGGGGAAACACTTCGAGATTTAAGTCTGCTTTGAGATGAAGCGAGAGAGTGTAATTTGATTAAGAGAAACACACTTCTGCAAGTGTTAAGTCTTTCTACTGGAGACTTAAAGCCGTATACAATTACCTGCTCAATCAAGCCCAATTTACTGCTAGAGTGGAAGGAAAACATACAGACTGTAGTAGAATTGAACCTCACTTTTCTCACAGAGCGAACAGAGAGGATGTGTGTGTGTGTGTTAGAGAGAGAGAGAGACAGAGTCAGGCTTCACACCAAGAGTCAGTATTGATTTAAAATCTATAGTGCCTGGATGAGGTGAGGTGACATCGGTTCAAAATGTAAGAGCTCTTCATATCTGGAAACAGCTTACTGCCTACTGAGACACTATGGCATTAAGTATAGACAGCATGATTCATTCTATGAGTACACCTATCATTATTGGTGCATGTTTGAGACACTCGGTTAGGAAAGTGGGCAGCGAAGCTTCATCCCTGCAGCTCAACAAAACCCCCTCACCCACCAGGGCCCCGTTTCCATGACAACACTAGCTGAGAGCCCCAGCAGGACAGGAGATAAACAAGAAGCCATATCCCTACCACTGGGACAGAAGGTGTGCGCGCTTGTGCGTGTCAGCCTAGTCCTCTGAGATCCTCCTAGCTGGCTTCATCCTCTGAAGTTGATGGACAACAACAATAATATCCTTTAGATTAGAAGCAGTCACCGGTCCCACAAGAAGCAGCAGGCCTGGCAATGGTGCCACACGCGGCAGGGGCTAACTCCCTCAGCTCCTCTTCTGAACTACCAATGGCCGTGGTGGCTGATTCCCTGCGCTGGCCACGGACCTGGCAACAGCAGCTAACACAGTGGATTAAACACAAAGGTGGCGATCGCAGTGGACACTAACTCTCTGAGCAAGGTGTAAAGCTGGCAAAAGTGGCAGCTGATAACTCCCTCTGCGCTAGTGGGGACCAGCATGGAGCCCTAGGGATGGCGAATATAAAGTAGCAAACCAGCCCTGTGGGTGAACTGTTAAAAACACAAACTCTTGTTAAAATTTTAGCTGTGCACACTAAGAGCTTGCTAAGTGTCCATCCATCTATTTCTGGGTCTGGGAAATGTGAAATGTTATCTCTCAGAGAATTTGATTCCAGTGACCCTGGATCGAGACACATTTGTGGGATATGAAGCCACAATTCCACAGCTGTGAGGAATGAAGTGGGAGTTATGAGATATGAAGTCGCGAATGCGAGATATAAAATTCATATTTGTAATAAATGCAGCCAAACTGTTAAATATAAAAGCGGATTGCAAGATATGGTCATAATTGTGATAAATACTGTATGCAATTGTATAATTTTACCATTTCATTGTGAAATATGAAGTTATAATTCTGAGATATGATGTTATAAATTTGAGATATGAAGTTATATTGCAAAATATAAAGGCATAGTTGCGAGATATAAAGTCATATTGTGAAATAGAAAGTTGTGATTTTAAGATATGGAGTCATATTGTGAAATATATAGTCACAATTGTAAGATATTAAATCATATTTGGAGATATAAAGTCTCAAATTGTGAAACATTGTAAAATAAAAAGTCATAATTTTGAGATACGGAATTATGTTGTGACATATAAAGTCATAATTGTGAGATATGGAGTCATGTTGTCAAAGTCACAATTGTGATATACAAAGTAATATTTTGAGATATAAATTCTCAAATTGTGAGATATAAAATCATATTGGAAAATATAAAGTCATAATTGTGAGATATAGAGTCATATTGTGAAACATAAATTCACAAATGTGAGGTATGAAGTTGCAATTGTGAGATAAAGTCATATGCTGGAATATTAAATTACAATTGTAAGAACACAATTTTGAAAGAGAAAAAAATCACAATTACCACAATTTCTTTTTTTTTTTTTACTCTGAGGCGGCTTCCATAAATAACCTCAGCATGTGTGAGAGAGCGGAAGAAATCCACTGTATTCTTTCACAGTTAGAATATCTCAGATCCTGCGAAGCGAATAAATAATTCATACCTCATATTTGGTTAATCAAACAAATTAGATAAAAGCACTTCTCTTTTCCAATTCAAACACCGGGGAAGAGGAACATTTCAAATTTCTATGCAAGAGAGGACTGTACATTTGCCACACCATCATAATCCATACGCACAGCTTATCCAGTTACATCCTGAGACCTTCACATACTCATCTCAAATTCCTTCATTCGGACTGCTGGAACGCAAAACCTGGAGAGCCTTTTAAAGGTCCAGTCCAATATATTGGAGCCACAGTGCTTCTGGTTACTTAAGCTAGGCCGTAGATACACGATACTAAGATTTCCCTTTAGATCAAATACAATTACTGCGGTTATTCTCTCAGTGTGAAGCTGCCATCGGCTTCTAAACCGGAATGACAGAGTGGCACGGAAGCAGGCAGGAAAGAAGGCAAATGTGGTTGCAGGTCTACGGAAGAGAGAAAGAGTATATGGGGAAAGTGAGAGAGAGACATAAAGACCACGGTAAAATCAATGCATACAGAGAATGGAGAGATAATTAAGGCAGGAAAGAAGAGAATGAGAGAAAGAAAGAGTGAATTTAATCCGTCCTTACATGACTCCACATCACATTCGCTAATTAGATGAGTTACATCTTAATGTCAGTAGCCATTAAACACAATGGCAGTATTCCCAGAATCCTTTGCTCTTAACAAACCCGCCTATCTAGTTATCAGCGATTGTGAATTGTATAGCCTCAGTGTTTTGTCAGTGTCGATAAAGGCATAGCATGGGATGTTAGTGATGTCCTGCTCACTGACTCGGAGGTGTGTGTGTGTGTGTGTGTGTGTGTTTGTTTGGCAGGCCCTTTGTAGGCTGTGTGCTCAATTACACGCTGACATAACGGGGATGTACAATTACAGCGTGACACTGCGTTCACTGTACTGCATCTGTCAGACAGCCTGGCAAGGGACGACCCAGGGATCCTTAGATGATGAAGAGGCAGGGGTGGCCGCACACACACATTGCTTGAACATACTCCAGCACTTTTATACTTTCACATTCACGGTCCCATTTTCCATGACTACCCCCCCTCCCTCTCCCCCTCCCCCCGCTCTCTCTCCCTGTCATTCTCTCGTTGCAGTAGAACTGCAGTGCTCAGCAATCTAGTCATTGTTGTGATTCAGTAGTGGAGCTCCTGTCTGCCAGCTCTGCTCCAATTTACAACAGCGGCCCACAATGCACTGCTCTGGGCGAAGCAAGAAAGCAACCACACCTCTCTCTCTCCTCTCAGGACTCAATCTCTCGCTCACTACTATAGAACAGCAGACCACCGTCAAATAAGCACAAATAAACAACCTGCACTCCTGAAATAAACCCCTCCATGAATCTTCTCTCGCTGTCTGCTACCTCTCCTCCCTCTGTATATCGGTCTCAGCTCTGCAGCCGGTTCCACCCAGCATTAAAAGGTTGAAGTGTGTTTGGTTTCTGCAGCACTAGTCCTCTAAACGGAATTGATAAAATAATAAATGTTCATTTTTAAAGGACTTATTTAATTTTTCGCCTGTAACTAAGCTAAGCTAATGCTGCTAAGATGTGCAGCCAAAATAAACAAAGCAATATTAGAAGACTTTTAAGGTAAAAATGGGAAAAAAGTGTCTTTTTTAATGTTAAAACCTAAGGATGTAGCGTTATTAAAATTGTGGTCAATACATATATTCTGATAATTTCCATATGTTGGTAAATATCCTACTGTACACCGTTGAAGATAAAGGTTATTTGCTGACATTGATGGTTCCATTATTATTCCAACTTCCACTGAAACTGCATTGAACAACATATTATGTATAGTGGAAAAAGGTTATTTAGATGGATAAACTGTTCTTCACGCAAAGAAAAAAAGTTCACTAAAAGGGAGTGTATCAGTGGCTGATATAAAAAAAACTACATTATTTTGTCTAAATAAATTAAAAACTAAAACATTAATAATATAAACAAATTTAAATGCTTAAAGTACTTTTTTGGTGTCACAGCTTTAGAAATGTTAAATAATGAAATGTGTTGTCTATTTCCATTGTATGGACAAAAAAAATAAATAGGTAAACACTAAGATTTTCCTTAAAATATCATTGTTTATGTTCCTCAAAATAAAGAAGGTCACATAGGTGTGGAACAACATCAGGATGAGTAAATGTCTATCCCTTTTAGCTAACTAAATAGTTCTGCTTGGCACAAAAAATTATGCATTTTACCTTTAAAAGAAGCCTGAAATTACAAAAAAAAAAAATCAAATGAAATGCTGTGTAATGGACCAGCATTTAATGTTCATAATTGATAATATCCTCCTCTGCCCCTGCAGTCTTGATGGGCTGTTTTTTAGTAAAAAGCTTTGAGAGTGTCTCTAGCGAAGGCACTAACAATCTTGTCGGCATCCATTGTTAGCTCTGAGAGCAGGGACCGCTAGAGTGGCTGTGAGGAGAGAAAGAGAGCAGGGCTCTGTGGGGGAGATCACCCACTTTCCCTACGCGCAAGCCTTTCATCTAGCAGCTATAGCAAAACAGCACAGCTAATTAAGAAGAACTAAGGAATGTCCAAAACAGACACACACATCGCTCCCTACTTTTCCTTCCTCATGGGGACGGGAGGATACATTCAGCACAGAAACAAGTGCTCAGCATTACTTAAAAATCTAAGGATAGCTCTGTGTGTGTGCGTGATAGAGAGAGACCCAGCTGTGGTCCACTGCTGCTCACTTTATTATATAATTTGTGGAGGCATTAGATCTACTTCCATAGTCCACTGGGCTTTCACAAGCTTCCCACAATTCCAATTAAGTTGTGAGTGTGTACAGTATATGTATGTGCCTTTTTCTGCCCCAGAGTACAAAAATCAAAAGCTAACTCTGACTTTATTTCTTCTAAATGCAACTTTATATCTCACAACTGCAACTTTTTTTCTCATAATTGTAACTTCATTTCAAAATGTGACTTTATATCTCCCAACTGCGATTTTTATTTCATAATTGTGGCTGCATCTCTAAAAATCTTAAAATTACTATATCTCACAATTAGCAATTGTTTCTGCTACTTGCGACTTATTTCAAAATGTATTTCACAATTGCATTTTTTTTACAGTTGCAACAATACATCTAAAAATGCTCAAAACTGCATTTTATTTCTCCTAATTGTGACTTACTATTTCAAAATGTGACTTTGTCTTTCACAATTGTGATATCAAAATGTGAGATCTCTCATGATCGTGACTTCAGTACCTCAAAATGTAACTCTCAAATGTGATTTTTTTTTCCTCATGATTGCAAATTTATATATCACAATGTGGATTCATACCTGATATAAAGTATACTTATACTGTATCGCAATTGCAACTTCATATCGCACAATTATGATTGTGATTTTGTATCTCACAATGTGACTGTTTCATATTTTTTTATCTTACAATTTTTAAATACAGACAGAAAATATCTTTAGCTCAGCATTAAACAATAGAGGTCAACAGAAAGTGCCCGTCATGACAGAAAACACAGCTGCGTATGTTTGTGCGTTCTCCGCTGAGGTTGAGCAGGACGAGATGACCCATTGCCTGGATGCATAGTGGTTGCTCATTTTAGTGAAGACCCCAAACTGCCCCACAAGCGCCTGTCAGAGTAGAGACATGACTGATAATCACAGTCACACACATCACGATGAAGGGGAAACTCTAGAGAGTGCACTGAGAAGGGGGTCAAGCACAAGAGAGTTTTAGAAACAGTTTTATGTCACTTTGTATTTAGGAAGAACGTCACTATGGGAAAACTAGTGCGTGGGGACAGGAAGTAACAGAGACTGTGTGTGTGGGAAACACTTCCAGAACATCCGAGTGCATCTGCTTTCGATTAACTTACACATACCCGATGCCGCTCTCTCAGTTCTTCTTCGCTCCGTTCTCCCATCAGTTTTAAGGTTCAAGATTCAGGGGGCGGTCAGCGGGTTAAACCTCCTCCGAAACTGTCGCACAGCCATCCCGAGAGGAATGAGGAGACAGTGGTAAACACTCAAGCATACTTCCTGACCAAACCATGAATTCTCTTCCTCTTTGTCTATATCCTCTCCAGCCGCTCCCTTAACTCCAGCTCTAGCCTTTTAATTAGGGTTACCACGGCGCCCTCTGTGTACAAACAAAGATGTTTGGCACTTCAAGAGAAAGTGGCATGGTGCATATTTCTTTCACCATTAAAATTATGAGTCATGTTTTGAATCGTGGCGCAAGGGTACGCTAGCCATTCTGTGTTTAGTTATGTTCATTTTTTGTGGTTTGATGTGCTAGATTAAATAAATATGAGTGGAATTGTGGGCAAAGGGAGGAGTGATAAAGAATCTCTGGTGTCTGTATGATCATTAAAGAAAAGCCGCATAAAGTCTGTAATTAAAGGACGTGCATGACAGGCATATTCATAAATGCATTACCCCAGTCTGCACGAATCAAGCTTTGCGTTTAATATAAATCTAATAACACATTACTGCACATTTCTTTTTAAGGACTCTTGTTGAGACATTGGCTGGAGATTAAATTTAAAATGGTTGCAATTCTGTGTAATTTATGTTTGCTGTCACAAAATCTTTGAGCAAATTGTCAGCGGAAGAAATGCTGACTGTGGTTAGTTAGAAGCATTAAAAACAACTCAAATCTCTCTTTTTTATGCATGTGTGTACATGCGGTTCACTGCATCGGAACGTCAAAACAATTTTCCTGTTTTCCAGCTTAAAGAAGTGGCCTGATTGAATGGTACGGGACAGATTGGATGTTGCCGTTATAGAGATGGCTTGTTTGCTCATTTGAGACGAATGATTGCCTTCATTTCCCCTGATATGGGCATGATGGCGGGAGAACGGCAGCCTATTTGCTCTCCTAAACGAGGGCGTAATGGACGCTTTGTGCAACGTTAGAGCGCTCCGCGGCTGCCTTTGAGAGGCTCTTGAGAAATGAACCCTGACAACTGCACAGATGTTCAAAAGGCCTTTCTTCTGTTTAGGTGCATAGACCGTTTGTTTTTTTTGTTTGTTTGTTTGCTTGTTTGAGGAAGCCATTACCAGTCGGCTGCTACGAACGCTAGGTCTGTCTTTAGAGGAGAGATGAGAGAGAGAAATTCAAATAGATCTATGACTGCTCATAAATACTCAGGCACGGACGACATCAAACTGCACGTCTGCCGTTCCCGGCTTTCACCGCGTAATCACTTTCTGCTTTGAGCTCGTCTCATCTTTTCCATCTTGGCTAATTCCGTCGAATTAGTCTCCAAAACATTTCACCTCCATCCCCTATTCCTATGTATCTCTTTCTCTCCATTGTCTCTCCCGCTTTCGCCCACTCTTCCCAGAGAAGACCCACAGACCCATCCATTTCTATTAGGCAGGGGAAATGAGCACATTAGGGAAGAGAAGAGGGTGTCGGGCGGAAATGCCCCCCCTTGGGACACTGAGCTGGGGTAATGGAATTACACTCCATTATCAGACGGAGATGATTCCATTTAGCTGGAGAAGAGCAAGCTACGGCGGAGAGATGGAGTAAGAGAGAGGGATGGAGAGAGGAAGAGAGCAAGTTCAGTCCATTTGCTTCAACGAAGCTAATCTTAGCTAAACAACAACCACCGTGTTGGCTATCATGCCATTTCTCTAGAGCTAAACTTCCAAGAGCTCACCGAACTCGACAGCCTACTAATGCAGTGGTTCTTAACTCGTTTTGCTTCGGGAAGCAGGTTCTACACCTAATGGTGGCTCAAAACAGTATCAAAGTGGTTTAGGAGTACTAAAGTAACAAAAGTTTGTTTGAACACACAGACTCTGACCAGTGGTGTTATTGTTAACTATTACAAATTGGTTTGGTAATTGAAATTAGGCTAAAACTGTACTAAAATATAAGCATTATATGAAAAACGTAATCTTAAAATTTAATTAAATAATAATAAAAAAGTGAAATATAAATATATATTAAAAAACATGACTAAATTACTTAAACTAATTACTAATTACTTAAAAATAAATTGAAATGAAAATATATGTCAAAATCAAAAGTTAATTCAAAATGTTAATCATTTAAATAGCACTGCCTTAGACATCAGCACATAGCATTTTTGCTTTCTTTTAAAAGTCATTTGCTATCAAAACTCTGCACAAGGATTTGGTTTGTTACTTTATTATTTACATTTAACATAGTTAAATCAGAGCTATCAGAAAATATATGGCCCACCAGTTCAGAACCACTGCTAAAAACAAACTTGTTAACTTATAGATATATAAAAGCACATTTAAGTGCAGTCAAGTACTTTACATGCTAGTGTTTTAATGATGTTGAAACTGTATAGTACTCTAAATTTCCTTATGGAATATGAGCTACAGGCAAAGCTATAGTAAAAGTGATGTTTTGCGGTTTCAGGAGTAACTCCAACCCCATCAGAGACAACATCTACTTCAGCAAAGACAACCTGCTCCATGCCCATATCAAGTGAATGGGTATTTTTTAAGACAGTTTTGCTAAGTCATCCCGATCTGGATATGCTTTGGTTCTATCTCTTCTCAGAACAATGAACAGAGAGAATAAAAAGAGAAAGAGATTGAAACTGAGACGAGGGTTTGTCTTGCTGGAAGAGGTCTCTGGAACAGACAGGAAACCAGGTGCAACCTGTTCTGACTCCTAATGGTCTTATGCAAAAGATTGTCTTTAGAAACATGAAGATAAATCTGATTGTTCTTTTTATCCTCCACCTCTCTTTCTGAGGTTTAATAAAGGTGACACACTGAACCTAATTAAATTTGATATGCACAGTTTTCTCAATGTTAAAATGTTTTTTTTTTTTTTTTTAATTTGCAGAGACAACTAAGCAAGCCTATCGTGGGTTGATTTCCCCAAAGAGTGTAAACACTCCAGTTTTATGGCATTTTCACAAAAAAAATAAATAATAATAATTATCTGAGAAATGTGGCATATGGTGCCTTTCAACCAATGGTTTAAATTCCGGTACCGGTCTACCTGTTTATCCAAATGGCAGATAAAGGATGCATTTATTAAGTCTGTATAAAGTCTGACAATTACATTCTTAAAAAAAAAAAAAAACAGGTGGGGGTACTTAACATTTTTCATGAGGATGTGTTTGTTTGTTTGTGTGTCTGTTTGTTTGTTTGTCAGATATAATGTCTCTTTGGGAGATATTAAGCCATGTTGCCATATTTAAAGTCACTAATTCTAAGAAATAAAGATGTAGTTTCAACATATAAAGTCACAATGTGACATATACATTGTGAGAGATTTTAACACTTCTGTTCAAAATTTAGGATCAGTGACATTTTTATTTATTTAATTAATTAATTTATTTATATATATATATATATATATATATATATATATATATATATATATATATATATATATAATTAGCACACTTATTAAGCAAGGATGCATTATATTGATCAAAAGTGACAGTAAAGGCATTTATAATGTTATGAAAGTATCATGGTCTTCACAAAAAATATTCTTGAGCACCAAAACAGCATATTAGAATGATTTCTGAAGGATCACGTGACACTGCAGACTGAAGCTTTACCATCACAGAGATAAAAAAAAAAAACACACAATTCTAAACTTTCATTGAAGTAAAACAATTGAAATTGGAGGGAAACTCACATTATGAAATAAATGCTTTTCTCCAATGCATGTTGGCACCATTATTGGCACCCCTAGAAAAATATCTCTGATGTATATTCCTATTCATATTTACATTTTTATAACACAACAGGGTGATTATGAACATGAAATATTCCAGCCATGACTTCTTGTTCAACAGGATTATAAATTAAAGTTAAAGTGAAGCGACATGCGGCCAAGTATGGTGACCCATACTTGGAATTCGTGCTCTGCATTTAACCCATCCAACGTGCACACACACAGCAGTGAACACACACACACCGTGAACACACACCCGGAGCAGTGGGCAGCCATTTATGCTGCGGCGCCCGGGGAGCAGTTGGGGGTTCGGTGCCTTGCTCAAGGGCACCTCAGTCGTGGTATTGAGGGTGGAGAGAGTGCTGGACATTCACTCCCCCCACCTACAATCCCTGCCGGCCCGAGACTCGAATCCGCAACCTTTGGATTACGAGTCCGACTCTCTAACCATTAGGCCACGACTTCCCCAAAATAAATATGAGGAACACAAAGGCCAAATTCCCTTAATCATCCATCACAAGGAGTAAAACCAAATAATATAGTTCTGATGTGCAGAACAAGCTTGTTCAGCTTCACAAAATAGAAAGTGGCTTCAAGAAAATAGCTAAAGCATTGAAAATCCCCATTTCCACCATAAGGGCAATAATTAAGAGGTTACAATTAACTAAAGATGTTACAAATCTGCATGGCAGGAGGAGAGTTAGAGTGGCCAAAGACTCTCCAAGGATCACATCTGGAGAATTAAAGAGATTAGTTGAATCTTGGGGTCAGAAAGCTTAAAAAATATATATCAAACAGCCCCTATATCGCTACATGTTGTTCAAATGGGTTTCAAGATAAAAACTCCTGGCTCATCCAAAAACAAACTCCAGCATATTCAGATGTCAGTCACGGCTGGAACTATACATGGGACTGGCTGCTACGGTCAGATGAAATATAAAAAAGAGCTTTTAGGCAGCAAACCCACCAGATGAGTTTGCTGCAAACAGGGATAAAAAAGTACCCCATGTTCACATTTAAATATACTGCTGGATGTTTTATGTTTTGTCCCAGTCCTCTGACCTGAACCCTGTAGAAAATGAGTGGGGTGAACTGAAGAGAAGCAGCACCAACATGGAGCTGGTATTCTGAAGGATCTGGAGGGATTCTGAATGAAGGAATGTTCTCTGATCTCTTGTCAGAGTGGTTATCTTCAGTGTTGGGGGTAACGTATTATAAGTAACGCGAGTTACGTAATAATATTACTTTTTCAAGTAACTAGTAAAGTAACGTAAAAGAGTTACTTTTTCAAAAAATGTATTGACTGACTTACTGTAGTCCTATACTAAATGTGAATGTGCATTAATTCATCCTACTCGCAAAAAACTGATTTAGTATTCATCAAAATGAATTAAAACAGTGAAATGCAAACTCAGAATATGATGCAAACCTTCAATAATTAAATATGTTAAACAACACAAATGTATCTATTCCCATTTTATTAACCAATGTCTTTGCTGCTGACCTTTGATGATCCAGTTCAACCATATTAATAAGCAAAAATAACTTTAGATAAACTAACAATTGTGCTTCATTGTTTTTTATTGCTGAAGAGTGTTGAACCTTCTTCTCCTGCGTTCTACTTTACAGACGTGAATTTACTTTTCCTTCAGCCTGAGGTTTATTCATTACACTTTTTGGTGTAAAAGGGCTTTTACATTTGCTATATTTAGAACTTCTTGTATTAAAAACAATCAAGCACTGCTCATATTTAAAAAGTAACGCAAAAGTAATGTAAAACATTACTTTCCATAAAAAGTAGCTAAGTGACGTAATTAGTTCCTTTTTTAGGGAGTAACGCAATATTGTAGTGCATTACTTTTAAAAGTAACTTTCCCCAACACTGGTTATCTTGGGAAAAGGATGTTGCAATAATTGGGTGCCAATAACCGTGGCTAACATGAACTAGAGAAAAACATTTATTTCACAATGGGAATTTCCTCTTACTTTCCATTGATTTACTTCAGTGAAAGTTTAGAATTTTTTTTTAATGAAAGATAAAAAGGATAAACAATACAGATTTATAGAAAGGCACTGCTGACATATGATATGAAGGGCACTTCTGTCATGTTAACAGTACAATTTAAATTTAAAATAGAATTAAATGTAACGTGAATAATTTCTGTGTCCCCAGTGGCATCAAACAGAACTGCAAACTGTTCATTTGAGTAACTGACTGGGATGAGTTTGGAATAGAATTACCTGACCAATGGCAGATGTTTAAAACTTCTTCACAGTTATTTTCACAGGCCTGTTTGGTGCCACTAGTGGCGCATAAATTAGATGTTTCACCTTTAAGGAAACAGAAGGCAGCAGCTTTATTCCATGTACCATAAATATCTCAGAGACATTAGTCCTTGTCTTGCAAGCTCGCTCATTTCTTTTGTTTTGACAATGTTCTTAAAAAAGGTGCATGAGCCAAATCACAGGTTGCCAGGCAGACTCATAATGGTGCATTTGTGCTAACTCAGTTGCCCCGTCACATTCATGCCTCACAGTATCGTTCCACACTCACTGTGCCCTCTTTTGCACATTACATCCATGCATTATCCATAGTGGTTATATGAAGCAGAGCTCATTTGAAGAACAGCGCTGTATTTATAGACTAGCACTGCTGCGTTGCATGACTGCTAAAGTCATTTCGAGCTCTGGGACTATTTATTTTAAGATCCCTGCTCTTTTATTAGCTCTATTGTGTTTTAGCGATGTGAGGGAGTACAGTAAAACTCTCCCCTCAGCGCCAGAGATGTCGACCCCATGGAAGCTGGCAGCAATCCATGAAGACAAACCACTATCGTCAGGGTCAACAGGCACAAATGGAGTCTGTCTACAATGATAACATACGCAAACACATGCACGCCCTATATATATATATATATATATTCATCCTAAGAAAGTTCCGGCGGGCAAATAGGTTAAAAATCCTGAATAACCCCCATCGCACCTGACCTCATTTCTGCATGCACAGGACGTCATACTGTACTTCTCAGCGTGTGTGTGTGCGCTCTAGTGGTTGGTGGCACCTGCCACGGGCTTCGGTGTGCAGCTGTGTGTATACAGATGCCATAAGTGTGACCTGTCTGGGTGACCCTCCCTGCAGACACGCACACACATTCCTGGAGCTGCAGTAAAAGCACTGATGTGGGAAGACAGTCATGACATTTAGGCCTAAGTCCACCTCACTTCCTTAGTCATACTTCTTTCCTTCTGTTGATACTTCGGCTATTCTTGGTTTTCATGCATTCTGACCTCTTTAACAGAATATTCCAGGTTAAATACAAGTGACAGAATTTGTGGCATACTGTGGCATACTTAAAGAAAAAAGAGGTTATAAAGAGGCAGTATAAAGGAAGTAAAATGTGGTATTTTGATTTAAAAGCAAAATTGGTAACACTTTATTTTTTTAAGGTGTTCTTGTTACATAAGTTGCATGTACTTACTATTATAATAACAATACATTATGTATAATTACATGCATATGTTACCCAAAGACAAACCCAAATCCTAACCCTAACCATATAGTAAGTACATGTAGTTAAATAATATTAATCAGTACTTAAATGTATAATTACACTGTAATAAGGACACCTTAAAATAAAGTGTAACCACAAATGTAAATGTATAATTTTAACAAAATTATTAATAATTTTTTTTATTTGTGCTGCAAACTTGGTCTTTTCATTTTTAAGGGCATTTTGGGGTCGTATGCTTTGTTTGTCATCGCAACAAAGTTGTAAAATTGGATATATATTCTCTCAAAAGTTTGTGGTTGGTCATTTTTATTTTTAATGTTTTTGATATGCTCACTAAGGCTGCATTTATTGGATTAAAATACAATAAAACAGTAATAATGAGAATTATTACTAAATTTAAAAATATGCAAAATATAATATATTTTAAAGTGTAATGTATTCCTGTAATGGGAAAGCTGAATTTTCAGCATCATTACTCCAGTCTTAAGTGTCACATGATCCTTCTAAAAGCATTCTGATATGTTTATTTGGTGTTCAAGAAACATTTCTTATATTATGAATGAAAACAGTTGAGCTGCTTAATATTTTTATGAAAACATTACACATTTTTGATGAATAGACAAGTTCAAAAGAACATTGTTTATTTGAAATATAAATATTTTTTAACAATTTAAAATACTTTACTGTCAATTTTGATTCATTTAATGCAGCTTGGTTTGTAAGAATAAAAGAAGATTTTTTTTTAACATTAAAATCATACTAACCCTCATACTGTAACCAATTTTTGGCCTTTTTTCAGGGAAAGACAAGTCCAAATGTTTCTGGTAAATAACATTATGCCACAAGTGCTGTTTACTGAGCTCAACTTGAATTGAAAGCAGATTATTATATTGTATGTGTACACACATACAGAGCACTAATGAATTCCACAGTAATTTAAATCCTAAATGTTTTCACTGCCAGCTTGCCTTTTGGCTACGACTTCCTCCCTCTCAGAGGCTGTTGCCGAGGATTTTTGGCCTGTTCGGGAGCACCTTCACCCGGGCGGGAAGGAGAGGCGGCCTCCCTCACTGTATGCTCCCTACAGCTACAGCGGAGGAGGATTATATCAGGTCTTCTTGGTGTGTGTGTGCTAATATGACTAGGTCATTTCAATATCTTGCCAAGATTTAATGCTTTTTTTGTATATGTAGATGCATGTTGACAAAGCTCATAGTTTTAATGGAAAACATATTCAAATCAGTGGTTAATTTGCTTAAATTCTGACATTTAGGTCACGTAAAATCTTCTGCAATGCTCAAGAATTCAGATTGACCTTATTTTAGAACTTTTTGTTTTAAAGCAAAACGAGCGTGTGATGAAGGGTGTGCAAGTAAACTGCTCAGTGCAGCTCATTACCAGTCATTTCTTTAAAAACATTTTAAAAAAGTCTTCAATATGTAGAAGGTCTAAAAAGATCATTCTGAAAGAGAGTCGATGGAGTGATCATAAAAAAGGAGGGGGACACACCACCTCTTCTTACCGTTCTCGGGGTGTTCCATCTCTCCGATGCTGCCGTCCGGGGTAGTGCGTTCGTAGTGGTCTTCAGGTAGGGCGAGGGGCCCAATACGGGGCCCTGAAGAACTCTTACTGCTGGGTGTCTCTGACTCTTCAAGACCGCTGTCATAGTAACTGTGCTGAGAGGGATCCTGAAGATCTTGTGCCTGATTGGCTGTGGAGAAGGTCACTCGGCGATGTGGGAGCTGTGATTGGACAGAGACAGGGAGAGGTCGAAGGTCAATATGCTTGTTGATGACATTATCAGGCATCTTCATTCTAATTCAAGGGAACAACTATGTATAATGAATAAAAAATTCTGAAAAATTTCACAAAATATTAGTTTTACCTCACATACAGTATATAGCGCTGCTAACCTTACTGTATGTATTAAACTAATTATGTACCATTTGTGCCACAGGCATGAATGATAAATGATGCATATTACTGAAACAAGGTGGGTCATTACTTTCTAAGCTATCAGGCTTTATTGATAATAAAAACCTGAGGAGTTATACTGAGGGACCAAAACACCACAGAGACTTGGCAGTGAGCTCTTTAAACTTTGGCCAGTAAGCAACTGGCCAAATCAATCATTTTAAAAAATTGCACACATTTTCCCCTGGAATGAATGAGTGAATAAATGAATATATATATATATATATATATATATATATATATATATATATATATATATATATATATATATATATATATATATATATAAAATGAGGTGCCAAACAGGAAATAATTATATAAAAATCTGAATATATGGATGTAAATCTGAATATTTAAATGTAAATTGTGAATATACAGTTATAAGCCTGAATATATTGTTGTGACTGAATATATAGAAGTAAATATGAATATATAGTTATAAATCTGAATATACAGAAGTAAATCGAAATATATATATGTATATCTGAAAATCAGTGTCAATATCAAGCCTTATTAATTGTTCATACAAATGTAGTGATTGTTATAAACTGTACACAATTATCTCATAGGTTGTTTATATACAGAAAAATAGTAAGAATTTATTTCCTAGTTAGAAAAGTGAATATGCTATTGTTTTCATTTCTAATCATGATTTCGTCTCATTTCCCTGTAGATTAAGCTATCTAATTTTGCTTGTAAGGACTCTAACTGTTGTGCATACTATTGAAACAATCAATAACTCCAGCTTACTTCCAGGTGTGCGATTGGGCTACTACATCTGTCACACTTGCTCTGATGCATCAAAGGCCATTCAGAGCACTGAGCAGCTTCTTGCTGCGAATGGCACACTGCCTGTCCAATGTGAGGTGCTTGAAAAGCCTAAATCTATATATTGACAATTTACATTTATATATTCAGAATTACAACTATAGATTAAAATTCACTTCTATATATTCAGATTTACGTTTATATATTCATACTTATTACTATATATTCAGACTTATAACTATATATTCAGATTTACATTTATATATTCAGAATTACAACTATATATTTTGATTTACTTTTATATATTCAGACTTATAACAATATATTCAGATCTACTTCTATATATGCACAATTTACAAGTATATAATCAGACTTATAACTATATAGTCAAATTTACATGTATATTTTCAGAATTATAACTATATATTCAGATTTACATTTAAAAAGTCGTGACGTATTGTATTGTCAAGTATGGTGACCCATACTCAAAATTGGTGCTCTGCGTTTAACCCATCCAAGTGCACACACACAGCAGTGAGTAGTGAACAAATGCACACACACACACACACACACACACACACCGTGAACACACACCCGGAGCAGTGGGCAGCCATTTATGCTGCAGCGCCCGGGGAGCAGTTGGGGGTTCGGTGCCTTGCTCAATGGCACCTCAGTCGTGGTATTGAGGGTGGAGAGAGCGCTGGACATTCACTCCCCCCACCTACAATCCCTGCCGGCCGGGGACTCGAACCCGCAACCTTTCGATTACGAGTCCAATTCTCTAACCATTAGGCCACGACAGATTTTTATATAATTATTTCCTGTTCGGCACCTCATAATATCTTAATTATAGCATATATAAATTAATTATCAGCTGATTCTGTCCAAAATCAATCAGCTGATAATTAATTTATATATGCTATAATTAAGATATTTACAAATTAAATTAGATTTATATATTATTGCTTTAAATAAAAAAAAAAATAAATGATAAAAATTAAATCCAGTCATTTTAATGTTACAAGTGAAATTATGCATCACAACATTGTGATATACAGTAAGAGATTTGCTAAAGATTACATTTATAAGTGTCATTAAATTATTAGATGATGGCAAAGGTACTGTAACTGAATTGTAAAAAATAGAATGAATAGTTAAATATCCAGTATAGAACGTACCCATACTTAAAGTAACAAGGATTCCACAAAGATATTAAGCCGTTTTCAACATAATTAAAGGGAATACAGACTTTCAAAAACATTCTTACTAAACCCAAACTTTTAAAAGGCAATACCGTATACGTCATGTATCCCTAACTTAAATATTTCAAATTAATTAATGCTTTCCATCCAAAGCAACATCCAATAATCGCAAAGGCAATGTTGATCTACGCAGTAATCGTAGCATGTGTCTTTGCGAAGCTCCACAGCCATTAGCAGTTGCACATACATTATTTCCCTTAAGTCTAACTATGTATGCATCGTCTCACAAGAGCAAATCCCTTGGCACACGCTGGCTGTACATCCCAGAGTAATACACACAGAGACCTAAACACACACCTAAGGCTCAGTGAGGAGTGCATTAAGCAAGAGTTAGCTAAATCCAGTGTGACTGCAGAAGCCAGGTTTGATAAGGATGATAGAAGCCACAACTCTCCCATAGGAGAAGCCCACTTCACACCCCACCCCTCCCTCCAGCAGCACCGACAGGAGAATAGGACATTTCGTCAAGATGGAATGAGACAGCTTGCAAATAGGCATTCGGAGCTAGACGGAGACCACTGTCAGCCACCCAGCTCTCCGAAGCACCTCCACCCTCCACATACCAATCACAAACCATAAACCTTCAGAGAGAAAGACAGAGACAGAAAGAGGGAGTGGGAAAGTAAAAACAAGTAGAAGAATTTTACTCATCCTCTCACTGTTATCAATAATACAGAAATGTTCCTCAACTGCATTTCTTTTTATTTTCTGACTTTCAATCTCTCTTTCTTTCTCTCTCCCCCTCTCCTTCCTCACGCCATGCTGTGGAGTTGCCACAGGGAAACACAACTACTTAATTTCTGCCTCCCTTTCCACTTCTCAGCTTCCTCTTCACCTCCACACACTCGGTTTGAGAGCTTAGCTGTGATTTGTTTGTTTTGTTTATTTTTACAAGGTAAACATGTTCTTGCACGACAATCCGCTCTGAACACCCAAAGCTGCTTGCACCGCACGCAAATTGCTTCTGAGTGTGAGGAGAAACTTCCAAAGTAACACAGAGAAATAACTGACTGCACTTCTCTTAATCTCACACTATCTTCAGGTGACAATGAAGGTCTTCTGGAGAACACAAAGCATTTCCCAAGATGGGTGAGATGACCTTGCTGTCCAGACTATAAGTCCCTCCATTGCTTAACTCTTTGTTGTCGGATCTAATAAATGTTGTGCAGAGGATGGAAAATGACTGTACTGCTGTGAATGTGATGCTTAAATGACGACTGTTCGACGGGGGGTCATTACTCTAGGTCTACTTTTCTGTAATTGCAATTTTCTAAAGTGCAGTAAATTCTATGAATGTGTAATTGCTGTACAGAGAGTCCAGCCACAGAAGCTGCTACAAGATGCTTTTATGACTGTCTTACCTTCAATACAAATAGAATGGCTCTTTTTAAAACACAGATAATAATCTGACTGAATCAGACACTTTTTTTTGCACATCTGTGACTACACATTCAATTAAGTTTAAAAAACATACAGTTAAGCTAATTAACTATTACTCAGCTGAACAATTGTTTTATGTGACTGAGGTAAATTATTAGTACTGTATAAAAGTCTAATGTTTTGAAAAAAAAGTCTCTCATGAAAAAATACAGTAAAAACAGCAATACTGTGAAATATTATTCCAATAAAAGTCTGTTTTCAATTTTAATATACTGTGAAAGGCAATCTGGAATGGCAAAGGTCCTTTATTAGTCGTCAGTGTCATGTGATTCTATGATTTATATATAATAAATAAATAAATATATATTGCAACATATCACACAAGACTTCAGAATGGGTCCACCACACGAACAAGACATTGTCTCCCGCAAAGTCCATTAATGAGGACATAATCACCTTTATTGCATCTGTGTTGCAGTTGCTAAATTTAATGAATGGAAAAAGAAGAGCTAGAGATAATTAGCCAACCCTTAAGTGCATCTGATGTAATGGTAGATGGGCGCTAGTGAAAAGCTTCAAAACCTTCGGTTGCTGCATGTAACATTTTGGCCAGTCTTTTTTAACACATGGTTCATCTCCTCTGCTCCAGATGAAATAAAGATAAGCCGCACAGTGCATCTATGTGTAAAGCACAACACTTCTATTCAGAGAGGCGAATGGTTTTTGCTGAGGGATTCATTTTAGACCACTCGCCGTATCTGCTACGAGGCCGGCCATCCCCTTATGCTGATAAACAGAAGCGTGCAAAGTCTCCAGTGGGTACGTGTGGATAGATACACACACACACACTGCTCTATTGTCCTCCCCATTCAATAAGAGAGGAGGTGAAGAATACCAGACGAGCAGCTCTGAGCTTATTGGATCTCTGCATCTGTATCTATGCGTGTGTGTATGCGTCATTTTATCCTGTTCCTCATTAGTTTTCTCTGTCCGTGAGTATGATAAGACAGTGAAGGGTTACTTTGTGAAACTATAATCCATACTTTCGCACAAACACATATGCAGAGATGATACAGTGGATGTGCTACTATGATAATATGATTCCTGTATCTCATACTCAAACTGAGGTGAAAAAAAGAGAGAGTGGAGCAGAATACAAAGAAGGTTTCGACAGCTGTGTGTGTGTACGGAGAGTTTCTTACTCTGTACTTTCTGTAAAAGCTGCTTTTGTTCCCCCTCTTGGTGTAGTTCTAGTATTTTAGCCCTCAGCTAAGACAGCACTCACTCACAAACAAAACCAGCTCCCACTACTAAACTCCCTCCCTCATGCTGTCGGCCTCAGTCTCCCTCCCTCTGTTCCAAGCTAGAGGGCAGGTGCCAGGGTTGAGTTATGTAAGGAATGACAGCTATGCCTGAGGATGGGATTGGTTAGCTGGGAAAAAGCACCTGTGGAACTCAAGTACCTACCTCAGTCCTCAGACTGTAGAAAAGCTTTTATTCCTGTTAACAGCATCAGAGAGATGTGTAGAGAGAGACAAGAGTGCAGGGAGACGAAAATGGGAGTGATTTCGGTGACTATGAGGGATGGAGATGCCGAGGCGCCGGAAAGCCAAATAGGAGGGAAGAAGTTAGATGAACAGATAAGGTGAAGAATAAAGAATGAAGAGAGTGATTCATGTGATCGAGTGGGAATGGAACTGATTTTGAATGTGAAATCAAAACTTATTTAATGTCTTAATACACATTTCTGCATGTTATTCCAACAAAATAATGGTCTGTGTATTCATTGTCCTGCTTAACTTAATCATTCTATTCTATTCTATTATATTCTATTCTAAATTTGTAAATTAGCAAATTTATATTAATTAATTTTACATAAATACAATACAACATAGAATATAATATAAATCAATTTAATGCATTCTTGCGGAATAAATAAATAATAATAATATATATTATTATTATTATTATTATTATTATTATACAGAATTAAATTCTCTTCTTCTCAAATTTATTTGCGAGAAGAGAATTTAATGCTCTTCTTCTCGCAAATAAATTAATAATAATAATAACACAATACTGTAATATATATATAATACAATTATAATATAATAATGTAATATATAATATAATAATATACATATAATTTATAATATAATAATAATATATAATATATATACTATAATATAAATCAATGTAATGCATTCTAGCTGAATAGTAATAATAATAATAATAATAATAATAATGTTATTATTGTTATTAATATATTAACTTGTAAATGTATTTTAATTATATATAAATGTAATACAATACCTAATATAATATAATAAAATAAAATATGATAATAGAAATCTATTTAATGCATTCTAGCGAAATTGTAATAATAATAATCATCATAATCATCATCATCATCATACTGACCCCTTCTGAACAGTATCTCTTTTAAGGCCCTCTTTCACTCGAAAATATGTTATATTATAAAATAAAATGGACTTCATCTGAAACTGAATCTAAATCTCCATGCCAAAATGAACTAAAAACTACACCCTGAGGGTGCATGGTTTTAAAATCTTTGAAAGAGCTGTGACTCTGGTTTCTTTTCAGAAAGGAAGTATTGTACTGTCAAACCTCACAGATATTTATCCCCCCCATCATTTCTATTCGAGTGAAGACTCATTTGCACTCTTGGAGGCTTTCAGCAGATACATCCTCCCCTGAGGAGCAGGAAGACAACACTCTACTCTCTATAGCTCCGTCGCACTCCCTCCCATCCCATCCACTGCCTCGCCAACACGGGCTCTTAATGCTACATTAGCATGTGTGTCTTATTCAGTTAGAAGCCAGCGGGCCAGGTCTAAACTCTGCCTGTGGATTAGAGAGATGAGATGTGAGCAGACAGCAGCTGCCCAATCACCTGACTTAAGACTAACAACCTCTAACAAACCGACATGCTCGGCAAACGCTTCGCAACGGAGCCAAGGCACTTTTCGGATGGTGCTGGCGTCTTAGTGATAGAGTGGCAGCCAGATTCATTTTTCCATGTCAAATTAGGTATCAAAAGCTACACGAATTTGTAGAGAACTTCATGTTATCATGCCTCAAATGCATGTTTTCATCACTGTCACGGAAAGCGCCTATCTGTTTTGCAAAATAAATGGGCATTATGTAAATTTGAAATGGAAATGAAGTGTGACCTACTAAACATAACTCAAATGGAAATGAGCGGTCAGACTAGACAGGAAAAATAGATGACTTCGAATGAATTACAAGATATTCAAAAAAAAACTATAAATATCAAACAATGCATTCATTGTTTGTCCACATGGTTAAACACACACACAGACGATATTTACCAATATTCAGAATCAGAATCAGAATGAGCTTTATTGGCCAAGTATGTTTACACATACAAGGAATTTGTTATAGTGACAGAAGCTCCACAGTGCAACAGAAAGACAGTAACAGGACAGGACACAGGTAATAAAACAAAAATAACAAGAAATAGCCAATAACCAATGTACAAAGCAGCAAAAAAATTAAAAATAAAAAATACACAATATATAATATATAATATAGGCGATTCATATAATTCAGTTGTGTTATAATTTGAAATCCTTTCAAATGACCTGAGGAGCAGCTAAAAGCATCACAGAGTGACAGGTCTGAAGGATTGCCATGGCAACAGGGGTCCATGATGGATACACTACAGTACTGACTGAGGTAGAGCGACACTCGCATATTCACACATATACATACACACAGCCCCTCAAATCTCGCTTCGACACAACAAATCAACTTTAAAAACATCAAGAGTGTCTGTGAATATATTTTCAATTTACTGCCTCAGTGCACCAAACATATCAGCTCTCAAATGCTCAGATATCGCTGGCAACATAACGGCAGCATGCCAATCACACACTTATCAGCTCAGTTTAGATTACTCTGGAAGTTACAGTGTCAAGGGTATTTCCGATCAGCGAGTACACGCACATACACACACACACACACAGGCATCTGGGGACGATTGTGAACTGGAATTAAAACACCTGAGCTCTGCTACAATTGGTTCCTCCTAAGAATCAAACATGTTCATTCCAATATCCATGTGAACTCAAATCCACCAAACAAAATGAAAGAAACAGTCAAGCCGCACACAGTTGGTGATGGGCTTCATGTGCAAATATTCTGGAAATATATACACAGTATATTAGTGCTGTCAAACGATTAACTGCATCCAAAATAAAGGTTTTTGTTTACGTAATGTATGTATGTGTACTGTGTATATTTATTATGTATATATAAATATAAGCACATACAGTATATATTTCGAAAATATTTACATGTATATACATTTATATATTTATATTCTGATATTTTTGTCATACATAAATAATAAACATATATAATAAACATAACATATTTTTCTGAAATATATACATGCATGTGTTTGTATTTATATATACATATACATAATAAATATACACAGTATACACATACATTATGTAAAAATAAATAAATATATATATATATATATATATATATATATATATATATATATATATATATATATATATATATATATATATATATATGTATGTATGTATGTATGTATGTTTATTCAGCATGGATGCATTTAATTGATCTAAAGTTGATATTGATCTCAAACTGAAATTGATATAATAATGTACCAGTCGTTCACATTACATTACAAAAAAAAAATCTGTTTTCAATAAATGCTGTTTTTGGTTCATTAATTAATTAGTTTTTTAAATAAACATTTTTTTTTTTAAATATCTTACTTGTTAAACATTTAAGCAGTCGTGCCGGCCTGTATGACTTTCTTTTTTGGAACACAAAAGAGAAATTTAGCAAAATATTGAGCTATTTTCCATTTAATAAACGTTAATGGGGATATAAGTACTTTAAGATCCCAAATCACAAAAAAAGTTATAATCAGACTTAAATTTAATTCATTATCCATTTACATCTCTCATATCTCATTTGTATTTCTGTATATTGAGACTTGTTTTGCCCCGATCACTTAGGTGACATGTAATCATCAAATCCGCCGTGTTAAAACCACCACATTTGCAACGACTTATATTTAAGTCGGTTCCTCCCACGAAACAAGGGATGGAGATGCCGAGGCGCCGGAAAGCCAAATAGGAGGGAAGGAATTAGATGAACAGATAAGGTGAAGAATAAAGTATGAAGAGAGTGATTCATGTGATCGAGTGGGAATGGAACTGATTTTGAATGTGAAATCAAAAGTTATTTAATGTCTTTACAACCCGGAACTTCATTTGCTTTCATTATACATTCAAATACATTCTTCAAGAAATACCCTAAAGAATGCAGGTGGAGAAGAGAATAAATCCATTGTAGGCCAGACAACAGACAACTACTATAACTACAATTCTGTCATGGTGGGGACTTTCCATGATCTTCTATACTGAGATAATATGCCCCAAAACTACTCACACAGAAACTTTTCTGCATTTTTTAGATATTCATTAAGACATTATTTAGTATCTTTATGGTCCCCACAATGCAGGTGATTTCCTGTTTTACTATCCCTGCAGGGACCAACTGTAGATAGCATAACCTGACCCACACACACACACACACACTCACTCTCTCGCTCTCTCTCTCGCTCTCTCTCTCTCTCTCTCTCTCTCTCACACACACACACACACACACACACATACACATTTAGCATACACTAGGTTCAACTGGAGTTAATTATTTTAAAGACATGCACTTAGAAAGAGAGGGTGAGTTCTTAAGCTGGTCAGATATGTTTTTCCCTCAGGCAAAGTTCAGAAAACAAACACACACACACACACACACACTCACAAAACCTGACACCTCCCTCTCTTTAAACGATACCACAGAGTAACGGCTCAGTAGGTAATCTCTCTTGATGTTCTTTGCGTTTGAAGGAATTGAGCAACTGCTACATTAGATGACTATTGGCCCTTTGAGGCTTTAATATAAATGTTCAAATGGTGCATACGAAAGGCATATATAGTTTTTTTGTCAGATTTTGACGATTAATGTCATGAAAACGATGCTGGCTGATGCATATTTATTGTTATATGCCACCTAAAGTGGAAAAATTGTGCCTTGAAACTTATTTCTCTTCCTCTTTCCTTTGCAAACACATACTACCTCACTAAAAATCCAGCCTAAGATGGTCTTAGACTATTTTGGGGCAATTACCCAACCCAGGATCATTGGAAAAATGTTCCTGTGGCAACATTTCTGCAAAATTATATTACTTTGCTTCTTGCACATTTTGTGACAGTTTTAAGGTGTAATGTCCAGTGAGCGACACTAAAATCATGTTCAGTTTTATCTAAAACAGTTGAACATGAGGTATATCTTTGTACCTCAATGTTTCATTATGTTGGTTGCTGAAAGTATCGCAGCAGTTCAGAAATGAAATGTCCAGTAAGTGGCGCTAAAAGGTTAAAGCTCTATCGTGTTTGAATATGATGCACCAATGTACACTAAACCCTACCCTAAACCCAAACGATAGTGTTAACAAGCAAATATGAGATAAAAATGCAATCAAGGCATTTTAGCTTGCTACTACAAGTATTTGAGCTGTTTTATCATGTCACTCATATTTCATCGGACTTGTACCCAATAGCACCACATTGCAAATGCAGTGCTCTCCAAGGGGAGCTACCAAGCAAGTTTACGAGTTTACTACAACAGAAATGCTATACATGTGGAGCTGGCTATGTGATGTAAACATCAAAATGTATCTGTTAACAAATCATGCACAATGGCGAAAGCATTTTCATATCAAAATAGAGTATACACAAGGAACCAAGCAAAAATAAGTCTTAATTAATCAATAATCTGTCCCTGTAATCATAATTCTGTGTGAAAACGAATAAAAGTAGTAGGTGTTTTACTGCCTCTAGTGTTTATTTCAGCTGGAAACTGCAGTGAATTGTATATAGCTGTGTTTTGTGGAGTTTTTCAAAAATGTAGGTACTTGTACTTTTTTTCCAATGAACCAACCAGCTGAACACCAGCAAACCTGCTTAGGCTGGTCAAACATGTTTCTGCCAACATGGTCACCTTTTGGTCTTCAGTAATTCCTTCATTCGCTTTCTCAATCAGTGTCATTCCTTTAGACTGTCTCTTCTTCTGATGAAAAGAGAGGCAAATAAAGATGGAAGAAGAGTGAAAGAGACAGAGATAAAGTGATGAGCAGCAGTCACTCACTGTGTCTCTTTGAAGGACATCGATTGAGTCATCTATTCCCGATGGTATATGCAGCCCTGAGTATTTTCAGACAGGTTCGGTGTGTGTTTGTACGTATAAATGATTTTTATCTCTGGAGGGGGAGGGACGAAAGAGTCTTGATGGAACGACTAGGGTGGTGATGGCGCAGTGGATAAGACACATGCCTTTGGTGTGAGAGACCCGGGTTCGAATCCACTGTGAGACACCAATGTGTCCCTGAGCAAGACACTTAACCCCCTAGTTGCTCCAGAGGCGTGCGACCTCTGACATATTTAGCAATTGTAAGTCGCTTTGGATAAAAGCGTCAGCTAAATGAATAAATGTAAATCAGAGTCGTGGAGAAAATAAAATAAAAAACACTCAACCGAACATCAGGCCTCTGACTAGCATTAGCGTGTTTAGCATCAAATTAGCCAAATTTAGCCAATATAAAACTTCCAAATGGATTTGTTCTGCGGTCTGTATGGAAATTATGTATGAGGTAACATTCAATGTTTAAATATTAAAAATATTTAAAAATATTTAGCTATTTACCATGATAACCATAGTTCCTACCAAAATAGCATAAAATTACTGTAAAGAAAATGTTTCTTCTTGGGTCAGTACATAATAGTGCCCTCCGACAATGGCTACAGATGCTGCTGATAAAGCTTTATTTGTATTGAACACCAAAAATGACTGTAATTTATGGTTCCACACTGAGTAAATTCTGTTGTAACCATAGTAACATATTTCTAAGGGTTACTAAATGATGAATAATAGGTCCAAATCGTTCATTAGTGCTTAAATGCTTTGTTCTCTCACAATGACCTCATGTGGGAATCATAAGCGATTTAGCTAGTTAGACTCGGTGGCTTCACCTTCAGAGTGGCTACTGCTGTGTTAATGTGTATGACTTTCATAGAATGCGCCATAGACCTGGGAGGCAGGTCACTTCCTCTGGTGCTCCTGTCTTCCTCTCCCCATGGTCCTCTCATTCCCTGATTCCCTCTCTGCTTCCATTTTTCCTTCCCTCTCTTCGAGCAGGACATTAATCAGCTGGATACTCTGAGTATCTCTCTCTCTCTCTCTATTTCTCCCTCTATCTCTACTCACAAACAACACTATAACCTCTTATTCCTCTAAAGAAAATCAGGAGGTAATTTTAGAGATGCGTGTGTGTGTGTGTGTGTGTGTGTTGGTAAGTGTTTGTAAAAGAGCTGAGTGGTGCTCTCCGTTAGCTAGACATCCTGCTATCAGATAGCTGCTGGCAATACACAGATAAAACCAGATTAACTCTCTCTCTCTCTCTCTCTCTCTCTCTCTCTCTCTCCCTCTCTCACACACACACAGCAAGATGTAAAGCTAAATGACTGCTAGTCGATATCTGGCCTAATAGATGGTGGCAAGAATGGATAATAATATAAATCGATATTACCACCATTCCCTATTCAAGAGGTTAATGAAGGGTCTTTTTCCTATGTGATTGGGTTCATGCACAGTCATGTCTAAAACCACTAGTGAAATGTTTATATTTGGCTTTTAAATTGTATATATATATATATATATATATATATATATATATATATAAATACAATTAATAATTGTATTATATATAATGTAAAAGCCAAATATAATTAACATAATTTGAATATATACCATTTTATATATAATGTTAATTTTATATATATATTTTTTTATTATTTAGATTTATTTTAAGTTAAGTTTGTTTATTTATAAAATGTATAGTTTGTAAGTTTATAAATTTAAGTTTATAATAAATAATATTAATAAGTGAAGTGACATAAAAAAAAAAAAATCAAGCGAGGTATATTTTCACATACTGCAATGGTGGTCAACGTCAACAGTCCCGTGAAAATGAACAGCTCCAAAGATCAGGTTACATCCAAGGGTAAATTAAAGGCAACCTTAACCTAACACAGGTGTGCTTTGAAGTTAATCTTAAAATTTCAGATTTACCTTTAGTGTTCACTTTGATTATAACACGGTGACAATCAAAGTCAAATTACTTTTAAATGTATGAGGTCATTGGCAACGTCGCTCAAGCAGATCCGAATACTGATTTTTTTTTTTTTTTTGAAAACAGAATGACGATAACTAGCCGACGCTAATCAGACAGTGTGTGTGTGTGTGTGTGTGTGTGTAAGTTACTTTATTAGTGTGCCGCAAATTGCACTGTCAAATTATTTTTTTCCTTTAGCACTAATTAATTTCTCCACAAGGTGGCAACACTGCCCGGGCCCATTGTTTCACAGCCACAGAAGAAGCTGAAAATTTCAGATTTACCTCTAGTGTTCACTTTGATTATTACACGGTGACAATCAAATAAATGTATGAGGTCACTGGCAACGTCGCTCAAGCAGACCCAAACGCTGATACTTACACTAGGAGTTTCAGGGTTTAATGGTTGAATTAGACTTAACGCAGACCTCATGTCAGGAAATGTGCTACAGGATAGTTGAGCAGATGCAGGTGAACATCCATAATTGCTTCTGTGGCCTCTACTGCAATGAGGCAATAGGTTTCAGGCAGTTTTGCAGAGGGCCATGTGTGTGTGTTCTGCTGCCGATGCCTGTAAATCAGTGGAATGACTTCATGGGCATCGCAAAACACATTGGCAGGTCTTCAGCATCCACTTTTCACGGGAACTGTGCCATCGCTGGGACATTCACGGGTTGTTGTGAAATTCAAAGCAGAAAAAAATATCAAGGCAAAACCAGACAAGATATATATTAATTTACTGTGATTTCAGCATATCTGTGGAATCAACTGCCTACCCATCACCCCGTGCAATTTTTCTTATACCTTCAAATGTGCTGATGTCACACAAATGGAGAGGAAGATGAAAGGTGTTTGAAGGAAGGAGGAAATGAAAGGCAGATGAGACGATGTGTACGTGTGAAGAAGAGGCAGAAAAAGAGGAAGCACGTGTCCGTACGCCTTGCGTTCCCCTCTACTTCACTTTTCATTATTTTATGCTTGGTGCGTCTTTTTAAAGGTGCTCTCCTTCTTTGTCACTTTCTTGCCGGTGCCTCATTTTTTTTCTCCCGTTGCCTCTCTTTGTGGTCTCGGCAGGAAGGATGATGGGCGACTACTCCACCGCCGCCTGCAGCGCTGGTCTTTATCACACTGTACACGCTAAATATAGCTCACTCCGTGCGTGCGGGACAGAGGGGAGCGAGCGTCTACAAATGATTTAGTGTGTGCATGTATGTTTGCATCAAGAAGTGTTATAGAACCTGGGGAAAGCTAACGCTTAACATCAGCATTCATCTCAAAGGCAGTTGCTGAGCTAGCAAATGACTCCCTTGGAATTACGCAATTTCAAATCGGCCAAATATAGAAGTTTGTGCAGCTATATCAGTGTTCAATGAAGATTTTTTTTTTATTAAACAGAATGATGCTAACTAACCGACGCTAACCAGACAGTGTGTGTGTGTGTGTGAGAGACAAAAGAAAGTTACTTTGTTAGAGTGACGCAAATTGCGCAGTCAGATTTTTTTTTTTCCATTAGCACCAATTAATTTCTCCACAAAGTGGCAACACTGTGCGGTACCGTTGTTTCACAGCCACAAAAGAAACAGAAGAGACAACAACAACAAACTACTGGAGACAGCAACAACAGATGCCTGTGTTTTGAGGAACACTTGTGTGAGGGGTTTAGATATACCCACAACTTTACTTCAAACGAGTACAAAGACATTTTTTATCACTCATGACATCTGGGGAGACAATGAGGATGAAACTGTTTAGTGTGCATGTGTCCACCGCATGTGCTCAAACACTCTATCAAATGGTGTACTTTGAAAGGCTATGTTTCGCCTGTGCGTGTACTCTACACTTTCAGAAAGGTACAAAGTCGTCACAGGGTTGGTACCCTAAGGTACAAAGTCTAAAAGTTACATCTTTGTACCTTATTTACCCATAAATGGTACATATTATTTCCTCAAATGGACATATAAATACTTCAAATGTACATACTAGTACCTTTTGAAAGGGTACCCACCAAATGACAGTGATGTATCATTTTGAGTGTAGCGTAAGAACTCCCTTTGAGCTTTACCAGACTAGGACTTTCCCAAACCAGCTTCCAAATTCACACGGGAAACTATAAAACTTGGGTAAACCCTAAAGAGAGCAATAGAAGTGGTTATCTAAGTCATCTAAGCAATGCCAGGGTACAGAATGCTTACTATCTCCCTCTATTGGTCAACTCTCTCATTCTTTCCCCCACAAATGCAAACTCTCTCAGTCTGTTTGTGAAGCTCACCAGACTAGGGTTGGGAATATCTTATTTTAAAGACCCAGTTACTTTGCATGGATATCTGATGTTGGTTTCAGTGAAGACTCAAAGTCTCTCTCTCTTTCTCTGTCTCTCACTGTGCACTTGCATGCAGAATGATGAATCTGTACACATGGTACTGGTGTCAGAGAGAGTGGGGAACAGATGGTGCTCTACACTCAGAGGAGAGGTTACGGACGCCAATAGGCAGGCGAATGCAGCCTAACACAATTACCAACATCCACTCTCTATTCCTCAAGCTGAAATATGAATATAGGACTGTGTTCTTCTTGATTTTGTTATGCTTACAAAATACACGGCAGACGTTACCTTTCATAATGGCTGTGTATGTATTTAAGTAGACAAAATGCAAACTATGTTGTTTTGCATTTCAAAATGGCCACACAAAGATGCAAAGAAGTGATAAATGCGGAACAAATGAAGCTTAAGAAAGTTCTTAAGAGTTCTTAAGAAATGAAAACTAATAAACAGTAATGTCTGTCTGTAGCCTAAGGTGTGTTTATAAACAGTTTGAAACACATTGTGTGATGAGGGGAAACAAAAGTTTTGTTAGCGGTCAAACAGACTGTTACATAATGCTAAATGGTTCATATTTGGAATACTGTACCCGTCACAACATGTCTAACACAGGGTTTGGTGACGAGAGCGAGGGCTACATTGGCAGGAACTGAGAGATGACATGCTACTGTTAAAAGAAACCAAAGCCAAAAAGTCATTAGCTGGCTTTTGATTATATGATGTGTGTGTACTGTGTATATTTTTAATGCATATATAAAGACACACATACAGTAGAGTATATATTTAGAAATCATTTACATGTATTTACAGGTATCTATTTATATTCATATAATTTATATTATACAAAGATATATTTAATATATAAACATAACATATTTTTCTTAAATATATACATGCATGTGTGTGTATTTATATATAGATAATAAATATGCACAGTACACACACATACAGTATATTATGTACACAAAAACTTTTATTTTGGATGCAATTAATCACGATTAATTGTTGCCCAGTACTAGTTTTTATTTATTTATTTTATTTCAATATAGTAAAAAACTAAACAATTATTATTCTTTTAACTACTAATGTTGAAAACATTTTCTTTTTTTCTGTGAAAATTGTGATACATTTTGGGTGATTCTTCAATTAAAACAACATTATTTAAACAGCATATTTAAAAAAAAAAAAAAAAAACCTTTTGTAAGATTATACATTTTTACCGACTTATAGCAATTTAGTTCATACTTTGTAAAAAAATAAAAATAAAAAAATAAAAATAATTTAAAAAAATAAATCCTTTTGAATGATAGTATAGCTAAAGTCACAAACACACAGACAGAGCTGCTAAATAAAGCAAGGGGATGTGAAGCGGTCTGCCTGATGACAGATGCAATGATCCCAGAAGGAATTCTGACAAAAAAAAACTAAACATAATCCCAAAAGAATGCTACATATGTGGGATTCTGTTCGAAATGCCTGAACTCTGTTGTTGGACAGCCAAGGGGTACAAAAAGTCTAGCAAAAACAAACTTTGGCATGCAACATAGCTTCTTCACTAGCCTATAAGAGATACTAGAGAATTCCACAGAGACACGAGACGACAAACAAACACATACACACTGACAAACAAACATGTAAATACAATCTCACAAAAACACGCAGTATGAAAGCTGCTTTTCATCTCTATATCGTGTTTCTTCACCAGGGCTACTGCTGTAACTCCACAAGCACACACTCATACCCACTAATGCACAAAAATAAACATTATCGTGGGAGACAGACAGTTCAAAACAATACCTGCACCATTCAAAGCACTTAATCAGCAGTGGCACTATCATTTCACTGTACTAAGGCCTTCTGTTATACCTTATCTCAGCCCTCTGCATACCTGATGGCACGCATACATTTAACAAGGTATTTGTCATTCCTTTGCAGTCATCTTTGACCACATCACAGATCTGCATCTAGATTGCTACAAAGTTTCAGTGACATAATGCTTTCAGCGGAACATCATGTCAACAAATATAAAACTATAACACAATAAGTCTTTATGCTTTAGGGGAGCGCGAGGCACAAACTAACGCAGGGTCAGTTGTAACACATGTGGTTTAAATATTTCCACACATGCTAGCATAAGCAACTTATTGCTATTTTTCTGCAATAATAATAATAATCTCCAGTCTGTTATTTATCAGTTTAGATTTTTTAATGTTTCGCTAACTAGCAGAAGACACTAAGCAGTTTTACTTTTATGAGTTTTAATGAGAAACCAGAAGAAACAGGTGAATAAAGACTGACAATGGATGTTTAATTTTCTGAAATTATTATTTTTTTGTGAAATGTAAAGCGTTTTGGCTTGTTTATGTGTCTTGTGTTCAATGAGAGCTGTGTGAGGAGGGAGGGCAGTGCATCTCTGTGTTTTTCTGAATGTGTGTTTTCATATATTTGCTCACATTGTTTGAACTAGGCTAAACTGTATAGCTGTGTCTTGTGATCGGGGTCGTCTCAAGCATGGTTACAATGTGCTCGTTGTCAAACTCCAAAATTAGATCATTTTTAATTCTTAGAAAACAGCATAATTTTATCTGAAAAGGTTAATAATTTTATTTTATTGACAAAATATTTGTTAATACTGTACTTTATTTCGATAGTCCACTTTAGACATTAAACACTACTAACAGTAAGTAACTTTGCAACTACATGTCAACTAGCAGTCAGTAGAGTATTAGTAAACTGTCTGCTTAAATTCTTCTAACACTTTATTTTGATGGGTCCACAACATACAACATACTGAGTATGAGAAACTTTGCAAGCATATGTCAACTTATTCTACTAACCCTAAACCTACCCTACTGAGAGTTAGACATGTAGATGCAAATTAATGAGAATTAGCTGACATGTAGTTACAAAGTTACTTATAGTTAGTAAAATTTCCAAAGTGGTCTATCGAAATAAAGTGTAACCAAATATTTTAGTTTGCATGTATATTTTTGGTCATTAGATCACATAACATTTTAAGCTGTCATATGGTCATGTTACAATGAATCTACCCCACCTACGTAGCATGTTGTCACATTTCACGTCCATTCTTTTGAGGTAAATAACGAAAAACATAAATACATAAGAACACTGTATTTATGAAACATTTGTACTAGACAAGTCTGAAATTAATGTGCATAAAAAAAGACTCTGAACCCCATGTTTATTTTCAAAATAAGAACGTCAAAAAGTGTTAGGTTGTGCCCCGCGCTCCCCTACTAATACAAAATAGATTTTCCACAAACCGAAACGCCGCATGTCAAGATACTTAGATGCATCGTTAAACTTCAGGCATCCGTGAACGTGTTGCCACGAAACCCGGTGTATGTTTAACAGCGGGCATGCCATTTAACGGAATTATCTTAACTTGTTCTCTTGAACGGAAGATTATACAATCTATACACCCTATGACAAACCATTCTGGTCATAAAAGAAATGAAGTTTTTGTTTGTTTGCTTTACTTTTTCTTTCTCTCCCAGATGTCACCTTTGTGGCTAGTTAGCAAAGGTAAAAGTAGATCTATGAGGCGGCAAAGAAATAAGAAATCAAAGGGAGAGAGAGAGAGAGAAAAAAAGAGCGAGAGACTTCTTTGTGTTCTTAGACAAGCATCTGATTTGAACCCACAGTTCAGGACCTCTTCCCAGAATACAAAGCACTCTTTTATGCACCTCAGACAAAGCAGTGGTCTCTTCCATGTGCACACAAAGCCTCCTCCACTCACTTTGTACACCTTTTGTTTGTTTTAAGTGCTATATTTTTCCAATGTTAGCACATTGGTATGAGATACTGATGTTCATAGTGTCCACTCCTGCTTTTAATGAGGCCCTGTATTGTTTTCTTTACATCAAAAGAATTAAAAGACTGAAGCACATTACTAGTCACACAAAGTGGCACGGACAGGAAGGTGTACATGTGTCTATAAAAAGCAATGTCACAGGAATTAAAAACACCCGTTTAAATACTTATGTTGTGGAAAAGGAGAGAGTAGAGAGAGAGATCATATCACGAGTAAGCAAGAAAAACACCCTGCTACTGCAAAGCCAACAATCAAAAGATATCGACCGCTCTTGCTAATCAAGCCAGACCGAGTTTCCACAGAAAACATGATGTGTGTGCGGGTTCGGATGTGGATTTAGCTTCTACTTCCTGATTAGGCACATTTGCTCATTTCCCGAAAAGCCTTGAAATTAATGAACAAACAAGTGACCAGTGAAACCTCAATGATAATTAGCACAATTATGACTCGTTACAGCTCTCATATGCCAGAAACTTACAGTCGTGTTTATGTGAATATTATGAGCTGTGTGATTTATTGGCTAATATCTCCAAAGCCTCCAGTGGGTTTACTGGAAGTGATGTTATTGGTTTCATATTTTCAAGAGGTTCTAATTTGCTAAAGGGAAATCATGAACCTCAGTCCTGTTCGTTTTAGAGTGTTTGGTTAGAAAACAAGATGCCGTCATTTGAAGTACAGATGGTAAACCCACACGCCAGAACTCAAACTTCCTTCTAGAGGCTGGCAAGCCCAGAACTTCAAAAAGTTGCAGGGTCAACTCATCAGGGAAGAGGGATATTTTTGATCACAGTGACTGACAGGAAGACATAATGCACCACGTCCCAGAATACAGAGTGTAAGCAAAGAATTAAGAATAGTTTTACTTGCAAAAATGGAGAAAATGCTTTGATAATCATCCTGGTTTACTCTACCGTTGCAAAGTTTGAAGTCAATAAGATTTTAAAAAATCTATCTATCTATCTATCTATCTATCTATCTATCTATCTATCTATCTATCTATCTATCTATCTATCTATCTATCTATCTATCTATCTATCTATCTATCTATCTATCGATCGATCGATCGATCGATCTATCTATCTATCTATCATATTCGTAATCGAATCTATTATCTATTATAATTCTTTGATGAATACCCATTTCAAAACAGCAAAAGAAAATACTTTACTGTCATTTTGATCAAAACGATGCATCTTTAAGAATAAAAATTATTACTTTTTTCTTACTTACTGAAAACTTCTGAACAGTAGTGTATTACTGACTTTTTCTGAGACCAAATTGTAGTTGAATCAGGCAGCAGCAGTTTTGGAAGGAACACCGAGTCTTACTAAAAATGATTTGATCTGATGCAACTAACAGGACTATTTAAAATGTGAACGGATCAGGATACACAAATCACTTCTGAGAGAGAAAAAAAAAAGAACACATTGACGTCAATTAGAAGCATTAAAATGCATCAACACACCATGCTCATCTACACACAAACATATACGCCTTCATTGATATTCAGCCAAAGCAATAGTGTGAATTCACACACTGAGGTGAGGTCCCGTTGAGACGTTTCTGACCAGCCCTATCGGAAAATAACTTATTGAATATTACTATTTCCCCTGTCTCTGTCTGTTTTTGTGTCTGACACATAAATTCTAAGGAATGCTGGTCAGAACAATAGCCACAGCTGGCCAGGACATCGGCCATTGTTTGGTCTGTTTGGGTAATGGCACTGTTTTATAAATCAGTATGACTTAACAGGAAAAAAACATGTGAATAGCAACTAGACAGATCGAGTTTCCCCTTCCTTGCACGAACAATGGCACAACCTTCTCATAGCTATCTTATTTACTGATACAAATCAGTTAATTGTGAAAGAACACTTGATATTAGCTGCCGGTGATGACTACTATTTTTGTATTCCTTCAGATGACTGCTGTCCATGTTTATTTAGATGCAACAGTACAAATATGGGAGCGTCTCTGATCTCATTTAACTTCTATTTCATTATAATGCGACTTTTGTCTTCCCCACGTGTTTATTTATTTCTTATTCCTTCACTTGTTTAATTCACTCTTGCTTTGTTTAGAGCACTGCATGCCTTGTGTCCTTTAGCAGTGAAGCTCACATAAATCTCTCTTGTTCGCTACATCCCTTTTTTCTAGAAAGGTAAGTACAAAGTTCCACAATAAACAATAAAAAAATGATCCTACTCAAAAAAGCATTTGCACCACTTCAACTAATGCTTAAATAGGAAACCACTTAAAAAGACACAAGAATGTTAGCTTTTTGGATGTTCTTTTTTAAAAGTCACATTTCTGGAATAATATTTCAGCTATGGATTAGCATTTGTGAGTATTTGCCAGATCCAAAAGCTTATCTTATTTTATCAAAGATGGCCAAGGTATTGGTACTGTTGGGAAGATCTTTGATCTTGAATATGCAAGTACACCTCTGAAGTGCGGATCAATACCCCTCTCTTCCTATTCCGTCCTCCCAGCATCCCTCCTTCCTAGCCTCTCATCGTTTTTCATTGAACAGCAAGCTCTTTCATACTGGCGCTGCCCATTAGGATTCAAGTGTGGTGTTCAGGCAAGCTCTCCGACTTAAACAAATGACCGAGTCTCTCCGTCATTTCCATGTCTTACTGTCGGACTCTATTTTTCTGCCATCCATGGAGGCTGTTACACATAAATAGCTCGGGTCGCCCAAAGAACAGTTCACGACTGGTTGAACTTGTACAGGTGATGTCTGATGTTTGCTTATGAGTTTGCACATGATTGGTGTGTTTACACACTATGTGTGTGCTGGCTATCACATATACACACACGCAAACATAGAGTTCACACAGCGAACTCCGGCATGCAAAGACAAAATACTGGAAATGCACTGTGTGTCTATGCAAACGAACCCATCACATGAGCCTTTGTTTTCAAATGACATCATAACATACATGCACACATATGATGGCATATGATGGTTCACGATAAAGGCAAAGATTAATCATTTCTTAATCATTTACAAAAAAAAAAAAAAAAAAAACGTTATGCACGTATTGTGTACAAGTGCAGTGTGAAAGCATGCAATTAAATCTGTAAGAAATTATAATTAAACTGCTGGCCCATCCCTTACACCTGTGGGTGGGTCCCTTAAACCTACCCAAACCACCAAACCTGTCCCTAACCTTACTTGTATCCCACCTCAGTAGCAGCAAAAGTGTTTTGCAATACAGTATGAACACAATAAGTACATTGTACTTTTTTTTTTTTTGATGTAAGTACATATTAGTTAAGGCCACCTAATATAAAGCAGGATCAAATTAAGAAAGAAAGAAAGAAAGAAAGACAGAAAGAAAGAAAGAAAGAAAGAAAGAAAGAAAGAAAGTCATTGACCCTAACCCTAATTGTTTGTAGTTGACGTCAGCAGCCAGGCAGTGTCTGTGGCTTGTAAATGTTCACCAGAGGAACATCAACTTAATTAAAACAAAAATAAAACCAGGAACCGTCTCGAGTAACAATGCATGAGTTCTCCCACCGAGCATCCTGGGAGGAAGACAAAAATGTGTGTGCATGCGTTTGTGTGTTTACATATGTTTTTGCATGTACATGCCTGCATGTTATTGTTGATAAGAGGAAGTTGAGTGAGGTGCGGCTTCTGACTGTGCTTGTAGCGCTGGTTGACTGAAGATATGGAAAGATTGCATTGTAGTGTACTTCAAAGCCTGCATTCTCATATCAGACTTGAGCATTAGCGCACATTCTCAACCGGCCCACAGGGACTCGACTAGTTGTGCATATATATTTGAAATTAGCATAACTATGACTAAACGCTAACGCGTTAAAGTGGCCGTAGTTGCTATCAAGCGAGTCCAACATCACATATGGCGTGGTACCCGAGTCTCCCTCCTGGGCTCATCGTTTGGCCTAGTTCTGGTCAGCCCAGATGGAAGGGTCTTTATTTTGGCTCTTCCAGTCGATCACAGCACACAATAGGGTGACTGGTCACTTTTCTTATGTTCCACTAAAATGTTTCCTCACAAATAAGAGACTCTGATCAGTTTGCCAAAGACAATAGAGGACAAATAAGGAAGATCATAGCAGCAGTCCATTTCTGTCCTGTTTGAGTTTGTTTGTGAGCATGTGTTTGTTTGTATTAGGCCGCTGGCCCATTTTGAGTGTGAGTGCTACAGCAGCAATGTTAATGGTCACAACACATGGCATGCAGAGCAGGCTGGAGTTTAGGGGCTGAGGGCTGTGCCGTATAAACAAAACTCGTCCAAAGAGAGAGACAGAGAAAGAGAGAGAGACAGAGAAAGAAAGGACACAAAAAGAGATAGACAGAATGAAACTGAGTGAGTGATGACCGCCAATCAAAACGAAGCGCCGCAGCTCTATCTCTCCAAGCAAGCGTCACGTTTCTGGCACGAAGGCCAGAGGAGATGGAAACATAAGAGGGATGGGGCAGGGGAAATTGGAGACTTAACAGCAGTGAAAGCCCATTATCATGCTGTGGCAGGGCTGAAAAAATGGACAAAAAATAATAACATAATAAATAAAGTCAAACAAATAGGAAGGCAGGAAATGGAAAGCAAGCAGAACTGGCAGGGGCATCTTGGCTTCTCTCTAGAACCCATCTGCATTTCTTTACAATCATAAAACAACTCTAGGGCAGCATTTATCAGCCTGATACAGCTTCTGGAAAGAGGAGAATTAAAGAGCCAAAATGAGATATGGGGAGATAAAGATGCTATGTGCGCAACGGCTGCCATTTGCTGCGAGATGCCCCCGAGGGGAGCAGGTTGTGATGGAGAGCCACAAATTTACACTTCGAATGCTTTCCGAGTAAGTAAAACAATAGCTGTGTCTAGCACGAGACAGGTTCAACCAGCCTTCTGTTCCAACGCATGCTGGGAGTGAAGTCGATCGGGAATGATTCAAGCCCTGGACCAGCGCCAGCTCCGATACCTCGGCTGTTTCCAGCGGCGCGGGCTCTGGATGACCCCTGTGGCGGGCGTGTTAGAACATGCATGGAGATGGTTTCAGAGAGAATAGTGTCGGAAAAGAATGATATTGTCAACACAGGTTGTCATGGCTTTTGAATGGCAATAAGCAGAAAATACATTGGGTTAATGGGTTAAACAGTGAGAAGGTGCGCCAGTGCGTGTTTAGCACCGGTTTCGTATGTCAACATCCATTACAGGTGTCAATCAAATAAATTATTCAAACCAGGTTTGTGCACCATTCAGAATTCAATTGAAAATGCTTATAATTGCAATTAAGTTTGAACTGAGACAGCAAACAAGCTGCAAATGTGCTATTTGCATTTGAATGAAAAGTATTTGTAAGCAAAATAGCAAATTGAAATTTAATATAATTAATTAATTAACAGGAACACACATTTGATCAATAAAAACCTACATCATGGCTTACAAATCAGGGAATCCCTCTTCCTTTAATTCCAGATCAACGACCCCTGAGTGTGGCCAATTCAATTCAAATGCATTCTTAGGAACTGAAAGGAAGCCAATTCCTCAATTCAGAATTTTGCACAACCCTGATTCAAACAAATAGCAAAAAGCCACCAAGCAAAATTGACAGTGTAGGAGTGTCTTTCTTGCCTCTCCCAGGCTCCTGTCAGCCTGTGGGAAAGGAGTGTGTTGACAAGCGCAACCCCTGTCTTTGTCACTGTTTGTTTGTGTGTAAACAACGGCAAGGGCAGAGACACCAAAACACCAGGAACTCCAAACAAATGACCCAAATGAAGAGCTCACTTGCCAGCTTTAAAGGGACAGAGTTCACTACGCATCTGTCTGCTAACAAGCACCCTACCGGACAACCTTTTGTGCTCCATTTGCGACCTTACTGGCCTGAGAATGAAGAGAGGGGACCGACCCAGGGTCACTTACAATCAAGCAACTGCCAGATCAGGAAACAACCTTTAAGCTAGATGCAATCATTTGTTAGTTTCAGACTTAAACAAACTGCGTGGAGACCGCAGTCTCTTTGAGATGCTTTCAGAAGCATTGGCAAACTTCGGCTACCACTACATTACGATACCCAGGGGGTCCTCCGTATCAAAGCAGCAATTTAAGAGTGCATTTATCCACACAAGCCCTTACAGTTCTATTTCTCAAGACAGCTTCTCTGTCTGGGCAGAATGAATATGTCTGCATAAAGTCCAACTTTTCTATTGTATCTAATGCAAATGTGCAAACCGATAATTCCACTGTGGCCATTTTGGCACATTCAACTGACATCATAGTGAGTATTTTCCATATCAGAGGACAAAAAAAAAAAAGAGAGACAGAGATAAACATCAGTCTTTCTGAGTGGATCAATCATTTACCTTGTCATTATAATTTGGTTTGCATATCAAATGTGTTTACATAAAAATAACAGACTTGCGGGAACGAAAACAATTCCCTTGTCAGCCTGAATATTTTCTTGTTGAAGTCTAGCCTTCGCTAAACGGGCTGTTCAATCTCAATACATCTCCTAAATGTGGTGTGACAATTTGGGCATAATTACGTGGCTAATACGTTATTAAGAGAGACATGGTAATGTCTTTGGATGCCGTGAGGTGTTATCTCCAATTACCTTCATTTGGGCTTTGTAAAACGATCATGTAAAGTGTGAAATAAGAGAATCAGATAAGAGGGAGGGTTTGCAGGTGGAAATGTAAATATGCGTTCGATCGAGGTTGTAATGTCAAGGATATTTCATTAAGCTCGCCCGCTGCCTACTCTGATTGCCAGGATTGGATGAGAGGGGAGGGAGGAGAGGCTGGGACTGAATGGGTGGAGCAGAAAGAAGGAAACACACACACACACACACACACACACACACAAACGAGTTGAGATGTGATTGAATTGGAATATGAATTGTAATGATCTATCTAGATTAATTTTGTCTTCACAAACTTTGCTTTTCTGCTTTAAAGTTACATGAAGTTCATTTGAATTCTACTTCACATTCAATTTTAAATAGCTATTCTGCATTCTGTTTCATACCTCAATTCAAATTTAGCTATTCAGGCAGCCAAAATGCCTGTTTAAAATACAGAAAAATCCTTTTGGAGGCTTTTTGTCACTTTAACCAATAGAAGAAGGATTACATTTCTTATGTAAGCATCAATGCACGTGCTCTAACATCTATGCCACTACCTCGTGCTTTCTATTGGCAATAATAGGCAATAAAGAACAAGTGTTTAGTCAATTTATACCGTTGTGTTTTGACACATGCACAAACACACATACACTTTTTGTACGGCGGAACAAAGTGACCAGCGCTGCATTGTTAATAAGGATATCAGCTTGATTAAAACATGCCTGGGGCACTTTCATATTTGTCATAGATTAAATTCACTTTGAGGCTTTTATATTTGTCTCCTTGATTTTCTCTCTTCCACACACACACACACACACACACACACACACTTTGTCAGGCACCAGTGACCAGCGGTCAGGGAGAGAGGATGCATTGCGGACATCATCTCCTTCATCATGAGTTGGACAGGGGGCAGTAGAGTTGACAGAGCTGTTCCATCAGTCACAGCAAAGGTACACACACTACCACACACTCTCACCGGAGATAGATCAGGTTGAGGTCCAGTGAACACTGTTTATCCACTTTCAACACGGACGCACACTTGCATCTTTTACAGGGAGAGCTTTCTTTGACCATACATTTTGTGCAATAAGTCACACATGCTAACAAACACACATCCCCAATGTGAGACATTCACTGGAGACGAACACACACACACACGCACCCACAATTGTTCCAGGGGCCGTTGTATTGTTGGCTTAGACAGGGCATGTTTCTGAAGGAGATGGTTGCCTTGGCGTTGGGTGACAGCAGATCAATCTGTAATCTGTGTCTGTTATTGATGATGGAGTGTGAAAGAGAGATAGTGGAGCTCAATTCCACTACCTTTCATCTTGCTGTTGTTTCTGAACTGATTCTGCTTGATTCTTGATGTGAAGACACATTATGCATAGAATTCCACAGCACAGTTGATAACTGAATGAGAGATTAACCTGCTGAAAAGACTAGTAAAGGTGTTCAGATTTATTTTCTCGGAACGACTATAGGACTTAAAAGTTCTGCAAAAAAGTATATATAGTAATACTCACTTAAAGTGAAAGAGATTTCTGAGAAAAAAAATAAAAAATAAATAAAAAAACATTTAAGGAGAACTCAACTCCCCCACTGTTCATAAGGGCTCTCTGATGAACACTGCCAGTAAACACAGTAGAAAGAATGAGGGTGGAGGCCTTGCACGTATAATAATATTAGACAGAGACACAGTGGCTATAAGGCCAGTCAGTTTCTACTCTCTCTCTCTCTTGAATACTGTTGCCTTTTATCATTTAAAGGAATATTCTAGGTTATTTAGAAATGAACGTTTATGGACAATATCTATGGCATGCTGTAAATGCACTTGAATGCACTTTAGCTAGCAATTTACCAGTTTACCACAAAGCACCTCAGTCCAGGTCACATTTCATCCTCAATTTTAAAAAAATAAAAATTAAAAATCAGTACCATTAAACACATTTATCCCAAATTTGATTAACTTTTATGCATTCCGAATGTAATTTTCAGTGATAATTGTCATTGGATTCTCATTACTGAATTACTGAAATACAGTTTAACTTTATTTTAAGGTCCAATTCTCACTATTTTGGGCTCATTAAACTCATAATTTGCTGCTTATTAATAGTTTTGTAAAGCGGTTGTTAAGTTTAGGTATTGGATAGGATTATGGGATATAAAATATGGCCATGCAGAATATGTGCTCTATAAGCACTAATAAACAGCCAATATGTGACCCTGGACCACAAAACCAGTCATAAGTGTCAAGATTTATACATCAACTGAATGGTGAATAAATAAGCTTTCCAATGATGTTTGACAATATTTGGCCGAGATACAACTATTTGAAAATCTGGAATCTGAGGGCGCAAAAAAATCTAAATATTGAGAAAATTGACTTTAAAATTGTCCAAATGATGTTCTTATCAATGCATATTACTAATCAAAAATTGAGTTTTGCTATACTTATGGTGAAAAATTTACAAAATATATTTATAGAACATGATCTTTTCTTAATATCCTAATGACTTTTGGCATAAAATGTTGTTGTTTGGCAATGTATTGTTGGTATAAATATACCCGTGCTACTTAAGACTGGTTTTGTGGTCCAGAGTCATATGCTAACAATATGCATGCTAAGCAGCTGGTTAATACTGAGAATTGGTCACAATACTATAAAATGTGCAAATATAAAATGTCTTAAAATTGTGCAAAATTCAATAATGTCTGCTTAATTATCCTTTACAAAATATTATTTCATTTTGAAGAGAAATGTGACATGCTGATAACAGATTTCATGATTCACGTTGCAGGAATCACTTTCAAAGGCTTTCTGTGAAAAACACAGCTGTTTCCTATGTTTCCCCATGCTGTTCTGCCTTCTACAATGCTGTGCCTTTCTACTATGCTAAAGTCAGTTAAGATGCCATGAGTATGTATATGTGTGTGTGTAAGGGTTTGTGCCTGCAGCGGTGATTGACAGCTCAGTGCTCTGATTAATGTGACTGGGCTCTGCGCTGGAGAGAAAGGGAGAGAGAGCTCCCATTCCAGCTCTCAGCCACGTATAACGCTGAGAGCAAGATAGAGAGGAGAGATCATGAAAGCAGCGAAAGAGGGACTGAGGGACAGAGAAACTGGGGAATTCTCTCTCCTATTCATCAAAAACACTTTTAATTATACCATATTGCCTCCTCTAGATTACTCCCATTTACTCCTTAGATTTAGACGCATGGCTGCACGGAGTGGCTCTGAATCTAAAATAGCAATCTGCTGCTCTCTTCCTCTCATTTTCAGTTTATCTCTGTCTTTCTCTCTCCCTCTCGATGACACTTCAGTATGTCTGTCTTTAGCATTCTGGTGTTAGAGTCGTCAGGAGCAGGCCGAAATCATTATTCAGGACAGAAATGTGATGTGGCTTCTCTCACTCTTTCTCGCTCTTTCATCTCGCTGTGTGCTGCGGTGGAATTGAAACAGAGCAGACAAAATACGCTAATTAAATGTTAGCATTAAACATACATAATGGCTAACTTTATAAAAAAAGAAGAAAGGAACTTATCTATAATTGTGATGCAACAGGAGCAGGCAGGAATATTGATCATTTCTGCAGAGTGTGTGTGTGTGTGTGTGTGTGTGTGTGTGTGTGTGTACGTCATGTTTACCTGGGTCAAGTAGTTAAAGTCGAACTTGAATTAACTTCACATAGCTGTGCATTGCATCATTACATAGCGGGAAATTAGTTGGTTGATGATTGCCGACGCACCCACCATTCCACACACATCCTAACGCAGACACAAAGGGATTTTTTTCCCTCACAAAGTTACACTCACACATTCCAGCAACCTTTATACTAGGAACAAAGACGAAGAAGGAAAATACAAAGAGGCAAAGAATTCTCCTTAATTAAAGTTTCCAATCTGTAAATCGATTAAATTAAATTCTGTTACAAAAGAGGGGAGAGACTGCGCTATGCACGGGCCCACACAAACAGTCAGCTGGTGGAGTGTGTGTGTGTGTGTGTGTGTGTACGGGCTCCTGCTGTAAGAAGATGTGTGTTTCGTTGAGATTACACACTAGGTTTAGCAGGGTAGAATATTAACTTTGCTTTAGGCCTACTTTCCGAATGCAGTGGGAGGAACAAAAAACTTCCAGACACAAACAAAATGACAATATTTCACTGCTGGACCTTCATCGAATTATTAACTAAGACGTTACATATTTACTTTGTTGGGGGAACCAGTGTTGGGGAGTACTAAAGTATGTGGAAAGCGATGTAACAGTAGACATATGACAACACATTCTTTGTCCTTATATGAATGAGTTATTTTGGTTCATTAATTGATGTGAGGTGCTGGGAAGTCTGAATCATTGTAGCCAACTGGTTAATTCAGTTCATGTAAATTAATGGCTTCAAAAAAATACAAAGTGCTAGGAAGTATGATTCGTTTCAGTGAACCAGTTCATTCGGTTCATGTAAATTAATCTGTTCAAAAGACATTTTGCTGATTGATGTGGCACTGCTGATTCATTTTAATTAACTGGTTTGTTTGGTTCATGGAAATGAATGATTCATTTGAATCCCTGCACATAAGTGTTTTTTTTAAATATATATATATATATAGTAATATATTTGTTTAATTATTACCATATTATTGGTTTTGACTATTGGTTTCTATTTAGTCTCTTACATAAATTTGCAATACTAAATAATGTAAATTTACCAATTTAAGATTCTAACTGTTTATGTACCAACAGCTGGTTGCAACAAATGTGTCAGGAACATAAAATAATTTAATTCCTAAATCATTTCAAATGGCTTTCTTAAAAGGTTCCTTGCAACTCGGTCTAGGCCGATGACTTTAAATTGAAAAATGAATGATCATCTGACATTTAGATCTTTATTCAAAAAATACTGCCTCATTAAAATAACAATATAGTTGGCTACTTAGTAAAATAACCTAAAACGTCCATAACTATGTTTTCAAAACATATTTATCTACTTTAAATTATGATTAGCATTTTAGCTTGACAAGTTAGTGAATCAAAACAGCTTCCCCATAACTGGTAGAAATATATATGTGTGTGTGTTCATTCGCATAAGCATAGGCAAAGGGGAAAAAGCTGTGTATGATTATAATAGCATGCATAACTTGTCACATCTGTCTATAGTTTGTAAATATAGAATAAAGCAGCAATCGTGTAAGTAAACATCCATTAATGTGTGATATGCTCCTTTAAAACATACCAGTCTCCTTGCTTTCTGCTGAAGGACCGTTTTATCTTTGATTCACGAACAAAGATGAACTCTATCCAAGACTGTACCGTATTCCAGAATCAATATTTCCAAGTATGTGGGCTGCCAGTGTGTTTTTGTTTGTTTAAGCAAACCTACTTTATCAATATTATTCATCAGTGACGGCACTCTTGTGAGCTCACGGGCCTGGAATGATGGAGGAGAGGAGACAAGCGAAGAGGAAAAGAGAGGAGGAAAGTGGGTAAATAAGCTAGTGGGTAAAATGATAGACAGGTGTGTTAGTTTTTATGTGAGAATGTGTGTTTGTCCAAGCACATGTAAAATCTGATAAGCTTCCAAAAACAGCAGAATAGTATGAAAGGACATGAAGAGAGCAAACAGTGGTGGTATTAAACACCTGGTCCACATTTTCAACCTCAAACACACACTCATTTCAGTCATGCCATGGGTGAATTGGGATCTAATGGTTCACATATTTCACACGGAAGTAAAGTGCAGTCTGCCTCTACTAAATATATAAACACCCTCCGATTTTCCCATAAACCCCCGACCATATGCACAAACTTTGAAACCACCAGAACAACTAGTGCAAAATGTTTTCTACTATTAGTTTCCCTGCGTTCTTCTCTCTCACACTATAAATGGTCAGATCTCAAGATAATGTATTACTCTTAGGCCTATTTGATGCCAAAAGCCTTCTCAGAAACTTAGTTCTTACATATGCCTTCACCTGGACTTAGAAGAAAAGATACTGCATTTATAAATCAAACCCCTTTGGACTAGATCATCCCACGTCTGTGTTCTGATCAGACTGTTCTTTTAGTTTATTGAGCCTGTTCTGAGAACTCTGAGACAACAGTGAATCTTCTGAGTATAAATCCTATCACACATTGTCAAAAGAACAAGCAAATATAGCTTTATTTATAACTCTAAATCCTGTCTTAAGAGAGTAATAATAAAAAAAGGGAAATTGTGAAAATCTATTGAACAACTGTCATACACTATTGTTCAGTAGTTTTTTTCCCCAAATAAATTGATACTTTTATTCAGTGAGGATGCATTAAATTGAACAAAAGTGACAGTAAAGACATTTTTAATGTTACAAAATTCAGTATATGATATAGTACATAATATATTTCAAATAAACACTGTTCTTTTGAACTTTCTATTCATCAAAGAATCCAAAAAAAGCATCATGGTTTCCAGAAAAATATTAAGCAGCACAACTGTTTATAATCAGAAGAAAATTATTCTTGAGCACCAAATCAACATATTATAATGATTTATGAACAATTCGATGACACTGAAGACTGGAGTAATGGCTGCAAAAAAACAGCTTTACCATCATGTGAATAAGCTACATTTTTAAAAGTAACTAGAAAACAAATATAAAACAGTTATTTTAAATAGTTATAATATTTCACAATGTTACTGTTTTATTGTGTTTTTATTTAAATAAATGTTGCCTTAGTGAGCATAAGAGACTTCTTTCAAAAACTGAATAACAGTAGTCCAAACTTTTTTCTATTTTACATATGTATATATATACAGTGCCCTCCAAAAGTATTGGAACAGTAAAGACAAAATTGCTCTGTTGGCTGTGGAGTCAAGACATATACAAATATGATTAAAAGATGAATATGAGACAACACTCCAGAATGTCACATTTTATTATTGGGTGATTCAACACATAGATGTTTTACCAGCTAAGAAGATCCGCACTTTTAGAGTTTCATCCCCCTATCTGATGTGAGCATAAGTATTGGAACAGTTGCCTCACAGGTCTTTCTAAGTGATCAGCTGTGTCCTGTTGCATTAATTCTTCAGATATTAAAAGCAGGGAATGTGTCGCATCAATTATATCCATTACTTCTGCATTCTGAATCTTGCATTCGATGATGACACACACAAACCAGGATGAAGATGAGGGAGCTGACTTTAAGAGAAAATCAAGCAATTTGGATGCTAAAAGAAAAGAGGAAGTCAATTAGAGCTATAGCAAAAATAAAGGGCATGGAGAAATCTCTGATCAGCAACAAAAATAGAAAGGCAAGATTAGTGTTTGCAAAAAAAAGCACAAAGATGAGCCAGAAGAGTTTTGGAACTGTGTTTATGTACCAATGAGACAAAGATGAACCTTTATCTAAGTGATGGGAAAGCAAAAATGTAGAGAAAAAAAGGGAAGCGCTAGGGGAACGCCCACAGCGTGACTGCGCTCTGAACCAGAGTGTAACGTGTCCAATGGAAGGGCGAGACGTCATAGGCGGGTGACGTCACTGACCGGAAAGCATATAAGCACGTGCGATGGAGCTGGCGTTTGCTTCCAGGAATGAAGCAACCGCCCGCAGGGATACAGGAAGTATGGCTTCGAGACGCAGAGTCTCGTTCCCTTCAGGGAACCGGGGTTACATACGTAACCGAGACGTTTCCTTCCAGGAACTCAAGCTGCGTCGAAGCGCTAGGGGAACGAGATGCCCACGCCTCCAGACTTCCAAGATACCTGCCCTGTGTGTTTCACTGGGAGCACAACGAGGGCGAGAGAACAGAGGAGCCGGGAGTGGCCCTAAGATCAAGGTCGTAAAACCGAACAAAGGTGAGGGGCGTGGACCAACCCGCAGCATTGCAGATATCCTGCATAGGAACCCCTGCCAGAAAGGCCTTGGAGGCCGCCATACTTCTAGTAGAATGGGCCTTAAGCCCCAGAGGCGAAGGGATGCCTGAAGATTCATAGGCCAAGGAAATAGTATCCACAATCCACCTGCTAAGGGTCTGCCTAGAAGCAGGCAGACCCCGCTTAGGAGGACCGAAGCAAACTAGCAATTGGTCCGTCCTTTTCCACAGGGCAGCTCTGTGGACGTATGCGTCCAGTGCTCGCACTGGACACACACACAGTTATGCTTTCGCTGGTCAGGCTCCCGAAAGGGAGGAGGACTGAGGGCCTGCAGCACGACAGGCCGTGGTATAGAAGAGGGGATCTAGGAAATAACCCGCTCGAGGGTAGAAAAACACTTTGGCCAGACCAGGGGCAAAGACGAGATAAGAAGGGGCCATGAAGGGCCTACAAATCCCCACTCTCTTAAGAGACGATATCGCCAAAGGAGGAAGTCTCAAAGTGAGAATGCGATCAAAAATCTCTTCGAAGGCTCGAATGGAGGTTACAGAGAGCTTCTAAAACCACAGCCAGGTCCCCGTAGGGACACGTCGTACAGGAGGCCTCAGCGCACCGTGGAGGAAACATGTAACCAGGGGGTGTCGACCCACTGTAAGGCCACCGAGAAGGGCGTGGTAGGCCGATAAAGCCGCCACGTAAACCTTCAGGGTGGAGTGAGTTACCCCTGCGGAGAAATGGGCCTGCAGGACCTCCAGCACTGTACCAAACGGGCAGTTAACTGGGTCAAGGTGGCAGTCTCCGCACCAAGAAGTGAAATATTTTCACTTCAGGGCATACAGTTTCCTCGTAGAGGGAGCTCTGGATTGGGAGATGGTCTCAGCAACCTCGGTTGAGAGACCGGAAGCTATGAGCTGCTCAGAGGCCAGAAATTCCACACGTAATGCGCGCGTCGCCTCGGCAACGTGCGCTGCAACAGCGAGCACTCACTCAGAAGGGGAAGAACCGGGCTTCCATGAGCGAGAGCGCTAGATCTGGGGAATGCAGGAGGAGATAGGGCGAACCCGTCTCCAACCTGTTCGCCAGATCCGTGTTGCCATCCAGAACTCCCGGGAGCAGAGCGATCGGGGAAAACCGTACAGACGAAGCCTCGGCCAGGTCTGTACCAAGCGTCCAGTCCAAAGGAGCTGGAGGAACTAGAGGGGCATAGCGCTGACTCTCGAGTCGCAAAGCCAAAAACCTCCATATCTGCTTCACCACCTCGGGGTGAAGCATCCATTCCCCGGGCCTCGGCCTCGGCCCCTGCCTCGACAGGATGTCTGCTCCCACATTGAGATACCCAGGGATATCGATGGCTCTGAGCGAGCGAAGTTTGCCCTGGGACCACACAAGGATCTGGTGCGCCAGCTTGTACAAGGGGCGCGAACGCAGACCTCCCTGGTGGTTGATGTAAGAGACCACCGCTGTGCTGTCGGTGCGCACCAACACATGGTGATCTCTTAGGTCCGGGAGAAAGTGCTGAGTGCACGAAACACGGCCAACATTTCCAAACAATTGATATGCCATGTTAGATGGCGACCGCTCCACAGACCACGGGCAGGGTGGCCACTCATGACCGCTCCCCAACCGGTGAGGGATGCGTCCGTCGCTAGCATTACGCGGCGACAAGAGGCTCCCAGCACCGGGCCCTGAGACAAGAACCAAGCTTGGCTCCACATGTCTAAGGCACGTAGGCATCGCCGCGTGACCTTGATCATGCGAATCGGGTTTTCCCTCGGGGAGAACCCCTTGGTCTTGAGCCACAACTGTAGGGGTCTCATGTACAGGAGGCCAAAAGTAATCACGTTGGACGCAGCTGCCATGAGCCCCAGCAGTTCTGAAACTGCCTGACAGTGAGTGACTGGCCCTCTTTCACCCTCTAGACTGAGGTGAGGATCGACTCGCTCCGAGCAGGAGACATATGTGCCTGCATCGTGGTCGAATCCCACACCACTCCTAGATAAGTGGTTCTCTATACTGGAGAAATCACACTTTCTTGGCGTTCAGTCTCAACCCCTTCATGTGCGCGAGAACGACATCTCGATGCCGAGTCGCCACCTGCTCTGATTGAGCTAGAATCAACCAATCGTTGATGTAAAAATGCGGGGTACGAGTGCAGGGCCAACGGGAAGAACCCGATATCGGTAAGCTTTGCCCCTAAAAGCAAACCTGAGGGACTTCCCGTGAGAGGGAAGGATGGAGATGTGAAATATGCGTCCTTAGATCCATTGTGACAAACCAGTCCTCGAACTTGGTCTGAGACACGACTGATGAGTGTAAGCACCCTGAACTTCAGTCACATGACTGAGCGGTTCAACTGACGCAGATCTACCATCCTTCCTTGGAACAATGAAGTACCGGCTGTAGAACCCGGACTCTCTTCCGTGAGGAGGGTAACTGGTAACTGGGAATCACTCATTGAAAGGCGGTGGCGGAGCGCCAAACTGAATACAAAAGGCCTTTCTCTACAATACGCAGGACCCAATGAGATCCATTTGACAGTAGTTTCCACGCTGCCTAAATGGTCTACTAAGGGAACCAGTCTCTCGAGACTGGCCTCTGATGTACCCAGAGCTGCTGGCACGGTGCCCTGAAGTGGAGGACCGGCAGGAGACGGCCGAACCAGGAGCTCTAGGGACCCCCGCAGGGGTGGCGAGCTTCTCAGCTCCGCTACACTTCGGGGCGGAAGAAACTGAGAACATCGCTCGCTGGAGCCAGCTGCGCCCTGGAACTCTGGCAGGGTTGGCAGACTGATCTCCCACGCCCGTAGGCTTCTTGGCCGAGAACCACCTTAGACTTAAGAACGGTCCGCAGATCTGGCTTAGCCTTAGAGGTCCCCAACCCAGAGTGGTAGCCACCTCAAAACCCCACGCTCTGTTTTGCGCCTCTCTAAAGAGGGGCTGGCACGCGGCGAGGGCTGCTCCCGCCCAGCAGCCCCCTGAGCTAGAGACAGCTGAGGGAGAAACTGCTGAAACGCCGCCGCTTGTCTACGAGCCTCCTGGTACCTGTTGACGACGTAATTGACGGCGTCGCCGAACAGGCCAGAAGGCGCAAGCGGGGCGTCCATGAGGAAAACCCTATCTTCTCCTTCATGTCAGATTCGACCACAGGGTCGACCACAGACAGCGGTTCTAGGGAGCTCAGAGATCAGCTTATATTTCAATCAAATTGAGCCCTCATCCAGCTCTCTAAGCAGATACGTCCGCTTGGTGCGCCTGCAACACTCTCTTTCTTTTTTTTTTGTTTTTTTTCGGTGTGCAGACACGCACCAGCCTGACCTGCAGCTGCGAGCCTTCAGAGACAACGTCACGAGCGTCTGTTCCACCCGGGGCATCGCTCTGATATGAATGAGAATACATAACACACGCGTCGCCTCGGCAATGCGCGCTGCGATCCCCGCAATCACACTCGCCGCCGTGCCTCAGCAGCGGCGGGAATGCGAGACGTACAGCGGAGAGAAACACAATCAGCCCCCTTTCTCCTTTTTTAGAGCTGACTGCGCGCTGTTCTCATTCATAATATGCTTGTGCAAGCACTGGTTCATTGACGCGTCCACCTCCTCGGAGGAAGACAGGTCTAGGGAAGGGGAAAGGATAGGGGCTCGCCCGCCTCCCTACAACGCTAGTGAAAACTCACTCCTCTCTTTTTTTTTCAAAGAGAGCCTTCAGAGAGCAGGCGTAAGCAATGAAAAAAGCTCACACGTGTATCAAAAGCAGTGATATAATGTGTGCAGGGAGGAACACACAGCCCAGAATGCGATCTGCTATCGCCCCAGTGCTTGCACATATTGCTGGAGCCTATTCAAGTGATTGTGCAGGCCAAACAACACTAAATAAGACTCACAACATGCAAAGACAGTACAGACAGACAGAGAGGCGGTTGCTGAATGACGAAAAGCAAACGCCGGCTGCACCGCACGTGCTTATATGCTTTCCGGTCAGTGACGTCACCCGCCTATGACGTCTCGCACTTCCATTGGACACGTTACACTCTGGTTCAGAGCGCGGTCACGCTGTGGGTGTTCCTCTAGCGCTTTGATGCAGCTCGAGTTCCTGGAAGGGAACCATCTTGCCTACCAATATTCAAGAAAATGCCACCAGATTCATTGGGAAGTGCTTTATATTGCATCAGAACAATGATCCAAAACACCCTGCCAGTTCAGTCAAGGAATTTATAAGGGCAAAGAAATGGAAAGTCTTAGATTGCCCAAGTCAATCTGCAGATTTAAATCTGATTGAACATGAATTTCACCAGCTGAAGAGAAGAGTAAAGGCAGAAACTCCACAAAACAAGCAACAATTGGAATTGGCTGCATTAAAGGCTGGGAAAAGTATTTCAAAGGATGAGACCAAGAGTCTGGTGATGTCTATGGGTCACAGACTCACTGCTGTGATTGTGCTCAAGGGATCTGCAACAAAATAATAGCTTCTAATCTTTTGTATCTACCTTATGTTCAACTGTCCCAATACTTATGCTCACATCAATGAGTGGGATGAACTCTAAAAGTGCTGTTCATTTTATTTGGTAAAACATGTATTTGTTGAAACGGCTAATAATAAAATGTGATATTCTGTAGTTTTGTCTCATATTATATAAATGGGTAAATAATGGTGGTAAAGCTCTAAAATAGCAAAAAATAACCATAACAGTATCATTAAAGTTGGTCCTTTTTGAAGCTTGAAAGCTTCAGTTCCCATTCATTGTAATTCCATGGGAAAAAAAATATGTTTGGTAATCAATGAACATCAGGAAGCATTTCATTTTGCGGAGAGCGCATTTGCATGTGTCGGTGTTAATTCTTGAAAGAGAGGTGAGAGGCCAGCGAATGAAACCCTCCAGTGTTCGTCTGGTCCAGTGGGGTGTTAGTGAGTGTGATATTATACAGCTGGGTAAGAAACAGGGAGTCTTTGTTTCAGGTAGTGTGCTGAATGCTTGTTAGCCTAATTAGCGCAGCACCATGCTACTTTGCTTACAGGGCAGCCCTCAGTAATGAGGCCACAACCTCATTTCCTGTGGTGACGTCACACAAAGAAGGGACAACACACTTGTGTTTCACAAGTCTTAGCTTTCATACAAATCCAAGACACACACACACACACACACACACACACACACATATCCGTAGCCACCATTTCAGTGCCTGCGGATGGGCTTTTGGCTAGCAGAGTCACATTTGGTACGCTCTGGTTGTTTCTTCAAGCAAACGCACACATATGCAACACACAGAGCCATAAGGAATGTATCTCAAGAATAGCATTAGATGACTCGACATTTGCTGTTCATAGACCCACAAAAAAAAGGACAGAGGCAAAGAGTCACCTTACCGGACAGAAAAGTAGACACTTCCACGAGATACTTCCCCACAGATTCAGTTACCAAACTTTAAATAACACCGAAACACAAATCCAGCCTGTGTGGGCATATTTGCGGGAAGATTACAAAACGGAAATGGTGTGCTCATATCCTCTAGGCATTTACATTTATTTTAGAGCTCAGTCTCTAATGGGAAAAGCTAAGATTTTTTTTGTGCTCAAATGAAAAGTCTGTCGACTTTGGCTAATTTCCATCTTTTAATTTTCAACCTATTTTCTCTGATCATTCCGCCTAATAAAAGAAAAGCAAAACAAAATTATCCAGAGTGTGATGATGACACAGACCGGCAGAGCCTTTCAAGAACATCTGCAGACGGGATCAATAAATCAAAGTCCTATTTTGTGTCTGATTGCATTTGAAACAATTTAAACAAGACCAATGGTCAGTGCCCTATTTGAAACAACAGCTCAGAGGCGTTTGAGCGGCTCTAGAGGCTCATAGCTGTGGTATCATAGCTCGTGTCAATCAGAGGAAGGCATCAGGGACATCCCATGAATAATGCCTGAAGCGGCCCTCTGTCCTGTATAAAGCTTTTATGAGGTGGCTGGTCACTGAGACTCGCAGTGTGCAATTGACTCTTTACAGTCCTTTCTTAAAAAACTGCATGAACTAAAGAATTGTTGGGAGAAGAGAGGGAAAGAGTCTGCCTCATGTCTTACAAGGTCAGTGATAACAGTTGTGTGTGGAGAGTTATAAATGAGCCAACAGCGTCAGCGTAGGAGATCACATGGTGGAACGATCTAGAAGCCCCCTCATGCAAGGCAGGTGGAAAAAACTCAGCTTCTATGTACATTATGCTCCTGATAAAATGATGTAGATTTGTATTATTATAAAATATAATTCACAAGTCAAAAGTTGTTTAACATATTGCACAATATTACAGTTTTTATTATGTATATAAATGCATCCTTGATAAGCATAAAACACTTAATGTAAATCTTCTGAATCTATGATATCCTTATGTGAAAAGAACAGACCAAAATGATGTCTTTATTCACTGAAAACCACATTTAGTTAGCTGTTAACCTGCAACTGGACACTGAACTGAACATAGAGCTGAACTTGAGAAATGGATGAGTCAGATTCAAGAATGAATCATTCAGACCAGTTTTGTGAACAGTGACAAGATTTGACACCAAAGATCAAATGATTCATTCAGGATACCAACCACTCATGAACTTGCATGCAAAATATGTTCAACACACAAAGCTTGAAAGCCTCAATCCCACAGAAAACATTTTGGGTGAACTATTCCTTTAAATAACAATGTTTAATAAGTATAGGCTATACCTTAGAGGATCTCATGTTATTGGTTGTCCTTCCCTGACAACAGGCCTGTATGGAGCTAAACACACACATGAGGAAGGTATATGAGGGGGGGAATTCTCCTTCAAAAGATCTGCGCATCTGACTCCAGAGGTGATTTGAGGTTCTTTCATAATCAGTGACTAAAATAGTCATTTTGCTCTTGCAAACAAAGGGAAGGTGATGCCCTCATATCCTCCATGATGATCTACATGTCTAGCCTGAGGGACTTGTAGCTACAAAAACTCTTCGAAGTGCTATGAAAGCTGTGAGTGCACAAATACACATACTCTTGTCCCGCAAGGACCTCTGTACGCGTGTGTGTGTAAGAGAGAGAGAAAGTGTGTGTGATTTTCTCTCTAATTTATTCTAAAAATGCACAGATGAAAGGCCTGATAACAGAGTATATCTGCTGCAGCAGGAATCATGAGAACATTAGTGTGCATATGCACATGTTTGTGAGTGCAAGTCTGTGTTTCCGGAGCTTTTAAACTGAGGTGCTGAGTTGCTGTGTGTGTGTGTGTTTGTGTGTATATATAAACGCGTGTGTTACAAGATGGTGTCTGTGTGCACTCATGTGTGTGTGGCGAGAAAGAACATTTGTTTGGGCTGAATGGACCTCGTCGTCCCCTGTGCCCGACAGAGAGATGGATGTTTTGAACAGGATTCAGGCAAGAGATATGAAGTCTCCTCACATACAATACGAGATAGATAGATGTTACTGAATGTTTATGTTTGTAGGATTTGAAGTAGGTGGAGTGCAAAAAAAAGGAGGGAAATCGGCTAAAGGTGCAAAGGAAATAGTAGGTGATCATAAGAGTGGAGGGCCTTATGGAGCGTGCAGTTAACTGTGGTGCACTATAAGTAGTGCGGAGAGAAAGAGAGGGAACTGTGAGTGCATTGCTCGCTGGTTTATTTTGAATGTAGGGCACCTCATATCGCAGGCCGTTATAGAAAATTCCAGAGTCAGCGAATCCTGCTGCGAACAGAGATGATGTTTTATGTGAGATGTAAAGGCTCAATGAAAGTTCTTCCATAACTGGAAGAGGTGGATGGGGGAAAAAGGCCGTTTAATGAGCCTGTTTAATTTGTCCATGAAAAACATAAAGCAAATAGGCAGCTTAATTTGCCACCATCTTTTATGGTAATGTTCTCCGCAAGAAGAGTGAGAAGAAGAACAAAATTTTGCAAGAACTGACAATGCATTTCAGAATGCCAAGAATTCAAACTTCTTCCTAAAACATTCTGGAGGCTTCAAGTTGAAATGAAAAGTATGTCACTTTGACAACTGGAGTAGATGTGCCCCCTCAGACAACAACAACTCTACCTAACAATAAGAGAGTGATTGAGGGTAAGCAAAGAAGGTATTTGAAAAAATCTGGAAAAGGTACTTGAAATATGATGTAATATAAATATTAGATGGAAAACTTCAACTTTTTTTTTCAGTTAGCTGCCTGTGCAACATTTCTAATTGTCATTTAATTTCTGAACTTACTAAAACTGAAATAAAAAAAAATAAAGCTAAATTTAAAAATAATAAAAAAGGCTCATAAAAATTAGAAGAGTGTATGCAATTACTAAAATTAAACTAAAATTAAAATGATATAGCTGAAAATATAAAAAAATAAAAGTGAATTCAAAATATTACAAATACTATCATAGTATATAACCTAAAGTAACAGTGGACTTTGAAAAAGGATGCAAAAGCACCAGATAAATCCGAAAATTCCAACCTTCTTTCTGAAACATTCCAGCAGCTTCCAGAGGATATGAAAGTATGTCACTATGACAATCAGAGTAAGATGTGCCCTCTCAGACAGTTACTCTACGACCCTTCCTGACAATAAGAGAGTGCTGTAATACACAAGCAAGGTCTGGATTATATATTAAAAACCATGCACTGTGGCAGCTTTCCTCCAGAGGACGCTTCACTTTAAATGTCCTACTGGAGAATTGAATGTGGAACGACCCTTTACCTTGGCCTGTTCAAAGATCCAACCACTCATGCCTGCACTATCCAATCAATGCCTCAATGGCAACAATAAATTGCCTATTCATAGGCCACCGATTTCCCAATCATGGTTCCAAAGTGGCTTCATTTAGAGATGTTACCATGGTAGAGGCACACACACAGGTTAGAGCAGTTATGCATGACCCGGGTCGTCTTTCTTCCACTGTTTACTGTTATGCAATGAGGACCCAGTGTGATTTAACAGCAGAAGCCCACCTCATCCTTTATTCAGAAGGGTGGTTGCTTCTCTCCCGCTTTCCCTCTGTCTGTTGATTTATTTATTTATACTGTTCTTTTTTTATTTCTCATGGTCTTTTTTTTTCACCCAGCACATTTTGTAATCCCACGCAGAGTAAAATGTCCAGTTTGTTGGCGTTTTTATGGTTTGGCTGAATGTCTGAAATTCTGAATGTATTTCGTCTGATGATTTGACAACTGTCATGTACCCTAACCCATCAGAAAAAAAAAAGTCTAAACTGGTCTTTACTGGTTTAAACTGGTCTCCCAGCATGGCTTGATCAGTGCCTACAATCCTCCCTCCCCCAAAACAGCCATCTAGACCAGCCTAATGATGCTGGGAGACCAGATAAGGGCAGATACCGTGCAAAGAATCAGCTGGTTTCAGCTGGTCAAGTTTGCTGGTTTTAGGGTACTTATCAGACTAGGGCAACAGCTAGACCATGTTATGGTTTTAAACTTCTTTTTTTTTTTTTCAACAGGGATGACCTTTAAAAATTCTCACGACACTTTTCACCTTAAACTCAATCTTTAGAGTATTTATACATATAGAGGAAACGAGAGTGTAAAGGAGGAGGATATACTTCCTGACTCTATCTGTATCCTCTTCATCTTGCAGGCCTGAAGAAGCAATGAAGGGACTAAAATATGTTTCTGCTCAAACAAAACTAAAGATTCACAGCTGCTGAGCCAGAAAAAAAAGTGCCTCTATATACAGTCTTCTGTTCTGTACCTAGTTCGCTAACTGGAGAGACTTCAGGTCAGTACAGAGCCCAAACATGTTAAATTAAAAATAAAGAGAGTATAAATATTGCACCATTAAGGTTAAGTAGTGTTGTTTTGGACTGGTATGGTGGCAATACGAACAGGTATGGCACACACACACACACACACACACACACACACACACACACAAAGGAAACTGCAGATGGTTTGCTTCCCTGTAAAGAGATAGAGCGTGCAAGCGTGAGAGAAACAGAGGCAGTCAGCCACATGGAGAATGAAAAAAAACAGAAAAATGAGCAACAGTTGACACCCCTTTGACTCCTTTTTAAATGAAAACTGAGTACAGAAGTCATACGCTGTGCTGAGATTTGGTACAGATCCTGACAGCTAAGTGTTCACTAAAAGGTTTTCAAGCTTGCCGAGGAAGGTTTGCCTCACCTTCATTGTGCCACCTCGGTAACGTACCCTCTGCAAACATAAAAAAGCCACCAGAACAATGTAGCAAAATAAATTGCTTGACATCACAGGGTCTTATTGATGGCATAAACTCTCTAGTTCTTTTCTTCACCCTCTGCTCTGTCACTATTTATTCTGCAATTTATTTGACTTGTGCGCATACGTTGCGTGTTTCTAGCCGTCCCTGAATTCTTCCTTACATCACCGAAACTTCCCGACAAGTACAACAAACAGCTTCTCAACACTTTATCTCATTAATCAGTGACAGATTTAATTAATTTGGTCCAAAACAAGCCACAGGGGAGTTCGGTGTGCTGTCTTGGCATAGCGAGGATTCAATCGCCCAGGCAGCTGCGCTAAATTCTGAGCTTCCCAGTTGGGAGGATATGACCAGGAAGGAACAGGATACAAACAGCGGACAAGACAAGCTGGGATTAAATACATTTGTTTTCCTCCTCAAAAAATGAGTATTGAAGCAGGCAAGGAGGCAGACGGGCAAGTAGGCAGACAGGCAGCAGCCCCTTTTTCCTTTTTCGACAGCCAGGGTGAAAATTAATTACTCAAGAGGGGGTGTGTGTGAGCAACTATCCATGCAGCAGCAGGAGAGGATGTACGCCTGTGTGAGCATGTGCGTGTGTGTGTGTGTGTGTGTGGAGAAGATATATGTGTAATATAGCGCTCGCCTTCAAAGCAAACCACTTTACCTGACTTAAGATATCACACATGCATATTTATCTGACTACAGCATTAGTATTTATGCCACATACTTCTGCTTGAACTTGGGTATGTGCCATTTAAAGAGTCTCCAGCACTTTTTATCAAATACATTTTCTGTATCTTGCTCTGTTTATGTTGTTTAATGTAAATCGTGAAGCATGTTTCCAATGGTTGCCCATTAGCCCAGAGCAACTGTGCAGTTATCTGCTGTCAGGATATTTACACCAATCACTCGCATCCTGTTCAATTATGCATGATTTTTAGCCTGCATGCTTTATCCTTGTCTTTTTGTTGTCGTAGACATACTTTAAAGTGGATACTCTACTCTCCATGGTCCTTGGGTGTTGACGTTGAATCAAATTCCCATTAATTTGAATCAATACCAAGAAAAAAAACAGATCTTAGTTTAGATCTTAGAAGCAAGAGGTGTCAACCTCCATGTTCACATGTATCCATTGTCCAAAGCAGACAAAGTATGCTTTCGTTGGCCATTAGCCATGGAGTTTAATCCCCTTAGGTGGGATGTCACAGGGTCGAGGGTGAAGGGAAGGGAACACGGTGCACAGACAAGACTGCTGCTGTGCTGGAGAGACAAAAATATCCATCACCCGATTTCAGCACTACCCTTGTCATGACCCCAAACATCCCAAAGTGCTTTTAATGCATATTTAGGCATAGCATCAACATCATCGCTAATGAATGGAGCTAAGCTTAGCACTAGCAGATGGTATCACTTTGATTGTAATGCAGCAAAGTTGCTTTGCTTAGGTATGATAATATGGCTTCAATTAAATAATAATAAAATATTAGTACTAGTAGTATTTTATGCACCATTTTTATTATTTATTATAAATGTATACTCTAATTTTACCAAGTAAGCATCACTGTAAAGTTCAGATATTTTTTTTATCAAGCACTAGTTTATTTTTGGCACCAGTGCAATAAAGCATAATTAATTTAATTAGGTTATCTTTAGGATGGGGACCCAAAGGTAACACCTTTTCCTGTCAACAAGCCCAGCAGTAACCATGGGGTCTCAAGGGATGGAAAAAGAGAGAGAGCGAGATACTGAGGAGAAAGAAAAATGGATGGAGCTACAGAGCAAGATGCAACAATTCCCACCGGTTCTACATAGTGACCCATTCCCAATAGGCAGAGATAGGCTGGGTCTGGCTTTCATTCTCTGCTAAACTATAAATCTCAATGCCTTTTTGTGGCTTTACTGAAGCTAAGCTCATTTATCTCCCGTTACATTTTTGTTTGTTTAGAATGAATGCGATGAATAGAATTACCTCTAACCATATCAGACCATCAATAACACTGCGGTTGAGGCAGATACAGTCAGCATAGTATCTTTTTTGTCCCTGCCGACTGGCCTCTTATTGTTTGTCCTTGCTGTTTTTAAATGGCAAGCATTAAGTCAAGCCAAAAGCAGGTTTAGGTCTTCAGAGAAACCACAGGGGGCGGTTTGCAGTTCACAGCCCACTAACGGAGCTGCAAGTCCCCCACAGATCGCTTGCATTCAGGGCTTCCTGCTGGGATGGGCCCTCTTAAGACACAAAGCTGTCTCAATCCCCTCCTTGCACATACAAGCAATGGTCTGGAGCGAAGCCTTTATCATTCTAAGCAGAGACATTGTTGACTATCAACAGCTGATTCTGCAGACGAGGTCCCCCGCATGTCTAGGCTTTACATCTTAAAAGCCTCCGACATCTACTGGAATCTGAATAGCATTAACATTTCAACAGACTGGAATATTGAAACAAGCCAGCTCTGACGGAAGAACAATTTCTGTCTGAAAGAGACACAGGCAACGAGATGTCAAAACGCTTGTTGCCAACTTCTCACGAAGAACGGGCTGATGTAAACAAGGTCGAGGAAATTGATCAAAAAGAAATATGTTATAGCATGTGAAAGGAGACTGGATACTGCAGATATGAAAATGGGAAGTTTACGCATTGCAGGCTTACGTCCACATCAAGATGTTAGAATAAAAAATAATATATGAGGTCACAAAACTGTATGGAAAATAGCTAACTAAATAAACAAATAATTAATAGCTGTTTAAAATAGTATAATAGTTAATATACCCAAATGTATTTAACATTAACTGCCCAAATGACTTAAAGATCTGTATTTCATTAAGGGGTTGCAATATGAATTACAGGTACTTGAAGCCAAACTGCATGGTGCAGTCACATGACCTGTTCGGTTTATATTGCCTTAACATGGCTGTTTAATTTAGGGTTCTACAGATCAATAGGAAGATCTAAATATAGCTGTGAAATGACAAAAGTGAAGGACTACATGGTGGCTCATGAATACCGCAGATGGGCTTCCTGCTGAGGCTGAGTATGGAATCCCACTGTCTGCTCATATACAGTACTTACACTATTGGTAAGTAAAGACAGTTTAACGTGGACAGGCTTTGTGTCAGTTACTGATGTAGGCACTGCAAAAACGTTTCAATGAATAAGCAGGTAAGATGAGTACTGTAAAGAGTGTTACATTTCTGGTAACTGGTAACCGAAGCTAAAGAAAAAAGGAGTACTGGGATTGTCATGTGATCTAATTCACTCCATGTAAAAAAAATCAGCTTTTCTTAAGATACTTATATGACTAGGGTCTTTATCTCATGTGAGTGTACATCACTTTAAGTATATATGCTTAAACACACACAATATATATATTGATTTATATTTTTTCCATGTATATATTTGTATTCATATTCAATTTAAAATATATCTATAAATATTTTTAATTTATAAACATAACATATTTTCTTAAATATATACTTGCATTTGTGTGTGTGTGTATATATAATAAATATGCACAGTACACACTCATATATATTATTATGTAAACAAAAACTTTTATTTTGGATGTGATAAATCACGATTAACTGTTTGACAGCACTATTTTAAACAGATTTGCCTACAGTTCAGAGTATGTGAGTGGAGTGGAGCGTCAACCATTCCCCCTCTGTGCGCCACATCTAAAGTATTTCAGTATGTTTGAAATATCTCGTCAGTTTTCGTCAGTTATTTTACCTACAGATCGATGCATTTCTTACAGATTTCTGCTCATTTGAAATCGGATACAGATGATTACATTTGTTTGAATGCATTATTGAGAGAGCGATTGCGTGTGAATCAGTCTTGTTTAAATCATGCTTTCAGCTGAAAATATAGAAGGAACAAACAAATTATTTGAGAACTATAACTGCCCGCTTATGTCCATTGCCGTCATCATAGCCTTCGCATTCTTTCTTATTTGAGTGATCCTTCTCTATCAAGCTAGCTAAATATGTTTAACATGTGAAATCTTGCTAAATATGCAGTTATATTACAGGTTGTTGGCATGAATTGTACTCGTGATTGAGTGGTGGTTGAGCAATCTTGGAGCGAGTGAAAACCACGATGCTCCGACTTTTAAAAAATCCGCTCCTTCCTCCATTCAAAATCACACTACTCCGCTCATATACTCACAGTGCTATGCATAGAACTTTTTAATGAGAATAAAAATTATTGAGTGTGCCTTTAAAAATGCATAAAAAACATCTATGTACACACATGCCAATACAGACACACACATTTGCATGGACCCACACACACTTATAGAAAACGGCAAGAACATCATCCATCACCCTCTAAATGCTCAGTTCAGTCCCGTCAGATAAATGCCTCATTAGTGCTGAATCCAGAAATCTGCACACACACATACACACTCACATAGACAGATTGGTAAAGGCATTATACACGAGTTTACTCATCCAAATGTCCATTTATTGGCTTTGATGGATCAAATAAGGATAAATAAAGATGGGGAAACAGATCAACATGGCTTCCTTTCGTCTGCTGTTGCTCTGCCTCTTTTATCTCCCAGCATAATGGCTAATGAGATGCAGATGATGGGTACTTCAGGAGCAGGCTGGAAAGAGAGGGCACGAGGACAGGAGAGAGGACGAAGTGAAGCGGGGAGGTTTGGAAAAGAGGGAACGAGGGGGAGGGTATATTTACCTGGCCCCTGATCTCAATTTCAGAGGCCTTTCACAAGCAAATCAAGCCATCTACAATTGTCCGACCTTTTGAAGAATGCCACGTGTGTGTGTGTAGGGACTCTTCAGTCAAAGCGCCACCAAACAAATATCCACAGCGAGAGCCCACCGACTTAACTGGGAAAAACCTGTTCAGGTCCTCTTCAGCGAGAATTACAGATGTCCCGCACCCAAGGCTTGTCATTTAGGTTGTGTGTAAAGCTGTTTTGCGTTTCTAAATTATTGGGTGCAGGTGTCTAAGTGCACACACAAACTAGCCCCATTCCACACTGCAGTGAGACATTAGTATGGATGAGAGGAAAGATGCATGTGCAGCCGTAACTACACTGAATACCAGAGCACTCTCTCTCTCTCTCTCTCTCTCAGCAGTCCTTTATCTGCCCTTTAAAGGTTGCATAAAAACGAGAAACCCCTAATTTCTCAGTGGATCCTCAAGTGTTTGCGTGTCTCTGTGTGTGGTGGGGGAGGAGAAAAAGCAATCAGTTGTCTCCTGCCTCTCACATCTCATTTGGGCTCTGACGCTCCGAAAGTCCATTACCGAAACAAGAGAATAATTAAACCGAAGCACAAGTCGCGCTGATAAGAACAGATCTGTCCTGTCATACGCTCGCTCAATAAAGCAACAGATCCATCCTGTCATCCGTTCCCGGTGCTCGGTTCCCCCGCAGGGGACCAACTTCAACCGTGTTGTAGAAGTGGCTCTCATGAGCGTGGAAACGCAAGCTCAGCGTTTAATTAAGAAAAACACAGTCTTACACGCTCTATAAATGAGGAAGCAAGGGTAAAAAAAGAGAAAAGGAAAGAAAAAAGTGCAGGCCAGATTGATTAGGGAGAGTTGGGAGGGGTTGGAATGGAGAACGGCAAAGCGATGGCTAAAGGAACAAGAAGAGAACAAGCGGCTAGAGGGGGAGAGGAGAGGTAGAGGAGAAGAGAGGAGTGAAAAATGGAGGGAATGCAGATTTATGGAGTGATATTTTTCTCTCCGGCGGTAGGAATGTCAGCTCGCTGCGCTTTCACCACATATAAGTAAGTGGGGCTGAGACAATCACAAGGGTTTAGTTGAAGTACTGTGCTGACATTATAACCTCAATTTGACCTCTGACCTCTCACTGTGTTCTCTCAACCTGCGTCATTGAACACAGACGTATTTCGCAGAAATATTATGGCACCATTAAGCTTCCATATGTGCTTCTTTGGCTGATGACTACACTTTTGGATCAATAGATCAATCTGTGGGGTACAATCAAAGGACATTCTTGACAACCGAGCATGTCAGTTGTTACAAACGTCCTTTGATTGACGTCCAGATTATGTGATTTGTGAAAAATGAATGAACCGGAACATGAAATATTAATCAATGAGATCGGATTCTAGGCCTTTTAACAAGGGAAACATTTGACGAGAAACAAATGGTCGCCTCTCTCATGCACTTCTCGCTCGCTTTCTGGGGACTCCACCGAATAATGAATTAATTTGTGGGGTTCAAGTTTCAATCTAATCAGGAGAAATGGGATAATTAAGACAAAGCATTGTGGGGGAACCCTGGAACAACACCCTAACTTGTTTACTTGACTTGAGGTAATTAATATCACACATGTGGGAATTAAAGGCAATTGAGTCCAGGGCCCACCCACAGCATTAGCGTAATCAGTCTCGAGTGATTGGCTACAGTATGAGTGACAGCTCATTCAGCCAAGCATATGTTGTGTGCTCAACCCAACTGATGGCCATTTCATTGTGGCAGTGAACAAATTCCGTTCGACCTGAAATTTATCCGACACACTTTCTGAATACTGTAACAACAAGAGACTTGTTGAGCTAAAACCACCTGCTGAGATGGAGACACAATGAAGCCTATTTATATCTGTAATGGTGAACGGTGGGTCTTTATAACAAAGAGTTAGGTGTGGGAAATGTGCTATTGAACAAAGTCCAGACCTTTCCCTACTTCACGGACACAAAATATTCACTCACATATTGCTAACAACCTCCGCAGAAAATAAACTACTTTAAACTTTTTTTCCCCCACCATGAGGAACCATGGAACCATAAAAAAAAAAAAAATAATAAAAAAAATGTTCAGATATTCCCATTGATATATTGTTATATAAACTAAACTAAACTACAATTAAATTAAATTAAATTAAATTAAACGACACAAACATTGATACATTTATATCTGCAATGGTGACTGGTGAGTTTTTATAACAAAGAATAAGCTGTGCGAAGTGCATGAACGAAGTCCAGATTTTTCCTTACTGGATACAAAATGCTCACTCACATATTAAAAGCAGGGGGGGTTTAAAGCCTGATGAGGTCAAAGGCCACTGGTGGCCATTTCCTGTCAATTAAGAGCTGAGAGCCAGTCATCAATCGGAGCTTTCTCTATGAAAAACACACACATATGTGTCTGTTTCCCCACTAAGGGTTTATTTTATGTGAAAATATTTTTTTGATTTTCATTCACAAGACCATAACAAGCTATTATTACAATCAGGCACGAAGTCTGACAGTATTCACTCATATTTTAAAGTTCAAGTACCTAAATACTTGAACTGAAATTCACATGAGCAAAGCCATGTTGACATTCAACGTTCTCACATTTCCCAGTGGGAAAACGGAATCATGTCACAGATCAAGTTATACAGCTCACCGTGTTAGCATTTCCACTTCAGCGTGTCCTTAGGGTCAGACTTGATACCTTACACCTCCACCACAATCAAGACATTCAGTAGCGCAACTTCCAGACAACATCGCCGGGACCTTCAAACAAAGGGCCCGTCTATCTCTCACCAACTAGCCTTCGCTAAACAGACACTAGAGTGAAAACAGGAGGGTTCTGCAGACTGATGGATGGATGGGGAGATGGACGGATGGAAGGATGAAGAGCTGGATAGTCGGATGGATGGCCCATAACCCAGAGTTGTCAATATCCAAGGGATGCACATGGGAGGGGGGAAAGAAGCTGTTTACATTCGCTCTAAGGCTCTGTCAGTCAGAAATCAATCAATCACTGAGCGGGCAATAAATCACCATTCTCTTCAAAGTGTCGGTGTGGAAGCAGATTCACAGAGTGTGGTGATACACACGGCGATGTCATAGGGACACATACTAGCTTGCGAAAGAGAGAGAAGTCCAGATGGAGGGGTGAATGGGGGGATAAACATGGAAGAACGGAGGAGTGGTTGAGACTCTGACAATTTGTCAATCTGGTACACTTAATGCCAAGAAGTGCACTGCCACATAAATGTTCTATACATTTTGGAGACATAGAATGTACTGGATGTGCTGCTGACATATTACATTTTGACCTTTGACCCATATGTTCTTTGATCAATGTCCATAAAATACTACCATAAAAAAAAAAAATAAATAACTTCACAAAAATAAGTTAATAACTAGAAAATTGAAGACATTTTGATGGGATTTATCTTGATTTTAATATTTTTCTTACCAATTCTTAAACAATTTTGCATTTCAATAAATGGTCTTTTCTTTTTAATTATGCTTGTAATGAAAACAATTGATTGTGAGCTTGATTTGTTGTAGTGTAGCAGTGTAGAGGCTGGTGGTGCAGAGGTTGCTCTTGAAGAACCTTAAGAGGTACTCTCGTTATCTCTAGGGCAGTGACTGCAACCTAGATATGTGGACAGGTTGAGCTCAGATATTACCCTAAAGACCTCCACTCAGAATAAGGTTATCACAATGCAGTGTGTGTGTGTGTGTGTGTGTAAGAAAGAGAGCTGGTCATGGCTAGGGAAAAACAAAGGATTACGAATTTGTCACTGTCAGCTGTGCTTGCCTCTTGCACGTAAGTACAGTGTTTCCTTCTCCTCTGTCTCCTTTACAGTGCTTCCTCATGTCTGTTTATAGAAAAATATCACCCATACCTTCAGCAAAAATATGTGAGACTTGCCTGTCAAGTCTCAAAGGCATGCACTCATATGCAATACAGTTTGTGGGTGGCAATAGCTTCCACAGTCAACACACACACAAGCTTCTTTCTAAAGAACAAAAAATACCTGTTAACCTGGATCTGTGATCCTACAATGATAACATGTTTGTGTGTGGGTGTATCCATTACAAATGGATGCCTCTCAATTTGCCCAGTGGAAAAAGAAAACATCACTGAATTATACACAACAACCTTTGTGGGTCATTTATACTGACCCACAAACACACTCATTCATATATGCAAAAAAGAAACGCATATGCATAAACCCATCTGCCTGTGAATGTCTTTGCCAAAGGCATCATGCTTTTCTTTTGGTCTAGGTGAGATTGTCTCTTCATCCATCCCCCCATGAATCTCTTCAACACAAACCACTTTTCCCTTCGTTCTCTTCATCTCTCCTTCCTTTAGTCGTGAAAGCAGAAAATGAGCTATATGTACAGAACTTTGGTGGTACAAAGAAGGAATTGCACCTGTTTTAATGTGCACATGTTGTCTTTGCTGTTTTACTAATCAATTAATTAAATAAATTAATGTAATAACTCATGTAATGCCCAAATATGGCCACAAAATCTGTGCTGAATGCACTCCTCACAATAATTTTCCATCTCGTAGGTCTAATCTAGGCGCTTTACTGCAATGTGGCATAATTTACTAGGATTATGCAGCATTTTTCTACCCCAAAGCACCAAAATTACTATTTCAACTGCAGAAAGTATGCTCAACTTTGTATACATAGATATATTCCTGTTGCAGTGTGTGTGTGTTCTCCTAAGAAAGGTCTGTTTACTGCCTTATTTCTTGCAGGTGCGGTTATACTTTATTTTGATAGTCCACTCTAGACATTCTACTAACTATAAGTAACTTTGTAACTACAGGCCAACTACATGTCAACTAATTCTCATTAATTTGCAACTACATATCTACTAACTCTCAGATTAGACTGTTAGGGTAGGTTTAAGGTTAGTAGAATAAGTTGACATATACTTGCAAAGTTTCTCATAGTCAGTATGTTGTATGTTGTGGACCCATCAAAATAAAGTGTTAGAAGATATTCAACAGACAGTCTACTAATGACTGCTAGTTGACATGCAGTTGCAAATTTACTTACTGTTACTATCGAAATAAAGTGTTACCGCAGGTGCTAATAGCACGTTAATTGCTTAATGTTAAGTTGTGTAAATATGGTACATTCTATAAAAAGCTAAATTTGCAAACAAAGCAGATGTGTTTGCATTTTAAAAAATGACATTGACTTAATTTAAGCATGCAGCCGTGCTATTTCAGCACATTTAGTCCTGATTTTGCACTGTGCTGAAGTGACGGAACCTCTGTGTGCAGTTTCACCTTCTCATTTCCTTCACCATCTTTCAATCAGAAGAGCTTTAAGCACTTCTGATACAATAACAAGCGATATAATTACTCCAAATGCTCTGTGACATAGTTCATTTCAAACAAATTATCTGTTATATTTACAGAGTGCACAAACAAAATTAGATTTTGAGATCCTGTATTTAAGAGAAATAAAATGGGAAATTGTACGTGGGCGTTCGTAGATCTCTTCTCCTTAGACTAGATGATAGTGAGGTTCGTCACAGCAGTTAGCAAGTGCGATAAAGCCCATCATTAAATAATACAAATGACAACACAAAGCAACGCTCTGTGTATACAAAACGGATGCTGTAATCTTTATTACTGTTATTCTATTATTATCATCATAATATTAATTCAAACACAGGGGATAATGAAGAAGCTATAATCTCTCTCTCTCTCTCTCTCTCTCTCTCTATCTCTCTCTACCCTCCCTTCTTTTTTCTTGCTCGTTAAAGATGAAGAGAAAGACAGAGATTTGGCAGGCAGCCATGGTTCAATAAACACTTGGTAGCACAGCCGTGCGGCAGTCTGTTCTGTTTGGCTAAGGAAAGTGCGCTATGCTATTCAAATTAAATACGACTGTCCTAAACATATACACTAATGGGACAGGTGCTTAGACACACGTGCATATGAACACTACCATCTTCCTTAACCCCCCCACACACACACACACACAATAACAGTCTCCCCTGCCTCAAAACTAGCGCTATATAGGCCTCGCAGTGTTTACACAAGCACTCCGATGAGCCTATTTACATTTTCATTTCTTACACCCCAGACTCACGAATACAGATAGATTCACACAGTGCGATATCTGCCTCAGGGCACCAAACAAAATCATTTTCACCATCAAAAGAGCACAGAAAACATATACGAAGTGTGAAACTGATGCATATTACAGAAGAGATTCACGTTAGCTAATGGCTAATAGTTTTCATACATGGAATGCACATGAGAAACTCCAAGTCTGATTTGTTTTAATTTCAAGGTGGAAGCTGATATGTGTAGCAGATTTGCTGACAGACACCATATTGGGAGGGCAGAAGTCATACAGGTGGAATCTGCACGGGACACCTACAGGTAGTTTGTGAAGGGTTGAGGTAGCCTACGGGTTACCCTCAGGAACTGAAAACATGAATCGACACACACCGAGACACAAATATGTAAATAAATAAACAAAGAAAATCAAAACAACTCCTCCAGTGCAAAGTGCAAGAAAGGGGCAAACAAGTCCCCACTGAAAACACGGTATGTCATTTTTCAAGGTTGGCCACTGAAAAACACTAGTTTGTATGCACAAATGGAGGGAATGGATTTATTGATGTGTACAGAGACAGCACCTATAGTACCTAAACGCGTACAAAACAACTCGCAAACCCCTAACGTGCACAAAAGACAACTAAAAAAGCGTATGTACATCACAGTGTGACACAAACGCAGCTTTCGTTCTGCCTCCTTTCAGGCAGCACTCATTTCCTTCGTAACGGTTATGATTTGACTCCCTCCCCTGCCGTCACGAAAAGCTCTCTTCCTCCCTGAACGCTCCGACCTGCAGCCACGATACAGTCTTCCCTCCTTCTTTCAGTTATTCTCTTTCTTTTTCTTTCTGTTCTGCGTGGCCCGGCATATGAAGCGCGGCGCCGTGTATCTCTCTTTGGGGAAAGGCAAAGTTATTGGATTGTGAAATTACAAAATAATGAGGCAAAAATGAAAGTGCCACACTCTTTGTTTTCTTTCGCGTGCACACATCTGATAAGAAGAGCGGCGGAGGGCTGGGGGGACGAGAGACGGTGAGGAGGGAGAGGGGAAGCACGAAAGATGGGGAACAACGAACTGGCGGGGGAGATGACAAGAGGAATGTTTGGATAAAGATTCTCTTTCCTCTGTATTCACAGACATGGCATGGCTGTAAGAGAATAGAACAGGTTATCACACAGAAGGATCAATGCTCGGCTCTGTACACATAGCCATTCGGGTGAAAGCATATGTGTGTGTGCCTGAGGCATGTGAGCATGCATACCAATAACACTGCTCACAAAGAGCACACAAACACACACGCAAACAACTCAACAGTGTAAACACGCTTGCTTCCCAGCACAAAAAGGTCATAAGTAACTGCACCTCCAAAGCCCAGTAATAACAGCTCTGCTCTGAAATCTACTGAACTACCTTTCTGGCTAATGTCTACACGGGGAGACACCATATGAGTTCAAATGAATCAAAACTAAAGAAAGTAGAATTTTGTAATAAATTGATTTGATGCTCTACTTAGAAAGTCAGAGACAATATAAGGAGGTGGAGATGGACCACTTGTTTATGTAAGAGAGACCATAATGCTAAGTTTGGGTGTCATAGAAATGGAAGGCCCACTATTCAGTTAAAAGAAAATCACTGCAGTTTGTTTACTCCAGTTTCCTGCCTGAAATTACAGTTGTTTAGTGTAATTTGAATTGCTGATGATATTGAAATGTAATCAGGGCAAACAGTTTTGGAGATTTTGGTAAATAGCTGCTGGTAGCATTAGCAAGATGGCTGCTGAGAGAACTAACTCAAAATACTACATACGTCTATGTTATACTATACTAGATGAAAAAACAGTATGTGAAAAGAGTAGTTTGTACATTACATTAATGCATTTAGCAGACACTTTTATCGAAAGCTACTTGCATTTCATTCAAGGTATATATACATTTACATTTTATCAGTTTTTTTCCATTCCCTGGGAATCAAACCCACTACCTCAGCATTGATAGTGCCAAGCTGTAATGTTTGAGCTACTGGAATGCAGAATTATCTGAACTCACAGTATTCATAAATCAGTAGGTGAAAAGTATCTGGATAATCTATTACTTGAGAGACTTGAGATAATTTACTATCCTATGAGGAAGAAAAGCAATGCAATTGACGCCGACAGGTCACATTACAATGTCAGCGTAACAAATCTAGTACATCTGGATTACATTCAACAATTATTGACAAATGTGATATCTTAAGTAGGCAGAATCAGGTTAAAGCAGACTTCACTTCAGGTTAAAATGCTGTCTAGGTAGGCTTCTCGCTAGGTTTTGGAAGTGAGCTATCATTTGCACCTACAAAAAAACTATACTCATACATTTTCCTGTTTCCATTTTTTTCCAAATCTGTGACAAAGACTGTTTGGTACAGATTTGGTGCCGATCTGTTATATGTTAAATGCAAATCATATTGGTCAACCATTTTGGGGTTGTATTAGTAAAGCATCCTGTTGTTCTTTTCAACAAGGTGTGTTGTCCCCTGAACCCCTCTACCTCTCCCTCAGGTCTGTCCACTCACAGACACACACATTCCTCTAACCCAAGTAGGCACTGATTGATAATTTTTGCATGCGCTGCCATTGATTGTCTGCGGAGACGGCTGGCGTGTTACCCGAAGTGTTCTCCTCCATAAACATCGAATAATAATGCGCAGCTACGGCCAAAAGAAAGTAATTACAGCCCAAGAACAAAGGGATCGATGAGGAATACAAGCACAGATGCAGGAGATTATTGGGAAATGGATTGGCTCAGATCTTAGCTAAAGGAAACTTAATGAAGAGCAATCATACATTAAAACAGCTGAGTGTCCGCATTATCCATTGTTTCATCCAGGAAGATGCTAGAGGAAGTCCAAAAATAGGAGGGTTTAGAAGACGAGTGTCTTTGCATTGTTCTTGCCATTGTTTTTTTTTTTTCCCTGTGTTTTTCTAGTCTCTTTGTCTGTCTTGCTCTTACGCTTGTTTACCGATAATTCAGAGCTTGTGCTTAATACCTATATTAAACGCGCTTCTGTCTGTCTTTTATAAAAAACTTTATTGTGAAATCTATTCATAATGATTACAAGCCTTTCGGAAAAAATAACAGTGACAATACTCAAAACTGAATAGGCTTAAAAATTAATTATTCATGTTGCATTAACCCTAGTTGGATGGGCAAACGGAGATGACAGACAATACCTTTTTGACATACGACTTCACTTAAGAGTTGAAACAGAGAATCATTGATTTCATGACCTTCTGACAGCTCTCCAAATGACCATAACATGACAGCCTGAGGGGATGACCTAATTCTTGTTCCAGCTGTGGCTTTCAGGAAGTGTCTTCCTTTAGATGCGATTGCAATTAAAAACCACAAACAATTTTTTTATTATTATTTCTACATTCCATTGTGGAACCATCATAACTTCACTGACAGTATTGAGGGGTGTCACATGACTCTTTAAGCACTCTGAATGATTAATTTCTTAATCTGAGGAAATGATCAGCTTTGGGGCCTGTACGTCAAGCGGGGACTCGGATTCGGGCAAATCTGAATTGGGGACTTGTCTGTCAATCATCGGAGAGCCTGAAGGGGCCTTAGGTCCCAGCCCTGGGCAGAGATTCTGGGGAGGCCCTGGGGAACAGACCAGTACGCAGAAACCCTACTGTTACCACCAACAGCGAGAAAGCAGAAGAGCCAGGGAAACTATTACACTAGGAGACCTGAGCACAGTGAGTCAGGATACAACATTTTGTACCCTGATTGCCTGGAAGGACACACCTAAGTAGCCAGGGTGTTTGAAAATACAGAATGAAGAAAGATGTTCTCCGGGTCAGCAGGGAGATTGAGTGTGGTCGAACGGCCTGGGTTTAATAGCGAGAGCGTTTCTTACTGAAGCAGCGGTGACACCTGTGCTTCCAATGGACTAGGATTGTGTTTGAGAGGAAGCAGAGAGAGAGCGAGTGTGATGTATGACAGCAAATGGAGTGTGACCACAGAGGATGAAGACAACATTGAGAGAGAGCGAGAACGAGAGAGAGGGGAAAAGAGAGAGAGAGAGGGAGAGTTGGGCGGTAAAGCAGGTTTCTCAAAACCCCTCCAGACTCTATCAGGACTCAATTACTGCACCTGCTGGGCTCTCAAAACCACAAGCCACAGAGATGGCCACACCATACCAGAGGCAGATTTCAACCGCCAATACACACTTGGGCTTTTGAAAGATGCTTGTTGCATCAGAAAGGTGTACTTATGGCATCTACCAACAGGGACTATCTGGATTATGCTAAATAGATGCTTGATTTTGACTTGCCAAAATACATATAACAGTCATATATAAAATGTCTTATATAAAAAGTAAAAAATGTATAAAATATTATTACATACTACATAATGTTTAACAATTTTAAATAAATATTATATCATATTTATTATAAATATGTAGCAATATTTGTTTACCAAGTACAATTGCAGGACATTTTTATCAAGCACATAAATATGTAAATGTATTGGTAGTATTCTTAGCATGAAATAAATGTATTTTTAAATACATTTATATTTAATTTCCGTTAGGCTATCTATCTATCTATCTATCTATCTATCTATCTATCTATCTATCTATCTATCTATCTATCTATCTATCTATCTATCTATCTATCTATCTATCTATCTATCTATCTATCTATCTACACACACGTATTGTGTGTGAAGCAAAATAAAGTTAAATATAATATATACTTCTATAAACAACTTTAAAAAGACATCAAATACAACAAACAAGAATGTAAGCTAAGTCCTTTTTTCGCCTCATCTTTGATATTGTCTTTGCGGGTTAAAGGTTAGTCTGGATATGATTAGTTTGGCAAATAGTTATCTAGAAATTAAACTGGCCAAGCAGTTAGCATAACAATGAGGTTTGCACGGCCAAGGTAGTGAAATTAGTTTGGCATAGGGTTTGCACAGCACAAGACAACGGCTAGGCGCACGGATGATAGGGGATATTTGTCAGATATCTTTTGAAATACATATGGCATTAAACCGCAAAAGACCGGGTTCAAAGCTAGCATTACCATATTCACTGCCGATTAAAATTATCTCCGTCTCTAATACATTTTTGTATCCGTGCACAAAGCCACTGTGATGTCATTAAATGTCACCGGTGGGTAAAGAGTTTTCCCTGAAATAGATCGGCCCTCAGAATAAAATTACTTACTGATGTCAAGAATTATATTTTCATAGAGCACCGTCCCCTCTTACTGTCATAAATGGAGGGACAGGAGAATTAAATATCATTAAATATCACCCTTCTCATTACACCATGCAATTATACTGGGATCTGGGTTTCAAAGTCCTCACCAGTTGCCTAGCAGTCAAATTATGCCTCAGACAACCGTGTCGATCAAATAAAGAGACGGAGGGTAGAAGGAGAGGAGACCTCTGGGTAAATGAAAATGGCTTATGACTCACCTCTATCTTTCTGTCTCTGTATCCCTGTCTCTTTCTATCGCTCTCTACAGGAACTGATTTTTTTAATAAGAGGAAGAGTCATTCGATCTAACCATTCATTTTATCAGTGTTTAAAGTTGACATCTTTAATAAATGTTTGTGATGGGATCCAAAAGGGAAGGTGGAATCAATTTAAAACATGGTTATAACTTACACTCATTTGCCAGACACGCACCCCTTCCCTTTGTCGGGATGTGAAACTGGCGACAGAGTGATTGATCGTGGGCATGCTTAACAGAGACGCGCATTAAACTGCTGATCACAGAGTGTGGATATTTGCAATACTACCATGGTTTATTCTCATATTTCATATTCATCTGGAGACGGGGAGTTTGTTCGAGTTATTGAGCGTAATGAGCCATGGGGGCGACCGAGTTTACACAAGACAAGCAGCTGACTGCTGCACCATTCAATATTCACTATACTACTCCGGATTTGAGCGTATATGCGTGTACGACTTAAAGTGGTTCAATAAAAAAAGAGCAAAGAGCATAATTACTTAAGATGCCAACTGAGGCCACACAGCCACTTAGAGAGGAGAGTTACGCAATTCACTCTTTCCCACTTTACACAACAACCACGGTCAATAAACGCCTCAAGCCCCATAAACGGAAACAGGAATTCTTACAGGAAAGAAACCAAATTAAGAGACGGGATGAGGGAAGTAATACAGCATCCGCAAAAAGTATGACCGTTTTAAAGTCATTGCATTCGTGTCTGAGTTTCCACACAATAGCTAAATGTGAATTCTTTCTCATTGGTGCTCTCATACTTCCCTCAGGACTGTGTTGAGTGCTAACGCCGTCTATGTGACAGAGACAAATGAGTAATGTGTTTTAAAAGACAGTAGAAAAAACAGTAGAAGAGCAGAAGAGACTCCCTTAAAAACATTAAAAATGTTACTGATCCCAAACTTTTGAGAGGTAGTATATACATATATATATACATACACACACTAAACAATAATAAAATATTGTATATAAAAGCCTATATACAATATTAGTTTAAGAAACACAATTTTTTATATTAGCGTATTTAACATTAAATTTGTTTCTATTACGGTTACTTTGCATGATGTATTATTTTCTTGTTTTTGACATGCAAGTATAAGAGCACAATAAATAAAATAAAACGTTATTATTATTAATTATTTATACAATACTCAATAATAATAGTAACAAAAACAATACATTATATAAATATAATTGCATAACTGATTTGCAATACTCCTGTTTTCTGCCTCTCTTCTGCAGTGTGTCCTTTCAGCATACAGAAATGTTTGGCATGTCCCCATAGCCACTCATGGGCTGTCAGACTGTAATCTGGAGTGATTGAATGTGATTGGATGTGGCTGACTTTAACCAACACACATAAACTGACACACCCTCTCACACACACACACATTTCCTGAAGCTACCGCTGATGTATTCCATGCCACTCTTTCCAAAAACAGACAGTCAATCTGCCTCAGGGCGATCACACGTTAATCAACCAATTTACAGTGGCACCTCGTACACCGTGGTAAATGTAAACTCATTAGGATTCAACTACACACAACACGAACACACACGCAAATAGAATCTCATTAAAAACAAGGAAATAATTTTGAAAAAGTTCCACTCAAGTCACTCATGCATCTTACATGGCCATTAACGGTCTGTTAGCTACGTACAACAAGTTGTGTATTTTCCTTATTAAGACGCATTATGTGAATGTAAGAGCACAGTTAGCCACACACTGGGGTCTTTCACAGCCCTGCTCCCTCTTGTTCTCTCTCCAGACGTGACATAAAAGTGTGACAGAAAGCTGAGTGAAAGGAAAGCGTGGACAGGAATGAATTTCATGGTTATAACTCAGGAGAGAGCTGGTATTGTGCGGCTTTGCAGTGGAACGTAGTGTGTCCCTGACGCCATGACTCCGGTGTGAATAAAGCCTAGTCCTGCTTTTTTTCATGTGTATGAGGGACTATGTTGCGTTTTTGATCTAAAACACTGAGAATATTTCAATGGCAGGTGGACGGCAGGGGACACAGAGCTTGACAGATCTGGCTCAAGCTGAATTTGAGGAGGATTTGTGTTTTGGGGCCTGTTCCTGGGGCGGTTTTGGTTTGTGGCATTTAATGAAAGAACACTCAGGGCAAATTCACTGAGCTGTATTGCTTTCACAGGATTTTTTTTTCAACACAAACACCTCCATCTTATTCAATCCCAACCAACTGGCTGATATCTGTGCTGATGTAGAGTTGGAAGGAAGGAAGGAAGGAAGGAAGGAAGGAATGAATGAATGAATGAATGAATGAATGAATGAATGAATGAATGAATGAATGAATGAATGAATGAATGAATGAAAATACAAAAATACCAAAAAAGAAAATTTCTTATTTTGATTTAGTTTATTACATTTATTATTTTGATTTAGTTGAACTTGATATACTAAAATAACTAAAGCTAAACCTGAAAAAATAATATAAACTATATAGAAATATATAAAAAAAATAATAAAAATAACAAAATCACAAAAAATATTACAACTTTTAAATGTATTAAAATCACAAAAAAACATTAAAATAAAAAAGGAAAATATAAAAATAAAATCTAATTCAAATAATTAATTAATAAAAGTATAATAGTAATAGTCAGTAAAATAACACTGACTGCAACTTTACATCATATCATGGTTCATTTATATATATGTATATAATTGTTTTATAATACCTACAAATAGTCAGACATGCATCGAAATTGAAAATGAATGTTTGCACAGTTACCCAAATACTATTACCAAAACAGCAAATAAACTATGTTTTTAGTAGCATGCTTAGTAAACTCCCCCTACAGTGATGAAAATGTGATGGCTGATGTGATGGCTGCAACATGTTCTGTGAGCCTGATCTATGGGCGTCATATGAAGACCTCCATATTGATGGGTGTTAGTCTAATTGAGGGAGGGGGGAATCTGTTTGCTGAGGCTTGATTCACAGTCTGTCAGAGTGATGGAAACAGGATGTTGTTTCTACACGCAATCAAGGATGACAAAGATTATGCTGTGGATGCATGTGTATGTGTGTATACGTGGGTTAAGGCTGCACACATCACCAACAAAGAGTTTTTGCTAAATTAAATCTCTCATTCGAAGATGATTTTATCCAATATAACAGTTATTTTCCCCCTTGTCAGGCACATAAACAAACCAAACTGAACGGTAATAGGTTTTGTGCATTTATTTTTGCCGGCAAATGGACGTGATGTAAATTTCTCGCCTTTTGGTGCATTTAATGCATGATCACTGCCTCATGCTAAATGGCTGTTATCTGCAGACACAAGTCAGCAGGTGTTCACTGAAGCTGTTAACCGGGTCTAAATGAACAGGGCTGGGGGGAAGGATCCATTCTCTTGATGGGCTGTTGCACAGTAAACACTGACCCAGGCCTGACCTGATCAGACAAGTGCTTTTACTCATCAGCTCTGCAAATAGGTACGAGTGCCATTAAGACATTAATTTGGACCTCCCACCAATCTAACTAAAGACAATATACACAACACACACACACAAGTAATGATACACAAATCAGCAGGATGGTAATCAGAGGGGTCGTAATGCGTTTCCACCGTTAGAGCAACAAAGACCACACAGTGAAGACAAGCCAGATGCTAATGAAACACAGAAAACAGTGTGCACATGCGTGCGTGTGTGTTTGTATATACTGTATATGTGACCCTGGACCACAAAACCAGTCATAAGTAGCACATGTATATTTGTAGCAATAGCCAACAATACATTGTTTGGGTCAAAATTATTGATTTTTCTTTTATGCCAAAAATCATTAGTAATATTACAGTTTTGTTTTATTTATTTTTTCTTACCATCCCATATGTGTGTGTGTGGAATATTGTATCACACCAATAACAACTGTCACTTTAGAATGTTTATTATGTTCCTTTTTGCCACATATGGCATAGAACAGTGGAAAAGTATGTGAAATAGGATGTAGATTTCTCAAATCTATAATAGACAGAAAGATAGAGTATTAATTGTGTTTCTAAAGAGAACAAGTGCAGACACACATCTTTATACAAGTCGATGATTTCCTTTCCTAAGTAGGCAAACACTTACGAGACAATATCAGTTCTGCTAACAGTAGCTCATCCAAACACACACGTGCACAGCACACAAACAAATACCCTGCCTTCTGTAGATTGGTTTTGTGTGAAACTGCTTCCGCCTTTGTCCTAATGTCCATCCTTCTGTTCAGCTCGCGTTTCCTTTTATTTACCTCTCTCTCTGTCTCACACACAAAGCAAAGCAGTTGTTGAGGAGTTACCCTCCCCGCATCTCTCCAGTATGCTGCCATTGTCACCGTGCATCCTGCTGCTATAGAGTGTCTGTGTGTGTGTTTTAGTGTGATCGACAGAGGTTTACGGCTAAATGAGGGGTGAGAAAAAGACAAAGACGGAGAGGAGAGTGGGAGGCTGACAGAGCAGCACCACAAAAGCACTTAACAACTTCACACACACCCTCTCTCTCCCGCTCTCTTTCTTTCTCTCTCCCTCTCTTTAAGTGGTGACAGACTGGAAGCTCCTCTCCGTGAAGTTAAATGTCAGATGCAGTACTCGGCTTCTCCCTGTGTCTTCACTCCTCTCTTTTCACTATGTCTTGACAGGTGCCACTGCCACGTTTTTATGTTCTGCAAAAAATGAGCCCAAACTCAGCCGCTCGCCAATACACTTACAGCTTCCTTTCTGACCTCTTTCCACTCCGTCTTCACTTTATCGCATCATTTGCTCCATCCCAGTTTCACTCGCTGGATTTTCCTCCTTGTGTAGGATATTTCTGGTTTAAGCACTTTTTTGTCAGGCCTGCAGGGCAATCGCACAATTGTTACTAAGTTTTAAACTTCCTGACACAGCAGATATCCAGCACCCACTATGCCCACACATCAGCAAGATCAGTTAAAACATTTGTAATAATGTTCCTTGAGAGTTTGGAGAAAGCGTATCACAAGTCAACAATCCATAAAAAGTTGATTATGAATTCCGCTTTAGTCCCAAATGCACATCTTGCAAAATTGCACACTGTCATCTGCATCAGAACCCAGTTTTTTGTTCAACTAGGGATTGTATTTGTACTAGGACACGTTTGTCATCACACATTTCCATCTGCTCATGGTGTGCATGTAAATGTGAATTACCCTCAGCGTGTACTACATCACCGTTAGATATATAAAAAACAAAAACGAAAACAGAAGATTGAATAGAAATAACTTCCATTTCATGTGATGCATGTTGACATTAAACAAACCTACTCTGTATTATGAAGGAAACGAAACGTCCATCTCGACATGTGAGCATAAGAAAGCTAGGAGAATAAACTGAGTCATCCTGTCATTCTGTTCTTATGAAGGGAGGAAGTGAGATTAATATTGTTAAGAATACTAAACTCCTCTGACAGAGGCTGACAGGTCTCCACTGCTGAGAAGAAACTCAAAGACAGAGCTAGCAATAGCACAACAATTGATGTAAGTGGACGCCAGTCGCTACTGTTTACCAAACTCTATACTTTTATCTTTTTTTCTATCATTGTTTCTTCATGCTGAGTCCAAAACATCATTAAGCTACTGTTAAAAACAGTTGGGGGTCAGTAAGATTTGTCATGTTTTTGAATACATTTTTGCATTTATTTCATATATATACTGTATCATATAATACAGTAAAAAAAAGTGAAATATTACTACAGCTTAATTTAATATATTTTAAAATGTATTCTTGTCACAATCTTTCAGAAATCATTCCAATATGCAGATTTAGTGCTCAAGAAACATTTCTTATGATCAATGTTGAAAATTAAAAATATCTTTGTGTTCCGAAGAAGAAAGCAATCCATACAGGTTTAGAATAACATGAGGGTGAGTTAAAAAAAAAAAAAAAAAAACCTTTTGGGTGAACTATCCCTTTAAGAAACAAAATCATCTGCCATTCTTTATGCATTTTAGTCCTCCAAAATTCAATCTTAAATTCCTTAAAAAACTGATTAAAAATACACAGAATTATCTACAAAACCAACTGATTGTTTAATTACATGAAGCGGCTCAAATGGAATCAATTGCAAAAAGGGAGAACAAGAAACGCAAGCATAGGAATATCAATACAAAGCTGCCTTTGGCGTGACAGTGTTGACTTAAAAGTTCAGCGCTTTCAGGAGGAGACTGTGGGGTCAAGTGTCTCTAAGGGGAACTTCAGCACAGTCCTCTTGCCTTAAAACCATGTAGGACGGTCAAAGAGCAAACGCTGCCGTTATCACTTTTACACATGTACGAAAGAAACATCTCCCCTCTGGGCTTATCTTCAGCTCTGAGCAGTGAATTAGACACTGGTATGGGAGTGGTGTTAGGGTGGATGTTGGTATAAATCACCTCAAGGTTCGATTTGGCACTTTAAGGAGAAAGAAAATCAAAACCTCAACCTCTCTCCTCCTCCCTGCTCTCTTTTTAGCTTTCTTTGTCTGTTTCTCTGCATAAATCACCTCTACTCTGTCCGTGTCTCCCTCGGGTTACATGAGGCTGAAGATGCAGCTGGGGAACGGAGGGATTAGGAACACACTCCTACATGAATACGTCACAAATTGTACGGCATGGAGTGTGTGTGTGTGTGTGTGTGTCACAGTCAAAGCTGAGAGTGACACACATTCATGCTCTCTGACGATCCTGGATTAGTCTGTTGATGTGTTTTGGGAGCACGAGTGTGTGTCTGTGCATGTGTGTGATAGAGAGTGCATCCCTGGCACTGCTAATGCTACATTTGTGCTGAGATAGGCCTGTTCTGAATCTGCTCTCAAAGGCTTACTTGGGTTCCATTAATGATGGCCTCACCCAGTAATCTCTCTAAATTGGAAATCTGATGAGAAGTTTAAAAAAAAAAAAAAATCACTTTCAGTTGGGAGAGTGCATATGCTGCTGTTCCTTCCCTCCCCTTACGAGAGAGTCGTAATCGTGTCTCCGATTTAGCCTGCTTTGCATTTAGTGGAGTCAGGACCAGGATGCTCACTGCTCCTCTGTCGTCATTTGAGACGAAAAGGACGCCGCTCAGGAAAGTACACACAGTTCTACAGCTTTTCCTGAATCCTTTTACAGCTTCCAGACCACATCACAGTATAAGAATATCTCTGCAAATCTTTCATTTTACCATCATGACGTATACGGTGGAGATTAGCAACACTTTTTGGTCTGCTGAACCTCTATGACCTAAATTATATACTGAAGCCCCCAAAGAGATTTTAAATAATGTTCTGGACAGTCAATCAATTTATAACACAACTCTCTGGAATGGTCAATCATGGCATTCAAATCGTTTTATGTAATGACTGCTAAACTGTATATTTTGTTGTCATTGCTGTTTCACGTCTCTCGTACTGCTGTTTTTTCAACTTCAAATTATTATTATTATTTGTTATTTTTGGTTAGCAGTATACATATTTAGTGTAAGCAGAGTAACATATATGACTGTATACAGTCAAGTGGTCATTATTGCAAAATAATGTAATATATTAATATATGTAATAATATATTGCTCAATAGATAAATCTGTGATTGGCTTCAATGATCATCGCTTCACACTCTTCACCGAGCACTTCATTGATCATTGAAGCCAATCACAGATGTATCTGTTGAGCGCGTGAACACAATGACCAACTAGCGCTGTTTAAGAACCTGCTCAACAGCGCTCAAATCTTAGCAGGAAATGGACGTTTTTTTCAGTACGGAATGGTATCGCGGTTGGTACTTTTGACAACACTAATATATACATATATTCTGTACAAATAATTATAATTTAAATTTTAAATAAAGTATTATATTTAGAATATATTAATATATTAATTTCCAGGTTGTTCCATGCCCGTGGGAACCCTGCAACATACCAGTCTATAAATACAAATTGTTAACTAATACTAACTGTTAACTACATAGTTCAGCTTCCTGGTCTCATCGCTTTATTCTTGTCATATACTATTTAATAACTATCTTTCCAGCTGAAATGCTAAAACACTGGAGATGTGTGTTGTCTTGTAGCTGACAAACATGTGCTGTAAGAAACAAGCATCATGGGAAGCCCAGCCCAGTCACCAGCTCCATGGAGACCAACGCATGACTTCCCAAAGTCTTTTTCCCGTTCATAGGCCATGGCAAATTTATGGGATTTACAAACGTAGCGGAGAGGAGGGCAGCGAGAGGCAAAGAAGAGTGAGATGGAATGACAGAGCAGGCGGGGAGGAAAGGAGGAGGGCAGCGAGAAATGAGGATCAGAGGAGGTCAAGCAGAGGATTGGAAATGGAGGCGAAAAGGAGACAGAGAAGAGTGAGAGTGACAGCAAAGAGACAAAATGAAGAGAAGAGATTAAAAAGTAGAGAAAAAAGGGAAAAAAGTGAGAAAAGACAGGGGAGAAGCAGAAGTAGCAAGAAATTAAGATATAAAATGAACAAAGAAGAGACAACACAAGATTAGAAGAAATGAGACAAGACCAGAAGAGAAGAAACAATGAGATAAGAGACAAGATGTGCAAAAATAAAATGTTGAGACAAATCATAATGAACAGAGAACAAATGAATAGACTAAACCAGCAAATAAACAGAGACTGGGGAAAAAAAATGGCATAAGAAGAGAATGAAAATAACGAGTAGAGAATAAAAATAACGAGATGAACAGAGAGGAAAATAAACAAAACAAGTGGAGAAAAGATGAGAGGAATCTAGATAAGTAGAGAAGAAAAGAAACGAGTAGAGAAAAAAGAAAATAAATTATGTGAGTAGAAAAGAGTGGAGAGACAAGTGGGTAAAATAAGAAGAGATGAGAAGCAAATAGATCAAGATTAATAGAGAAGAAAATAGAAGAGATGAGTAGAAAAGAAAAAAGCAAAGGTAAGAGACAAGATGAGGTGAGAGCCAAAGACTACATCTAAGAGAAGAGAAGAGAAGAGAAGAGAAGAGAAGAGAAGAGAAGAGAAGAGAAGAGAAGAGAAGAGAAGAGAAGAGAAGAGAAGAGAAGAGAAGAGAAAGCTGAAAAGAAATGAGATGAGACTGGTAGAGAAGAAAAGAGAAAGCAGTCAAAATGAGACTAGACCAGCAGAAAAGAAATGAGACGAGACGAAAATAGAAGAGAAAACAGAAGTGACCCACCCGTTTTATCTTATCATGTGTGTAATGTCCACTCTTAGCCCCTTATCACTGTGAAATGGAATTTGCCCAATGACATGGAAATCATCATTTAGAGGCGAAACAGAGACTCTCCCGCACAGGCCAACAGAGAATATCCAGTACATTTACATACGGTCTCTCTCTCTCTCTCTCTCTCTCTCTCTCTCACGCACACACATACTGAGACAGAGTGAAGAACAGAGGGCCCAGAGTTAACAGGCATAAAAAGCAGTGTGCTTCACCGAGAGTGCGGATAAATGTCACACACAGCGGCATTTCATTGAGCCTTCGGAGCGCTCTAAAGGTGCCTCTCACTAGATAAACCAAAAGAGACCTCGCCGTGTGTGTGTGTGTACGTGTGCGCTCTTTCCCTAACACACATCTTATCTACTTCAAAATCTACATCTCTTTCACCCTGAGACCCTGTGCTTTTTCCCCACAGCACGAGACTTTGGTGGAAGTCAATGGCTGTTTGTGAGAAAAGAGAGAGAAAGAAGGGAGGAAAACAAAAGCTGTCCATGAATAACTCTGACTCCAGCAATTTTGTAGGGTTTGAAAGAGATGCTTGAATAATGGACTGCCTTTCCCCAACAGAAGTGACAAGGCTCAGACAAACTTATTTATAAACACGAGAACAATGGACAGGCGAAGAAAAGAAACACACTTCCAGCAGAGGAAATATTCACGGGACGACGTCGTACAGACAGATGTGGGTATTGACATCCCAGGCTTATTTCACAGCGACAATGAGACAAATAATAAACACAAGGACACTACCTATCACCGTGATGTGGCTGTTTGCTTGGGGGGTAAATATGAATACCACACAAAAAAGGAAAGAAAAAAAAACTATATTCATGGCTAGAGGACTGAATTTCAAATTTGCCTCGTTCATTATGCTATGACAACCTCTTAGGAAGTGTGGAAGTCTTCAAAAAATTCCCTTCCCTGCTCAATACATCAAACTTATACCCCTTACACTCCAGCATTAGCTCCGAATAGGTCGATCTGTCACTCATACAAATAGGATGACCTTCTTTCAAGGAAAGATGTTCTCGTTCTTTCTCCCTGTCATCCTCCTTTCCTCACTCGTTTGCTCATTTATATGCAGCTGATAAAGACATGCTGGTTATTTCACATATTGACTTCTGGCGTGTGACAAACAGGGGCTACATTTACTTAGCCTTTAGTCATTGAAGACATGCTGATCAAGGGTGATAAAGGGGGAGAGAGAAATGCAAACGTTAGAAAACCTTACGTTTATTCTGACCTCGGACACTGCAGTGGATCTTTCCTTAAAGGGGCGTTTGCACATGCATCGGTCTAGAAGTTAAGTTTAACAACTGACAGTGGGAGAGAACACATTGACGCACACATGATCAATCTACTGTGGAGCATAGATAGGATGTTAACGTTATTGTGAGTGATTTGTCTGTTAACGCATACATACCAGGGTTGCCAGGTTTTCACATCAAAACCCACCCAATTGCTACTCAAATCTAGCCCAAAATTAGCCCAGCCCAATCGCCTTTTGAGGGGGGTCCCCCATTAAAAATTGCGATCTGGGGGGTAAAACACGTTTTTTGCCAGGGTTCCCCTGGTAACATTCACATTCCAGGGGCTAAATATAATGTTATTGGGGTCACAAAAACCCGTGGCAACAGTGTTAAAGTAGAAAACCGTGGACATGGCAACAACACTGATAGCCACTACTACCATTCAAAAGACTGGAGTAATGGCTGCTGAAAATCAGCTTTGCCATCACAGGAATAAATTACATTTTAAATTATAATAATTTCACAATATTACATTGTCTGTCTATCTATCTATCTATCTATCTATCTATCTATCTATCTATCTATCTATCTATCTATCTATCTAAGCAACCACCCAGGGTACCCTAGCAACCGCATAGCAACACCTTAGCAACCACCCTGGGTACCTTAGCAACCGCATAGCAACACCTTGGCAACCACCCTGGGTACCCTAGCAACCGCATAGCAACACCTTGGCAACCACCCTGGGTACCCTAGCAACCGCATAGCAACACCTTAGCAACCACCCCGGATACCTTAGCAACCGCATAGCAATACCTTAGCAATCTCCCCGGGTACCCTAGCAACCACATAGCAACACCCTAGCAAACACCCCGGGTACCTACTTAGCACCCATCTATCTATCTATCTATCTATCTATCTATCTATCTATCTATCTATCTATCTATCTATCTATCTATCTATCTATCTATCTATCTATCTATCTATCTATCTATCTCTGACAGACTGTATTGTCTTAAGCTTGTAAAACTACTTTAAACTTCAAACTATTTCATACTGAAAACCATCAAACTTAAAACTTTTTTAAACTTTTCAAACTTTTTCGAACTTTCTGGTCCGGCTTTCTCAAGCCAACTTAAAGTTTTTCTCGACAAACTTTTTTATCTAGTTTAATATAATATAATATAAATTATTATATAATAATTATTATTATCTGATAGCACTATTATATTACTATAGCATATAATATAACTATATTATATTATATTATATAGCTAGAATAGGTTTATATATTATATACTGTATACACAATAAGCAAGCATACTCACATAGTCATATCTCTTTCATATGTAAGGAAGATGAATATTAAATATACCCAAAAATACACCCACATTAACTGGAATTGAATTAAAGTCAAGTTTGTGAATTAGAATTCAGTTTGAAAAGTTTGGACTGGCAACCAATAACTCCACTAAATGCCAACCAGCGACCAGCAATACTGCAACTTGGTGACCTGCAGCTATAAAATGAGTGCATGTGTGAACGGGGCATAAACCACATTGCAACCAGGCCAGAACTCATTTCTACATTTATTTCCTGGGTCAGGAAATCAGACTGGCACACTTCTTGCACCCAGACCTCTGCCCTTGCCCTCCAAAAAGAGAGAAACAGAAAGCGAAAGAGCAAAAACAATGCTTACAAGTAAAAGCTCCAGATTTTTTGGTGGAAATTAGATTTCCTGTTTTGAAGTCTGCATGACTCACTCTTTGAAGTTGTTGGGGTATTTAAATTGTCTGTTGGTTCAATTTTCTTTGGGCTATGATTATTTCCTTTAGTGCTTTGGTGTTTTTCTCCCTCGTCTCTCTCTCTCTCTTCTGTTCTTGTCCTTTTTTCTGCCTTCTCGTTTTTGATGAGTGTTTACGAGTATCTCAGGGGAAACAGAGGCTGCCTGCTGGGGAGCGAGGACGAAGATGGAAAGAACGGCAAGCTTAGCGCGACGCATTCATCTGTCACACCAATCCCACGGCTGTGTGGACACACTCCTTTATGAAATGCGGACGGAAAGAGCGAGGGACGGGGGAGAAAGATGGACGAGGAGAGGAATGCGGTGCTCTCTTAATTAAAGGATGCTGCCGAAGTGTCTTCTGAAGCAGGGATAATAGCCATAAGCTCTCTGTCCTGTCTAATCTCCTGAGTTACTACATTAAAGACAGCCTTAATTAAGCCCCTTAGGACCCCTGTCGTAGAGCTTATAGGAAACAGTCGCTGTCTGTTCGCCTCCCAAAAAGCACATAACGAGGCCTAGCATGTAGCCTCTACCAACGCGCACACTAGAAGCCATGTGATCGTATATCTGTATCCCCAACTGCACAACGCCACCTCGAACTCCCGTCCGGAGTGATCAAACCTTACAAGGGTGGAAGCTACACTAGGATGCATCTCCCTCCCTCTGTTTTAATGCAACGATTAGACTAGCTAAATATCGAAAAGAGGATCTTGTATGCCTTAATCTCCTGCTAAGCTCCATTTGTGAGATGGGTGTGTACCGGTGGCTAAGACGATCAGGCAGTAAATAAGGGCTTTAGTACCTGGTTTGGCCTGATATCCGATTGTAAGCTGGCAAACAGCAGCTGCCACCCATTCCGGCACAACTAGCTTGACTTCAGACCTAAATGTGACTTGACACTGCTCGGTTTCAGCATAACAAATACTACACTCCATGTTTGTTTGGGCTAGATCTACATATGAGCTCAGTTTGGGTTATTTATTTTTTTTCATTCCTGAACAGATTTCAGGACAATTTTGTACATTACATAGACTAGGCTGCAATTTGTGTGCCCTGTTGACAGCTAAGCTAAGGCTTCAGCCCTCCTTTACCTCCCTTTCTTCTGTTTCTCTCTGTCGTGCTCAGACCCTTTGGCAGATATCTGGCAGAAAGAAACAGACAGACCAGTGATTAAGACCAAGGCACACATTTAGCCTTCAACCCTGCTTAATGCTGAGAGATTAAAGCCAAGGGATCGAGATGAGAGGGAGAGAAAGATATGCCTCAGTGCCCTGCTTTCTGCATGGCTCTGATTAAAGGATGGCCAGGTCAGTGAGGCTGCGAATCGCCCACAAAGGATGCAAAGGTCAGCACAAACAGGCTGTTGTCACCAGTAGGTCTTCTCTCAGGGTGAAAAAGATGCCCTTGTCCAGTGATGGGAAGTAGCGTCGCTACAAGTAGTGACACTACTAGTTTAACTACATTTCTCAGTAGCGTGGTGGTAGCATCTCTGTTTTCTGAATAAAACAGCTTTTCAGTAGCGGATCAAGCAGCACGGTAGCATCAACAAAAGCTAACGTTACATTTTACAAAGCATTTCTGAAACTCAAGCTCAAATCAGAAATATAACAGGTAAGGATCGCTGATCCTGGATCAGTAAGTGACGCTCAAACTGTCAGTCAAACCTCATTATTCCTCACAATATGGCGTAAATCCGGCCCTGTACATGATACTGATTTTTGCTGCCAAATTGTTTTGGAACAGTTGTTGAATAAACAATTAACCTGAACTATTATGCCTGGCTATCTGCTCGACTGACAGTTTTATTGATCACTGAGAGAGCATTGACTTGGTATGATGTTGGTTCAGTACAAAAATTTTTTTTTTTTTAAATAGCTTAGATGTAGTAAACTACTTTTGCCATGTTGCAGTTGCTTAGCTTGCTACATTTCCCAGGGCTGTAGCTTTAGTGAAGTGAAGCTTCATTTGATGAAGAGTAACTGTTAGCTTTGCACACTACATTTTTCAAGTAGCTTGCCCAACACTGCCCTCGTCACAGTTTTACATTATAGGGTTCATAAAAAGGATATGTGAACAAATGGAGCCAGAAAGCAGCTGTAAATTAAGGGCATTCTACACAATATATTTTAATTATAGATCGAACTCATGTTTTCAGCTTAAAGCACATGTGCTTTTGAATCACATAAAGGATAACTGAATTATTAACTTAAAAAAAAAAACATATTAATTGTAAATCAGTCATTCAAAGGAAGCCAATTAATTGAATGAGGTTCTCAAATGGGTTATAGGTGCTCTTAAAGGGGTCATATGATGCGATTTCAAGTTTTCATTTCTATTTGGAGTGTTACAAGCTGATTGTGCATAGATAAGGTCCCTCAAGTTGCAAAGACTAAAATCTCAAAACCAAACAGATATTCTTTTTCAAAGTTAAGACTCTGCCACACCCCCACATCATGATGTCACGATGTGGAAATATTTGCACGATGTGGAAATATTTGCATAATGCTGCCCAAAAGTTCACGCAAAGAAAGAAGGAGTGGTTTCAGTAAGTGAAGTGAAGTGAAGTGAAGTGACATTCAGCCAAGTATGGTGACCCATACTCGGAATTCATGCTCTGCATTTAACCCATCCAACGTGCACACACACAGCAGTGAACACACACACACCGTGAACACACACCCAGAGCAGTGGGCAGCCATTTTATGCTGCAGCGCCCGGGGAGCAGTTGGGGGTTCGGTGCCTTGCTCAAGGGCACCTCAGTCGTGGTATTGAGGGTGGAGAGAGCGCTGGACATTCACTCCCCCCACCTACAATCCCTTCCGGCCCGAGACTCGAACCCGCAACCTTTTGGATAACAAGGCAGACTCTCTAACCATTAGGCCACGACTTCCCCCAACCGTAGTAGTGTTGATGCAGCCGTGTCAGGGAGACACTGTGTGTTTCTAGGCAAAAGCAAAAGCACTTTATTTGACCTTCCGAAAGTAGATGTATTTAGGAATCATTAAGATTATTACAACAGAACAGCAACACATTTTATGGACGACCGTTTCGTGAACCTAGGAGAGGAGGTAATTATGACTTTGCTATGACAATCTGGTGCTTCTGAATCAGCAACTGTATGTCTTGTTATTCGTTTAAGTATTTACTATTGACTGTTTAAATGTGGAATTTTGCGCGTCACGTGTGTGTGTGTGTGTGAGAGAGAGAGAGAGTCACAGCGCAGCGTCATTTGTTTGTGTGTGTGTGTGAGAGAGAGAGGGAGAAATGGTCACACAATCGCAGCTTGTGTGCAAACACATCGAGCTTCATCACTGTGTCTGTCACGCAACTCTGTTCCCCTCTCGGGCTTGAACTGATGGTAAAACTAAGGACATTATTTACTGTCTTTCTTTACATATAATTTTGTGAGCTGAAGCTGGCGATTATGGAAAGGGGTGTTGCATTTCCGACGCGGTTTGCGGTGTTCGGCCAATCACAATGCACTGTGCAAGTTGGCCAATCAGAGCAGACTGCACTTGTCGGAAGGAGGGACTTTGTAGAAATCGAAGCGTTTGAGAGAGGCAGGACATAGAGGACTTACAATAATGTACAGTATTTGAAAAATAATGTGTTTTTTGAACAATAAAACATGTCAGCATATTCTGTTACACCAAATACACAAAATAATGATCTTTAAAAAAGCATCATATGACCCCTTTAAACTAAAGAAAAATTGGTGGGGTGTTCAAATTAGGGTCCTGTAAAACGATATTAAGCATTAATGAGTTAAATAATGGTCATAGTAGTAGTAAAAAATAAACAAATTGCCATCTGCTACTTGTGAATGAGTCTCACAGGTAGTGATGTTTTAAGTTCGACCTTAATTTTGCTGTCTCTTTCAATAAATATGAAGCTTCCCCACAGTTATTACATTCCATACTAAAGTGGCCTTTTAGTAACAGAATAGTGACAATGAAGACACATATGGGTGGTTTATACCTGGATCAGGCTGAAAGTGGACTTCCCACGCTAAAGCCTCATTGAAGAGCATGCTGACTTTGAGACAAAGAGTGTAGATTACTCAAAGTCAGGATGGGAGAAACACTTGCGTTAGACAGCCTGAGACACCCTGCGTTCGTCACTACAGCTCTCACTATCATTCTTTCTTTATCCACAGAATAGATTACACCTCCCTACTAATGGCTGACTGACATATCACCATGCATATGCAAGCAGTCTGCTGCCCTCAAGACAGAGGAAAGAAGAAGAAAATTGAGGGAGAGAAGAAAGAAAGGGAGAGAGTAAAAAGAATGGTAGAACAGAAGCGTCAAAATGATTCAGCTTTACAGGAAGACACATCGTGCCCTGCTGAAAAAAGACTAATGTGCCTAATGATTTTTGATTACGTGTGAGGAGACGCTGTGAAGAAACCTCACTAAATAATGTCTCATGTTCTCTCTCTCCTCTTCCTCTCTCTCTCTACTTTTCTTTCTTTATTTATTTTTCTCTCCTGTAAGATTGTGTTATCTCAGGCAAACAGTTTGCAGCTGAGGGGGAGAAAGCTCAAGGTGAGACTAGCGGTGGCAATATTAAATATGTGAGGAGTGCAGAGATAGATGGGATGTGTGTGTTTGGGGTGAGGACTGACCACAGCTCTGGGCCAACGGAAGCACAAAGCAATGTGTATCCCTGGAGACCAAACCGAACATAAAATCAAACCATAAATGACCATTACTACCATTACTATACTGCAACTAATGTCATGGTAGAGGTCAGTTTTCCCACAGCTTGACCTGTAAATAAATAAATAAGCAGTTGGTGTGGTGTTCAAATGAGTTAAAAGGCTGCATTTATCTAATCAATAATACAGTAAAACTAATATTGTGGAATATTATTACAATTTAAAATAACCGTTTTTCTATTTTAATATTTAGGTCTGATATGGGTCTCAGGAGTGGGTGTGGTAAAATGGCTCGATAGCGCCACCTATACACTTTCAACTATGTACCCCTCAATCTGCTTTTTACGTACATGTCCGAAAATCGGTAGACACATGTAACTCACCAATACCTACGAAAAAGTCTCCTGGTATGAAATCCGAATCCTAACAGGAAGTCAGTTATTTTGAATTTTCCCGACAAATTTTGTGCCGTTTTTGCCATTTTCAGGCATCATATTTTAAAAAACTCCTCCTAGAGATTTTTTCAGATCAACACCAAATTTAGTCAGTCTAATCTAAAGCCCTTTGTGACGTTAAATTGAGAAGACTTTGTTCTATGTTTCTCCATGAAAAAAAGAAGTTGTTGTAACTCAGCAACACTATGTCCGATCTGCCCCAAATTTCACATGTTCAATAAGAGTCCTGGCCTGAACACATCTAAATGCCAAAATTCCGTTATAATCATAGCGCCACCTGCTGGCAACAGGAAATTACTTGTTTTACACTAACTTAAACATACAATGTCCAATTTGCACCAAACTTAAGAGGCCAGGCCTGAAGACGTCTACATGTCAATATTCTGTTGTGGTTATAGCGCCACCATCTGGAAGCAGGAAGTTTGGCACATATAAATGACGACATATTCGTCCTATATTTACCACTTTAAATGCATATTGCTCACCTTTTGCTGATTTCCTAAAGCCACCGGGAGGCATTGAGTCCAGGTGTGAGGGCCTTTCAATGCTGCTTGCAGCTTTAATTTAAAATGTAATTTATTCCTGTGATGCAAAGCTGAATTTTCAGCATCATTACTCCAGTCTTCAGGGTCACATGATCCTTTACAAACCATTCTAATATGCTAATTTGCTGCTCAAGAAACATTTCTCATTATTATCAATGTTGGAAAAAAGCCTTGCTTTAATAATTTTTTTTGTGGAAACAGTAAGACCTCTTGAACAGCAAGTTTAAAATATTTTATTTTGTAACATTATAAATGTTTTATTGTCACTTTTGAACAATTTAATCCTTGCTGAATATAAGTATTACTAAAAAGCAATAATTAATAATAGAAAAATAAACTGATATCAATATACATATTTGTGTTTGAAACCATTACACTTATTTTGATTTTATCTTGACTTGAGTGTGAATATTTGAGTAAATCTGACACAGGCATACCATCACACACACAGAGCTTGTAGCAGCAGGAGCTGAGAGGATCTGTTGTGGATAAACAGATGGACAGTGTCTTCTTCCTCTTTCCGTTATGGTGAGGAGGTGTACGCTCAAGTAATCTGCAGAGGCCCGGGGCAGACACAACACACACATACACAAGTGTAGCTGTGCGCACACACACACACACACACATGCTCAAACACAAATTTAAATATACTTGGCTATTCATTACACAAGACGTGAAACTGAAAAAGGGGAATATTAATGAAGGGTAGCAGAGTGTTTATAATGGTAAAACATCTACATTCATCTTGTGCCTTATTTACACACTCACAACGTATTACCTCCTACTCGTCAGCCTAAAACCTCAAGCTAACCTGTCAGTGCCGAGTGATTCATAACCACTGTAGTCTTACTCAGAACCACCCAAGGCTATACCCACTCTTCTGTCCTGTCTCTTATCCTCTCCTGTGGCTGGCTGCATCTGGTGAAAAGTGGTCTATTTTAGAGAGTCAATAGTTTTGGTGTTGCGGGGGGTGGACAAACGGAGCTGGCCAACAGCCAGGAATGGTGAAATGGTGGGATAAAAAGGAGCCCACACAGAGCAAATTGAGAGGGTATGCTGCGAAAGTGACTTTTAGCAGTGTGCCAGTTCTGAGTACTTGAGAAGAGACTGAGAGACAGAGCAAACGGTGAGACAGCGAGTGACCTCTCTGAGTGTGGCGTCCGGTCAAGCAGAAGGAGGAGCGGATTGACCATGACCTGCATGGACCTGCGCTGCTGCTGTCCCTCTATCCCTCGCTCCACGCACATGCACAGCGACTCAGGGATGAGAAAAGAGGGTATGACCTCTGTGTTTATCTCCCCCTGGGGTATTCAGTCACTTACTCAAACTGCTGTGGTCACAAGTAGCATCTAAAGACGCATTTATCCCTCTAAAAGGTACATCAACATACATTTTAAATTTTTAGGTGGCATACATGTATTCACACAGGATTTTCAATAGTGTGACAAAAAATTAGTCACAAATTGATTGTTGAATCTTTGCACATCTGACTGAAAACAAGACACAGAATAACTGTCAAAACAAAGATCGAATGTAGATAAATATGCTAGTAGAATCTGGTGATGCACAACGCAAATGCCAAAGTTATCAGCAATTAGATTAGTTCAATCAAACTATTTTCATTCAGTAAGACTGTAATAAATTGATCAAAAGTGACAGGAAAGACAATTTTACACAAGACTTTATTTCAAATAAATCCTTTTCTTTTGAACTTTCTATTCATCAAAGAATCCTGAAAAAAATCCTGTTTTGATCTTTCATAACGATATTCATAATAGTATGTTTCTTGAGCACCAAATCAGCATATCTGAATGATTTCAGAAGGGTCATGTGACCCTGAAGACTGGAATAATCGCTGCTAAAAATTCAGCGTCGACATCACAAGAATACATTACATTTAAAATATATTAAAATAGAAAAGAGTTATTCTAAATGGTAATAATAGTTCACAATTTTACAGTTTTTACTGTATGTTTGATCAAATAAATGCTGCCTTGATTCTTTCAAAAACATTTAAACTGAAGTGTATATAATTCTAACCTCAAATAATAATAATTTTGGCTCTAATAAAAATGAACTGTCTGACTGTGTGCATGTATGGTCAGTATAGACTGAAGGTTCGCTTTCTCACTGTCGAGCCACGCTGCCACGAGGCTGAAAAAGACCCCCACAGGGACTGGTACAGATTGACCGATAGATTGAGAGATCGATAGATGAGTGAGAGATACTTCCTCTTGTGTTCATTGAAACCCCAGCTTATTTTCCGTTCCTTTACTCATCTCACCATCTCTTTTACACCTTATGGGAATAGTTTACCAAATATGACAATACAATACTCGTATTGTTCTAAATCTGTATGACCCTGTTATATAGAGCACAAAAGCTGATTTTTTATTTTTTTTTTTTTAATCGAAAAAACATGTTGGCCATTTCAGTATAATACATGTCATTGACGGCTGCGACTGTCAAGCTCCAAAATGACAAAAAAAAAAAAAACCATGAAGCATCATTAAAGTGATCCATAGCACTATGAACTATATCCCAAGTCTTCTAAAGCAATATGGTAAATTTATATGGAAACTGAACAAAATTTAATTTGCTCTTCCACTGAAAATCAAAACCATGCTCTTTAGCAAAACTCAAAGCTGACTTACGGGGGTACGGAAAATCTTTTTTGAAAGAACAGGTTAATATACAACGTATATATGAATTTTCTCACTGAGCTCTTCCAGTTTTATAAATCATTCTTTCTTTATCATCTTCTCATTTCTCTCACCTGCTTCTTTCATTCAGTCACCAAATGCATTTTCCTGTGAGAGAGAAACAAAAATCAACCCTTCTCCCAACAGGGTCCCACCTCTCTCTGATTCCCTTCCTGTAGCCTTGTTCCTCTAACAAACCCCCCGTTGACTGCAATCACACACCAGTATGCAGCGATGCCTGCCTCTCATGGCAGCCGACCACAAGACCAATTCTCACTCTGCCGATGAAGCCAGTAGTGCTGATGGCTGTTGAATACTCTACATCCTATCCATGAGACATTCTATCTTCAATCTCTCGCTCTCTCTTTCTCCAATCTCTTCTCTTTTCTCTGCCAAGTTGGCACATGAGAGGTGGGCACCAGTGCAGAGCTACGTTAAATATAGACATGACTAATGGCTTCTCTAAGGTACGCCAAATAAATCATATGCCCTGATGCCCCAGCCCAGCCGTTTGTCACTCAAAAGTTGATTCGAGATGAAGGAAGTTTAAGTGAGTGTCTACTGAGTGCGCAACAGACAGACAGAGACATTAAAATCAGAGATGAGCTGTACAATTTAATCTTGGGGGAAAAATATGGGGTGGGATGGGAAAGGAAATGTTTACATCTGGTTTACTATATTAAACCACATCCTGACTAGGTGAAATGTGACACATTTCCAAGTGATAGATCTGTCCAGAAGAAGAAGAAAAAAATAAGTTAAAAGTTAAAACACAATAAAAGCCAATATTTTGACATATTTGATGTGAAAATAAGAGTGGATTGAAGGATTGAATGTGGGCGGGGCTAAATTGTCCAAAAATTATTTATCAAGCAATATTGTATGCGTTTCCAAATTATATATATAAAATTTAGCAAATATTTGCTCAAATAAATAGATAAATGTATTGTTGCTAAATGCATTAGTTGTGGTTTTTAAATTATTTTTTAATCTAATAATTAATTTAACTAAATAATATAGAAAGAACAAAGAGCTTACTGCCTTATCGGAATGAAAACAAAGACAGAAGGACAAAAAGGATATAATACCTAATGGAAAACGTATGGAACCCACAAGTATCATGTGTCTAAGTAGCCATATCCTGTAAACATTACGATGCTTCCTGCTGTACAGTTTGCCTTATTTCAACCACATGCTTGAGATACTGGTCAAATCTCTCTCCGACATCAATCACACAGCTTCCTGTGATAAAGACCTGAAAAAAATCATTATGAGGAGCACAAAAATGCAGCGGATTCTTCATGTATCAGTCTCGCATAAACACCCACACACAGACGGTGAGTGTTGGGGGTTGTAGCACAGGTCAGTGAGCGCACGCCTTGGCAGATCCGTGCCACCTGCTAACAGCCTGGTACAGGCACGAGAGACGTCTGCAACATGTACTGGAGACCACTGCACAGGTCAAAGGTCATCAAGGCCCCACCCTCTGCTCAGAGGACGAAGCAACAAAGCTATTCACTTTACACACATTTACATTCACCACAGCGAAATCCATTAACCTGTTGGCAACATGTTTATGCCTTTCTATGCGGGTCCAGATTGTGAGAGTGTAGGTATGTAAGTGTGTGTGCCATTATGCTAAAAAAAAACATCTGTTCTGTCACTCCCATTTACTAGCGATACTAGCCAAATCACCTGGGGCCATTTTAGCTCTGTCCGTATGGCTTCTTGGTTTGCTCTAAACATTGAGTTTGCAGTCTTAAAAGAGCTTACGAGATCAAAATTGGAGGCATGTCCATGTCCGTTAACCTGATGCTGACCTATATACCAGTGTACACCTAAAAGTTGACAATTACAAATGTCCTTTCAAAAGTTTGGGGTCAGTAAAAAGAAATTAATACTTTTGTTCAGCAAAGATGAAGTCAATTGATAAAAAGTGACAAAGACATTTATAATGTTATGATTTTTTTACATTTCAAATAAATGCTTTCAAATAAATGTTTTCTTTTTTTTTTTTTTTTATTAACTTTGATAATAAATGTTTTTGAGCACCACTGGAGGATTGTCTCCTAAAAATTCAGCTTTTCTATCATGAAAAAAAAAAAAATAAAATAAATAAATAAATATATATATATACATATACATATACATATATATATATATATATATATATATATATATACACACATGTATATTAACTAGTGCTGTCAAATGATTAATCGCGATTAATAATATATGGGTGAGAACTGTGTATATTTATGTATATATATAAAGACAAACACATACAACATATATTTTGAAAATATTTATGTACATGTATATATTTATATTCACATAAATTATATCATATATAGACATATTTAATATATAAACGTAACATATTTTTCTTAAATATACATGCATGTGTGTGTATTTATATATACATAATAGATATACACAGTACACACACATATATTATGTAAACAAAAACTTATATTTTGGATGCGATTAATCGCGATGAATTGTTTGACAGCAATAATTAAAACAGAAATTAATTACTTTCAATTGTAATAATATTCCACAATATTACTATTTTTACTGCATTTGATCAAATCAATGCAGCCCTGATGAGCATAAGAGACGTCTGAATGATAGTTTATCAGAAAAAAAGTAAAAAATAATTTATAACAAAAGCAAAAAAAAGACAAAGTCCTCCTGAATGTTGTCCAGTAGCAAACAACATCACAAATGCACAACCGTAATCAGCAGTAATAGCTACTCAAACTCATTTAGTCATATTAGCATTACTGTGTTTGCTGTTGACTTTATGTTTGGCCAGGAAGAACTAAATAATTATGGAACATGGCAGCATGGCCTTTCTGGCCTTTCTCAGCAGGTGACCAAGCAACAGCTTAGCAATGTAAAGACAAGGGTAAAGACGTGCACACTGCACTGCTGCCTTTTTCTCTCTGTATCCTCACTGTGAAATTAAAAACAGATCTGTAGACACAGCGATCAGCAAGTGCCTTATGAGGCAGAAGAGCGGAGCAGTGAGGCAGAACGCTAAATGTGTCATAAACATGCACCATGAAAATCTCTGTAACATCATTGGACTAAAATTCTCTTAATGGCTATGCAAAGTGAAGCCTGTTTTTTTTTTTTTTTCAAATTTAGAGCTAGCAAATGCATAAATAAAGGGATTAAACTCTGTTGACTGTGCACATGAAGGGTTTGATTGGATTTCATGTTCGTTTTTATGATTATGAGGCTAATTTCTGTCCATGCAGCCAAGCGCATCTGCGTGTGTGCATTTGTCTGTAGTTGAGCGAGCGCGAGTGAGTTTATTCATCTGCTGTCAGGACCTATAAAGATGGACTCTGTCAGCATCTGTGCGGAGAGTGAGTATGTGTGTGCACGCAGGAAGGGGACAGCCAGGCGTAATTTCAGCAGATGTTGCCTGACAATGCCAGGGTGTGTGGATGGGCCTCCGGGGAGGAGAGAAGTGGAGTAGCAGTCGGATTCTGCAGTTGCACAGGCAAAGAGTGCAGTCACCACACGCCACACGACACCTCACCCAGAAACAATGACAGCCCACAAGAGTAAAGTGACAGGGGAGAGAATAAGAGAAAGGTAAATAAAGAGAAACGTTTTATGTACCGCTTGGGCCTTTATCAACCTGAGAAAGACCCCAGAGGACAACTTTAATAAGTGAAGTGACATACTGCCAAGTATGGTGACCCATACTCGGAATTCGTGCTCTGCATTTAACCCATCCAACGTGCACACACACAGCAGTGAACACACACACACCGTGAACACACACCCGGAGCAGTGGGCAGCCATTTATGCTGCGGTGCCCGGGGAGCAGTTGGGGGTTCGGTGCCTTGCTCAAGGGCACCTCAATCATGGTATTGAGGGTGGAGAGAGCGCTGTACATTCACTCCCCCCACCTACAATCCCTGCCGGCCCGAGACTCGAACCCGCAACCTTTGGATTACGAGTCCGACTCTCTAACCATTAAGTCTCAAATGCAGCATAATCCCTACATATATCCTTAGTAAGAATAAAACCAGAAAATAAATCAATCAAGCATGCAATGAAATAAAGAAAGAATTAAATAGAGACATATATAAATATATAACTATTTACAAATATTTTAATTAAATTTATAACCATTACACCAGGCTTCAGTGTTGCATGATCCTTCAGAAATCATTCTAATATGCTGATTTGGTGGTCAAAAAACCTTTTGTGACATTATTCTGCAACCATTAAAATACTTTTATTCAGCACAGATGCATTAAAATTTTTTTTAAAAATGACAATTAAGATATCTATAACATACAATTTTGAATTTTCTGTTCATCAAAGAATCCAAAGAATCAAAGTTTTCAGCAATGATACAATCGTAAATAACTGAGCATTGGAGCACCACATCAGCGTGATTTCTAAAGGATAATGTGATACTAAAGACTGGAGTAATAGCTGATAAAAATTCAGCATTGCCATCAGGAATAAATTCAATTTTAAACATTTATTAAAATAGAAAACTTATTTTAAGTCAGAATATTTCACAATAGTACTATTTTTACTGTATTTTTGATCAAATAAATGTAGCCTTTGTGAACATAATAAAAAAAAAAATCTTAATTATTCCTATCTTTTGATATCTGCAGCTTGAACTGTTTTGATGGTCTTACCTGTTTCAATAATGGTCTCCCAGCATGACCAAGCTGGTGTTAATCTGTTTTTTTGCAGGCAAGACCTGCTGAAAAGTGTCACAAACCCCTTTAAAACTGGCCAACAGCCAATCTTAGGCTGCTTTAGGTGATTTTACTAGCTAAGTAAGAGTATCCACATTAATTAGTTGTACAGAATAGCTCAGAAAATCTTGACTCCCAAGTATATGACAAGAAATGTTTGAGTTCAAATTGAGGCTTGCCAAATCTGATCACAGTTTGAAACATTTATAAGACCTCTAGATGAAATAAGTGTGTGATTACCAGGTTTTCTGTTCACTGAGATTGCAAAAAGATTGCTTTCTAACTTTTGGTTAGAAATCTGGTATCTCCATTGATCTCCATCCAAGCTGCCCTGAAGGCTAACCGGGAACATTTCCCAATTAGCATGTCCTAACACACTAATTACTAATCAGAGACCATTAAAATAATTGTACACATATGCCCCAAGAGAGCCATATGGCTGCATATGAGGCCTCCATCCGAACTGAGCACCAGCTGACAGTCGGCTAGTTCTTTAACATCGACCACAGAGCTGAACTTTGCTAATACTTATCATTAGATCTGCTCAGATAATCTAGATAATGGAGCTAAATGAGAGCTAATGTGTTTGACCTTGATGTCGGGTTGTAGTGAGAGCCCAGAGACGGGCTGCTTAATGAGAGAGGCTCTGACAGGGAACGTCAGAGTTCCACATAGAGGAACCTTTGTGTTCCCGCTCACCTTTGTGCATGCGTGTCCCCTTATCTTTCCCGCAAGAGCTGGAAAGACTTGCACACGTGCCTTCACCATGACTCACAAACACACTAGAAAGGCTAGATTCATTTTCCTTCGCTGAGTGATTTGTACTCTCAGGAATTCACTGATTACAGAGCGGTAAAAACACTCCTTTGTGTGTGCGTCAAAAAGGCCATCTACCTGTCTGCCACTGTTGTCCCAGATTTAAGCCCACAGGACAGGCGACGCATCCTGTGAAACAAGAACAGCAGTAACATGGAGGCGCTAAGGGGCCAAAATTTTAAGCCATGTAATAAGTGACATCTTCATGGTATCATTTAAAATTTAGGAGTACAGTACAACAAGCCTAAAAAAAACATGTTATGAAAAGCCCTGGCAGCTAATTAGAATATTACAACAGGGTGTCATGGGCCAACACAAACAAAAAGACAAGCTTAGTTTTGTGTCTCATTAGGTTCACACCTCAAACACTATTGAGAAGTGAAGTAACAGAGCTATTCACAACTCGTTTTCACAACATTCTTTTCTTTCCTCAACAAAACTTTCAAACTTCAAAAGGCAGAAATGTCAGTGTCCTTTCTTTCTTCTTTCCTTCCTTCCATTTCAATCTTTTCCTCTTGGTAAAACTATGGGAATGGCAATGCACTGACATAGATGCCAGTGTCACTTCCTTCCACTTCTTTTCTTTCTTCCTGCCCTCAACAAAACCAGAAGGAAAGCTCAAAACACAAGAAATGTCACTGTCACTTCCTTCCTTTCTTCCATCTATCCTTCCTTCTTCCCTTCCTACAACAAAACTCAAAAGAATGGGTGCAGTAACAGAAATGACCAGTTCCACAGTGGCTGTGAAAGCCCATGTCTGCCACATAGGGGAAAAAATAAATAAATAAATACATATAATATAATATATATAAAGCTGAAGTAAAAATTGAAATAATTCTGACATTTATCTCATTGATTATTTAATCATCTCATGAGACTTAGCATTTCATAATTTCGACTTAACCTTATATCATTCATCATAATGTTTATTTCAGTTTCGACATTCATCCATACATCTCAATTTAAGTCCATTTGAAGTTGTCATCTCATAACTACGACTTAGTATCTCAATTTCATCTTTGTACATCATGATTTACCAACCCAATCATGGCTTTTTCTCATGTAGCAGAAATATACACAAGTATAACAAAGCATGCAAAATAGTCAGTGTGCAAAGAGCGTGTGCAATTTAGTGGCATCACTCCAAATGGTGCAATTTCCCCTGTGAAATGCACACAAAAGATGCTATCAGTCTGGGGCTTTTTGCAGGTGCTAGACAGACAAAGCTAGTGATTCTCCATCGTATCTATGTGTCATCAAATACATGTCAAGGTGGGAGGAGGGAGAAAAAAGGTCCATCATCACAATTAACAGCTCTTTATTTTAATTAGCCTTGCATTGTCAATGACGACACCTGAATAATGCAAAAGAAGCTGGTTGTTTAATATTCCTTCAAAGTTCATTTGAAACAATTTTGTTTTCCAGCTATATTCTCTCCTGATGACTCACGATTATTACTGGCGAGTTTGTTCCGCCTGATTAACCGCTAAGCAATAGTAGGCATTTATTTGCTTATTTAAAGGCGAGAAAGGTGGACAGACTGCTGAGATAAAGATACTACTGAGGCCATGGACTGCTAAAGGGTGACTTGCAGCTGATGTACCGCAGCCTGGACCACAGAACTGTTTTGCATAATTGACTTCACACTTCACAAAATAGATTCTCGCTCTGTAACGGTTACAGTCACAAGACCACACCACACTAGACAGAGAAAAAAAGACAACTTCGAAGAAATGGACAGCTTCTTGTTTTATCTTCCAACTCCTGTTTTCCTAAATCATGGAAACATAAAAGGACCGACATCAAACCGACATCCACTCAAAATGATATTCACTAATTCGCAGTCACGCTCCGACTGAAGTCTCTACAACCCGGGAGAAACAAGTGGAGGCTAGACAAGCATGCAAAGCTAAAGCTCTTTTAAAGGTAGGGTAAAATTTAAAAATATGTATAATTACTTTGCTAACTTGTTAATACCGTGATGCTATATTTTGCATGATATCCCATACTGAACAACATATAGAAATGAAACGCTATGCATATACATATAGGAATTGTATTAAGGCTGCATTATCCCCTTCTTTGGATTTCTGTCGTTGAGAGGAAAACACAGGGACAATGACAAACTTAAGGTACAGTAGAGTCTAATATTCAATACAAGTGGATTTTCATGAAAAAATGATAAAGTGGACAGCACTCACCAATGACAGGAGAGAATGTGACCAAATGAATGAATAAATGGCCTGTTTCTTCCATTAGCACCATGAACTGAGTACATGGAAGAATGGTGTGAATTAACAGAAATATATATATATATTTTTTTTTTTTCTCTCTTTCTCGTGCCCTCTTTCTATTCATCCCCCATTATCTCTCCAAGTCTCTCTTTCTCTCTGTCTCCCCCCACCTGCACTCAGAACAGTCTGTGAGTCAGCATACAACACACACTGGTCAGTCCGTTGCCATGGTGATGGTGCAAGCTGAGGGCAAAATCGACAGCTTTTAAGAAGCGCAGACGCTGCTAGAATTTAAATGGTCGGCAGTGGCAGGAAAGGCTGCATGTGTGTGTGTGTGTCTTTTTTGGGGCCCAGATTAGCTGCCGGCATACAAGAAGACAATCGAATAGTACAAAAAAACCTAACAAGACCTCTGACAACCATCCCTTGATCCCATTCCTCGAATCTAAGGATGAGAGCCAAAAAAGGGCTTTGATTGACAGGACCTGTACAAAACACCTCACTTTCCTCTAGGGTCATTCGGATACGCCAAGTCTGCACTGCTCAAATCCTCTTAGAACATGATTGTGTTCCTGTGATGTGCAGCATGAATGAGAAAAACAAAAACACACATGAAATACAAAAAAAAAAAAAAAAAAAAAAAATGAATGCATTTGTAAAGCTCAGTGACTCAGTATTTGGCTCGATCCCGAAGGAGCAATGCTGTAAATGTGTCATATTAATTGTGTTAAGACATGGATCACATAAGATATAAGAATACTATAAAACTAAACTTGCTGAATAGTAAAGAAAAATCAATCCATTTGTTTAGCCATCAACTTAGGGAGCTTGAAATAATAGCTGCAGTAATGCAAGCACATCGACCTGTTCTCGCTGGTACCAAGAGAATTTCAAATAGTTTTTGAAGTAGAGATTTTTATGGTGTCGGTTAGTAAATAAAAAGTGAATGTTTACTGGTAAAATGTGATATATAGAAAGGGCAATGTCATAAATAAATATAATATGGAAATTAAATACTGTACCTTAAAAATTCATGTCCCCTGGTGAGTAATTTCAATGCACTGTTTCTGTTTAACATTAAATCCACAATGTAACACCTTCACAAAAGTTTTATTGAAAGCCAACTTGCTTTACTTGTAAAAATTACAAAATACAAATTGCAAATCAACAGAAACAAAATAACACATAAAAGAAATTAAACACAAATGGGGATGTCTGCAGCTTTAAATACAGTTCCACAGATGATACACACTCCACATAGAATGCAAAGGGTCGTATGCATGCGTATGCTGCATTGTGTGTAAACTAGTCGCTCCTGCAACATTGCATCTTTCCAGCATAACAACAACACACGTGATTATTGCTTTAAATATGAACACATTTCACTTAGAACCAGACTTCAAATGTACAAAATGGAGGATGAAGCCACTATCAAAGCAGCTGAGATCTCAAGATCTATCTGTTGGTTCTATTTACACATCAGGTATCAAGAAAATTTTGATAAAAACCAATTAAGCAAATTCTTCTGTATAAAGCTATTCAGGTTGTTCATCGCCATTCCGCAACAGAACAAAACAAACATCTTAAGGGATGAATACGCACACACGCAACAGCACATATAGCTGGTTATTAACATTCACAATATACAAATTGCAAAACAAAAAACTTTTTTCAATGATTGTCTCCAAAGGTTTGCTAACGCAGTCAAAGAAAATTTTTATTTATTTTTGGTTTTCTTTTCAGTACTAGAAAAAAGTACTAGAGAAAAGTGATAAGAGTTTTAATGTCAAGTAGCTTTCTATTTACAGTGAACGTGACATTATTCACAGCCTAGTAGAAAATCCCGCAGTTAATAATTCAATAATGTTCAATGACACACTCTGGCGTTTATAGCTGATTATTAATCTACATTTAGCCATTCCACTTAGTTGTGTACATAACAAAATGAAGGCACTCTTTGTATGCGAAACTTGAGAAAGAACAGGGGAATTACTCGCTATTAATCTGTAAAAATAACCCACTTCAACTCCAACTAAACAGGGTCCAAATAATTAAAAATTAATTTTTTAATGCCCGCCAAAATGTGCCGTGGAAACATTCAAATATGTTGAGCTTACTTGTCCGACCTTCCTGTGTATTTTAACTTAGCGCACAGTTTTCTTTATGAAGAAGAAAATAATGCTTTTTAGAATCATTTTGACACATTAACAATTGTGCAATTACCTAAAGCTAGCCTAACAAAAGATATCAAAACAATAACGGCTATTATGTGTTGTCTTTCAGAGCAAAAAATAAGGCACATCTCTCTGGTCAAGGTTTTCATTATTATAAAGGTTATTATATCACAAATGTGTTTCAAAGGTTTTTGAAAGCAGTTCTGTTCATCTTTTGAGGGGGAGCAATAAACACTGTCCAACTGAAAATGATCCTCTCAAAAAAAAATCTAAATGGAAATAAGACTGTGTAGGATTGTCTCCTTCATGTAAATAAGTAGTAATTAATTTAAGTATTTTTTTTCCTTCAGAGCATAAACGATACTACAAAATTTAAGAAAAAAAAAAGGTTGACAAATAAAACAAACTTCTGTCAATCAAATGATGTGCATGGGAGTTGTGATCAGTGCAGCTTTGGTTTGACATTCATTCAGTTCCAGCCCTTAATACATGCCCTTAGTCCACACCATGTTGCTGTGATACCCTGTGCTGTGGTACCCAGGGCTGGGGTACCCTGGGCTTTGGTACCCTGTGCTGTGGTACCTTGCCATGCTTTCGAAGTCATCTCCTACCTGTTTGGTGTTATATTTTGAAGAGTTGGCCTTGTAGCTGTAATCCGAATACTGGTCTGAGCCTGTTGAGTTGTTGTCCCCGGTTCCTACAAAGGTGTTGGTGGCCGGCAGGTCCTGCACTGCCTGGTGTTTCTTTGAGGCAGAAGGTGACTGAGGTTGGAGCTGAATGGATGGCAGAGGAGAATTAGACCGATAGTGTCGCCCCAGGTCTGGGCTCCCAGGGGGGTAGTTGAGCGGCAGGTGAATCCTTGGGCTATCGTTGACGCTATCATTCATGAGGTTGAACTTTAGGCCTTTCTGGAGACTATCCCCCTCATCCTCCTCAGATGGGTTGGCAGGCTTTGGAGCTTTGCTTTTCTTTGCCTTCTTGTTCTTGTTGCTCTTAGGTCCTGGTTTGGGGGCATAGAGGTCTTTGGTCTCCTTCTTGCCTGCCTGGTAGCCACTTTTATTCTCCTTCAGCATGACATGCCTGATGATCATAGCCACTGCAATGATTAGAACAACCACACAAAAGCCACCCAAGACTGCAAAAATAATGTTACTTGGCCCGTCTCGAGAATAATCGGGATCTCCCGCAATGTCCATTTCAAGTGGTGTATAAAGACTGTGTCCAACAAGTCCTTCGACGTGGGAGACATTGCCGATGGTCTCATTGACATAAATGTGCACCAGTGCAGTTGTATGGCGTGGTGGTGTGCCTTTGTCATTAACTTTTACTACCAGACGGTGGAGACCAATGTGTTTGGATGTGAACTCTTTAGCCAATGTAACCTCACCTTCTGAAGAGATGCGGAACAAGCCATGCGGGTTGCCCCCTACAATACTGAACTCCAGCTCCGAATTTAAACCGATGTCCATGTCCTCTGCCTCAACACGTTCTACGTGGGTTTCTGGGCTGGTGCGGGGATCCAAGAACTTGTATGAAGAGTTTGAGGGCTTGGTGACATATGGCGCATTGTCATTCTCATCAAGAACATTAATGGTAATGCCAACATAGGAGTAACGTGGTGGATCACCTCCGTCAATAGCTTTAAGTCGGAAACTGTAGGTGCTCTCCTTTTCTCTGTCGAAGGAAATAGTCGAAAGTATGGTGTACGTTCCATTTTGAATCATAAACTTGCCATTGTCTGGTTCTACAGAGAGTTGAACACGAGCATTGTCGCCCTCATCGCGATCGTTGACTGTTACCATTCCAACAGGACTAAGGGGTGGCATGTTTTCTTGGACTGAAAAGCTGTAACCACTGAGCATAAATTTAGGGTCATTGTCATTCCTGTCGAGCACCTTAACAACAACAGTGGCAGTTCCTCTCAAGCTTGGTACACCTTTATCAGCTGCTGCGACTAGAAATTGATAGTGATCTAATTGTTCACGGTCCAACTGGCTCATGACACGCACTTCTCCTGTGTTAGGGTTAATTTCAAATAGCCCCTCTGGGACTGATCCACCAGTTATACTGTATGTCAGCTCTGCATTAGTCCCACTGTCGGCATCCGTGGCTACCACATCCAGAACCTTGTCACCTGGCTGGTTCTCCTCAGCAAATTCTACCTCGTACAAAGAGGGCGAGAAGACCGGGGAGTTGTCATTCATGTCTGTCACTTGCACCTTCAGGGAATTTGTGCTGGATAGTGCAGGGTTGCCAGAGTCCACGGCCACAATTTCAATCCTATAGTCTTTGATCCTCTCGTAGTCCAGCAGCATGGTTGTCTGGAGGAAGTATTTCCTCTTGCGGTCGTTACCTGTTTCACTAGCTGAACGCAGCTGGAATGGGACATCCCCTGCGACCACACAGGTCACAACTGCATTTTCACCTTCATCACGATCTGATACCTCCACCAGAGCCACAGCTGTGCCTATAGGCATGTCCTCCGATATGTTAGCAACACCATCTTCATGTGTCACAAGGCCAATGCCCCGGATTCTGATTAAGGGTGCATTGTCATTCTGGTCCTTCACTGTAATAGTCACGAGGGCTTTGGAGCTCTTCGATTGTGGACCATTGTCTTTAGCTTGGACGTAGAACTTGAGCATGCTGATATCTTCACGATCCACCGAGCCTTTGACGAAAATGATGCCTGTGTTGCGTTCAATGCTAAGGAGCCTCTGGACAATTGGTGATGCCTGGTGGAGGCTGTAGGTCACCTCTCCATTGGGTCCCATGTCAGAGTCATTGGCCTTCACCTAAATCAACACAACACAAATGAAACTAAGCAAAGTACTGAAACATTCATTTGCAAAACAGTTTATGTAATCACAGGTTTACACATCAATGTCAGTATAGGGATTAAAATGCTTGGTCAGGACCTTCGTAAACGGATAAAGATCATTGTAAGTGTCAATGAATTTGCATGCCAAAAACACACTTAAAAAAAGACCCTAAGCTCATCCAAGAACTACATCAGACTAATTAATAAATTAACTGAATTTCCCTGAAATTTAAAATAAAGCACACATCATTTGATTCCAGAAAACAGCTTGTGCTTTCACTAATTAGTAATACCATAATGCTATTATTATTCAATTTTCAATAGGCCTATATAAGGAGAGAAATGGGAAATGCACTTACTCAGAGGGGTTAAATATGATTGGGTTGTGTTTTGTGTTAAATTAAATTCTCCAAAATTAGCTGTAGTTTGCTAGATGAAATTAATTTGAGATTTGAGATTAAATCACTTAAATTACTCAGTCTTGGCACAGATTTCTATAATTTTTTCTGGTCTATAGTGGACCTGGGAATAAATTTAAACAGCTCTAAATCGAAGTGTGGCTTGATTAAAGCTTTCAAGCAATCAAGATTCCCTTGTTCCTGCTGCATCCTCTCCTCTTTCCGTCTTTGGCTGTGTATGAAACGTGCATGGTGTTTCAGTCCATGTATTACAGCGAACAGCCTTAATCTGAAGCAGTCATAAGATTATTCATGGTGCTTAAGTTATTATTGCTCTATATGAGTCACTCCATTTCATCCTCCATGCAAACTGGGAATTCATTTAATTTTATGTATTTGAAGAGCATTTCTCTGAACAAGCTGAAACACTCCATCAACATTTCCAACCTCTGAAATCACAAAATTAAGTTTTAATACCACTACTGCTTATTTATTTTGGCTTCAAAGAATGCTATTGAGGACTGAGAGGAAAATAAAGTCTTCTGACATACTCTTTGAATACAACTTGGTTGCATGGATTAATTGTTGACTGAGAGATTACCAGTCATTAATAAAACAATTTTTGCCTGGACACTTGCCTCAGATTGATCTTGGAAAGCTTCCAGCCTTCACGGCTATCCTAATCTTAGCAGTGCTCTCGTTTCCACAACAACTCAACATGTAATTCTCACCGCCAGTCAATACCTCGCTCCTGTTTTGTAAAGCTTGTGTTTAAAGGGACCATGAGGCATCAATCGATTGCCTGTGAAAATATGATTTGGCTTTCCCATTTCTTCCGATTTAACCCTGTTGTGTGGGAACCGAGGCCAAAGCCCATCGGGATAACTGAGACTTCCATTTACAAGAGCTTGTCAGGCTCTGTATGTGGGGCTTAAGTGCACTTCTATTGCCAAGCTGTCAAATCAGCTCCTCTATTACTTATTGCCCAATCTAAATGTTTAGCATAACATACAGTATGCTTTCTTACAGGTACGTTTATTGAGACACTTGTGTCACAACATTTTTACTTGATTCATATTTTATATAATAAACATTAAATATACATAAACAGTCACTGTATAAAATTTAAATATAATAATTATAAGAATAATTTATTATGAATTCAGCAGGCACTTTCATGCAACATGAAATACAACGCATTCAAGAATATATAATTTTCCAGCATATGACATAACATTTGTTTAGTTTTAGATAGAAAGTATGACTTAAAAAAGAGATTACTTACTTGTAGAACAGAATGACCCACTGGGCTGTTTTCTGGGAGCTCACCCTCGTAGTGTGACTTCTCAAATTTGGGCACGTTGTCATTAGCATCTGTAATGGTGATCCTGAGCAGGGCGCTACTCTGGCGGGGTGGAGAGCCTCCATCGACCACTTTTATGTTGAGGTCATATGAATCTCGCTGCTCTCTATCCAGGTTTCCCAATACAATGAGTTGTGGCAATTTCTCATCTGAGTCTTGTGCCACCTGCAGGCTGAAAAGGTTAGCAGCTTCAGGGCCAGTCGTTAGTGCGTAATCGGCGATGCCATTACTTCCCGAATCCTTGTCGGTGGCCACGGGTATTGGGAAAAGCGCACCCACGTGCGTGTTCTCTGGGATCGACAGTGTCAAGACGGGTGAAGAGAACTGTGGAGTGTTGTCGTTCTCATCCAAGATCTCGATGCGGCCTTCGATGAGCCGAGGTCCTGTGCCTTTCATCAGGTCTGTAATAGATACCTCAAATTCTAGGAAACAAGGATCGCCCTCGAAAAGGTTACGACAGTCCTTGAGAGTCTCACGGTCGATTGGGGTCTCCGTAGTGTAGATTTCTCCAGTTTTGCCATCGACACGGAGGTAAGGTGTGCCCACCTCGAGCTTGTAAAGGTGACCGGTGTCTGGCAGGCCCTGGTCAGATGCCAAGCTGCCAATCAGTGTGTTAGGCGGCTGCTCCTCGGTCACCTGGTAGATGATGGTGCTGACTACATTTGCAGAGCAACAGAGGAGAAGGAACATCCACACTAGCATGGCACTCCACCGTGACCACATCGCATTGGCACTCTGGCACATCATCAGTCTGTTGCTGCAAAAGATCAAGCAAACAAACAAATAAGATTAGAGAAACATTCATTCTTCAGACATAATCCATCAAAGTCTCTGACAGTGCCAAGAAGCCTGTAAAGCGATGGCAGCCACTGAGTTTTATGGTACTGATTCCCTGAGATTTATGATTGATCGCCCCTTCATGTGTTGTAAACCTCTCCTTTTTAGAGGTAGTAAATGTGTCACAAACAGTTACTTGTGTTTGACCTTCATTCTGCAAACTTCATGTCATGTCTAATTCATAAAGACAACATATGCCCGTATTCCTGAGAGATGCATTGGCTGACTGACCCTACGAGAGGAAGAAGCTAGCAGACAAGTGATGTCCATTCAAATAATTCTGTTACTCTGCTTGATCTACCTTTTTCAAGCTATTGATAAACTGTCTCAGCTCTCATTTCCAGAACCATGCATGGGGTCAACGAAAGTGTGAAATCCATCAAAATCAACCAACACGATTCTTTTTATTCATCTCCCAGAGTCGTATGCATCATTTCAGCCAAAACCAAAAAAATCTTAGGAAGTACAATTAAATTTATTTTTGGACAATGTTACTCTCAGCATATAGAAAAAAAAAGTTATTCATTTTATTTATTTAATATTTATTTTAGTTACTTTACCTCAATTCCTACCCTTATCTAAAACCTGTACTTTATTCTGTAATACAAATAAATCCAAAATCACAGTGAAAACTGGGGGCAAAACAGTAAAACTAAACTAAAAAAAATAATAAATAAATCTGATGGTAAATCTTTGGGTTTGTATTTATTTATTTTTTTATTTTATACCAAGCAAACACCAAATTTGGTTGATTTGTAAATGTATTTGCTTTATTTGGATATGTTTTGAGATATAAATGTGTATTGTTTTTGTATCTTCGTGATATTAAGTGTATTATGGTAATACGTGTTTTAATGAGCGCAGGTGATAGCTTGGTAGCACATGGCACTGAGGAAGGGTTAATACCCGAAATTGTTTTGAACTTTTGCACCTTTGCACTTTTTTTGCACAATTTTGTGACCTGAATAATATAAGCCTTTTGGGCTAAATTTGGATGAGTGCGGATCTCTTTCGTCTTTCTGCGCAGCTTATATTATTGGCCTATACTGGACTTTTGGACGAGTGTTTGGTGCTACGACCTTTTATATTTTTTACTCTGACAAAGAAAGACCACCATTATGTTAGGACCATGGGGAGAAAACTACAAAACATTTATTTATTTATTTTTAAAGGAGAAATGAAACCAAAATTATGGCTTCTTGAAAACAGTATCACGTGTGAATCTTCCCTTTCCTGTCTTTAAGTTATTGAACACATGGGAGAATAGTGTGGTTTTCTAATCTTCCAATGGCCACTTCAGCAGATAGCTATTCACAGCAAATGGCTCCCAATTTGTTGCAACATCACACAACCTCGGAGAGGTGTGAGATGGACTATAGAGGGCGTCTTGACAACATCCCCCTCCTGCCACTTCACCAAACATTAACAACCTCAGCATGAGGTAGCATGAGGTACTGCAAAAGACCACAAAAAAGAACAATCAAATAAATAAATTAGATTCTGTTAATCCAACATGTTTAAGGTCAGGTTACTTTGATGTTTCCCACAGAGGTAATTGCAGACCCCTGTAACATATGTGGAATGTTATCCCACCACGCTCCCCATGGCTAATGAGGCAGAGCTGCTAGATTACTGTCCAGAGGAGACAGACACCTCAATTCGACCCAGCGGTGAACCAATGGGGGATGTGTGAGCACTGGCACCAGTTACATTCTGCCTGTGTGAATACCAAACCTAAAGAATAAAAATCAGTCTTTAAATGTCACCTTCCATAAGGTTGAAAAAAAAAATATCATTGTGTAACTTTGTTAAAAACCACAAATATACAAAGAAAAATGGCTGTCAGCATATTGGTGCAGCCATTTGGTAACTAATAGGAAGTGGCTTCTTCCATACACTCACCAGTATTGATTGGTTGTAGCAGTTTAGTGCATGTACCATTCAATATTTTTCCATTAGCGGAGTGAGCCTTTCACAAACACATTACAAAGAATGTATGGTTAGAGCGACAAAAATGGCTAAGGTAACTGCAACAAGCACACGCTCCCCTAAAGGCAGTTTTAATACACACAAATTAAGACACCAGTGACTACAAACACACTCGCACAACTGCAGCCACAAGGCAACGACACTGTAGGGAGAACAATGCACTAATGAGGCTGAAATGAAGGGTGGAATGTGTGACCCTGATCACACATATGATGAGAGCTTGACTCGTTTCATACTAATTTCACAGTCTAATTCTGAATCTGTCGAGACAGACAACTCTGGCACACTTTCATGCAGCTAATTAAACAGCGCAGACCGCAAAGGAGGCTGGAGAGGTGAAAAATACCTCACCTTTAAAACAACCTATCTCTCATTGTGGTTTCGAACGACCATCTTATGGAGTTGGCATTTCACAATGATGTGTCAGAGTCTTTGCTGAAGGTGCGTGTTGAATTTTGTACCATGTGTTGATGAAAAAACGGTCAACATGAAAAAGCAGGGCAGGGACCTCAAAAGCACTGGGTCAAGGATTAACCGGGCTGAACAAATGGCACTCAAATGCTATTTGTTTAAACAAAAAGGACAAGAACTATATATAAACTAAACCAAAACATCCCATCTTCATCATGTGCTGGAAAAATCAACAAAGCTCAAAAACATTCTCGCAACATGAAAAGCGTGTGAATCTGTTTGTTGCGATGAAGGGTTTAAGAATCTCTCACGACATTCGCTCTCAAGGGCCCGGCGCAAAGAGTCTGTGTTAAGGGTCACTGTACACTGGGAACCCCAATGTGGGCCGTAGACATCCTTTCCCACACTCTTCTCTGAAATCGTGCGCACATATGTATGCGCCTTACATCTGTGGGTGTGTAAAAGTTACACACAAGATCTAAAACAACCACAGCAAAAGAATATCAGTGAGTGTTTGCGAGCACAGGCTCGGGAAAATGGAAAATCTTAGAGAAAAACGTGAAGGTCATGAAAAATAGGAAAACAACTGAACGTGTTTGAGTATATGAAATTTAAGGGTGGCAATGGCTCGGGCTTTTGGCTAAGAACTCTCCTTTGTAATGGAAATGTGTAAGTGCATATGTGTGGCGTGCCTTAACGACAACAACATTTACAAGACACAGGAGGCCCTAACAGAGTCAAATCAAGCACTGCTACCTAGACGGCTTTCCTTTCAGTTGCAGAGAGTTAGCACTTAGCCTTCTCACAGGTACACAAAAAGCCTAGCCATTACAATGACAATAGGCCGTCGGTGGGGCTTTTCTTCACCTCCGAGCTTTGATCGTCATCATTACATGGTCAGAGAGGCGATTTATGACAGGCCCTAAATCAACACGCACCGTCCACCTCTCTAATAATGTCTTCAAATGTGCCATCGTCGAGCCGCAGCTAAGATCTCCTCGCAGGGAGACAGGCGTCACCAGAGTGTGGTATTTATGACTACTGTCATAATCCTGTGAGAATTTATGCTTGGCTCTCAGGCTGTGTAGCCTAATTCATCTTGTACTGCTGTGTATAAGCTGGATGTCATTAATATAATCAATAGCTGTGAGCGCAAAGAAAGGCGTGAATCGGCGTTTCCCCTATGGAGTCTAACAATCAGCTCTTTATGGATTATTCACAGTACATTTGGCCAGAATTTTCACATCAGCCTTCGGGGGAACACGGTTCCCCTCTCATTTCCTGTCCGCAAAAACCACATTATGTTCATTTCACACCTGGTCTCTTGTAACAACACCTCCTACATCTCTCTGTCTTTCTCTTTCATACACACACACACACTGTCCTTTTATGCCCTACCGTGCCCTCTCAGAGACGCGCTCATATATATATATACTGCCGAGAAGGCCATTGTGTCGTTGCGCAGGGGGAGGTTAACAGATTTAACGGGCTAATTACTACTCTAAAGCCTCCCCCGCTGACATGCTTTAAAATTGCTGTATGATTTTCTCTCTCCCTCACTCTCACCGTCTCGCTCTCCTTCTTTCCTCTTTAGAGATTTGTAACGAGGAATTCATCATTGTACCAACGCTCACCCTTCCTCTGCCAGCAAAAAAAAAAACCCATGGGAATATGAGGATGGCATACCTCTGCCAAGATACCCCCCCAGGTGGCATCCAGCTCAGCATGAAACAGCAAGGTGATTCTAGGGAAAATAAAGCAATAAAAGCATTTACGTAACCGGCATGGCAGGAGTCGGATTCCTGGACGAGGCACAGCAGTGGCACTGCGTCACGGTAACGCACTGAGTCAATGATTGTTCTAACCCCTCCCCATGCTGGTTTCACTGCGATAATTAAAGAATTAAATTAAGGCGGTGACATTTATGAGGGTTCAGGAGTCAGCTCTTGTCTGAAGCCAGGAGAATGATTGACTCAGAAGGAAGTGTGAGTACTGCATCTGTCCTAGGTTAATGGTTAACTCATCCGGCTCAACTGACATTTTAGTGCGCACCTGAAGTGCGTATTTGAAAAATATAGCATAAAAACTGAAGATTTATTTGCTTACTGTTACACGAGGTAAGCCGATAGACTCACCAATTGAATAATGTTGCCGATTAATCAGCAAGAAGATCGAAAAAGTGTGTAGTGACCTGTGAATAAAACGCATTCATATGCACTCATTCTCATGGAGACCACGCAAACGAATCCTCCTGAAACCACATAAATGAGCTAAAATGAAGTAGTTTAGCAGGCGATAAACACTAACCAACCACATTCTAAACACTGAGTGCGTCAAGACTTTGATGCCAGTGTCCACAGCCAATGAGTTGAGTTCATGTGAGCTTTTGTCCTCGACTGCAGCCATCTAGGTTCTAAGGGCCACCAGCTCCATGGAGTTCAGTGACCCGTTTAGGATGGGTGGTCCAAGGCCCCCCTCCCTAGCCAAGTGCGAAGCACAGAGGATTACTTTAATTATTTCATTCAGCCATTGTGGGACCAGATTAGTCTGTGCCCGCTTTCAGACGAGATGAACTGCTGCCCCGCTGCTGTCTACCAGGCTGTTACACAGAGAGAGCTGGCCAGTCACAAGGCTGGCACACAAACTCTCACACACCATTACACACGGCTAAACACACACACACACTGAAAAACAAAGACGGGAAGACTGCTGCTAATAGTATGGGTTAAACAGATGAGGTTGTAATAAAATGAGCAAAACAGGCATAATATTTTTACTTAATGTATACGTATTTGTTTTGAAACTGATGGGAAAATAATGAAGGACGGCAAAGCTCAACACTGGGTGATAGCTTGCTATTTAGTCGTTTTGACCAACAGACAATTATTTTCCATGAACAATATAAACGTACACTAAATTAATTGTTTATATGCATAGTTGAAGGATTCTAGATGTTGTCTTTCAAGTGATGAATGAAGGAAATTCATATTATTATTTTTAGCTGGAAATTGGCAATATAAAATCATTGGATAAAATGCTAATTTAACTAATCTCAATTTATACAATAAGTCTTAACACTGACATATTAATCAAAAAGAAAAAAAGTATGACAGCATAGATTAGAAACTCCATCAAATAAATTGAACTTCTTTGAGTATTACCGTTCAACTGGGCACTGTGCTGTGTATATTGTTGACTACTTCACTGCCACAAGTTCATTTCACTTCATTTACAGTCAAATCAACATGTAATTTGTAATAAGTGCCAAATTAAAAACATTTACAGGAGGTTACTTGGAATAACTGAGGTACATTTTAATGTCAAAGAAAACATCTCTATAGTTTAGCCTAAATATGCCAGCATAATCTCTGCTTTATACAATGTTGAAGTTTCGGTTCATTCAAGCGATCACCTTAAATCTGTCTCAGTGTGTGCGCGAGGAGTCTCATTTCCTCCCGTTTCGCTGGACTCTCGAACTCAGTGTGGAGCGTTTACGCCCATCAAGTTTACTAAGGGCTGGTTATAATGAGGAGACACGTTGTATCATGATCAAATGCCCTAAATGGACGAATTATTCGATCTCTTTCAACTTTTTAAAGCAAATCTCTATAGAAGACTAGCAGGACGCAATTAGTTGAGCCTGACAGGGCGCATACGTCCAAACGCCAACTATAACAAAACTAAAGGGGTCTTATTCAAAACACCTTCTTGATATTTATATTTTGAAACGCCAATCTATAATAAACTGATAAAACATGATAGCATTTATGTTTTGGCAATGTACCATCGGAAAGGCTTGCGGTCTGCTGTTGCTATGGTTTCCTCCTCAGACTACGCGATTTCTGTTCGCGAGCGCCTATAGATGAACATACAAGCCTCCCTGATTAACTTTGTTTTTAACTCCCTGACTAACTAAAATTTCACTGAAACATGTATGAAGACCACAACAACTTTGGTTTTGACTTCCTTTGGAAGTACAAGTCCTTATAGGTGGTAAACCGCCCCCACCCCCCCATTTAATTCGCATTCACCTATAACTGTACAGATTGTGCAACGAAAATAGTTTCAGCACATTACAGAAACGGAGGTGGAATATAAGAGAAGGTGTTTATACGATCCACAGATCAATAATCTACTGGAACAGCACGAGGATCTCACTCAAGTGCCGGTGTGTTGTGCTGATGCCTACAGAACACGATCTCGACGAGAACGGAAGGGAAATGATTTTACCTGCGGATAAATGCGCTCCGAGTTAGTTAGACCAGGTCATTTGCAAGCCATTGCGGGCTTCTGTACAATATTAGCCTACATCCGGCTGAACGCTTTGCCTACAAATGAACCGCAGAAAGAATCGATGTCCGATCACAGCTGGGCGGAATAAAGTTCAAGCCTTGCCGTGTTTTCACACCTGTTTCTCTCAGCCGGACGAACAGGTTTAAAAGCAACCCGACGACGGGAGCGACCAGAAAGACCGGATTCCGCTGTTATGACAGGCATTGCTTTCAATTGTTCAGTAATGATCACTGGTGACTGAGTGCAAAGAAAGACATCAGTAGCCTACGTCTCGTGAAATGTTGACTAGTCGACATTCTGCGGGTAAAATTACCCGCTGAATTTTTAAACGCACTGAGATGGAAAAGTAAGGCTATGCGAGAAAATGCGCAAAAACGAGAGCAACAGGTGTTGTGGGAGCGAGCAATAACCAAATAAGATAGCAAACTTAAGGGTTTACCTATAAAAGCTCACAGCATCTAAACAAAGTCATTATTCTGTCTACTATGAACAGTGCTTACAAGCGTCGAACAAGTTTACAGGAAATAAGCGCAGTTCCTGTTTTCCATCTATAATGCGCTCATTCTCGAGCGCACTGGATAGAGTTGAATATTACATTTTAGAGTGAGGAATCGACTAAAATCTACGCGAAGATACACTGACCGGCACTTGAGCAAGATGAAGATGTTCTATCTCTGTGGATGATGCATGGAGTCAATGGCTTATTTATATATGTGGAAATGCAATAGCAAGCGTAGATTGGAGTTCCACTCCAGCGCTCGGTTTCTTGTAGAAAAATCAATAGCAGTAGTGTAGGGAAAACATGTCACATGCGAGCTAATCAGCTCTGAGGACAATCGAGGGCAATGTTAACTTGAGATATCGATAAATTCGGGATATTTAAACTGAGGCGTGCAGCACTTCACAGTTATTTGCTCAGCGTTTATTATAATGAAAAATCAAATAATCACGCAACCTGATATCGGGTGATATTATAGGCTACTTATGTCTTGATTATGATTTACACACACGCACAGAAACACAAACACATTTCTCTATAAAGAAAAGTATCTCTACACAGCTCCTATTATACCCTCACTTACGGACAACATGAGAGCGCATACATTGGTAAGACGAACAAATGTTCAAATGTATAAATATCGATGGCAAAAAAACTCATATACCTTAACAGATAGTTACTCCTTTCAGTTGTAGGCTAGTCTTGACCGATGGAGTCGGACCGTGAGCCGCGTTCCCTTTGCACGCCACAAATCAAGCGCTTTGGATATCCAAAATTCAGCACCACCGCAATCCTGTCGATACAAAAACAGCACACTTTTCCGCGGTCAGCTCTCTTGGGTTTCCTTAAAATTACTCTTTTTAACACGAAGGGTCCGCTAGAACTGTAGCGAAAAGTGTCACGTCAGAAAATAAGAGCGCGCAACTTGGCTGACGGTGGTTACGCACATCAGAGAGACGTGTCCTCTCCTTGCGCACGAAAGGAAACCCCGAACCAGCGCTACCCTGGACCGGGCTCACAGCATCCCGAAACCTCCAATTCCACACGACAACATCCTCCAAAAACTTCAACCTTCAGTCAACAACTGTCTGTGCGTAAAAGTGAAAACAGAAAAATCTTCCAAGGCTATGTCCGGTAGTGTCCAGTGCGCGTGCTCTCATCATCAATTCACCATTCAGTGTTACTGAGGACGCCGGGGCTCGCGCTCTTGCCGCAGCTCACCGCGCGCGTCTATACTGTGGATAGCCTGTGTGAGAGTGAAGTGATTTCCGACCGATTGCGCTCTCGCTCTCCCCCTCTCTCGCTCGCTCAGTCCCTCATACAAGAACATCATTTTGAATCGTCGAGGGCGGAGCTTTGTTATACGTGCTTCTGTGGACTCCACAACAAAACCTCATTCGTATTTACCCAAACATTACCAAGTGCCAGTGTTGCCATATCCGCTTATTATAAGCGAATATGTTCATTTTGTCATAGAATGGATACGAGCAATGGCAAGTTGGGGCTCCAGAACACAGTTGCGGTTTGGCTAAAGTGTGACCAATTACTAATTGCTGCTGTCAAGTGTACAGCTTGACCCATGCTCTACATATTTCCCATATCTAAATATAGGCTAGATACTTCCCAACTTTAGTATGCAAATGAGCATGATGTCCAGAAAAGCTGTAGAATATTTATAGTGAAATAGTGAACAATATGTAAATGACAGCTGTACTTACAGGCACGTTGCTCCACAAGGTTATTGAACTTAACAACACCAAAAATTGTGTTTGCAGCTGTTGTTAGTACACACTAGGTCAAAAAGCATACGGGTCAAAGGACAATGTCAACATAAATGTAGTATGGAAACGTATTTATACTACAAACAAAATATGGGCTTCATCAACAGTCAACAAGTTATAGACCACTGATGAACAACTGGGATTTAAGCATTTATTTAAATTGTGTATGCAAGATATTTTAATTATTTTTTTGTTGGCTAAAATAATTTAATTCGTCTGTTTCTCTTATGTGATCTGTGATCTGGCAACGCTGCCAAGAGGGATAGCTTACCTCCTAAACTTCGCATTCAGAAAAACTTCGGGATGCGTCTCACAACCACTCGGAATAAACGATTATTTCCGTCCCTTTTCAACCCGCGTCACGCTGCGCGCGCATCCCTAGCTTCCTCATGCACACCCCTTATCTGAAAGACATTTTTATGAAGAAATAAAATGATATTAACACAACGTATACCTTTAAAATATGCTTCTTATTAAGACACATGCAGACGTTACCGCTGTCAATGTACGATTAAAGGACATTATCCTTTCGCCCGGAACTCAAACACAATCGAGAGTTGCGATAGCAAGCACGACTGAGTCATTCACGGGTAAATCTCTCGACTCAGCGCGATTTTCAGTCATCCTCTACTTTATTTAAAAGGGATCATCTGCATCAACACACCATGTGAAATGATATTATTTAGTTTATCACGCTGTCATGGGGCACTAAGTAGGAGGGAGAAGGGGAATAAACATACCAGATCCTTAAACGCACTATAGCAGAGCGCAGAAGGAAATGTTCATTGTGCTCTTAGCGGCATCTAGAGGTCACGGGAGGAATAATTATTACACCAACGGTGAGCCAAACGAATACACTTAACTGTATACACGGTGGACAGGAGATAAATTGAACTAAATGTGCTTACCATTGCACTTTTTCTTTCTTTCACAGACAGCTAAGCAATTTCTAGTTACAGACGCTGAAATGTGGGAAACTGAAGTAGACTGTTTAGAATTGTTTAGTGGGCTAATGCAGTTTAAAGGGGACAAAAGAAATTCTCATATTCACTGTCTTTTTTTTAATAATGACAATTATTAAACATTATTAAAAACATACAAACTTCAGATTATGGTATTCAAGTGTGGACTATAGACTATCAAATTTAGGAGGGAAGCAAATCTCTAACTCAAATTTATATGCTTCAAGTTTATAGATATTGTCTATAAACTGTTTCAATTAAATGTCAAGTACAAAGAACTGTTACAACCCACCCACTAGGTTGTAACACTAGAAAGTATGTGTTTTTAAATTTAGTGCATGAATGCATTGTGGTAGTACGGTTTACTTATATATATATAATGGTACTGACAGTCCTGTATCTAATTTCTAATTGGTTAAAGTCTTGGTGTTACCAAAAAAAAAAAAAAAAACATGTTTGCAAAATTAATATTCTTAAAACGTATCAAAGGCATACGCTGTCAGAGCTGTGCCCCAATTGGCACTATCTGCAGTAGCCTATAGCTAATACAGACTCAAAGCGGTATAGAGACATTTGACATTTTGTTCAGTTTATTCAGTAGAAGACTTTCTGCTAACCCACAGTCAGAGGTTAGCAATTAGTGAGTCAGTTTTTCAAACCTTGGTTACTTCATCTTAAACTAAAGGCTGTGAAAACTCAAGAATCTTTAAAGAGAAGTGGAGTTGCTTTATATATGGAACGAGGGGATCTATTCAGTATTTAACAGTAGGTTGAGTAGAGACGAGTTGAACAAGTTTATGTCAGCCTTGATCTGCAGTTGCTTGTAGCCTTGGGCTGAAAAGAACTGTTTGAAGTTTATTTAAGAAATGCATTGCAAACTATGAATGTAGTCAGTTACTATTTATATTTACTTTTTATTTTATATTGTTACATAGTTTTTTTATACTATTTTTTTATACTATTTTTTATACTAATACTATTTGTTGTTAGTATTTGTAAATAAACAAATGTGTACTATTTCTCTGCAATACCTGCACAGAGATATCCCTCTTTATTTCTTAGCAAAAGTTCACCAGATGACATATAATAAGAAAAAAAGCTAGAATTCCCATCACCATTCTGAGAAGTAACTTGCAATTGCAAGGAAAAAAGATAGAATTGTAAGAAAAAAAAGTTGGATTCTGTGAGAGTAACAAAAATAGAATTGTGAGATTGTAAACTCAGAATTCATAATATCATAAAAATTTAGAGATGTAAAATTTCAAATTGCAAAAAAAAAAAAAAAAAATGGAATCGTAAAACAACGTTTTTATTCTTTGGAAGCTGGCTTCCATAGTTTTCTCTAGCCATGTAGCCAAAAGATAAAAAATAAAATTACAGCCAACCTTTATTAAAACTCCATCTTGCCAAGGGTGAATTACTCCTTTAATTGAGTAGTTGTATTGAAGGGGGGTTGAATCATGATATAATTCAGTCTCTCTTCAAAGCTAAATGATTCAGTCCCCCTTCAATGCGACTCTCCTTTTGTCTCAAGATGTAGATTATTTAAATTCACAGACTCGACTTTCCTCATTTCCTCAGACGAATTACAGGTACAGCACTCTGAAATTAGTTCACCTGCACAGCTGAGCTCAGAGAATGGAAGCCTCACACTTTTCTATTAAAAAAGGGATGTTTCCTCTCCGTATAACCAGGAACGAGAGGATTATTTGCCACCATTAATAGCATGAGCACTTTGTGAGATGAAGTTGGACGTTTTCTTGTCCGGACAGTAATTTTAGAGGAATGTGAGGCCTACAGTCCTTTTGCCTTTCAGGTGTTTAGAAGTCTGTAATTAATGCATGTCACTTTGAAGCACGGCAGACTTCGGAATTAAGGGTTTTGCCTTGTGGTCATAGACGTATGTGGTCTGACAGTGACAGGACAAACAAATGCACATGCACTGACAGAGAAAAAAGGAAGGAAGTAAAACGCAGACGCACAGGAGTCATACTTGTGGATGAAGCCACAAGCAGCAGGAAGTGCTTTGAGTAATCCGTGCTAATGAGATGGTGTACCTGCTTACTGTCAGAAAAATGGAGACGGGCACACACTGCTGCACACATACACACACTGCTGCACTCAAGTTTTCAGCTACACACCTTGCTGACTCATTTTGATGTGCCGCATGCATGCATTTTTGCCCTTTGACTTCAATTTCATCCTAATTTCGATTCCAGTCCATGGTGAGTTTTGACTCTTTGGTATGGGGGAGATGGCAAATCAGGCATTAGAGATTTGAATCAGGGAAAAAAAAACAGCCTAATTTAGCACTGGCCCATGAGATAAGAGCTCCGTCAGCTTATCATAGAACAAACAACCATCAGACCCCATCCCCCTGATACACCACTGTTATTAACTCCAACAAGAGGATGAATAATTCAACATGTTAATCTCTCTCTCAACACACACACACACTCCCACACACATTAACATTTCATTTGCAAACACACGTGAATGCATGAACACAGGCAGGCTCATCTAATGATAATGTATATATTTGTGTACCTCTGTGTTGTCTCACAAGTGTTTATATACATATGTTCATGTGGTGTCAAAGAAGTGGACACTTCACTTTGGCGTGTGCCGTTGTGAGCCAGATGAGAGGGATGGCCGTATGTCACAACTATAATTATTCATGCTGGAAAGATCTTACTGAAGGTGAAGTGTGTCTAGTGCTGCTAATGGCACTGAAATTATGTGCTTTGCCCTCTTTCAAGCAAACATGTCACGCAAATAATGACCGTTTCCAAACACTTTTCAAACACTCCGTGCCTGTCTTTGGTTGTTTGGACAGTGCAAATGTCCACACCCAGCTGGGTCACTCAACCAAGCTGAGATTACTGAGATGCAATGAGGTGCATTCAGTCAATTCAGTTTTCGCAATATAGTAAGGGATATTTTAAAGTCTGCTAAATTAAAGCTAGCAGTTTTCCACTTCAAGTTTGAGCTGACAAAGACATTAATATCGGTTTCTGAACATTATGATTGCATTTCTAGTTCATCAACAGCTCATTATACACATAATGTTTTTCTGTTATGGTAACTTGCAATAAGTAATTTCATTCTTGTCATCACATAGGCTCCTGATAATCTTTCAGACAATTTCATAAGATATATTTTGTTACATTGTGAATTTGTATATACGTGTTATCATATTACCGATCATATTTCTCAGGACCTGAAGTGGGACATTCACATTGACTCTATTGTGAAAAAGGCCCAGCAGAGATTGTACTTCCTTCACCAGCTGAGGAAGTTCAACCTTCCACAGGAGCTGCTGAAACAATTCTACTCCGCCATCATTGAATCCATCCTCTGCACTTCAGTAATTGTCTGGTTCAGCTCAGCTACCAAATCTGACCTCAGAAGACTACGGAGGGTTGTCCGGACTGCTGAGCGAATCATTGGTACAACCCTCCCCACTCTCCAAGAACTGTACTTATCCAGAGTGAGCAAAAGGGCTGGTAAAATCACTCTGGACCCCTCACATCCAGCACACAACCTCTTTGAACTGTTACCGTCTGGTCGAAGCTACAGAGCTCTGAGCACCAGAACGACCAGACATAGGAACAGTTTCTTCCATCAGGCAATCCATCTCATGAACACTTGAACTCTTAACAATAGACATGAAACACACAACACTATCATACGTTTTATTATTTAACACACATACATATTACATTTCAAATTTGTACTTAACATACCTGTACATACTAAATTGTCTATTTTGTATATTGCGTTTGTGCTATTTGGCACATTGTCCATTTTTGTATATTTGTCCATTATTTATTTTAATTTTAATTTTAATTTTAATTTTAATTTTAATTTTAATTTTAATTTTAATTTTAATTTGTATTATTTTTTTTATTATCTGTGTCCTGTCCTGTTGCTGTCATTCTGTCGCACTGTGGAGCTACGGTCACTAAAACAAATTCCTCGTATGTGCAAACATACCTGGCAATAAATCTAATTCTGATTCTGATTCTGATTCCTTCCTTGACAAATGAAAATTGACTTTATTACCTCTTCTTTCAATATTCTGTCAGTTCAGATTTTATTTTCCATCTGAGCTTTTAAAGTCCTGCTTTAAAACACTACTACTAACCAATCCTACCTTAGAAATGTTTCATCTGGCATTTTCTCTGTCTAATGTAGATCTGTGTGCATGTTATTTTTTAAAAAGCATTTTTTTTCTCTCCAAATTCATGTGCATTAAAGTACATTATCATTCAAATGTTTGAGTTTGGTACGAATTTAATTTTTTTTTTAAATAAGTTTCTTATGCCTACTATATGACTGCATTTATTTGATCAAAAATAGCAAAAACAGTAATATTTTGGGGGAACACACACACACACACACACACACACACACACATATATATATATATATATATATATACATTAAATGTGTTCTATTGTAATATATTTTAAAATGTAGTTTATTCATGTGATGGAAGAGCTGTATTTTCAGCAACATTACTCCAGTCTTCAGTGTCCCATGATCCAGAAATCTGTATAATATGGTGATTTGGAAGAAACGTCTTATTATCAATGCCACTTAAAACTTTCACATTTCCTCTTAATGAACAGAAATAGCAAAGTAATAGAAGTTATTTGAAAAAATAGGTAAATAAATAAAAAAATAAATTGGTTGTAACAATTACTTACTGACCCCAAACTTCTAAATGGTTTGAGTGCGCCATTGTCGTTTTTAAATAAACATGTAAAAAAAAAAAAAAAAAAAAACAAACAATAAAAACCTCTACATTTGCTTTAAGGTAAGTTAACATTAACATAATTTAATTTATATATTCATTTAGGTCAGCGTTGGCAATGACAAAATAATTCATAGTACTACAATAAATGTGCTGCAGAATCTATAGGAAGAGTTGTGTTCATCTACACTAGTGCTATCAATAATTGCTTTCAAATGAGGCTTTTTCTCTTTTCAGATGATGACGAAAAGCGTTTGCATAAACTCTGGTTTACGATCTTCACAGATTTGAATCACGTTACTGCATAATTGAACATAATGCTTTGCAATGTCACAATTCATTCTAACTCACATCAGAGCAACATCAATTCGATATTTACCAGTTTTTACTGAAGATTACATTGAATAAAAACTCCAGTTTATTCCCTTACAGAAATGTTCTGAGCTTGTCTGAGTTAGCAACAGTAACCAAGAAGGGTGGAGCTTAGCGAATGGCCAATCTCAAATCAGTGTCTTTGGACAGGACTCTACTGTCAAAGCATGTTGACTCCTAAGGGAAAGCATGCAGTCGTGTGCACATGAAAGAGCCATTTTCACATATCGTCTTGTCTTCCATCAAGTTGCTTGTTGCTTCAGTCGCTCAGTTGTGTTTGTTTTTTTGTGCCATTTGCCAACATTTATTCATCCGTGATGCCAAAAAGCGACCTGGACATTTAGCTAGTCAAAGGCCATGGGTAATGCAGGTAAGCACTTTTCACAGGCACCGAGCAGGTCAGACCACGACACGTCTACCGTGAACACTTCTATTAATTCAGTTATTCACGAGCCCATGAGACTCGGAGCGGTCAAAGTTACAAAGCACTCAAATGATCAAAAAGCACCCCAGGCTCACTTGAGTGATCCTCCAGAAAGTTTTCAAAAGAATGGTGACCTGTATTTAATCAGTGAGAGAGTTCATCTCAGAGGACGCTCTATGGGTGTAATTTGGTTCGTTTTTTTGTACGAAACCCCGCTCGCTCATCAACAAAACCCCTTTAGTCGGTGAATGTGGGAACCAACCACCCATATCCTCCATCTCGGCATGGCTGCCTCCTATCCACTGATTCCTGACTGACATTTAGATAAAGGTGAGAGAGAAAGGCCCAGCTGAGCCGATGCCCGTCGCCAGGGTAAATTCACTGCGCCCTTTCAGCGACTCGGAAGTCAAATTATAGCTTGCGGTCTGACATTTCCATTGTATTGGTAGAGTGCTGTTTTATTCTCCTAATTAGGCCATTAGGTACATCACTGATCTTGCACCTAGAGATGGCCGGCACTAATAAAGAACAGAGAAACCCTGGGATAAAAGAAAGTGATGGAGAGAAACCGAGGGGAGAGATGAAGGAAGAAAGCCAGATAGATGTGTAAAGGGAAACCAGGAAAGGAAAGGGAGGAAGCCCTTGTGACAGTGGCCCTGGCAAACCAAAGTAGAGACAGAGCTGTGAACTGAAAAAGATGAATAGATCAAAGGCATATACAGAGAGAGAAAAAGAGAGAGGAACAGAGATATGAGGGAAAATCATGGAGGTGGAAGGATTTAAAGATGAATACGGTGGACCTTTGCTCAACGGTTTTAGAGATTGAATCAGAGAGAGAGAGAAATCCAGTTATGAGTTCACAGTGGCACAGGTAACAGAACAGAGTGTGCAGTGCTCTATTGTATATCCATAATGGGATATTTATACATACTCACTCAAATATCACTCCCTCTGGATAATTAGGCACAGCTTGTGATGAAATATCAAACCGACTCCTGAGGTTGGACTTTTTAGGCCCTGCGAGGTCCTGTAAACAGTCAGAAACCAGGTTGAGAAGAACTATTCAACCTTCATCTCATATACCCCCAAGTTTTGGAAAAAAGTGGAAAAAAACGCTGAAAGGAACATGGCCGTTGCCATGGATGGGTGTAGGATATAGGAAGATGGAAAGATCATTATCTCCATCAGATGTTTTCAAACTTCAGACCCTCAAATAGGAGGGAATGTGACAGGCACCCTTCCTGTAATATAAAAGCAGAGAAATAAGAATGTATTTTTTTATTCCCCCATAATAGCTAAAAATTGATTTATTGTTGAAAAATAAGTCTTTTTTGGACACTTTCTGCTTGTTAGGTGTTGAGGGAAAATATGCCATCCACTTAAAGTCATCTTTTTGCTACAAAAAATTGCAAAAATTGCTCAGAAAAGTGAAGTTAGTTATGAAGGGAAAAAGGTCTTGCATCATATGTTTGCAGAAACCACATGTGTTGAGATTTTGTTGTCCATTTAAAAAAACTGTATATATTTTTAGATGTCTAAATATATTTGGGGTCATAGCGAACACTTTTTTTTTAATTGCATTTGTTTAAAATGTCTTATGCTCACCAACACTGTAAAAACTGAAAAGTTGAGAAAAAGTAAAAGTTTAAGGCAACCAGCTTCGGCAGATGTTTTGAGTTTTCTCAACTTTCTCATCTCCTACAAAACCAATCTGCTGAAGCTGGATACCTTAAGCTTTTAAGTTTTCTCAACTTTTCATTTTTTTTTTTACAGTGAAGGATGCATTTTGTAATCAAAAATACAATAAAAACATTTTAAAATAAAATGTATTCCTGTGATTCCAAAGCTTAATCTTTAGCATTACTCCAGTCTTCAATGTTGCATGATCCTTCAGTAATTAATCATATATTTATATACTTGCAACTATATATTAAATCAAACTGAAGACTTAAAGTCCTAGAATATAATCTTTGCTGTGCATTAAAATGTAGTTAAATGTCCAAGTACTTTGTCAACATTGATCGTGCAAAAAATGCTTTTCATTATTTATTTTCTGGACATTTTCTATAACACCCTATTGCAGCCCAAAGAACCCTAAAATAAACCGTATGCAAGGACTTCTACATTTCCTCTATATTCTTAGTTTCAGTCATCAGTTTCTCAACTATAAAGTTCAAAGCTTGCAGTGAAAGTTTTATATTATATGAAAACAGTGCCTGTATATGAAAGCGTAATTGATTTATCAAATGCTATGATCATTCTCGGCTATGGTGGAGTTTTTTTGTTATGTCAGGGGGTGTGTTTAACGACTTAAATAATGATTTAAATATGGCTTTCCTCATCTATGCAAGTCATTAGAAGTTTGCCCATGTAAGCATTATTAATGGAAAAAGGCGAAGTCTAATTAAGAAGTGTTTGAAAGGCCTTGACCTTTCTGCAGACAGTCTGTAAATCATAACGCCAGGGTTAAATATGACATTAATTTTCTCTTGTACCTGCTAATATGCTGATGAAAGTGTAATGTTGGCAGGTAAGGTGGGAAAACAAGATACATATTTAATTAGTGAACGTTCGAGACACCATCCCTGTTTTTACTTTGAGTGAAGCAATGAAGGTGAATTTTAGATTATTTTTTGTCAATTTGCAATGCGTTTAAAACATAATCTGTGGTTAATTTAGAAAGTAGCCACTCAAACGGTCTGACCTCAATAAAATAACTGCATTTACATAAGCAAAACAAACATTAACACATGTACCTTACAGCGGGTTAGTCTCCATGGCAACCGCTGACTTTCACACAATGTTGAAAGGACGGGATGCAAAAAAGGTGCAATTGAGTATGCAAATGAGCATTAATTGTCATGTGGAAAGTGCTTTAATTGTGTTGAGCCTGGCCAGGGAGGTAGACAAACAGTAGGCTAGTGAGTGGGTGAGGCGTGGATTGGCAACAGTCGCTTCTCACTCTGTTTGTTTGACACGTGCCCTTATTCCGTTTGATTCATGTGTGCTGCCTGTCAGCCCATTATCCTTGTAAACTACGACAAACAAATGCCTTTTATCTATGATCGATTCCGTTCATATGTGCCAGTCTAATTTTCATGCTCTTTCTGACTTTCACTCCTGCTCTCCAGATAACATTCATTCATAGCTGGAACACACGCAAGCATACTGAAAATGCATTTCTCTTGTGATCCATCCAGATTGCGGCCTGTAGTGAAATCACTCTCCATACGGCGTGTGTAAAACATCTTTCATCCATTCTTGTAGACAGTAATTCCTCCCCTGATGTTGCCGCCTAAGAGCTTCACACTAACGCGTCTGTGCAATCCTAACTGCATGATCTCATTCCTGATCAGTAGTAAACATGGCGAAACTGTCGTAGAGATATACCTTCAACATTTCCATGTGTCTTATTTGCATATAAGTGGGTTGTAGGTGCTTCAATTCCAATGGCTGGCATGTTTATGCACTGGCTAATGACACACCATGCATTTGTGAACAGCAAAATGGTAGTGTTACTAATACAGTTCAAATGTTTAGGGTCAATACAATTTTGTTTTAAAGAAAGAAATGAATACTCTTATTCAGCAAGGAGGCATTAAATTGATCAACAGTGGCAGTAAAGATAAATATGTTCCTGTTTTAAATAAATGTTTTTTTCTTTTGAACTTTGTATTCAAGAAATACTTGACAAAAAAGCAGCAGAGTTTCCTAATAAGTAAATAAATAAAGCATAAAAATGATAAATGTTCCTTGTGCAGATCAACATATTAGATTAGAGTGATTTCTGAAGGATCATGTGACACGGAAGTAATGGCTGATGAAAATTCAGCTTTGCCAAAGGAATAAATTACATTTAGAAAAAAAAAATAAAAATAGAGAATGTATTTTACAATGTGATGATATTTTATAATATCACTGCTTTTACAGTTATTTTTAATCAAATAAATACAGCTTCAGTGAGCATAAGATAATTATTTTGAAATATAAAAATTATAATAATGAATCCCAAACTAGTGAACAGTAAAAATGGTAAACAAAATAAATAAATTAATAAAATAAAAAAAATAAAAAGTATATTTAGACATTTAAAATATACATATTGTATTGCATTGGCCAACTTAATCTTAAAATAAAGTAAAATATTTTTTTTAATTAAAATCAAATCAAATAAACATATCTGCAACAGTCATATCTGCAAACAAATTATGCAAGACCTTTTTCCGTTGATAATTAACGTTTTGTTTTTTGTTTTGTTTTTTGCACTTATTTTAACAAAAATAATTTTAGTGGATGGCGCCAATTTCCCTCGAATCACATTTTACTAATGTATGACATGAAGAAAGTGTTCAAACTAAGCTTCTTTTTTAACAATATGTATTTTATAATATATAATGCAAAAAAAATATTTGAAGTATTAAGTCCTAATTCATATTGGCCAGTATATTTGTCTGTCTTCACGTATGTTTGTGTGAGTTTATGTTAGCATGTGTTGTGTTAGATTTCCCAGATGGCCCCTTCCCCTTGTTAGAAATGGCCAGTGGCCCAGCTGGGCTAGCATAGATGCTTTGCGGGTGTGCAGAGAAGTGATAGACACACACCAGTGGCTGCAAGTGTTGCAGAACTCGAGAGGAATGAGAGAACAGGATAAAAAGGTAACACTTCACACCGAACACAACCCTGAAAATACTCACAGCATTATGTATTTCCACCATTCATCATACCTAAGCAAACGTTACAAAAAACATCTCTGATAACTACACTTACTCCATGCCGCATCCAGCTACTGTGCATCGGGATGATAAATTGAACATACAGTTGGGCAAAAAGCTATTTAGTCAGCCACCAATTGTGCAAGTTCTCCCACTTAAAAAGATGAGAGAGGCCTGTAATTTTCATCATAGGTAAACTTCAACTATGAGAGACAGAATGGGGGGGAAAGAATCCAGGAAATCACATTGTAGGATTTTTAATGAATTAATTGGTAAAGTCCTCGGTAAAATAAGTATTTGGTCTCCTACAAACAAGCAATATTTCTGGCTCTCACAGACCTGTAACTTCTTCTTTAAGAGGCTCCTCTGTCCTCCACTCGTTACCTGTATTAATGGCACCTGTTTGAACACGTTATCAGTATAAAAGACACCTGCCCACTACCTCAAACTGTATGTATTGCAATAAATCTGCTCAAATGGCTTTTTCTGCTCTAATTTTCTGTCTAATGTAGATCGAAATGGAAAGTGAATGAATTGTGCTTCATTTCCTGAAAACAGAATGGCTGTGATTGAGATTGTATACTAACATTTGCCTAACCAAATAGTCCTTAAAGGGATAGTTCACTCAAATATATATTATATACACGCATACAACCCGAATTCCGGAAATGTTGGGACGTTTTTTAAATTTGAATAAAAGGAAAACTAAAAGACTTTCAAATCACATGAGCCAATATTTTATTCACAATAGAAGAGAAAACATAAATGTTTAAACTGAGAAATTTTACACTTATCCACTAAATGAGCTCATTTCAAATTTGATGCCAGCTACATGTCTCAAAAAAGTTGGCACAGGGGCAACAAAGGGCAGAAAAAGCAATACATTTAGAAAAGATTAGCATCTAAGTTAATTGACATCAGGTCTGTAACATGATTAGCTATAAAAGGGATGTCTTAGAGAGGCAGAGTCTCTCAGAAGTAAAGATGGGTAGAGGCTCTCCAATCTGTGAAAGAGTGCGTAAAAAGATTGTGGAATACTTTAAAAACAATGCTCCTCAATGTCAAATTGCAAAATCTCATCATCTACAGTGCATAACATCATCAAAAGATTCAGAGAAACTGGAGAAATCTCTGTGAGTAAGGGACAAGGCTGAAGACCTTTGTTGGATGCCCGTGGTCTTAGGGCCCACAGGTGACACTGCATCACTCATCAGCATGATTCTGTCATTGACATTACTAAATGGGCCCAGGAATACTTCCAGAAACCACTGTCGGTAAACACAAGCCGCCGTGCCATCTGCAGATGCCAAGTAAAGCTCTATCATGCGAAAAGGAAGCCATACCGTTGTGTCCTGTAGGCCAAGGCTCACTTAAAATGGACTGTTTCAACGTGGAAAAGTGTTTTATGGTCAGACGAGTCCAAATTTGACATTCTTGTTGGAAATCACAGACGCCATGTCCTCTGGGCTAAAGAGGAGGGAGAACTTTCAGCATGTTATCAGCGTTCAGTTCAACAGCCAGCATCTCTTGATGGTATGGGGGTGCATAAGTGCATACGTTATGGGCAGTTTGCATGGTTTGGAAGACACTATGAATGTTGAAAGGTATATAAAGGTATTAGAGCAACATATGCTTGTGTATTTCAGCAGGACAATGCAAAACCACATACTGCAGCTATTACAACAGCATGGGTTCGTAGTAGAATTTGGATGGATTACAATTTGCAACTAGACGGATGCACTGTTGCGTCCTCTAAAGTCTAAAATCTGGGTGATATATTAGACTGCAACTTGTCCTTTGAAAATCATATTTCCCATGTTACAAAAACAGCATTCTTCCATCTTAGAAACATTGCCAAGCTTCGAAACATGCTACCTGTTTCTGATGCAGAAAAGCTAGTTCATGCATTCATGACCTCTAGACTGGACTATTGTAATGCACTGCTAGCTGGTTGTCCTGCATCTTCAATAAACAAGCTACAGATAGTCCAAAATGCAGTGGCTAGAGTTCTTACCAGGTCAAGAAAATATAATCATATTACCCCAATTTTACAGTCTCTGCACTGGCTACCTATTAAGTTCCGTATCATTTACAAAATATTATCACTTGCCTATAAGGCCCTAAATGGTTTAGCTCATGCATACCTAACTTGTCTTCTACCACGCTACAATCCAACCTGCTCCCTAAGGTCGCAAAACTCTGGACTTTTGGTAGTACCTAGGATAGCAAAGTCCAATAAAGGAGGTAGAGCTTTTTTTCACATTTGGCTCCCAAACTCTGGAATAGCCTTCCTGATAACGTCCGGGGTCCAGACATACTCTCTCTGTTTAAATCTAGATTAAAGACACATCTCTTTAGCCAATCATTCTCTTTAGACCATAATGCATCTTATAATCTTGTACTGCAGTTATATCTGATCAAATGTACATTATTATTATTATTCTTTAGCTTGGTTTGAACAAATCATTTTTGCTTAGATGGAACAGCAGCTACGCTAATTATGTCTCTATTTGTATTCATGAACAATTAACATCCCGTGGTAACTAGGAATTACAGAAGCTTCAGTCTGGATGCAACCCTTAAATGATCTGAGATGACCGAACACCTGAGAAAAGATAATGCCAACCCCTCAGAGGACCTCAGAGGATGCCAACGCTCAGACAACATACAGAATTACCAAATTTTGTAAGTTAAATATATTAAGGTTCTGCAATATATAAATATATTGTGGAAACTTAATTTCCTGTAGAGCTGCTTTCTTGAACTTGAACTTGAACTTGAAAAGAGTCCCACTCCTCTTTGCAGATCCTCTCCAAGTTATTAAGGTTTCGAGGCTGACATTTGGCAACTTGAATCTTCAGCTCCCTCCACATATTTTCTATGAGATTAAGGTCTTGAGACTGGCTACGCCACTCCAGGACCTTAATGTGCTTCTTCTTGAGCCACTCCTTTGTTGCCTTGGCCGTGTGTTTTAGGTCATTATCATGCTGGAATACCCATCCACGACCCATTTTAAATGCCCTGGCCCTGACTGTACATGGCCCCATCCATCGTCCCTTTGATGCAGTACAGCTGTCCTGTTCCCTTACGAGAAAAACACCCCCAAAGCATAATGTTTCCACCTCCATGTTTGACGATAGGGATGGTGTTCTTGGGGTCATAGGCAGCATTCCTCCAAACACGGCGAGTTGAGTTGATGCCAAAGAGCTCGGTTTTGGACTCATCTGATCACAACACTTTCACCCAGTTCTCCTCTGAATCATTGGCAAACTTCAGACAGGCCTGTACATGTGCTTTCTTGAGCAGGGGGACCTTACGGGCGCTGCAGGATTTCAGTCCTTCACAGCGTAGTGTGTTACCAATTGTTTTCTTGGTGACTATGCTCCCAGCTGCCTTGAGATCATTGACAAGATCCTACCGTGTAGTTCTGAGCTGATTCCTCACCGTTCTCATGATCATTGAAACTCCACGAGCTGAGATCTTGCATGGAGCCCCAGACCGAGGGAGACTGACAGTTATATTGTGTTTCTTCCATTTGCGAATAATCGCACCAACTGTTGTCACCTTCTCACCAAGCTGCTTGGCAATGGTCTTGTAGCCCATTCCAGCCTTGTGTAGGTCTACAATCTTGTCCCTGACATCCTTGGACAGCTCTTTAGTCTTGGCCATGGTGGAGAGTTTTGAATCTGATTGATTGATTGCTTCTGTGGACAGGTGTCTTTTATACAGGTAACACACTGAGATTAGGAGCACTCCCTTGAAGAGAGTGTTCCTAATCTCAGCTCCTTACCTGTTGAAAAGACACCTGGGAGCTAGCTAGAAATCTCGCTGATTGATAGGGGATCAAATACTTATTTCACTCATTAAAATGCAAATCAATTTATAACTTTTTTGAAATGCGTTCTTCTCGATTTTTTTGTTGTTATTCTGTCTCTCACTGTTCAAATAAACTTACCATTAAAATTGTAGACTTATCATTTCTTTGTCATTGGGCAAACATACAAAATCAGCAGGGGATCCAATAATTATTTCCCCCACTGTACATATATATATATATATATATATATATATATATATATATATATATATATATATATGATATACAGTGGGGATCGAAAGTTTGGGAACCCCTTGCAGAATCTGTGAAAATGTGGATAATTTTACCAAAATAAGAGAGATCATACAAAATGCATGTTATTTTTTTATTTAGTACTGTCCTGAGTAAGATATTTTCCATAAAAGATGTTTACATATAGTCCACAAGACAAAAAAATAGCTGAAATTATTAAAATAACCACATTCAAAAGTTTGGGAACCCTTGGTTCTTAATACTGTGTGTGGTTACCTGGATGATCTACGACTGTTTTTTTGTGATGGTTGTTCATGAGTCCCTTGTTTGTTCTGAACAGTTCAACTGAGCACTGTTCTTCAGAAAAATCCTCCAGGTCCTGCAGAATCTTCAGTTTTCCAGCATCTTTTGCATATTTTAACCCTTTCCAGCAGTAACTGTATGATTTTGAGATCCACCTTTTCACGCTGAAGATGATTGAGGGACTCAAACACAACAATTAAAAAAGGTTCAAACATTCACTGATGCTCCTGAAGGAAACACGATGCATTAAGAGCCGGGTGGTGAAAACTTTTGAACAGGATGAAGATGTCCAAATTTTTCTTATTTTGTTGAATATCATATTTTTCCATTTAGTACTGGCCTTCTGACGCGACAGAAGATACTTGCATGTTTCCTGGAAGACAAATGAAGTACAATTTACCTTGATCTTCAAATTAAAAAAAGTTTTCACCCCCGGCTGTATTGTAGGCTATCTTTGGGCACAAGACCGTGAAAACGACTGTCTTTGAAATTTGTGTAGTGTGTTTCGGCATTTAGTTAATGTAAAGTGTACCCCAGACTGTCCTTTTTAGTCAGACTCCAGTACAGTTTGCAGGTGTGCGCTCACATTATCCAAAACCAATCAAACTTTGATGCAAAACGAATCCAGGTGCACATCAAAAGTGCTATCATAAAAGAACATTGGTTTCAAACATGACTGGCTCCCACTGGCTTTCTTTGTATGAACAAAAAAAATATCTTCTTTTCCACAAAAGAAATTAAATCAAACATGTTTAGACTGACAGGAAGGTGAGTAAATAATACATCTCTTTAAAGGTGAGTATCTGATTAAATAATAGCAAAAACATTCACATACACACTTTGTGGGCAGATAAATGTTGCGTAATGAAGCATGGCTCATTTGCTTACTCCCTGCACGGCCACATTAGATTAGGCAAAAAAGCTGTTCCGGTGCCTTGGTGGTAGTTACAGTAAAAATATTTGATATATTTTTTTTTCCCCAGCATTCTGTTCCACTGTAATGTGACTGATGACATTGGCAAAAGCAGCAGGCTATAGAGAGTGCACAGAATGTAGATGAATGTGAACGGGAAATGTGTGCAGTGTGTGGGAGAGAGAGAGGGAGAAAGAGAGAGAGAGAACGGCATGGAGTCCCTGCATGGATTTAATGCTAGTATCCATCACCCTCTACACAAAGTATGTGGGGGAGTGTATGGGGCTTTAAGAGGTTATTACACACGCTCTTTCCCACTGTAGGGACCAAACACACTCGGAGTCCAACCTCCAGCAAAGATGGATCACAACGACTTATCTCGTCTGAAATAAAACCAAACAAGCACTTAATCTCCCAACATAAAACCAAAACCATGCTGTGCACAGTAAAACCTAATGCCGGTCAGCATGCAGTGCAGGAAGAAATACATCAGCTCTGTTGTAAATACAGTAGCTGTATCTAGACTCAGTGTGTGACCAAGCTATAGAGGAATGTATGAAATGTGTGGGCTGATGTATCAATGCTTTTTATGCAAATAGCCATCTTTACTGTTGAGATGCACAACATATCAGTACCATGTTAGCTATCAGACACTTTTTCATTTTTCAGTTCCAGCAGACACAAGATTATTTAGTTGTACATGCTAATTTCCCCAATTTTTACATCTAATACTCATTTAAATTCCATATTCAAAACATTTAATAACAATGGGAATGTAATATTTATCAAAACACAAAATGAATATCTATTTTTGATACTACACATACCCTCAGTTTCACAGACAAGGCTTAAGCCTAGTCCCAGACTAAAATGTAATTCTGAGCTGTTTGAATTGAAAGAAAATTGCACTGGTTTATCTGAAAAGATATCAGTGCCTTTGGTTTTTCTCAAGATGCACACCAGTAATATTTTTATTTCTAATAATAAATATTTCTAAGTAATATTTTTCTAAGGCATGTTAATTAAAAATTTTTCTTTCTTTCTCTTTCTTACTTTCTGTCTTTCTTTTTCTTTCACATAAAAAATTGTGTGTTCTTTTTTTGTTTTTGTTTTGTTAGATTTATAGAATTATTAATATTATAGAATTATTATATATTACAGAATTTTGATCTTAGACATTTATTAGTTATCTTTTTTTTTTCAAATCTCAAAATGAATACCCATTTTTCATATTGTGCGTTGTAATGTTGCGTACCATGCCTACCAGTGTTATTTTAGTGTATTTTGAAATAGTTTTATTTTTATAATTTTTCATTTTAACTTGGAATTTATTTTTATTTTATGATTTTTTTGTCATGTTTTGTTAGCTAAAATAAAAAGCCCCCCCCCTCCCCTTTTTAGTATATTATTTTGGTTGTTTATTTAAAGTGACATTTTTATCTCAATGATTTTCCATTTTAGATTCAATTTAACTGATATTTCCCTATAATATCCCCGATCCATACATTCACTTGTATGTAAAACCATTCATTTCTCAATAGTTCATTTATAATTAAAATTCCATACTAAAATGTTCAGCCATAACATTTATCGACATCATTATTGGCCATAATCTACATAAAGGCTTCCTTTATTGCAGTAACACTTTGTGTAGTGTAATATTTATTTAATTTGAAGAGCTGCAATTTGTGTAGGCTTAAAATGCTAGTGTCTGAATTGAGACCACATACATGCACCTGGAGAGCAATAGTGAGTAAGTGATTGAGTGTGTGTTAAAGTCAGTGTGAGTGAGAAGCTTTCCTCTCTCCTCTGGCCAGTTCTCTCCCATGAGCAACATGAGTCAACAGAGGTGTTGCTATGGCAGCAAAGGTGAAACACAGTGGTGCTGGTTGTCGGCAATGGCGTGTATGTGAGAAATCGATGGCTCACTGCTCTCTGCCTCTCAAATTCTCCTTTGGCTGATCTCTCAGCCTGTAAATCCCATGCGTGCTGGCTGGCCTCACCCTTATCCACACACGCACCCCCAGACGAGCACCGGTTGGGAGACCAGATTATAGAGATTTATCGGCCATTTGTAACATTTTTTTTTTTTTTTATATTTCTTATGTGCGAATTTGCAAGCAATTTAACTTTATAAACACAAATAAATGTTATATAAATGCAACTAAATGCAACAATAAATATTGTCAGATAACCAAAATTGGTAACAATATGCTGTGCATCCTCTGAAAAGGAAATAAATACAGCAACTAAACAAAATCCATGAACATTAAAAGGATCGGAGGCGGTCAAAAGCAAGGCTGCTTAAATTTGAACATGATCCTATACAGCAAAAATTCACAGAACAGGAGTCCATATCAACATTCATAGATACATGTGTGATGTCTGACTGAGCTTATACGCTTTTCCGGTGTTGTCAATCCACAGTAATGGGTTCACAGAGATTACTTTTTGCATTGGTGTGACAGGTGTGACTTTTGCGAAGATGAAAATCCCTATTCTCTCTGCTGAAACAATACTGTTATTCCCTAAAATCATAGTAAGCAATATGTTGTCCCTTTCTGTTCTCAGAAAATCAGATTTTTTTTATTTTGTTTTATTTTAACTGCTGGGCATATGAGATGGCAATCCATTAGATGATGTTCCTCAAAGCAAAGGATAATCAAATGCAATTAACTACTTCCTGGCATGGCTTTATTCTCAGAAAAACAAACAATGCCACTTCCATTCCTCATCCTATTGTTCATCAGAGGAGACAGCTTGCAAAACCAGTGAGAAATCACACAATCTAGTGACAGTAAACTCTCAAATAATATTCCACACTTTTAAAAATGCTTTCCTGCATCCTTGAGATAAAGAACCTAAGGAACCTGTAATTGTGTTTTGTTTTTTTCTGTCTACCCTTTTGTATGTGAGGTAGTTTGTTAAAAACATCTTTAGAAACTCTTCTGTTGAGAAAAAAATTCTGGCTATATGGATGGATGGATGCTTGGATGAACAAGTTACAGTTATTTACAAAAAGGATCTGAATGGACACTGAATGCTTTGATTGGAGGCCACAAGGAACATAATAACTGATGCCAATCTCTGGATCTGTCTTCTCTCTATTTCTCCTACACAAACACAAGTGAAGTGAATAGCAATGAAATCTAAATTCTCTCTGAATGTGTAGCCAACAATCAAACTCTATCACTTTAGCAAACATTTTCTCCATGTGAGTCTTATTTGCTAACTACCAGTAATTCAACTTAATGCAATAAAAGTATCTGCTGCTGTCACGTATTTAAATGAATCCACTTCTTTTTATAATATAATATAACATAATATAGATATAAAAGCTATTAAAGATATTTGCTGTCAATGCGTTAAAATTAATGCAGCAATTCCTGAAATATGACTACTTGTGATATTAGAGTTGTATTGAGAGGATTGATCCTCATTTAAAAATACTGATACCTGATACATGATTTTAAACCGTAATGTAGTATTTATTTATCATGAAAATAAGTTACAGAAATAACACATTTACAGTGGGGGAAAAAATGAACTGACAACTCTCATTCAAACAGTGAGATCTGATAGAGATATGACAACGTCAACAAATACATTAAAAAGGCACAGATAAATGTGACATTTATTTTAATGCGTTTATGTGAATATTGTAAGTATAACAATATTATAATTTATTTAAGATTATAACTTATAATAACTTTGAAAACGTATAAACTTAATAATACCAATCCATTTTAATTAAACTTATAGCAATAAGTTCACTTCAATTAAAGTTATTAAATGTAATGTTAAATGACTAGAATTACCCATTTATCCTCAGAGATGGGGGGGAGGTCCATTTAATCGAGGCATCAGTATCAGTATTGGTATCGGTGATACTAGGTCTCTTAAATAATGCTTAGTAAAGAAGAGGCAACGGAACAAACATAGAATTTAATATATTTAAAGTGATCTTTGAGATTCAATGTGAAAATATATTTGGTTACAAATTTGAATATGATTATGTGATTAATTGCATAAATTACAGAAACCTGCATGATGTAATTTTTTTTAATCGATTGACAGCCCCCCCCCTTTTCGTACAAATTTAGTCTTAGCTGGCCCAGTCACTAATAATCAATTGTAAGGGTTTAAGGCACTTCTCTAATCCCAGTTTATGTATTTTTAAAGCAATGCCCTCCACAGTAACCACTATCTCTTTTTCCGCTTCCCTTGGCTCTTTGCCATTCAATGCATGTGTCCTCCCAGTCCCTTGGACCTTTCTCACTCCATACTTAAGAGCAAATTCCCACTAGTGCAACACTCACAATAGAGAACCATCTATTTGATGAAAGAGACCCATCCAGACAGCAATACCCAGCTGTGTCTGAATGTCTAATCCCACTGTGAGTGATCCCTCCTGGGTGCTCGGGCACTCCCTTGCCTCCCATTCTTCAGTGTCCTCCAACACCAAATCTTCTCTTTGTCTGGTGCATCCCGTGCCGCATAAGAGGAATCTGTCAGAATGACAAACAACAGGGTTTTTTCATACTCAGGTGTGAGTGAAGACCACGGAGCAGAGCAGAAGCAACGAAACAGAAATAAAATGTGAGACTGAACAGGTGAGCGATGCAGGCTCGATGTAAGATTGGCTCAGTGCTTCTGTTGAATTATTTATTTATTTACTTCCTGTGGCACTGATCTATATTCTTCACCGAGGGCCGAGACACTTTTCAGACAGCGCCGCTGTGTTTTATGCTATGACCGAAAGATGAAAAGCACGTTGTTTCCTAAGCTATCTGCAGCCGTTTTCTTCAAGAAAACTACACTGGACCTGAACCCATTCCATCATTTAATGTACCTAAACTGATTTGGACTTTTCAGAGCCACATGAGGCTTTGGAGATGTGTTAAAGGGGTCATTGAAACACCATGTATTTGTTTATCCTCTTGCCAAGCGCACCGGCAAGAACACTGACCTTGGCCAGAAAATAATGACTAGAAACCAACGCGTCAGTCTCGCGTGTGCTTGCAGGTACTGAGCTGGGAAATTGAAACCGATTGCAACAATAAGTGCAACTCACAGCATGAAGATTGTTAGCTTGCCTGCTTCACTTTTAGCTCTCTCTCATGCCTGATTCGGGTCTTGCCTAACCTTCTGGAGACCTGATATATTCACCGCTTGCTTGTTTTGTGCACGATTGAATTCATATTTTCTCTGGAGATTTTCGCAGTGACCCGTAACTCTGTAACCGAGCGCTGATTGTCTTCTTGGCTCTTGCTATGGATCTGCCGCACACTATTTAAGCAGATAGCGTGCCACCTTGTTCACCCATTACAGAGCCTGCCCACACACACATGCAAACATTCACAAACCTTGTGAACCTTGGAATGGCAGGCTGGGAAATGCTCAGCATTTGAGCTCTGCCCACTACCGAGCGCGACCCGACCTCCTGAAGCAGCGGAGGATTAGTATCTTGATATTCCTTCCTGCCAGGCATCGCCTGTGGGTCAGCCTGGCCCTCACTTTTGTTCTTTCCCACTGTCCATCAGAGAAGTACAAAAGCATCTAAGGGATGTCGTCGAGAAAGAGCAAAGGAAAGGAGGAATAAAGCTGTACAAATAGTGTGAGAGTAAATAAGAGTATACAAGTGCAGTTTGAAAGTTCAGTTAAAAGGAGGAGATATACAGCTAGTGAACAGTTCTTAAAAAGACATTTGGTAATGACCTTAACATCAATTATGTTTCATTAATTAAATGTTTTCTTCTTGTATCGATTGGCAGCTATTATGCTTGTATGTACAATAACGGTAATAGCTTCTTCCTGCGATTGTGTTACAGAAATCTATTGCAAATTAAAGCTTTGTGAGGAAAATCAATACTCAAGCATATGATCCAAAAGCTGCTTTTCAGTCTGATAAAAGTGCTAGTTAACTTGGTACTGATTGAGGCCAGGGGCAAATTTGGAACTAGCACAGTAACAGTACTGACTGAGGATCATTTTTTTGTTATTATTGAAGCTAATATGGAACAGGAGGTAATCTGATCGCAGTTCTGAAAGATGCTTTGAGCACACAGGAGGCAGACCATCTGTAAGGATATATTACCTAAATAAAGGAGCTCCTCTGACCAAAAAAAAAAAAAAAAAAAAAAAAAAATCAGAATAAATTAATAAAGTTTCCAATCAGCCAATTTTTTTATGAAACTTTCAATATAAATAGACAGTCAAGGACACCTGAATCTCTATCCAGGTTCACCTTGCCTTCAAAAGTGTACACTTACAGGTTTGAATATTAAATCATCCAACATAAATAGAAATCAGTTATTTCTCAAGTGACATTATTTAAATGTCATTAAATGTGTCTTGAGTAGCTAAAAAATAATTAAACATTCAAAAATAATTAAAAATAATAATTAATAAAAAATAAGTAAAGATCGGTTATCAACATTTTAGTGCATTGACTCTTCAGTAGAGATTGACAATACAATGAATAACAATACAAATCCAAGACAATATGCTGCAATTTCAAAATTTTTAATATCTAATATAGAAACCAACTGCATTTTTCAGTAACCACTAAATCCAATGCTAGTATCTAGAGAACCTGGCTGCAAATAACCAATATTATTCTGATTTTCATGCTTATATTAAGGTGTTTAACAGTGTTACAATTAACAACTATAACAAATAACCAATTAATGACTGATATAAAAATATACCATTTTATCTAATAGAAAATAAAACATTAAAAAAGTCAGACAATTAAAATGCCATGATTTCAAAACACTATAATGTACAATATGAGAAATGGACTTTCATTTTTGAGATTTACTGTTATTAAATTATTTGTTTTTTAAAGTAACTACATAAGCGTTAAATGGTGGAAAAGGTCATCTAAATATAAAACATTGGAAAAATGAGCTTGCATAGTTAAATATTCTATATCTACTCAAATATGTATAAAACAAAGTAATATCATCTGATAACCAATATGGTTTGATATAATGTTGAAATCAAATTACATGCACAAAAATGCCTGAATATTTTACATACATTCTAAGTGAAAATTCAAATGTTGTTAGAATCTATCCATCTGTCTGTCTACCTATCTAGCTGTCTGCCAATCATTCATCCATCTTCAAAATGGGTGTACTATAAAGTATCCGGTGAAGGAGGGTGAAAAGCAGAGTGATGTATCTAGGAAAAACTGAGCAAAATGCAAACAAAGAGAAGACATGACCCCAAGAGGACAAAAGGGACGCCAAGAGAGATGAAATGTAGCAATTGAGAGTAAGATTCGGTTTGAAAGCCACTGAGATAGCGACTAACAGACACAGAGAGAAAGAAAGGGAGATAGAGAAAGTGATGGGGAGAGAGGTGGCTTTCATCCAGGCAAACCTGGCCAGGCAGGAACTGGAGTGGTGAGTGCTAGGAGCTCCAGCAACCTGGCCCTTTTCATCTCTTCATCAGGAGGGTTCAAAGCCACAGGCGAGCCTTTGATTTCATCACTGCCACAGCTCCCTTGATGTGCAAATCTAAATTTCAGTGAATTGAAAAAGGAGGGGGAAAAGGGGATGACACATTACACCATATGAAGAAATAAATGTGTTCTTTGCCGCCCCAGAGCTGGTGCTAATGACACGGCACAGTAAGGAAGGAGGTGGAGGACAAAAAAGAGCCAGAGGAACAATCTATAAATGATATGTCTTCAAATGTTGAATATGAATCACTACTGTGGCAAAGCCGGTACTGTAAATTTTCACACAGCATTACAATACGGTTTCTCAGTCCTGTTTGTGTGCTAAATGCATCTCATGCACAGTTTGAATGACAACTGAATCTATAACCAAAATGACTCCCTTAAATTTACAGTAGTCCAGACTGAAATTTGAGAGTAACACAATGAATTAGATGTGAAATTATAAGGTATAAAGACTGAAATAGTATTTTCTTGTAAAACATATACTCCAATAATCTTTGTTTTATCTGAAACTTCAAAAAACATGTCACTATAGCAAATTATGAACAGAATAGTAGAGCATAACTTTAGTAACATCCAAGCTATATGATTCCCAAAGTTATATGAACTGATAAAATGAATATATTGAAAGCAAAGGTGTTTTGGATAAAAGTGTCTGCCAAATGCATAACTGTAAATCAGCATTAGTCACTAATATTAGGACTTATAATTTATTTCAGGTTATGAAAAATGGTAGCAAATTGGACTATTGCATGGTTGGAGAGTGAGATAAAGTGTTTGGGCAGAGAAGGAGGAAAAAAAAAAAAACTGCAGCAAGCTAGAGATATTGCCCACATATCTGAGAGGATGCACACAGCAGGAGTGACCCTCATTAGTTCAGATTAAAAAATAAATCCTTAAAAAAAATGTCTTAATATTTACTATCATTATCACTATGGTTACAGGCATTCCTCAAGGCTACGTTTTTTGATCCGCTTCTGTTTTACGAACCACAATTTGACATATGAATGTAGCTTAAACTGTTTTGACTATCACCATATTTTAATTAATATTATCAATCAGCATTGTTTCTGCTTTTTGTTTAGTTTCAGCCTGCTTTCCTCTCTCATTCACACACCACGCTCTGTCGCTATATAAAAAAAATTGATTTTAGAAGCTCTTTATAACATGCCTCTCTCCCCATCTGATAAGAGATGAAGGTTTTATTGGCAAACGATAGATCCCATCTGTCTTCAACTGCTTAATCATATCCCCTCTACCCTCTGAAATGTCTATAAATGAAAGCGTAATTTTACAGTGACCTTAGACTCCATTCTGGCTTTTCTGAAGGTCAGCAATATTTCTCCAACGCTTAAAGTCAAATATTTCCAGTTATATCCTTAGCCTTTCGAAAGGTTACATACATGCATGCTGCTTTTAAAGTCTAAACATTTTGAATAGAGCAGGACGCTGGTGTAGTCATATGCCATTCAGTCTCTTACCTACATTTTGCTCTTAAACCAGAGTCGATAAACATTAATGACCACTATTGGTCAAAGAAGACAGTTTGAAATGGTTAGATCAAACCTGAGAAACAAATGCCCAGAGGAACCTAACAGTAGGCGATCTCTCCACAAGTGCATTTACTTCAGAAGGATCAATAAAACAGAATCACTTGAAAACCACAGCAAAGTGCTTAGAAACTATTGAAAAAAAAAGAATCTCTAACGCCTTTCAACAAGAGGATGCGTCTTGTAGTCAGGTTATTGGACTGTAGCTGTGAATTCCAGACAATGTAATAATGAAGAGATCTATGAAGCACAATAACAAAGTTTTGAAACTTCAGCCTGCGCCAGAGCATTGCAATAATCAGGTAGGCAATTACTGAAACTGGCTTGGAAAAACAAAACAAATTGGAACAGGTGTGTGGGCTTTTTCTCAAGGCCAGGACAGTGACAGAAAAGAAGATTTGTGAAGTAAACTAATTAACGATGAATATTCCACCCACCTTTAAGCGACGCTTACTTTTCAATGCATTGAATGTGGTTTCTTTTTTCACCCTAATGCATTTACAGGAAAATGAGCGTCTGTTCTATATGTGTAAAAAAAAAAAAAAAAGAATTTCTGCTAATTACTGAGGGAACAGTGACAAATCTCATGGAGTCTGCATACTGCAATCCATAAATAAATAACTGAAAATAAATAGCTGAAGAGTTTAGTGCATATATGGTTAGATATATCACATATATCTACACAGTTTAGGTTTTAAACTTTAGGTTTAGTGCTTTGTTTTCAATGTATTTACTTGTTGCCAATAACATCATGAAAATAATTATGGTCTTGTTGGCATCTGTACGAATCTGTGCTGTGCATCCCTAAAAGTGCAGGAGAGTGAAAGACCGAGCAACCCTCAGCTGCGGACGTAAACGTACAGACCAACTCAGAAAACTGCCCATTGCAGCAAAGTACCAGAACAAAAGAAATACAATCCCCAAGATCACTGTAACTGTAGAGCGCTTCAGGCTTTGGTTTACTGCAACCTAACCAAATTTCAGAGCCATCTGTGATACTGGATCTCATCACTGACACTTCTTAATGTGACTTGTCCTCTGCTGCACTAGAGGTAATATATCATCAGGATTGTCTATGTCTACACATAGCAGAAGATATTTTTTTCTACTTTAAACTACAACACCCAATTTCCTCTGTAAATGGCTGTGCTGTAAGGTGAACCCCCATGTGCTCCTCACGGTGAATAAAACGCTCTGAGAGAAAGTTAGACCTTTTCATGTCACAAAGAATTGAACCTCACATATGGGGGAATCAATAACTCTTCATTAAGCTCCACTTATAGAATTCATTTTTAAGAGTCATTCTGTTGTAGTATGAGAGGATATTTAGTGTAATGTTCAATGAAAGGTTGACATTTTTCAAATGACTGTTTAGGAGTGGTCAGGCCTGTCTGTAACAGCATAAGGCAGCATGAAATATAGACCGACCAAGTTTTACTGTGAATGGGCTCATGCTTCACTAACTTTATGCGAACCTAGATGAAATCACGGTGCTGCCTATTTCAAGTCACTCTTATCATCATTCTCAAGGGAGCTTCCCATCTCATTGAAATCTGCTTTGTGAAATGAGTGCAGAGCACCTGGCTGAAAAAGCTCATTAACTGACCTTTAAAACCGACTTCTTACTGCTGCCTTTTAGAAAAACCGCAAGTACTGAATCATGTCAGTATTTTGACATTGACGGTAAAAGTCAGCTTTGTCATTGTCAAAGCAGACCATCAGAAGACCTAAAGCAGATAATGTGCATTCTCTGACTATTAAGTGGAAGGGCAAACCTGGCTAGTTGTCACCATCTCAGTAACCATAAGAGTTTGAATCAAAAGTCCAATTACACAAATTAGTATTTTCTATATAGCAGTATTTTCTATGTATGCTAGATATTCTCCCAGCTGAATCTTTTCAAAATGTCTTGCTTTTTCAGCCCTTTGTTGCCCCCGTGCCACCTATTTTGAGACCTGTAGCATACTCATTAATGAGCTCATTTTGTGCTTAAAATTGTAAAATTTCTCAGTTTAAACATTTGTTATGTTATCTATGTTCTACTGTGAATAAAATATTGGCTCATGTGATTTGAAAATCTTTTAGTTTTCATTTTATTCAAATCTAAAAAAACATCCCAACATTTCCGGAATTCGGGTTGTTCAAGCGGTCTTAATTGTTTTTGCTAAATAAGATGTTTTCTTCTAACCTAATTTCTAATCTTCAAACATATATATATATATATTTCTGTAGCTATTGGGTGAAAACAACACACAAACTTTTTGTTTTACTTTCTCAGTTTAAATCCATATGGGTTTCGGAGTATATTTTTTGTTGCACATTAATTTCACACTTGTCTAGTACAAAACATGTGGTTTTGTTTCGTAATTACTGTGTATAGCATTTTACTTTATTTAGCCTACCCCAAAAGAATGGAAATGCAATGTGACAACGTGCCCCATAGGTGGGGTACACTGTAACATCTGAGGGGCATGTTGTAACATGATCAGCTTAAAATGTTATCTGATGTCATTAATATACACACAACATTCCCATCTGCGCAACTGGAATTTAAATCCGGTTAGTGTCTTCTGCAAGTCGATTGGAGACTTAAATAATAGCAGATTTGTCTAATTTTCACTAAAAACTGAGATGAAAAATTTACTTCAGCCAGAAATTTACTTTTTCTATGGTGATATCTTCAAAAGATTTTTGAATTTTGGCATAATTTTTCTCTATATAGTATTGATATGGCAACTTGTAAATAGCCTACCGTAATTTTTGTTATGCTAGCATGTTTTGAAATATTTAAAGCATGTTTTTTACAACTAACCCACATTAGTTTGTGCCCCACACCACCCCTACAATCACACTTCTATACATTCAGACAAGGGTCAACTATATAATGAAGATAATTTCTACATTTTCCATTAAAAACTGTTAAACAGTTTAATGTGGCAACCTATCCCACAAACTCTATTTTTTCCCTGAGAAAAAGCAGTAGAAGAGTGGAATATCGTTTTAGAGGCCAAGACTTTAAGGAACAGTACCTATAAAGAAATAGATTTTCAGATACAAATTTACTTTGACAAATAATCACTGTACAGAGACTGTGAAAACTAACCTGGGTATTCATTATCACGTCTGTATGTTCTTATTTTTTTTTCATAAATGCTCTATATACTATAGAAAACTTTTCGAATCTTCAGTAAGGACATTTTTGTCATTTATTTATTTGTTCTAAATACATAACACATCCTCTCATGGCAATAACCTTTTCTTTTTGTCCAAAAAGCTTGATAATACCCAGGAAAAAAAAAACAAAAAAACAATCCAGATTGCTTGTTAACTCCTCTCTTGGCTTCAATTGTGAACTCTTCTGGTGGCGAATCTATGTTCCAACAAGCAATCCCAAATGTGTTTCAATTACAGCTCAGGGAAGTGGGGATCTCTTTAGCATAATTGAAAACTATAGGTGTTGATAAACAGTTTCAGAGGAACCACAAGGCTCTCCTTACTGCTCAGAAGTCCCAATTATAACAGTGTGACTAATGATGCTGTGAATTGAAACAATGGGAGGGGAAAACTCATGCTGACCTCCCACCAGAAATGAATGAATTAATCATTTTCTTATCTGAACACAAAAAATGTATTTGTTGTTGCAGGTGAAGACAGCAGATTTTAAACAACAATCACAGCTTAACAGTATAAAGCATCCACTGGAAACACAAAGCCTTGTCAAAATCAATCATATTGTCTAGCGATGCTTGCACAGTAGGCCATTCCACTGAATGCAAGACTCTTCCTGTTTTTTGTTTTGTTTTGTTTTTTACCTCTATTCTCTATCAGTCTTGGAAGCATTACAATGAAATAAAGTTTTGCTGTGTGCAGATTATATAACTGTTGTCAATTTAACATGGTTTGGAATGGTTAGGCAACAAAATGTTTTACTGAAAACACACCATATTGTCTTGTGAAATACAGTAATTTAGTGTAGTCAAGCAGACAAACAGCTGCAAATATGCACAATATTGTGTCTTATGCCATAATGGTGAATATTTATTGCTAAAGTGGCATGTTTTGAGCCTATGAACACTGATGATTTCCTGGTTTTATGAAGCCCCTCCTTCAGAAATATGCTATGGACTCAGATCGGTTAGCCGGCCCGGTGTGTTGCAATTCGCTAAACTGCCTAGTGCTGTCCAGAAACGGCATGCCCCCCTTTTCAGTTGTATAGGACATTTCAGAACGGTACACTGTAAAAAAAAAAATATATACTTTTTCAACTTAAAATAATTTGTTACCCCGCTGACTTAAAATTTTTTGTTTGGTCAACTAAAATATTCCAGTTGTCCCTTAAATTAACATTGAATAACTTAACTTAATTTAGTAACTTAACATTTCAGGTTGACTAAACTAAACATTTTAAGTCAGCGGGGCAACAAATTATTTTAAGTTGAAACAACTTTTTGAAACTATTTTTTTTTTACAGTGTATGTATTGTTTTTGTTTGTTTGTGTTGTTGTCTCGTACTTTCAGATATGCTGTTATTTGTAAGTACTACTGCTTATGTTAACTTCTAATAAATGGTTTTATCCTGATTAAAGTTTTAACACAACAGAATACATGATTGCACTGTAGCATATTTGTAAAGTAATTTTTCACTTTGTAACAGTAAGAAGTGTTTGCCAGCAAGTATTGCTCACTACCAGCCATGTTTAACACTTTGTAAAAAATATCTGTCTGTCTATATACGTAAAGTGTATAACTAGAACACAGTTCATTGATGGAGCTGATGAGCTGATCAAGTCAGAGAGAGAGAGATGCAGAAAAGAGCGTGTGCAGAACAGGGGGACGCGAGGAACAGGATTAACAACATTGATTTTGAAACATGTGAATCCCTTAGAAACGTCAGAAGACAGAATCACGATTCATACAGTATATTAATAGATTTTTTGTGCACCCCTAGATGGCAACAACTCTTCCTCTTCTCTAAAGCAGTGCAACACGGCCTCACCCCCTTTGTTGCATGTTCCGGTGGGCGGCGTTTATGTAAATTTCAGGGTTTGTCACCAAACCTGAAATAAGCTTGTTGTAGTCCCTATGAGTCATAACTGTAGGCATTAAACTGCCGTAATTTTAAAAGACAATATCTTAATTTGCATTGAACTTTCATCGTCGTAACTTTGCAGAAATTGTTTATGCTCAAACAGCAACATTACACAACTAACTAAAGTTAAAAAAGCGAAATCACAATCAACCACCACTTTAATAAGATAACACCTGGAGAGACTAATCTAGGGGAACCAATGAACAAACGGACTACAAATTGACTACAAACACCACGGGAGAGAGGAAGTGACATAAGTCCAAGACAAGGCAGAGAGCATGTAACAGAGGAGAGCAATCACGTTTATTTTCTGAAACAAAAATAAAACTGAGCAAAAAAAAAAAAAAAACCTCCCTCAAAAAGGTCTCTTCAGAATAACAGATGGAAAGTAAAAATAAAAAGTCAAAGCCTTCTTGCACTGGATGTGCTGGTTTCGGCCTCATTGCCGGCTGCAGTCATGTCCTTATCGCATACATAAAACATCAAGGAGCTCTCATTCACATAAAGTAGCCTTGTTGACAAGTTTGGGTGAGTAAAGGGTAAAACACACAAGATATAGTACTTTCGGTGCCCTGTAGTAGGCAGTACCATCTATTTTGTAGCAGAAATAAAGTGCTACAGAAGAAAACTAGGTTCCATGCAAAATGTAATGTGTAACTGCAACACTCATTACAAAAGTAGTAGAGTAAAAGTTACTAATATTGTTGATACTCAGTAAAAGTATAGATATATATATATTTTTATTTTAACATTATACTAAATATATGTAATATTCAATAAACCGATCAAGCACTCGTTTTCATATTAATTATTAAGAAATCTTGAGCACCAAATCAGCATATTAGAATGATTTCTGAAGGATCATGTAACACTAAAAATCTGGATAAATGTCTGCAGAAAATCAGCTGTCGTCATCACAGGAATAAATTACAACTAAACAAATAAAAACAGAAAAGAGTTATTTTAAATGGTAATAACATTCACAATAGTACTGTATTTTTGGTCAAATAAATGCAGTCTTGGCGTGCATGAGACACATTCCAAAGTCAGAATTACATATGATCTCTGAAATCGCATACATACATAAGCTGATAATAATGATAATAACACTGAGGTATTTACTCTAAGTAAACAGGGTCCATTTTAATTCCATGCTGACTATATGGGAATCAGAATAGGAAATTGATTTGGACAAGCACTGCTAGCTTCATTAGTGAATGAATGAAGTAACACTTTGTTGTGGAAAATGATGTGAAATTGTTCTGAACACGCAGCATATGGTCTCTAGCCTTTACAGCGGTGAACGCATGCCACAGTGGACTAATCTGACATGCAACATTCAAAATCCATAATGCATGTACTGTTTGTATAGAAACTGTTGAGAAATACATAACATAAATGCTGTTATGTATTTTTAGATGGGCACTTTTGTTGATGGCTGTAGCTGTCTATAATGAGACTGTAGGGTCCTGTGCACTGAGGTTTATGGGAAGGGAGCACTGCCCAAGCCACACAGGGTGTGGGCGAATAATGCAGCCACACATTATTCCTGATAATGGAGGCTTGTGGGCTGCTGCTAGCACATTACTGCAATTGACTTCTGACCTTCAGAGAGGAGCAACAACCCCAGCATGCTCATCTGAGATAGGGCAGGCCAATGCACTCTCATCATTTTATCCAAACTGTAGTTTTCTCGCATCATTTCCATCTGTTTTACTAAATGTGCTGAATACATAGTAGCAAAACACTGACATTTATAGAAGAACTCATAAATACTGTAGAACTGTGATTTCCAAAATGGCATGTGGTCATACTTATGAATGAGTTCTTCCAATCTCACAATTAAGATTATTTTAGACATCGTATTTACAATTGGGTAAAATTTACAATATTTCCTATCGTATGACATAGCAAAAATGTAGAAAAAAACTCAACATACAAATAACATGAGAAAAATGTATCGTCATTCTTAGAGAGGTTTATCTTCAATGTTAGAGGTTGTTTTTTTTTTCCGTCATACCATAGGACACATTGATATGTCAAATACCCAAATACATCTATACCATTAAATGATCCCTTTATGCCAGCAGTTTTCAGCTACAAAGATCTCTTTATAAGGTTTCAGTTTAATTCACAGACATTAACAAAATGTGCAGAGATGATAGAATGTAGTGGCATCTGTGTGGTAAATAAATACATATTTAAAATAAATAATAATAAAAAAAAGTGTAGACTATATAGACTACCAATCAACAGTATGATTTTTTTTTTAACTAGTGTAAGTCTCTTACACTAAATAAGGTTGCATGTATTTGTTTAAAGATACAGTAAGAACATAGCATTGTTGAAAACACACTATTTTTTAAAATGTAATTGTAATTTATTCATGTGATGACAAAGCTGGATTTTTAGCTTAAATCGTTTAAGCAGCTAAAACTTTACAACACTGATGATAAAAAAAATCAAAAATTGTAGCAGCAAATAAGCATATCACAATGATTTCTGAAGGATCATGTGACACTGAAGACTTGTCAGAGTTCCTCCAATACTATCACATGACCAATTCGTATGTATTTTACATATTATACAACTCACTTTTGTATTATTTCTGTGAGGGGTATGTTTAGGGGCGAGGTTAGGTGTGAACTTTCGAACGAATACCAACAATTTTTGCCACCTTGATTTTTCACAAAACGTACAAATTTGTATGCGTGAGGTTGCACGAATTAGCAACCTTGTAAATATATCTAAGAATTGCTGTGAGATTGGGTTGGTTCATCTATGTGTTTTGGTTTTGGGTGGTTGGCAAATGTTTTTGTTCTGTGACCTAGTTTTTAGTTTGTTCCCTTATTACTCATTGATTTAATTAGTGTTTGTACCTGATGTTCATTTAGTTCATTGGTTTGTGTCAGTATATTTAAGCTCTGCGTTTTGTTTTGTTCTGTTCATTGTCAGTTCTAATTACATGTTATGTTCCTGTTTCCAGTTTAACGTTTGTGTAAATAAAACTATATTGCTGCACCTAGATCCATTATCCTTATTTGCAATAGTGATGCAATGTCCAATTCATTTCCGTGAACCAGTTCTTTTTGGACAGAACGGCTTATTGAACTGGTTCAAAAAGGCGATTCATCGGTTCCTGACGTCATCAAGCAATAACATTTCTACATTTATTTTCTACCAACTTGTTGCCATGCTGTATCAATGAAAATTCATTTGTGTCAACACATTGAAACATTCAAAAAATAAAGTTATTTGTGTGAAAGCACATTGTTGATTATTGCCATATAATTCACTTAAGTTAATGGTGTTTGTGGTCACAGTTTAATTCGCGGATCCTTTATGTCAGATACGACTGACTGACCAATATTGACTAGCCTACAACTTGGATAAGATTCCTAAAAGTTTCCTACAGGACACATTACACACATTGATGCACAAACGCTGATATGTTCTACATGTCTACAGTAAAAAGACTGAGTAAACCAGTCTTATAAACTTATAAACAAAGCTGCATCTCATTGCTAGTATTACTTGATCTTAGTGCTGCGTTCGACACTATAGACCATGACATACTCATAGATCGATTACAAAATACGGGTATTCAAGGGTAGGCTTTAAGATGGTTTAGATCCTACCTGTCTAATCGGTACCACTTTGTTCATTTAAATGGGGAGTCATCTCAATTATCACCAGTAAAGTATAGAGTACCACAAGGATCTGTCCTAGGTCCTATTTTCAATATACATGTTGCCCCTTGGTAATATTATTAGAAAATACGGGATTAGTTTTCATTGTTATGCTGATGATACTCAACTATATATCTCAACAAGACCAGATGAAACTTCTAAACTATCTAAGCTAATAGATTGTGTAAAAAAATTAAAAGATTGGATGACCAATAATTTCCTTCTATTAAATTCAGATAAGACAGAGATATTACTTATTGGACCAAAAAACAGTACACAGAATCTCTTGGATTACAATTTGCAACTAGACGGATGCACTGTTACGTCCTCTAAAGTCAAAAATCTGGGTGTTATATTAGACAGCAACTTGTCCTTTGAAAATCATATTTCCCATGTTACAAAAACAGCATTCTTTCATTTTAGAAACATTGCCAAGCTTCGAAACATGCTACCTGTTTCTGATGCAGAAAAGCTAGTTCATGCATTCATGACCTCTAGACTGGACTATTGTAATGCACTGCTAGCTGGTTGTCCTGCATCTTCAATAAACAAGCTACAGATAGTCCAAAATGCAGCGGCTAGAGTTCTTACCAGGTCAAGAAAATATGATCATATTACCCTAATTTTACAGTCTCTGCACTGGCTACCTATTAAGTTCCGTGTCATTTGCAAAATATTATTACTTGCCTATAAGGCCCTAAATGGTTTAGCTCCTGCGTACCTAACTTGTCTTCTACCATGCTACAATCCAACCCGCTCCCTAAGGTCGCAAAACTCTGGAATTTTGGTAGTACCTAGGATAGCAAAGTCCACTAAAGAAGGTAGAGCTTTTTCACATTTGGCTCCCAAACTCTGGAATAGACTTCCTGATAACGTTCGGGGTCCAGACACACTCTCTCTGTTTAAATCTAGATTAAAGACACATCTCTTTAGCCAATCATTCACATAATGCATTTTATAATCTTGTACTACAGTTATATCTGATCAAATGTACATTATTATTATTATTCTTTAGCTGGGGTTGAACAAATCATTTTTGCTTAGATGGAACAGCAGCTACGCTAATTATGTCTCTATTTGTTTCTCTGTTTCTGTGGTAACTAGGAATTACAGAAGCTTCAGTCTGGATCCAACCCTTAAATGAGCTGAGATGACCGAACTCCTGAGAAAAGATAATGCCAACCCCTCAGAGGACCTCAGAGGATGCCAACGTTCAGACAACATACAGAATTACCAAATTTAATATATGTTAAATATATTAAAGTTCTGCAATATATAAATATATTGTGGAAACTTAATTTCCTGTAGAGCTGCTTTGCAACGATTTGTATTGTAAAAAACGCTATACAAATAAACTTGAACTTGAACTGAAACTCCTTGATTTCACTTAAGCAACTTTAAATATAATATGCATGCGCAATAAACTATAGTAAAACTTATTTACATCACTCGACAGAAAGGTTTTTGCAGGTTTTAATAAAATTTTAATTAATAACTGTCATAATAGCATATTTCCAGTACATGCCTCAGGCTTGCACAGTATTGTCAACTCACTCATCAGAATCTTCGGTAATCCTCTGCAAACTTCACCACGGCTCATTCGGTTCTTTTTGAGTTGGACGTGCTACTTCTGCTGTGCGTCCTGCGTCATCAACCCGGACCAGGCTCGACCGGTTACTTCCTGAGAACCGGCTCAAAAGAACGATTCAGACTCCCCCCGGAATTATATTTAGAAATTTGGTAGGGACACTTATGCTTAATTCATTTAATTTTGCAATTGAATATGGGATATTTCATAGAGATCAAAAAACATAATTGATTTCATTACTTCTTAAAAAAGGGAAAGATCCATTAGATTGTCCCAACTACAGACCAATTTCGCTTATCTCATGTGATCTAAAAATTTATGCTAAAGTTTTTGCTTCTCGTATGGAGAAGGTAATTCATAGTCTGATCAAGGAGGACCAAACTGGTTTCATCAAGGGGCGCAATGCATCTGACAATATGCGTCGACTCCTTCATATTCTTGACTTTGCGGACTCCCACCCAACCCCTTGTGCAGTCTTTTCACTTGATGCAGAAAAAGCCTTTGACAGGCTAGAGTGGAATTATATGTGTGCAGTTTTGCAATGTTTCGGCTTCGGTGAACACTTCATTTCTATGATTAAGACATTATACCACTCACCTGCAGCATCAGTCATAACTGGTAATATTATTTCCCCCCCATTCCCTTTACAGCGCGGAACGAGGCAGGGCTGTCCGCTTTCCCCCTTATTGTTTTGTCTATCTCTTGAACCCTTAGCACAAGCCATCAGGAAATCTGGAGTATCAATTAAGATTTATGATCATAATCATAGTATTTCGTTATACGCTGATTATATTATTCTATATTTAGACCACTTTGATGTTTCAGTCTCTAATATAATTAAGGAATTTGATAATTTTAGTAGCTTATCAGGATATCAAATAAATTGGAGCAAATCTGCTTTAATGCCAATTAACAATATTAAAGTTAATTCTTCTATTCCCTCATTCATCCCTATTAAGGAATCTTTCACCTATCTGTGCATTACCATATATAAAAACATTCATAAGATTGCCAGGGACAATTTTAATAATATTTTAGTTAAGGTCAAGAATGACATTCAAACATGGAAGAATCTTAACGTTTCCCTCCAAGGAAGAATCTCCACTGTTAAGATGAATTTGTTACCGCAATTTTTTTTTTTTTTTCTCTATGCTACTGCTTTCTCCCCCTCCAGGTTACTTTAAGGAGATCAACTCCATAATTACGAAATTTGTCTGGAATGATAAATGCCCCAGAATTAAACTTACCACATTACAACATCCTAATAGCACAGGAGGACTGGCTGTACCAAATTTTGAACTGTATTATTGGTCGTTCCAGCTTAAGGCTCTTCATACTTGGGTTGATCCTCAATCTACAGTTTCTTGGAGAGTGATTGAAGCTGACAAGGTTAAACCAAATAGACTCCAAGATATTTTATTTACTGGCACAGGGAAAAAAGGGGATAATTATAAATTTGGTCCGGTTGTGGCCAACTCTATTAAAATCTGGAAAACGGTTGAACGTCGGATAGGAGGACCCTTTAAATTTTGTAATAGTACACATTTATGGCACAATTTTAATTTTGTATGCGGAAATCGCCCATTTGTCCAACCCTCTTGGTCTTCTTTAGGTGTAAACACGTGCGGTGATATATATGATAACCAGGGCCTATGTTCATTTCAGATGTTAAGAACAAAATTTTGTCTACCAGCATCCGCATATTTTGTCTTTTTTCAATTACGTTCCGCTCTCAAAGTGTATGGCGTTCCTTGGTCTTCTCCCGTTTCCTCTCATCCTATGCGGGACTGGATTGCACCATCTGCTGGTCGGCCATCTGCTTCCTTAATATATAATAAGATTCTTGATTGCATTATAAAACCTCTTTCTATTAAAACTATTTGGAATAGGGAATTATCTGACCTTAATTTGTCAGTCGACTGGGAGAGGGTGTGGTCTAATCTCAGTTTAACATCTAAAAATCTGGCCCATCGTCTTATTCACTTCAAAGTCATTCATAGAGCATACATAACTCCTTACAAAAGATTCAAAATGAAACTACAATCAAATTTCAACTGCCATATATGTAATGCTACTTCATCAGGTACTTTTCTGTATATGTTTTGGGACTGTCCTATCATTATCAGTCTATGGACACATGTAAACCTGGTTTTATCATCCTTACTGTAAATTGATTGGTCAGTTAACCCAAGTTTGTGTCTTCTTAATGATGATTCTGGTCTCTGTATAAGTTCGATGCAAAAGAGAATGTTGTTTGCTGGCTTTACAGCTACGAAGAAGACCATAATACAGAACTGGTTTACACCGCATATGTGTGGGAAAACATATTGGATCCGTAGCCTCCTGCAAATAGTCTCTTGTGAATGTACAACAGCACAAATCAATGGGGCCAAGCTTTCTACCATTGATGCTTGGCAGTGCTTTCTCTTTGAAATACGTGACTGTATGGAGGAGTGACTTCTGTGGGTTTCTTTTTTTTTCTGTCCTTCATTTTCTCCCTCCTTTTGACTGGACTTTGAGATGTTAAGTATGTGTCTGTTGTATATATATATATATATATATATATATATATATATATATATATATATATATATATATATATTATATGTTGTGTTATGTATGAAAAAAAAAAAAAAAAAATGTTGATAACAAAAAAAAGAACAATTCGGTCAAGAACCAAACATCACTAATTTGCAACCGTTTTGTGACAAGACTGGGGAAATTGACAGCTGGAAATTCATCTTTGCCATCACAGGAATAGGCCTAAATTACATAATAACTTAATATTTATTGAAAAAGAAAACAGTTCTTCTATATTTTAATTATTTCAACAACATTAAAAAGTCTTCATTATTCCAACAAAATTCATTTATGAGCTCTCACAAGTTTAAAGAGTGTGAGTTTAAAGAGAAGCCATGAGCTTATCTAAAAAGTGTGCAAGTAAATAGCTAAACTCAAGCTCCTGATGAGTGCATCTAGAAACTGTCTGTGTAACAGAGTTATATATATATATATATATATAGGGTGTGTCTCCACTTGCGAATTATGATCTCTTAGATAATCACACTGGAAATTGATTTGATGAGAAAGGGTTAACAGTTTCCTATTGGCTGGCTGGTTAATACTGTGTAAGCCCCTGTAGCATCAGTCAGTTCATGTGTGAAAGGCCAGCGGTAAATTGTGTGTTTAGTAGCTCTGTAATTCCATCTGTTATTATCTATGAAATGTGTGATATATCATGAGCAACAGCATATATTCGATATCAAGAAAAGTGCTAGGCATTGATGAAGACAGTGAAATATGCGTGTTTTATTTTAGTGTGCCAGCACGAAGAGTGTCGAATATGCTGGAAGTTATCAACTTTGGTTCTTAATGATTTTGTGACGATGTATTCATTCAATTATGTTTAATATTTCCTGAATTTATTCTACTCTGAGTCAGTTCATGTGTGAAAGGCCAGCGTGTGCCAGCACGAAGAGTGTCGAATATGCTGGAAGTTATCAACTCACTCTGTGTTATCCTGTTTTCTCAGTTTTCTCAGTGAATAAAAAGGCTGAGAGAAGAATTCTTGAATCACGAGCTTTATTGATCCACAACACAACGCAGGGAAGATAAAAGATCAGTTACATCTGCAACGGTGAAGACATTTAATATTTAAGATTCAATACCATATCTATTAAAAACATCACACCTCACACCATGTGTTGTAATATATATTGCTATCCCTGCTCTTTCACTCTCTCTGTGCAGTATGCCCATGTGAATGCCACATTATGATGGGGAATATAAGGCAGCCCCCCCCCCCCCCCCCCCACACACACACACTCTGAGTGAATACAGAGATGACCCATTCTGAAGCCCTCTTCTACATTTAAATGAATCACACTGAGATGGGTTAGTGCCAGACTTACACGGCCAGAGAGACTAAACAGATGTTTTCAGAACCCTGCTTCTGCTGCCAGGCCTACATAACCCCTCTCTCAGCTTGTTTTGAAATGTATGCTTTGAGAGCAGATTCCTGACTTATTCAAATATATACATTTAATGGAAATGCTAAATTTCAGGCTTAATAGATAAAATTCATTAGGCCCACATTGATATTTCAAGTATTGTTGTACACTCTTAAAAATAAAGATTCTTTGAGATAAATCGTTCCGTGAAGAACCTTTAAAATCCATGGAAACATTCAATTTCATAAAAGGCTCTTTATGTTTTTTTTTGTTTTTTTCCTTTCTGGTATATATTTTGGTATATTATGTTTTCTAGGTTCTACTACTGTGGCATCACTGTGAAAACCCCTCTTGTAATCAATTTTTTTAGAGTATATCTGTGAGCTATACTTCCAAAAAAAATCTCACATACTCACTTAAAAATACCCAACTTCCATAGATGTGGAATCCATCAGAACATATTTTGGAAAAATAAGTGAGTTGAGGGATCCTGGTCCAAAAATTGTCTCTTGTGTTTTGCTTGTGATCCCCAACCAGTTACTTTCTTCATCTTGTCACAGAGGTTTTGAAATAAGTTCCACACTGCTGTGATCTATAGCTAAAGCAACCATCACTGCATCAAGTTGCCACGGTTATCACAGAATGAAAGATGTAAGTAATTTCAAATATATTATCAAAATTAATGCACATATTTACTTTAATAATTGCAGTTAATTATTTAACTCTAAAATTATATATGTTCAATCAAGCTTAAAAGTACATTAAAGTGCCTCAAGTCACAGAAAGAAAAACATATTAAAATTCATGATCTTTTACTCAAAAACTGTCGACTCTGTTTTCTTAAAAAAAAGCAAAAGAAAGAAAGAAAGAAAGAAAGAAAAAAAAAGAAACAGGTTGTTCACTTCCATGGTGATTGGTTTGCCAAAATGAATAAACACAAAAAGATTAATATGTCACAGGAAAAAAAAATAACTTATACAAAGAATACGTGAAATTGAATAAATGAAAAAGATGTCAAAGAGTACAGCTTTCCAATCTTTTGCTGCTAACACTAATTGGCAGTTAATGGTAATGGGATTCACTAGATGAGTGCTTCTAATCTAATCTTCAATTTGTCAGTTTGTTTTTGAAGAACTCAAAAAAAAATCTTACTTATTCTTTATCGTCTATTTTATCTTAAAAACAATTTTATACACTATCATTTTCGTTCCTATAACGTGTGAATATATCCCCTATAGCACTCTAAAACAAAACCAATCAGAACGCCTTGTTATCACTAGTTTTATTTTGATTTCTCGAGTCTGCTATTAGCTTATAGCCCGTTAGCATATCGCTTAGATTGCTAATACTCTATTCACACACATTACCATTGTTTCACTGTTACTTGGTTAAATGGCAGATTTGTGTCTACCTTTGAGTGCAGGTGAGGACACATTCGAGCTGCATTCGGTGCAGCTGGAGCTGGAAGCCGTGGAGAAGCAGATCCGCGACCTGGTGGAGAAGCAGGCCCAGCTGAGAGAGCGGAGAGCCGCGCTGGAAACATCCCGGGCTGACGCTCACAAGTCCGGGGTAAGTATACAGCATGCTGCTAACACTCCCACCACCTCTACTCAGTGTGTTTCTCTGCACAGACCCTGTGCACCCATGACGGGATCTTCCCAGATGTCCTTCACTCCGGCGCCGGGATGCCACGGACCCTGGGTGCACCATCAGCGGAAGACGCGAGCCAGGCCCCGGGCGACGACCTCTCCGCATCCGGTCTTCGAGATCTCCACCCGGAAACCGCTTCGTTCCCCTCCGCGAGACGGAAAGCGACGCTGTGATCGGAGACTCCATCGTCCGGCACGTCTGTGCTACATTAGCTGAAGGTAAAGTGCACACTCACTGTTTCCCCGGAGCTCGTGTTTTCGATGTTTCTGAAGGGCGATCCTGAAGGCCGACGAGAGCATCGGTGTGATGAAGTGAAGGGTCAGCACTTTGAGGAAACCGTGATGCAACGGTTCTCTCCTGATGAGGAAGTGAAGCGTGACACCGAGAGTGAATCTGTCAGCAGCTCTGAAGTTATAGCCCCCCCCCCCCCCTCCCACACACACACACACACACACACCAAGTCATCCCACTCGCTTTATGTGAAAAAGTCCAAATCACTCTGCAACTGCATCCTGATAATACTGCAAAGAATGAGAGTGATATACTGTGATATTTCAGGAGGGAACGCCCAATGCCTCTGAGTCTTCATCTTCTTACTTCGTGCATATTTGTGGGAGAATAGAAGCGTAGATTCTTTAATAAGTGATCTAGGTGCACATATTTTTGCTGCAGTATTTGTCAGGGCTCCTCCTTGAACTGCCACCTTAAAGTGGAGGAGGGGTTTGAGTACCCGAATGAACCTAGGAGCTATGTTGTCCGGGGCTATATGCCCCTGGTAGGGTCTCCCAAGGCAAACAGGTCCTAGGCGACGGGTCAGACTAAGAGCGGTTCAAAAACCCCCTATGAAGAAAAATAAACAGAGGACCGTGACGTCGCCCGGTATGGCGCATCCGGGGCCCCACCCTGGAGCCAGGCCCGGGGTTGGGGCTCGTATGCGAGCGCCTGGTGGCCGGGCCTCCCCCCATGGGGTCTGGCCGGGCTCAGCCCGAAGGAGCGACGTGGGGCCGCCTTCCCGTGGGCTCACCACCTGCAGGAGGGACCGTAAGGGGCCGGTGCTAAGAGGATCGGGCGGCAGTCGAAGGCGGGGGCCTCGACAACCCGATCCCTGGACACAGAAGCTAGCTCTAGGGACGTGGAATGTCACCTCGCTGGCGGGGAAGGAGCCTGAGATTGTGCGTGAGGTTGAGAGGTTCTGACTAGAGATAGTCGGGATCACCTCTACGCACGGCTTGGGCTCTGGAACCACACTCCTCGAGAGAGAGGATGGACTCTTCACCACTCTGGAGTTGCCCATGGTGAGAGGCGGTGGGCTGGTGTGGGTTTGCTTATAGCCCCCCAGCTCAGCCGCCATGTGTAGGAGTTCACCCCGGTGAACGAGAGGGTCGTTTCCCTGCGCCTACGGGTAGGGGATAGGTCTCTCACTGTCGTGTGTGCCTACGGGCCAAACGGCAGTGCAGAGTACCCGGCCTTCTTGGGGTCTCTGGGAGGGGTGCTGGAAAGTGCTCCAACCAGGGACTCCATCGTTCTACTGGGGGACTTCAATGCCCACATGGGTAGCGACAGTGACACCTGGAGGGGCGTGATTGGGAGGAACCCGAGTGGTGTTCAGTTATTGGACTTCTGTGCTAGTTACAGTTTGTCCATAACGAACACCATGTTCAAGCATGAGGGTGTCCATCAGTGCACGTGGCACCAGGACACCCTAGGCCGTAGGTCGATGATCGACTTTGTGGTCGTTTCATCTGACCTGCGGCCGTATGTCTTGGACACTCGGGTAAAGAGAGGGGCGGAGCTGTCAACAGATCACCACCTGGTGGTGAGTTGGATCCGATGGCGGGGGAGGAAGCTGGAAAGACTCGGCAGACCCAAGCGTACTGTTAGGGTCTGCTGGGAACGTTTGGCCGAGTCTCCTGTCAGAGAGATCTTCAACTCCCACCTCTGGCGGAGCTTCTACCGGATCCCTAGGGAGGCTGGAGATATTGAGTCCGAGTGGACCATGTTCTCCACCTCCATTGTCGAAGCGGCCGCTCGGAGCTGTGGCCGTAAGGTCTCCGGTGCCTGTCGAGGCGGCAATCCCCGAACCAGGTGGTGGACACCGGAAGTAAGGGATGCCGTCAAGCTGAAGAAGGAGTCCTATCGGGCCTGGCTGGCTTGTGGGACTCCTGAGGCAGCTGACAGGTACCGACAGGCCAAGCGAACTGCAGCCCGGGTGGTTGTGGAGGCAAAAACTCGGGCCTGGGAGGAGTTCGGTGAGGCCACGGAGAAGGACTATCGGCTGGCCTCGAAGAGATTCTGGCAAACCGTCTGGCGCCTCAGGAGAGGGAAGCAGTGCCCTACCAACGCTGTTTACAGTAGAGGTGGGGAGCTGCTGACCTCGACTGGGGATATCATTGGACGGTGGAAGGAATACTTCGAGGATCTCCTCAATCCCGCCGTCACGTCTTCCATTGAGGAAGCAGAGGCTGAGGGCTCAGAGGTGGACTCGTCCATCACCCAAGCTGAAGTCACCGAGGTAGTCAAGAAACTCCTCGGTGGCAGGGCACCGGGGTGGATGAGATCCGCCCTGAGTACCTCAAGTCTCTGGATGTGGTGGGGTTGTCTTGGCTGACACGCCTCTGCAGCATCACGTGGCGGTCGGGGACAGTGCCTCTGGGGTGGCAGACCGGGGTGGTGGTCCCTCTTTTCAAGAAGGGGGACCGGAGGGTGTGTTCCAACTACAGGGGGATCACACTTCAGATCCGAGTGTGAAGCGGCTGGGATGGGAATCAGCACCTCCAAATCCGAGGCCATGGTCCTCAGTCGGAAAAGGGTGGTTTGCCCACTTCAGGTTGGTGGAGAGTTCCTGCCTCAAGTGGAGGAGTTTAAGTATCTTGGGGTTTTGTTCACGAGTGAGGGAAGGATGGAACGGGAGATTGACAGACGGATTGGTGCAGCTTCTGCAGTAATGCGGTCGATGTACCGGTCTGTCGTGGTGAAGAAAGAGCTGAGCCGCAAGGCGAAGCTCTCGATTTACCGGTCAATCTACGTTCCTACTCTCACCTATAGTCATGAGTTTTGGGTCATGACCGAAAGGACAAGATCCCGGATACAGGCGGCTGAAATTAGCTTTCTCCGTAGGGTGGCTGGGCGATCCCTTAGAGATAGGGTGAGAAGCTCGGTCACTCGGGAGGAGCTCAGAGTAGAGCCGCTGCTCCTTCACATTGATAGGGGTCAGCAGAGGTGGCTCGGGCATCTGTTCCGGATGCCTCCTGGACGCCTTCCCGGGAAGGTGTTCCGGGCGCGTCCCACTGGGAGGAGACCCCGGGGAAGACCTAGGACACGCTGGAGAGACTATGTCTCCCGGCTGGCCTGGGAACGCCTCGGTGTCCCCCCGGAAGAGCTGGAGGAAGTGTCTAGGGAGAGGGAAGTCTGGGCATCTCTGCTTAGACTGCTGTCCCCGCGACCCGGTCCTGGATAAGCGGAAGAAGATGGATGGATGGATGGATGGATGGATTTGTCAGGGCACTGGATTCTGGCTTGTCCAAATTAAAAAAGAATTAGTGAAAAAATAAAAGTTAAAATTTTTTTTATAAATGTCTAAAAGCAGAAAATAAATTAAGGGGGAAAAAATGTATTTTATTACAAATTAATCATATTTATTTTATGAAGTCGTTTATTCATTTATTTATTTTCCTATTATCACATTTATCTATTTATTCATTAATATATTTATTTATTAATTTATTCATATTTAATTTATGCAGGTTTGGTCCTCCATATTTTTCTGGTTTAATCACGATCCGATTTTTTCTACATCCTGCATTAAATTGATATTTTGACCTCGCTATTCGGGGAATAGACACAGTCTGTATAGATTGGACAACGCAAGTACTTCTATCTTTTAAGTGGGTAGAACAAAAGTCATCATAGCAGTTATTTGAGAATTGTCTTACTAGTCAGATAGAGCGTAGCGTCCTGGAGATGTTGTCCGACAGGAGTTCCGCTCCGACTCTGCTGGGGTGCAGGCCATCAGCACGAAAAAGCCTAGGACGCTCCCAGAAAATATTCCAATCATTAACAAAGAGCAGTTTCTTTTCTTTACACCATGACAATAACCATTCTTTTAAAGCAAAAAGTCTACTGAACCTTTTGTTTCCTCATCGATACGCTTCCTGTTTTTATTTCTGGAAAATATTTTAAATATTTCGGCACTAATGCGAATAACGTTAGGTGAAAATAACTTGCAACTCTCCAGCTGATCTGCCACATCCCGTAGCAAACTGGACAACAAATTACTACTTGCCACTATTTTCTTTGAAAACTTTCATCTCTATCGCTTAGCTGGCCTGACCATGCGATGCGTGAGCTCTCAAACAATGATGCACTGAAGCTACACAAGGACCACCTTCCTCATTTCCATGTTACACACGGAATAGTAAAAATAAATGAATAAATAAATCTAAAAATAAATACATGTGGGAATAAATCATTTTTAAAAAATTAATGCATAAATATATAAATAAATCTAAAAATAAATGTATAAATAATAAACATACATTAAAAAAGAATTACTAAAATTGAAGACACATCTCTTTAGCCAAGCATTCACATAATGCATCTTATAATCTTGTACTACTATCTGATCAAATGTACATTATTATTCTTCTTTAGCTTGGGTTGAACAAACCATTTTTGCTTAGATGGAACAGCAGCTATGCTAATTGTGTCTCTATTTGTTTCTCTGTTTCTGCCACGTATGATTACCACGGGATTAACATCCCGTGGTAACTAGGAATCACAGAAGCTTCAGTCTGGATCCAACCCTTAAATGACCTGAGATGACCGAACACCTGAGAAAAGATAATGCCAACCCCTCAGAGGACCTCAGAGGATGCCAATGCTCAGACAACATACAGAATTACCAAATTTTGCCATAAATTAAATATATTAAGGTTCTGTAATATATAAATATATTGTGGAAACTTAAATTCCTGTAGAGCTGCTTTGCAACGATTTGTATCGTAAAAAGCGCTATACAAATAAACTTGAATTGAATTGAAGAACTGAATGTTGGCAGTTTACATTAGTCTGTTTTTATAACATTCTGTCAGAGTTTGCACTATGTTAACTATATGACATTAACTCCCACAACAGACTCTAAATTTAAGATAAAGTCTTTTCTTCATTTAACATCATGTATAAATTCACATGTAATCTTTGTGGGTCATTCTGAGATAAACAGATTTGGCAGAAAGGAGACATGAGGGCTCAAGCTTCAGGGTGCTTGCCTACAAAACTTTTGGTGCAGACCCAAATCATCAGAGTTTGGTTTGTTTGATTGGTGTAAATCTTTTGATAATTAATCCAACGTGACAAAAACATAACTAAAACTCTGCCATCTCTTCTTGAGCTACAGATGAATAAACAAACAGTGGGCGGAGTAAAGAATCATGTAAATTTTATCTTGTGAGACTGATGCAATTAAATGAACACCCTCCTGTGCTTGCAAGTAAAACTCCTTTGGGACATCGTCGTCTAGACAAGTCTATCCAAAGATCTCATTAAAATCTGCCAAAATTCATGTACAAGCACCTGGACTTGGATTTAAATCTGACGACAATTCTCCACTTATCTCAAATTCATAGTTATCTGACAGCGAGAAGTCCCTGACATTTAAACCTGTTCATACATGGTTTGAGTGCTATGGGAGACACAAACCTGCCAGCGTTCAGATGTCATGATGACAGCACTCAGGGTAGCAGGAGATTTTTCCAGATGTCTGCATTGGTTTAGCAACCAATAATTTACTAAAGGAATTATGCAAATGTGGTAACGGCGCAACACGCTGGCAAAATTGGGACTGCTGCCATCTCTATCTGAATGCATTTTGCATGTGCAAGGCGATAGTATAAATGGATGCAAGTCTACATTAACAGGCAAACCTGAGAAAGGAAAAAAAAAACCCATTAAATTATGAAATGAAAAAAATCCATCAGGTTCAAATAGGTATTGTTTCATGCAATCCCAACTGAGCAAGATGTTGGTTCACACATTAGTCTTTTTTTTTTCTTTTTAGTAAAGGAAAAAAACATTTTAATACTCTAAATAAATGGTATCTTATGGTTTATTATAGTACATCTGAATATCTGTCAAGCATCTAACAAATTTGCATATGGCCCACACCACACGCACTCAATCGGGCTACAAATTTTGCTTAAATGATCAGAAATGCCTCCTTCAAATAAACTTTCATTTACCTCCTGCCTTCTGAGCTCATAATACCACCACATTTATTGTAAATCTGATGCATCCATAATGAGCCTCATTTAAATGGAAAACGTCTCGGTTACATAGGTAACCCTCGTGAAGGAGGGAACGGAGACGTACGTCGGACTGACCGACGAATAGGAATCTCGCTAGAGAGGCCAATCTGCTTTGAGTGTAACTGAAACGAGCCAATGCACATTGGCATGCAATCACATGCAGCAGCTGCTCGCCTCGCAGCGCGGGTATATAACGAGCAGCAGGTGTGTTGCATCTTCAAGTTTTCGCTGAGGAGCCGAACAGGTAAGGCGGCAGCATCAGCGGGGTCCAGCGACTGTGGCGACGGGACGTACGTCTCCGTTCCCTCCTTCAGGGAACGAGGGTTACCTATGTAACCGAGACGTTCCCATTCAGGAATGGGAATCCCTACCAAAGCGCCACAGGAGCTGCCCCCTTTCAGCGCTCTGTAGCAAGCCTCCTGAACCCCCTTGCTTAAGGACGGTGGGCCAGGGCCAACACAGAGAGTGTCGATCACTGCTGTTCACCAAACTCATTCAGTGAGACTAATGGATAACACTGGGAAAGCGTACCCTTTCCTTGGAAAGGACCGCTGCGGAACCACATCCTTCCCCGAAGGAGTTATGTGGAGAGTACATATGGACCAACCCCGTAGGATTGTACTACACATGGAATACTGGGGTGACTCCAACCCGACGAGAGGTGGGTTCTCCCAGAGGGAAAGACACGGGCTTCGTTTAGGAGCAACTCGTGGAATAACACATATGGGATCCCCGTAGTGTCACACATATGGAACCCAGCCTAAATCCAGCTCTCAAGGATACAATGGAGTAAGGCCTGGCGCCAACGCTCCGCCACGTCTGGCTGCCGTGGGGTGATCGGCGGACTCAACAGGGTCTGCCTTGTAGGGACTCTCTGGAGCAATAATCGCATGTAACGCAGCAAGCCGACACTAAGCCGGGACCTCTCCGTGCCCCTGGCCTGAGGTGAGAACACGGGAGGAGACCGGCTCGACACGAAGGCTATAGAATCTAGCGAATGTGTTAGGTGTCGCCCAGCCCGCAGCTCTACAAATATCTGTCAGCGAGGCGCCTTGAGCCAGCGCCCAGGAGGATGCCACGCCTCTCGTAGAGTGGGCATGCAACCTGAGCGGGCAGGGCACGCCTTGAGCTTGGTAAGCCAAGGCGATGGCGTCCACTATCCAGTGGGCCATCCTCTGCTTGGAGACAGCCTTTCCCTTCTGCTGACCTCCGTAACAGACAAAGAGCTGGTCTGAGGTCCTGAGGCTTTGAGTTCTGTCTATGTACAGTCGCAAGGCGCGAACTGGACAGAGCAAAGCCAGGGCTGGGTCTGCCTCCTCCAGTGGCAGCGCTTGCAAGCTCACTACCTGGTCCCTGAAGGGAGTGGTAGGAACCTTGGGCACATAGACAGGCCGGGGTCTCAGTACCACGTGGCCGTCACCCGGCCCAAACTCTAGGCACGATTCGTCGACCGAAAATGCCTGCAGGTCCCCTACCCTCTTGATGGAGGCCAATGCAACCAGCAACAAAGTCTTCATAGACAGAATCTTTAAGTCTGCTGAATGCAAAGGCTCAAAGGGAGCAATCTGGAGTGTTCAAAGCACCAGAGTAAGGTCCCAAGAGGAGGGGGGTCGAGGAGGATTTAACCGTCTCGCCCCCCTAAGGAACCTGACGACCAGGTCGTTCTTACCAATGGACTTACCATCGATGTGGTCGTGGCATGCGGAAATAGCGGCAGCATGAACTTTGAGGGTGGAGGGAGCCAGCCTACGCTCCAACCCTTGCTGCAAGAAAGAAAGCACGACACCGATCGAACATTTTCGGGGGTCTTCTCGGCGAGAAGAACACCACTCGACAAACAGGTTCCACTTCAAGGCGTAAGCACGTCTCGTAGACGGTGCACGTGCCGAAGCGATGGTGTTAAGTACCTCAGGGGGTAAGTCACCTAGAACCTCCGCGTCCCGTCCAGGGACCAGACATGGAGTTTCCAGAGGTCTGGACGCGGGTGCCAAAGGGTGCCCCGTCTCTGAGAAAGAAGATCCTTCCTCAGAGGAATTCGCCAGGGAGGGGCTGTCGCGAGGAGCGTGAGTTCCGGGAACCAGGTCCAGCTGGGCCAATGTGGCGCGACTAGCAGGACCTGCTCCTCGTCCTCCCTGACTCTGCACGCATATTTGCGAAGGCCCCGGGGCCAGCCTGTGTTCCCCTGGACAGGGAGTAGAACCACCGGCAGTGAGAGGTTTCCGGCGAGGCAAACAGGTCTACCTGAGCTTCGCCGAACTCTCCCCAAATCAGCTGGACCACCTGGGGGTGGAGTCGCCACTCTCCCGGCAGCGCAGCTCGTGAGAGCTCGTCGGCCACATGGTTGAGCACACCAGGGACATGAATGGCGCGAAGCGACCTCAGATGCTTCTGACTCCAAAGGAGGAGATGGCGGGCGAGTTGCGACATGCGACGGGAGCGCAGACCCCCTTGATAGTTGACGTACGCCACGGTCGCAGTATTGTCCGTACGGACCAGCACGTGCTTGCCCCGTAACGGCCCTTTCAGGCGGCCCAGGGCAAGACGTATTGCTAGCAACTCGAGGCAGTTGACGTGCCAATGCAGTTGGGGGCCCGTCCATACCCCCGACACTGCATGCCCGCTGTACGTGGCCCCCCAGCTGGTGGCAGAGGCATCCGTGAAGACTACCGCATGCCGGGACACCTGCTCTAGGGGCACTCCTGCCCGAAGAAACAAGGGGTCTGACCACGGGCTGAAGGTTTGGCGGCATTCCGGAGTGATTGCCACCCGGTACATGCCGCGTTGCCACGCCCATCTCGGGACTCGGCCATGAAGCCAGTGCTGAAGCGGTCTCATATGAAGCAAACCGAGCGGGGACCGCTGTCCTGCCCCTGAATGTATTCAGGCAGTTCAGTACCGACTGAGCACGTTCCTCTGTGAGGCGTGCTGACTGCAACAACGCCATAGCGTGTAAGGTGGAGGCGGCTTCCCCACAGGCCCGGTAAGCCTTGCCGGTAAGGTCCGACGAGTGCTTACAGGCCCGGGAAGGGAGAGACGGCTCCCCCCGCCAGGTTGAGTTAGGGCACAGCTGCATAGCAACGGCCTGCTCCACCGGGGGGATGCACGTGTAACCCTTAGCCATGCCGCCATCGAGGGTGGTGAGGGAGGAGGACCCACTGGCACGGTTTCGGGCAGTAAAAGGTGCCTTCCACGTACCAGTGAGCTCTTCATGCACTTCCAGGAAGAAAGGTACCGGGGTGGGTGGCTGAGAACCAGCTCGTGCCACCCCGAGAAACCAATCATCCAGCTTCGAGGGCTCAGGACACGGTGGAGGATTCCACACGAGCCCGACCCTGTTGGCGGCCCAGGAAAGCATAGCCATCATTTCTGGATCCGTATCGGGCACAGCCACTGTACCCGAAGGAGGCAACTGCGCCGACACATCATCTCCGGAAAAGTCTGACTCACCCTCCGATGCAACTATCGACATCCGGTCATCGGAAGGAGCGCCGAAGGACACAGATGGTGCACACCTTTGAGATGGCCCACTGCGATCCCCCGGCAGCTCCACTGGCTGCGGAGTGCAGAAGAAGTGAGGGTTCCTAGGGGGTTGGTTCCCCGAAGGAAGCGCACTCACTGTGATCCTCAGATCACCAGTGCCGCCACTCGCAGCAACCCTCTGAGGAGGATTGGAACGAGGCAGCGGCACTGGGACTCCGCCCCTTTGCAGGAGCTGGAGTCTCGACCGCAACTCCGAGATGGTCATCTTCCCACAATGGGTACATGACTCATCCACAAACGCTGCCTCAGCGTGCACTAAGCCCAGACACTCGATGCAGCGCTCGTGACCATCTCCCGGCGCCAGGTAACGACCGCATCCAGAAACACACAAGTAGAATGTCATCTTTAAAAAGACGCAAGCTCTACTTGTGCAAGCTATTTTAGGGAATCGCTCTTTTAGTCAGTGCTGAAGCACGCAGGGGAACGGCTGCGGCAACACAGACAGGGAATTGTGCAGCCTGTCTGTGTGCTCTCTCTCTCTCTCGTCGCTCTCTACCAGCTATAAAAACAGCTTTTATGCGCTCTTAAGCGCACCGTTTACCAGCCGTGAAAATGTCCCTTTCCACTCTTTCTGCTCAAAAAAAGTCCAAAAAAAAGAGAAGAAAAGGAATGAAGAGAATTGACCCCGCTGCTGTGCTGTACACCCGCACTTCCTCACAAAGAGATCGTCCAGCAGAGACTCTTTTTAGACCACTTCTTAGCAGAGAGCAACTGTTCGGCTTCGACGCGAAAAGCTGAAGATGCAAGCACCTGCTGCTTGTTATATACCCGCGCTGCGAGGCGAGGCGAGCAGCTGCTGCATGTGATTGCATGCCAATGTGCATTGGCTCGTTTTAGTTACACTCGAAGCAGATTGGCCTCTCTAGCGAGATTCCTATTCGTCGGTCAGTCCGACGTATGTCGAACGTGACCGACTGAATGGGAACATGCATGTTTACACTGAAGACTGTTAGTGAATATGTTTACATGTCCGCCAATAATTAATTCTGTTTAAAAAAGACAACATATCAGCAACAACATGCTGTTTTTAGCACAAACACTTGGGATTTTCCCACACTTCATGTTATATTATTTCTGAATCTATTTTTTTTCTTTTAGCACACAAGAAGAAAAACATTAGAAAGCACCTGTAAGACATATGACAGCTAACATGAGGTATTATACACTGCTACGCCAATCATTAAGTATTCATGTCTCTATTTCAGAGAAATAACGCAGAATTACTCTCACTTAATTAGAACTGTTTCCTCGTTAAGAGGACATGCATTTTTAATTCCTGACATCTCGAGTGCTGTAAGTGAAATCGACGCCCCGCAGTACCTCATCATGCAGCAGTCAGAGAACGTGCATCTGCGCTTCTCACCGTACTTCCGCTCAAGATGCTTTCTTCTGCTGCTTTTTCTGAAGTCGGCTTGCAGTTTGTGTGCGCGCATGTTTGCACTAGCACTCTCTTCCATCATTTTGGCGAGATAGTGTCTCTACTTTGTTTAGCATCCAAAACCATTGTTTTAACACCTAGCATCGCATCTGTACAAAAAGGGCAAACAATGGCATTAGCCTCATCAGTGCCTTTAAAAGACTTTAAATTGCAAAGCTTCTCACCTGTACTTGCTATACCCGCTGTCTAGTTCTCTGCCTCACTCAACTATGTGTTTGCTTCTTTATGCCTTAGCAGGATGCTGAGAGCTGACTAAAGCAGTTGTGCTCCATTCCTTCCCACTTTGATCACACAATATTTTAACAAACATAATACTAACAACTGTGATCATGGTTGTCTTATCTAAAACACTGCATAATGTACATCTGCTTATATTGCGTTGCGTCTTTAATAATGAGTAGGGCATGTGTTGTTGTTAGGGAAGCAGACTTCACACAAAGGGTTTGATCAAAGCAGTGGTGTTTATTAACAGATGAGCAATCAATGAGGGATGAGATGGTAAACTGAACGTGTAGATATACTTGTAGGATGAGATGATGGGATGACTGGATTGACTTGTGTCGAAAGGAACTCGTGGACGCTGAGAGGACCACACACCTCACTGTTGGATGATGACTTTCTTGACAGGATAACCAGGAACCAGGAGATGGATAAACACAACGCTGGAGGGATCACAAGAGGTAAATAGACAGGCAGGTAAGTAACAGGTAAGTCGCTGTGATCGCATATAGGAGTCCACTTCGTAGGAACGAGACAGGACGTCTGAGTGCAGTGAGGTGTGTGGTTTTATAGTGAGGAATGTTGAGGTTCAGATTACGTGCAGGTGTGCTCCATTAGAACTCAGGGCTGCGTTCAGCCCCGAAAAAAACGGTGCAAAACGTTTATTAAATGGAAACGGTGATGCATTGAACACCCTGTTCTGATGACGCAAGTGTTGCAACTATGGCAGCTGAGAAGGCCACTCTGTGTGTTCTTTTTGAATAATTTTCAGAGCCTGATAAAATCGGTATAAATACATTTTTAATACTGCAAAATACATTAGATGTTACAGTCACTGCCCTTGCCATCCAGAATAAAAGAGAACATCCTAATCGAGTGAAGGGATTTGTGGAAACTGTGGTTCTTAATTATTGGGATCCAAAATTTGCCTCGCATTTCAGGATGAAAAGAAATTTACTGGTGAAGGATAATCCACTTCTTACCTCCGAGACTGTGTTTTGATCTATATGACTTTATTATTTTTATTGTGAGTATTAGGCTTATTCTTTATTGCTGATCACTGTTGTTGTGCTATGATATGGTAATATTTACCATTATATAATCAGAGGAGCATAGAAAAGTTTAGGAAAGTGTCACTCCACAATGCAATAGCAAAATATATATTTATTGTATTTTTATTTTACATTAATCAGTGTCTTCACACCTTCCTGAGGAAAGGATATGGACCAGAAGACATTGCAATTACTACATATTTAGACAGACTTAAAGAAGTTCCAGATCTATACTTGTGCTCTTATTATTTAAGTTATTTTGCCTTTAATGTAAATAAACATGTGCAAACAATATACTTGCTCTTGTGAATTTATTCAATGTTAATTACATTTACTTTCAAAATCATCATCATCATGTTGATATGCTATGTTACTATAAAACTCTTACGACAAACTTGTCTTCTAATATCTTCAATTGTTGGGCATACCGAGCTGCAGCGGACACATATTAAATGACTTCACTTGGACCTATAGTGCAATCTGTCTCTTTAATACCGCGTGGTTTATATACACGTTGCTGCTAATTGGGCTGACATTTTTGACACACCCACCAAACAAGAGAAAATGTATCTCAAACCCCGTTGCACACCGTTTCCAGGAAACATGTCGTTCAACCCGGAAACCGGACCAAAACGTGTGAGCCTGATTGGCTGGTTTGGGAGCCTGGCCGATCTGTGACAGATGTATGATAGAATATACAACAGAGTGGTAGAAATCAAAATATTCTCATATAATGCATACAATATGGTATATCTGCTGCACAAGGAAAAAAAAAAACTATAATATATTCTACAAACTGCATTTTTTTACTTTTAAATGTAACATAAAGAAAGTCACAGAAGAAATGCTAAAACTGCATTGGTTTATTAATGGCCATTTTTTTCCTGAGAGAAAATTACCTGGATGAAACTAAAGGTTTGTAGTTACTTGTGCTAAAAATCAAATCAAGACTATAAAGACAGAACATTTCTTGCTACATGCATTTTATATTCAGTGACTGTAAATGGTTCTTAGTGACTTGCTTCAGAGAAATATCTGTCCGTTGTCCAACAGTATATATGGCACATTTCATCTCTCTCATATCCTAATAGCAGTTGTGTAGTGCCCTTTTATAATACTCACATGTGTTCAACAGACAAACTGCCGTCTGCTCATGCCATAGTGACAAATGACACACATTAATATGACGGAACAGAGGACTCACAGACCAGATTGTGTTATTAAAACCTGGAGAGGGTTTCAGTAGATAGAGATGTCCCTGTTGACAATAAGGCCTTTAATTGGAGGCTGTCAAACTTTTCAAAAATGCACACTGATTTGAAACACTAATAGGCCAAAATCTGGTTTGGCCTATTAGATTGCTCTAAACATGATGATAACATAATGATAAGTTAACAAACGGGTTATACCCGTTTATAGATATAAATTGTATCTCAGATAAGTTGCCGTAAATTTATTTGGAAAGGAGCTAACGTATCTCCCCAATGCTAAAACAATGAGAAGTTAAAACGAAAGGGGTTCTCTCCATCTCACGAAACTAGTTGTCATTTTACTGGAACATTTAAAGATGCATGCATTTGTGAATAGCAAAAAGACTACTGCCAGAAAAACTTATCACAATTTAACAGGTTGCATTTGTGAAAACGAAACAATTACTAAATCATTCAAATATCGGCACTGAATTACATCTCAAATAAACATCAGACTGAATATTACCATACAGATATATTTGTAATACATCACTCTAACACTTAAGCTATACTGCATGCATTAATTCAAGTTTACAAAATTCAGTGTTTCACAGTGTTCTCGTAATCATGCAAAGTAAAACTAAATTTCACCTATACCATCACTATATATATTGATATTCGTGATTTTTGTTTCTTTCCTTACTCTTAAACTTGTCTTAAGGAAGCCATTAGTTAACCATTTTAATTTTGAAAATGTTGCAAACTTTCACCGATATTAAAAGCTGTCAAACACTTACTGTAAATAAATTAATGTTTTCAAATTAAAAAAAAAAATTGTCATGTGAATGGCTCAATTTTTTGTTAGAATTAATTTCAGAGTGTCTGCTACTGTTACTGTTTACCTATATTTAGTGAAAAGTAGTTATTAATTAATTGCTTCAAGCAAACCTAATTCTGTTAGACTGGGTCTCCAAGGAATAAATAACACTCACTAACATTCTCATAAACATTCTTTTTTTTTTTTTGATTATAGACGCACACAAATATAAGCAGACTTTTTCTCTTGCCATGCTCCTCGGTAGTCTTCCACCACCAAAAGAACAGGTTAAGAGAACTGCATCTGTCAGCCAAGTTATCTTTAATCACTGGCAAGTGGTGACTCACTACACATAATCCACACACACACACAGACACACAATGGCCATCAAGGATTTTCATTTATCAGGTCATTTGATTAATATGAAAAGACAGTCATAGCTAAAGCAAGGTGTGCATGCTTATTTAAGAAAGACCTCCATGACCAAGGTCAACAAAGGCCCATTTATTTGCATGATGCTGACTTTAAACGTTAATTCAGATACAAAACGTTAAGGGCCGCCCTCTGCGGGTAGTTCATGGAGAAAGAAAGCAAAAAAGAAACAAAGAGAGGGCGAGAGAAAAGCGTATTGGATTTGAATAAGAGCTGAGGTCTGGTATTTAGCCATTGGTTGCAACTTAACTCAAGGTCGGATTCATGGTTTCACAGCATCTACTTAGCAAAAGAATGAAAGCGAAGCAAGAGCGACTACAGCCTATAGCTGGAACCTAAAGAGCTATTGCAGATGCAACTGATGTGGGCCTCAAACTTTTCACATATGCATGTTGTATTATCGGCTAGTCAGATTAATATTGCAGTTCTGAGTGTTTCGTACCTGAGCAGAATAAGACGTGTCATATCATTCTCACACTCAACTACACTTAATTATTGATAGCTTCCTCTTCCATCCAAGTCAATCAAAGCACAGTGGGCTTGCAGCGACTCAGCACTACGCAGGAAATAGCAGGAGTCACGCCAATGGAAATCATGTGTCATTGTTCACACATGACCACCTCAATATCGCACCCGCCATATTTTGTTTGATTTTCTACTGATCATGTCGCTTGTGGAGCCGAGCTCCGTGATGGCTTCTATTAAGGGTTCTGGATCCAATTTACACTCTGCCTGAGCCCCTCACATAGTAGCACTGCACCCAGAATATGCTAGCACAGATTTTAAGATTACATGAACACACCTGTGAATGCTAAACATGAATTCACACAATAGAAAGCAAAAACATCATTAAGAAAAGCTCCTGTGAAGTACAGATGTGAAAAGCTGCCATAAATAAAAGCGGATCATGCCAAATGGCTCCTTGATGTGGTCACGTGGTTTTGTTTGGAGTACCACTACATGATCAATTTATAGGATGGTGCTAATGTTTATACTACAGTTTGCTTAGGCCTCAAAATAGTCATAACATTTTGCTGGTTTTCTTTCTTGTCTTTTTCTTTCTCTTTATGTCCTACTTTATTTTATTTTTTCCCATTCCCCTTTCCTTTTTTTCTTCGATTTTTGTTCCTTTCTTTTTTTACTTTTTTCGTTTTATCCCTTTTCTGTCTTTTTTCCTTACAACCTTCTGTTTTTATTGTAACCGTTCCTGTTTTTCTTTGTCCTTTCTTTCATCCTCTTCCTTTTGCCTTTTCTTTTCACCTCATTCTGCTTTTCATATTTCGTCTTACTTTTTCACCTTTCTTTTTATTTTCTTTACTCTTTCTTTAATTATCAGGTCTTAGCATTGCTAGTAACATGTTTGCTCATAATTATATGAGCAGATGGACCAGATCATTGCTTCACGTTCATGAAACTAGTCATAGTTCCAGTTGTACCAGAAAATTCTTAAAGCGATAGATCACCCAACAAATAAAATTCTGTCATTATTTATGCAGCTTCATGTAATTTTAAACCTGTATGACTTTATTTCTTCTGTGCAACATACAATATGTATTTTTTGGCTTTACAAAGTAAGTCACTACAGGTTTGGAATGAAATGAGGGTGACAAAATCAAACTACAATTTTCATTTTCGGCTAACCATCTGCTCACTCCAATCCAAAAATTGAGTGTCATATCTGGTGTATTAGATGGGGGCCATATAAAAATGACTTATGGGCCAGATTTAGCATAGGGAGCAACCTGGGGCAAAGTACCTTGGATGAGGGCACACTGCTAAAACAGCAGTAGATGCATATAAGTTCACGGGTCACCCACAACACTGGATTTGAACCAAGTGTTTACATTTCTAGCCCAGACTTCCAGAAACCAAATGTGCATAAGTCCAAAAATACACAGAGAAAAGTACAAAAGCACACCTTCTTTAGAAGAAGGTAATGAATGAACACTTGTTCACACACAAGCCTACAGCACCTGTCCTGCATTTTCATATATTAGCCCTGAATGTATGAAAAAGCATCTACTCCCATGCCTCATGAGAGAAGTAAAGCGAGACAGCAGGAAACACAGGGGAGTGCACCGAGCAGAAGCCAGGCATGAGAAATGAGAAACTCTGACTAAAGTAGGGAGGAGGGGCTCAGAAGGGAGGCTTCAGATGTATGAGAGAGAGATTGATGTGAGTGGGCCCATGTAATATCTTTAAAGTGGCAGGCGGAGGCCATTCTTCATTTGTCTTCCTGAGAAATGTTCTGTCAGGGCAGCCAAAAGGAATTGGAAATGAATGTCAGTTCCCTTCCCTTTCAGACACGCTTGTGTTATGACATCCCGTCATACCATATTTTATTATTATTATTTAGGATTTAGACTGCTTTGGTTTACTGAGAGTAGACGGGAATGCGAAGAAAGAGGCATTCCCTTAGTTTGCGACTAAGTGGTAGGGAGAATGAGAAAAAGGGAGGAAGAAAAAACAGGATGAAGTGGGGCCATTGAGTGATATTGCTGAGCAGCTCCCTGATTGGTACTTGAACGAGGCTGGAGATATTGTAGGCGGTGCTGAGAGTATAAAAGGTAAAGGAACATATATTACACTTCACTTCATTCCCCCAGTCTTCATCTTGACACATCATGAAAGTGTGATGTTTATCTTCTCTGCATAAATTCATATTTCTCTACACCTTTTGGTTTATTGTCTGAACACAGGTGTTTGAAATGTGCTTTTAGGGCTCCCGCTAAGCATGAGATTATGGTTTCTTGAAGAGGCAGGCAGTTTGACACTACTAGAGATTAAAGGCACGCGTCGTATTCCTCCCTCTCCCCGGGGGCCGACTCTGTCATTCGGAGCCGTTTGAGATGTCTGTGTTTACAACACAGAGACAAGAGCAGCGCTCAGTCACGGCGACGCCGTCACTCACGCTTTACAGCCGAATAAATCTCCGCCATGCGGCCTGGGGTGGCTCCTCCGAACCTATTATACAAAGTACCTCCAGAACGCCATAGTCGGTAACATTGTGTGATTGATTCTCTAATCAGAAGCTGATTATGACGAAGCCCTCCCACGGAGAGCCATTAAATGAATGAAGAAAAGCACCTATGATGAGAATCAATAAAACCGAGCTGAACATAATGCAGTGTTATGATGTTAGATGACACTCTCCTTTCCTTCAGCTAAGATTGGATGGTCTCTTTGTCACCGCTGTTTAAAGGTAATAAGTATGGATTCGCGCTTAATAGCAAATTTCTCATGGACTTGGGCTAGACTTGAGGGACGGCACATCTCGGAGACTTTATAGTGATGGTTCGCATCAGGATGACATGTACTTTTGTCGAGAAGATATGCTGTGTGTGTCATTACCGGAATTAAACACAGCAAAAGTGGTGGCGATTGCTGATACACAGCAAATGATACAGGTTATGATATCTGGTGACCGCATCTAACAAGTGTTTGCAGATGCCTTTCTGGTTGTTGATTCATTAGCAGCGGTCGTGGTGGTCAGAAGGATGCTGATGGCTGCAGTTCTGTCACTGGCTGTTGTCTCTGGGCCATCTCTGTCTGCTTAGATTGGGGAATTGGGAGGAATGAGCTGGGTATAGCAGGTGAGATGTGGCCCTGCGGTTTTGGCATTTTGTCTATGTTTATCGTGTTCCCACGCTGTTCCTCCTCATTGCCTCTCTGTAAGGCTCTCCCTGGTGGCCTTGTCACTCTAATTAGGTGACAGACGGCAGCAAACAATATCCCTCATTACTGCTGACATGGGCGACGCACAGAGTCACACACAATTGTTTTCCCTTCTTATATACACAAACAGAGAAATGCATACACATACACGGAAGAGGCTAAAACAAAGATATGCACAGTGACAAGCATCAATCTTGGATAATGGCTCTCTCATTCTCATCCTCAAACAATTGCTCCAGAAGCTGAGCCCTCTCCTTAGCCAGGGTTAAGCAGATGTTGGGAAAGCTGCCTATTATTTTGGTGCACTCCTCAAAATAAATGTAAGAGTAATGCTGGTTGTTCTCCTGTCACTAAGGTGATTGGCAGTATCGCAGGTACTGAGGTGTCTGTGGTATTTCAGGAAGCTAGTTTTTGTGTCACACATATTAAAGGAATAGGTCAACCAAAAATTTTAATTTGGATTTGTTTTTATCATATAACACGTAAAAGATGATGAATGCCCAAACTGTTATTTTACATGCAATCAAACTGAGTGGTTACTTATTAAGTGATTTAAGTAACAGTAACAGTCATCCTCCCCAAAAAGTTAAAGAAAAAAATAACATTACACATACACACAAATATAAGCTATTTTAAAGCCAGGATTCCAGCCCAGGGTCATCACATGTGGGCGCCGACAACCCAGAGCCCTTCCGGAAAGGACCCACTCGCGGCACGGAGCTGCCAGAGCCCACCGCAGACAGAGAGCCAAAGCCTGCCGCGGTCGTCGAGCCATCGCCATCGGGAGCGACAGAGCGGACGTTCGCCCGAGAGCGTCAGCCTCAGACGTCTGACCAGGTGCGTGAGCCGACAGCGCAAGCGATGGTGGAGGTTACCGTGGAGATTGCGGGGGCTAAGGGAAGCCCCGCCCATCCCGCCTCCGCTGAGGGTGAGTTGGAAGATCTCATAGACTGGGTTTCAATGGTTCAAGTATGTTCGCCATCCACTATCAATATCTGGCAAGAAATCCCACCCAACCTCCCTCTCCCACCGCCTCTCATCGATATGGTCTCCCCGGATACACCCCTCTCACGGGAAATGTTCAGTCCATCCGCTCACCCTCAGCCCACCATCTGTGGCGTGGGATCGCCGCTGGACTGCCCATCTCCAGCTTCCCTGGCGTTGAGTCTGGTGGTTCCCTCTGTTCCACCAGCTGCCTCCGAGACCCAGACTCCGCCTCAGTCCGGCGACCCAGCGGCTCCACCATGGCTTCCAGCTCCCTCGTCTCCACCGGATCCCGTCTGCCCATCAGCTCCACCGGGCTCCCTCGTCCACCCGGCTCCGCATTGGTCAGTCGTCCCCCTACCTACACCTCGGGACTACACTCCTTTGGCTGTGCCCCGTCCCTTCGTCCCTCCGGCTCCGTTGGGCTCCTCCTTCCCTCCTGCTCCACCTCTGTCCTCTGTCGCTCCGGCTCCGCCGCGGCCATCCGGATCTCCGCCTGCTCCGGGGTCGCCGAAGCCATCTGCTCCGCCGTGGACCTCCGGATTTTCAAACAATTGCTCCAGAAGCTGAGCCCTCTCCTTAGCCAGGGTTAAGCAGATGTTGGGAAAGCTGCCTATTATTTTGGTGCACTCCTCAAAATAAATGTAAGAGTAATGCTGGTTGTTCTCCTGTCACTAAGGTGATTGGCAGTATCGCAGGTACTGAGGTGTCTGTGGTATTTCAGGAAGCTAGTTTTTGTGTCACACATATTAAAGGAATAGGTCAACCAAAAATTTTAATTTGGATTTGTTTTTATCATATAACACGTAAAAGATGATGAATGTCCAAACTGTTATTTTACATGCAATCAAACTGAGTGGTTACTTATTAAGTGATTTAAGTAACAGTAACAGTCATCCTCCCCAAAAAGTTAAAGAAAAAAATAACATTACACATACACACAAATATAAGCTATTTTAAAGGATTAATTGACTTCCAGAATAAAAACTTGTGTTAATTTCCTCACCACAATGTAATCCGATATATTCATGTCTTTCATTCTTCAGTCGAAAATAAAAAAAAAAAGGTTTTTGAGGAAAACTTTCCAAGGTTTTTCTCCATTTAGTGGACTTCAACGGGGACCAATGGGTTGAAGTTAAAGGTTCAATTTGCAGTTTCAATGCAGCTTCAAATGGCTCTACATGATCCCAGTCAAGGAATAAGGTTCTTATCTAGAGAAAAGATAGATCATTTTCAAAAAAAAAAAAGAAAAAAGTATATACTGTTTAACCACAAGTGATCATCTTGCACTAGCTCTGTGATGCACATCCACGATTTCACAGATTATGTAGTCACATTGGAAAGGTCACGTGTGACCAGAGTTTGCGTTAGACTTTGTCATAAAAAACAGACAGTGTCATAAAAATTGTCACATGTGTGGACTTTAGTTTTGTCTTTTGCCTTTTTTTCCTGTGTGTTCCTGAGTTCTCTTATTTGGTTTTGGTTATCAGTCTGTTGATTTTATTTAACCTCATTAAGTAATTATTGATTAATCCCCATCACCTGTGTGTAACCTTATGTTCAGTCCTATTTAAGATCCCCTTTGAGTTCTGTGGTTTGTCGGTTATTGTTTATGTTACTGGCATGAAGTTCCTATCATTAAACCCTTTTTCGGATATTCCTGAGTCTGTTCTGCCTGCCTGCCTGTCTGCGTTCCGTAACAGAATAACCGACCCAAACCAGTGATGAAGCTAAAGCTCGCTTCAATCAACGTCGCCCCGAACGCCAGCACGTCAGGGGCGACTATGTTTATTTTTCAACGAGGACGAGAACTGGAGGATTATGTGGCTGAGTTTAAGGAGTATTGCCATCGTGCCACATGTGATGACCTCACCCTAATGGAGGGATTTTGGGTCGGGCTGGACGACGAGATCCGCTTCCTCATGCCCTGTGCTGATCCGTGCTGGACACTGACTGACTACATCAACAGCGCGCTGTGGATCGCCGGATGAGCGTTCATCCTGGGGGAAGCGGATTCCAGCCCAGGGTCATCACATGTGGGCGCCGACAACCCAGAGCCCTTCCGGAAAGGACCCACTCGCGGCACGGAGCTGCCAGAGCCCACCGCAGACAGAGAGCCAGAGCCTGCCGCGGTCGTCGAGCCATCGCCATCGGGAGCGACAGAGCGGACGTTCGCCCGAGAGCGTCAGCCTCAGACGTCTGACCAGGTGCGTGAGCCGACAGCGCAAGCGATGGTGGAGGTTACCGTGGAGATTGCGGGGGCTAAGGGAAGCCCCGCCCATCCCGCCTCCGCTGAGGGTGAGTTGGAAGATCTCATAGACTGGGTTTCAATGGTTCAAGTATGTTCGCCATCCACTATCAATATCTGGCAAGAAATCCCACCCAACCTCCCTCTCCCACCGCCTCTCATCGATATGGTCTCCCCGGATACACCCCTCTCACGGGAAATGTTCAGTCCATCCGCTCACCCTCAGCCCACCATCTGTGGCGTGGGATCGCCGCTGGACTGCCCATCTCCAGCTTCCCTGGCGTTGAGTCTGGTGGTTCCCTCTGTTCCACCAGCTGCCTCCGAGACCCAGACTCCGCCTCAGTCCGGCGACCCAGCGGCTCCACCATGGCTTCCAGCTCCCTCGTCTCCACCGGATCCCGTCTGCCCATCAGCTCCACCGGGCTCCCTCGTCCACCCGGCTCCGCATTGGTCAGTCGTCCCCCTACCTACACCTCGGGACTACACTCCTTTGGCTGTGCCCCGTCCCTTCGTCCCTCCGGCTCCGTTGGGCTCCTCCTTCCCTCCTGCTCCACCTCTGTCCTCTGTCGCTCCGGCTCCGCCGCGGCCATCCGGATCTCCGCCTGCTCCGGGGTCGCCGAAGCCATCTGCTCCGCCGTGGACCTCCGGATTTTCGGCATCACCATGGCTCTTCGGCTCTCTGTCGCCACCTCGGGCTCCACCTCCACCTGCTCCGCCGCCGTCGGTCGGCTCCCTGGAGTCGTCAGCCACTCGACCACCATGGCTCCTCCCTCCGTCGGCTCCACCGAGGACCATCGTTAGGACTACGGTCTGGGTCCTTTCCGGCTCCGCCTACTCCAGCTCTCGTCAGCCCCCGTCCTGGCTCCTCCCTCCGTCCACGCCTCCGTGGTCGTTGTCATGGCCGGCCAAGCCCTCAATCCCGCCTTGGCCACCTGACCCTTCTGATCCGCCCTGGAAACTCCCTTTACCCCATCCCTGTACTGGCCTCCAGGGCGCCCCCCCCTCCTCCTCGGTAGTACTGTTTCGGCGCGGGACGCGCCTTCCGGGAGGGGGGAGTAATGTCACATGTGTGGACTTTAGTTTTGTCTTTTGCCTTTTTTTCCTGTGTGTTCCTGAGTTCTCTTATTTGGTTTTGGTTATCAGTCTGTTGATTTAATTTACCCTCATTAAGTAATTATTGGTTAATCCCTATCACCTGTGTGTAACCTTATGTTCAGTCCTATTTAAGATCCCCTTTGAGTTCTGTGGTTTGTCGGTTATTGTTTATGTTACGGATATTCCTGAGTCTGTTCTGCCTGCCTGCCTGTCTGCGTTCCGTAACAAAAATTATGTCATAATCCATTATTACTCTTCATTTTAATTTTCATATTTTAATTATAACACATTTAATTGTTTTTAATTTTGTTGACAATTTCATTTTTATTCATGAACTTACAGGACGAGCATATAGGCTTATGCATTTATTTTGAAGAGAACAGATGAACAGAGACTGTGCATCACTTTTCATGTTCAACAGCAGACCCCACAGTGACAGCGGAGGCCACTAAAACAACATGTACTAGGGCTGGTTTAAAAAAAAAAAAAAAAAGATATATATATATATATATATATATATATATATATATATTTTGATTTTAATAGATTCTCATTTTTATGAACCAATATCGATTCTTAAAGCCCAAAGGATCTTTGGTCTATGCAGCTGATGAATGAAAAGTGCATAGTGTGAATCCCATTCAATAAATCGCAATAGGCTAAACTTTGTTACTTTTGGTATGAAACAAAGCATCAGATTTCAAATTCTCCCCATTTCATTAGAAAATTCAAGCAATAAATACCATCTTGACACTCTTTAATGTGTGATATCGCTGTAGTTTAAAGTGGGTACTCGCCTGTGCGTAATCAAACGCATACTCGTAACAGTTTTATTTTTGTTCGGGAGGCTTATGATACCGTGCTCTCGACCACCAACTGGACAGGGCTGGGAATTACAGTTACAAATTACAACAGATCATCCTCAGTGTAATCTGTCAATAGTTTGACAGCACTAGAATAAACGTTTGGTTTTGTTTTTTTAAGAAAATGACCAATCATTTTGCTAGATAAGATCCTTATTCCTTGGCAGAGATCATGTAGAGCCCTTTGACGCTGCATTGAAACTACAATGTGGACCCATTGGTCCCTGTTGAAGTCCACTATATGGAGAAAAATCCTGGAATGTTTTTCTTCAAAAATCTTAATTTATTTTTGACTGAAGGCATACAGACATGAGGGTGAGTACATTATCAGGAAAGTTTTATTCTGAAAGTGAACTAATCCTTTAAGTCTTTTGAAGACACAAAATAACTTTGTGTGAGGAAAATAAAATCTCACCCTCCGCTACAGTTCTCAAATCTTACTTGGGTAACACTTTAGAATACTGATCCTTTGTTAATTAATAACTACACAGGAACAAGTCACTAATGCACTATTAACATTGTAGTAACTACTATTACCTAACAAGAAACTCTGATTATTGACTTAGTAAGTAATAGCGCTCAGTTGAAACTGGTAGTTCACTATTAGCTAATCAATAACTACTATTATTTTTATATATCCTGGAGAACTACTAAGAACTACTGTATACAGGTTCATAATTAATGTGAATTATGCATAATGTATAATTAATTCTAAAATGAAGATCATGGTAACCCACTAGTAATGACTCAATAATTATCAAATTCTTCTAAAGGAACTACTAATTACTTGGATCAGTATTCTAAAGTGAAAAGCATCATAACTCCCTAATATTGACTGACGTCATTTTAAGCTTTTGAGATATATGCAAGGTTTTGGATAGTAGTGACTCAAGTGTTACTAAATCCTTCTGAAGAAACTACAAATTATTTGGATCAGTATTCTAAAGTGAAGGTCATGGTAACCCACTAGTAATGATTTAAGCGTTACCAAATCTAGCAAAATTAATTACTAACCAGGACCTTACAAAAACCTTAAAAGTTTACAATGACTTCAGTAATTACTAGGGAGTTATCATGATCTTCACTTTAGAATACTGATCCAAATAATAAGTAATTCCTTCTGAAGAATTTGCTAATATTTGAGTCATTACTATTGGGTTACCATGACCTTTACTTTAGAATTAATTATACATTATGTATTATTCATTATTAATTATGAACCTGTATACAGTAGTTCTTAGGAAGGTATGAACAAATAATAGTTATTGATTAGCTAATAGTGAACTACCACATTCAACTAAGCACTACTAATTCATTAATAAGAGTTTCTTGTTGGTTACTAGTAGTTTCTAGAGTACTAATATTTGCGTTACTCATGTATTCTTGTATAGTTATTCATTAATGATGGAACAGTATTCTAAAGTGTTACCCTTACTTGCACTTGCATTTGATTAAATAAATTCAAGAGTCCCACGTCACATCACAAGATATGCGTCACAATGATGTTTAGTGTTAAACATGACACATCAGCACAAGTGTGAATCAAATGGTTACTTGAAGGTGTGTAAACAGCAAATAAGTGATAGTAAGCTAAACTAAACGAAAATATTCTTAGCCTTGGCCTTGACATTGTACAGTCTGTGAGAACAATACAGAAGATACCATAATAACAACAAAACAATAATAATTTGAATTCATTAGTTATTATTAACATAATAATAATAACAACAACAATGTTTTGTTTAGTTTTTACAATGGCATGCAGTGGCATATTCTTAATTTGTCTGTCACACTCGTATATTGAGGTATAATGTGCTCTGTCAGGCAATGCTTTTCCAGTCAGTTTGTCTGCAATGCACACATACATCACACATGATAATGATCACCATTCTCTGCTTCCATGGAATTTGCAACTATTAACCTTGTGAGAGAGAAGTGTCTATTTATGAAATGTGGCATAATAATAACCTATGCAAACAATCCTTTTCAGTTGTTGCTGCCAAGACTGACATACCTTCCAGGACTCCCTAAAACAGGATATAGGGCATCTGGCATCGATGGCCATTTTTTCATTTTGTTGTTTCCCATTTTTGTTCTGTGACAGATTGTCCAATGTCAAGGCCATTTGTTTTGCTGTTTTACATGCGACATACATTAATTTTTCAGTCTATTAAAGGAAATTGCCAATTGCTTCATAACACCTGGGTTTCCAAAGTCCAGTCGATTTGGGTGAAAAGAGGCACAAAAGCCTTACAAGAGAAATGCACTGAAAACATATTACCTTGCATTTCACACCATAAACATCAGGGGATGTGGTTAATTTTTGTTTCAGGTTGACTGTCAATATGTCAATCATTTCAATCAGCCACAATACGCTATATTAGAAGATTGTGAGTGCAAAATTTCTTAATTTCCATTTTTGCATTAGCACATCAATTCATTTATCAGAAGGCTCACAGACGGATACATAACAGGAGGAGAGACATTCATGTCGTGCTACTTTAATAGGCAGATGGCTGGCCGGGATTCTGGAAAGTCTGAGCAATGTAACACCATAATCGAATAAAAGAACACTTCACCTTTTTTCCTAGTGAAACTACACGTCTGAGGAAAGAATATGGAATATGTCAGTCTCATGCTGCGATGCTCGTCCTTGCTCTTTTGAATTCCTTTATTTTGGCCGTGAAAGGAAAGTTGCAGAAAAGACTTAGACAGGAAAAATTGAAAGCCTCCAGTATCACAACATCACCTGCTGAAATAGCTCTATTGTCAATGGGGTTCATGGCGGTTTGCTCCACTGACTGCATGTTTTGTTGAGGGTTGATTGTTGTGCCTTATGCCTAGACTGGGAAAAACTCTCCTTCAATGTTGTTATATCAGGTTGTGCTTATGAGTCTGACATTAGTCTCCTTTGATCAATTAACAGCAGAATGTGTTATTTACAGTTACTAAAGGCTTATTTTACATTGCCACACAGTGTGCTCAAGACACATTTCTTTCTATCATTCTTTATTATTATTGTTGTTGATGTTGTTATTAGTCTTATTTTATTATTATAATTATTTTTACATTTTATAGAAATCTTTCAGTAATACATTTTGCTTTGTTTTATTTTGTAACAATATAAATGTCCTCTCTTCACTTTTACTTTAGATCAGTTTAATGCATTCCTGTTGGATAAAAATAATATATATTTATATACTTTAAAAAATAAAATCTTACAGACCCCAGACATTTGAATGGTAATGTACAGTTTGAGTAATAGGTTTGAGTAATTTGGTAATGTACTACTAGATGTGAGATTATGCACATTATATACAAACTAACATAAAAACTTCCAGGCAGCTTCCTAGTCATGCTACAGAGTTCCTTATTCAATTGCCAGACCACACAAATCTTAATCTCGAAACTCTTATCCACCGGCATTATGAGTAAACCTAGTCCTGTTAGTCAAAACAAGGACTTACGATCAGAAAATATAATTCTTTTTGATCTTTTCTTCCTTCATAATGCTTTCCCTTAGCTGTATGATGTAAATCAAGGAGTGTAATGCTTTTCTGATTGACACAACATGCTCAAGCAGATGGGAGGATGTGTGCTCTCTTGTTTGTGTGTGCGCACTTGTTCTCCAGACGGCTGTTCTGGTGGCATACGGGCCCTCAGGCCATGTGTGTGACCTTAATGGCTGCAGCATATGTCATCGGTAATCTGATTTGGAGATTGTGAAAGAAGAAATGGAAGGAAAATCAGAAAGAGAGAGGAAGGGATAGAATGAGAGCTATTACTCTAAATCCTTCTCTCAAGGGACTTCCACATGTAATATTCAGATCTAGGTCATGCTGAAGTATAAAGTCTGCGCCTAACATGAAGTAAACATGATGAAGGTATGCAGAAGGGACATTTTTATATCAACAATATCAAAGGGGAGGTCTAATGATATTTCATGCATTCTGGCTTATTAACACTTTTAAAGAGTTGGATCCTCAAGCTAAACATGGTCAGTTTCAAAAAATGAATTGGACATATAATGGAGTATTTCTGTGCTAAATACACCTCTTCAGGGTTTGTATAAGTTCCAGAAAGTTACCCCCCCCCCCCCCCACCCACACATCTACACACCAAATTGCTTCATTCGGGTTATGAAAGTCATCGGCAGCATCGATAGTTAATTTAAGTCAATAAAATTTTTCGCTACACAAAAGCATCTTGTGCTTGTGACTCTTTAGCTCCACCCACAACACACCTCCAGGAGCTCAACTGTTTTTGGAGAGACGCGTAAAGCAACATCTGTTTTATAAATGATAAAACTAGACTCTTCTGAGATATGAACGGTGTAGTACTACTCTATAAGAATTCAAGATTAACATGAGATTGGCCATAACTGTGTGTTATGGTCCCTTTAAAATACATGGAAACCATCCATATGTGTTAGCTCAATAATTGAGGACTTCTCAAACATTTTGCACCGTCTTTGATCAAATCTCACATTCTGCATTCTAAAAGTGTGGAGCAAGTTAAAATAAGTTCAACTCTTTCGAGACCTTGCTTTTTTTTAAATAAATATATATATATATACGTAAACATCTCATGTTGACAGACAGACAAACAGATTTTGAAGTGCTCAGCCTGGTTTCATAATCAATGCCATGTGGAAAATTGAGTGCTGAGTGCAATGTTTGAATCAAAGCATCATGCCTTCACTGAGATGAACATATAGATGCTTTTTTTGAGGGCAAACATGATCATTTTTCTCACCTTTCTTGCCCATCAGCTTGTTTGCATCACTCTCTTAACACTTGCAATTAAACTGTGATATGTGGATTCTGGTCAGCATGGCTCTGCCACCATGTAGCTTTGAATCCCACAGTGGAGAAGAAAATGTTGACTTTGCATTAATGTCTTAGATAGTTAAAGATGTATTGTGAACATAAAGATTATAAATAAAACATGGAAAAAATACAAATCTATTATCACAAATTTCCAGAGTTGTATCGTGCAACATTTTAACATTTATTTATTTATATTTTTGTGAAAAACAATAGAATGTACAGTACAATACATTTGTGTTTAATCATTAAACCCAGTTCACTCATAGAATAACTGACCATAAAAAAAAAAAAAAAAAAAAAAACATTATCAACTGCTTGTTTTGAAAAATCGCAGTTTTTGAAAACCAAAGCAGGAGGTCTAAAGCGGTTGTGAAAAATACACATGCAGTGTTATATCACTAGCTCGCGCCGCCTGTTGTCCCAGCAAAAGCGGGATTAGATTCCTATGTACAAACAGTTAATCTAAAGAAAATCCTGCGCATTAGATAGCATTCACCACCCCTTTCCCTTCAGATGGCATTCAGCCACTGTATATAATGGCATCCTGTGGATTAAGTAGGCTAGCATTAAGCCATGTCTTTCTTTAAAACCATGGGACTGAAAAAACAGCTAGTAAAGACCTACAAAAACACATATGCAAATTTAATCCAACATGACGAAAATACAGATATAAACAGTTAATAAACAAGAAACTGGAGCACACTAATGTTGTTGCCATTATCTTTTGAAAGCAGAATGTGAACAGGAAGAAAGTGGCTTAGCTATAAAGTGTTAAGCATAAAAACAACTTTTATCAAAGCACATATAGGCTACTACAATATCAAAGCAACTGTTCGCACATAACTGACCTTTGAGTGACATCTTCGACCCTGACAATTTATCAAATAATCACAATCGCAGAGGTCATGAAGACAGACACCTCAATACCGTGCTGTCGCCCTGTGCGTGACTTCTGGCACAAACACACCTGAGGCTGCTGGCACTAGAGTCAGGGTCAAGGCCAACTGCAAACAATCAGCAGCTGCCTTGAGCCCACTCCAGGCAATTTCCATCTGGGTATTGTAGTTTTAACAACTTGACCTCTGTAGTCCCCGGATAGAAAGAGAAGTAAATGCATCTCATTAGTCGATCTGGATCACTGGTTTTCAATCCTGTTTCTCAGAGCACCCTTAACCGAATGTTTTTGTTCCTGTCCTGGCCTTCCATGCCTCACTCAATTAATCAAGTGCTGACTGAAGACTACAGATTGAACCAATTGATTTAACTCTGTTAGTTTAACATCGGAGCTGAAAGCGATCTGTCGGAGTGGGCTTTCAATTTAAAAACCACAAAAAGCACTTCCTTCAAACGCATACAAGTGGATATGTAAGAGTATTCTTAGGTTGAGGTGAAATCAAAATTAATCCAATTTACTTGCTTAATGTGAGTTCCTGTATCTCAGGCAGTGCTAGCAAAGCCAATGTCATGGGTTGTTTAGATAAACATTTAGCCAAATGCATAAACAAAAAACTAGTATGTGAACGTAAAGATACGTCCCTAGATATCAGTTTGAAACCCTCTGACACAGGATAATATGTTAACTAATGACAAAATTACTATTTAGACACATTCAGATTTCCTGAAGGATTTTCCCATTTAAATGTTGTGGGGAGGGAGGGGGGGATATATGTTTTCATATATTTTAAAAAGTAGTTTATTCCTGTGATAGCACAGCTGAATTTATAGCAGTCATTACTCCAGTCTTCAGTGTCACATGATAATACAGTACTATTCAAAAGTTTGGAGGTCAGTATGTAGCACACGTTTCACAATCCACTCATCTGCAGATGGGTGAAATCAACCTTGTGTTGGGCATGCTTTCTTTCTTTTGATTGATTGATTGGATTCTGGTAGCTTTGCAGTTTATCATGGTTGTTCCCAGACTGAGCCTTTTTATGAATCAGAATGCATGAAACCTGAGCAGGTTTTTTTTTTTTATTATTGTATAATTTCATAATTTAAAGCAAACACAGAATGGTCTGACTTTAGTTTTTTGAAATTATGCTACATAAAACATCTGCATAAAACAAAATCAGCTCATGAAAATCAGAGGGGCTAAATGAAAATTCATATTAAATCTCTGACAGCAGGTGGCACTTATGCAGAAGCAGCAATACAGAGTTTCCTTATTTACCACTGTAAACAAAGCAGAGCCGAGGAAAGATGAAAAGAAAATACCTTGTCTAAACTTTTCTGAAGACAGTCATTTCTCCTCAGAGAAACATTCACATAACCCCTGATCTGGCTGGTTCAATATTTAAGATTTTCATCTAATATTTTACGCATCGTGAACAGTAATCTTGCTCTGTTTTTTTATTTTTTATTTATTTATTTTTATTTTTTCATACCAGTTGTGTAACAGAGAAATTACGTTAATAAGATAAATGATTTTAATAAGAATGCGAACGGAGATTTACCTTACTTTAAAAATGGAAGTTTCTTTACGACGTGCTTGATTTTAAATATGACTACGCATACAGTATATAGAGCAAAAGCTTTGTCTGTTTTGGCAACCCACAGTGCAACTCTGACACCGTAAACACTTGCGGCAACTCATTTAAATCTCTGAGAAGTTTGTTTATATCATGCCTTGCGCTCAACTTGTCTAGAATGTAACATACTGAAAGCAGAGTGTTGAGGTCAGACAGTGATGCTTTAAGGACATCTCAATTTCCTCTCGTTCTCTTTCTCTCAATCCATCTGTCTCTCCAACTCACTCGAGCTTGCTCTTTCTCCCTCCCTGTCTTCGTATGTCTTGGACCCAGATATATATTGACAGCCTACAAATTGCTTCAGGACTAGGCAGTGAGGTGTTTTAAGAGAAAGTCCTTAAAACAGAAACAAAAGAACCACTGAAATGACTGCTGTGTGCAGATGACCGTATTAAGACTTTCAGCAAAAAAAAAAAAAAAAAAAACGTTATCCCCAAGACAAGCAGGATTAAGTGTGTGTGAGGGGGGTCTTATTGTCATAATTGGCTTATTTCCATGCAATTTGCTGTTTTATTACTTGAATAGGTTGGTGGGAAACACACATTCTATTCTCATGGATTTCACCAGCTTTATTTGGAATTCAGTATTTGGGAGTTTAAAATTACAGTTTACTCAAGGCTACAGCCCAATAGGCATTACTGATTTGATTTTATTGAAATCACAGATGCATCTGCTGCTCATTTATGACAATGTGGCATAGTTAGACCAGCAATTTCCATCATTCTCTGAAGAAAAAATTGGATACCTAAATTAAAGTTTTCCCCATGCAAATAATTAAAACATTAACCTAACCTCTGAATACAAAATAACGAACCGATCATCACAATACACTTTCCCAATATTGCAGAGATGTATTGTTTTATTTTAATAACCTGTCATGCATGATTTTCAAGCTGAAAATTCAGACATTGCGTGTGAACAAATCTTTATCCTGTGAAAATGTGGGCGATGTGAGCTGCTGTTGAGGATTGCTCCATGTTCAATACAAGATAAACTCAAATGAGTGTTTGTAATGTTGATTTCCAAATGGTACTTAATAATAATAATAATATACACGACTTGTATTAGCTTTGATAGCCAGACTTACAGTATACTGGTTTACGTGACTATATTGAATTTAGTGTGATAGTGTGAAGCCACTTACTAACCAAACTAAGTGCTTAAAATAAATAAATAAATAAAATAAGCTTCACTTTTCACAGCCACTGGTTACCTCCATTTTAAGGGCCTTACAATAAATGCTGCTGATTGATCTTAACTTACATAGAACCTAGAAAGTCCTGATATTCAAAATTATAAGAAATATTGAAATACAATAATAGGAAATATATAGGTGAAAGATCTATTAAGAACCACTGCGCTCTTAGTACTACTTTTCAAAACTAGGTTTAGAATACATAAGCTTTTATCTGAGAACGTGCACTAATCATATACATTAATTCAGAATACACTTAATCTGTGTCCTCAGTAGTGTAAAGATGATATGTCACTGACACTGTCTCGCTCTCTTTTGTCTTTCATCTTTACAACATGCCAGTTACTGGAACTGAGGGGAGGATCAAATTAGCCACTGAAAATCCTTTTGAAGTAGCTCTATCAAATATGAGGAGATTAAAGGAAAACAATAAAGTGTTTTTCTTTTCTCTCTCATGACACTGCACACTGCCTTTAGCCATTTATAGGAAAATGGACACAGAAGCCAACAGAGATACTCCATCTAATATCACACAAGCCTGGACTGAATGGATGGAATAATGTGAGAAACTAAGAGGTGGGGAGATAAAGGGGTGGGATGGATGGGAAGAGTGGATACATTACAATAAATGGGAATATCTCATTTCCTGTGTTAAATTGAATTAGTGTGCCTGAGGTGTACACACTGCCAGACCACCTATTTATGTTTTGTGTTATACAAAGTTGGCTTACTCTTGGCAATTATTAGACAAAAACATATTTTGATAAGGCTGCGATAAGGATGTTATCTTGGTGTGTAATTATTTAATTGTGATTAATTGTCTCCACACTGTTTATAGAACTTACAACACTCTGTTACATTAAAGCAGAGGTTTTCAATCTTGACAGAGTCTTAGACAATCCAAAATAGCAAAATTTAATAATAATAATAATATAATGTTAATAAAATAAAAATATTAATAATGAAAATATAATGCTTAACGACACACACACACACACACACACATATAGGCCTAATTCCTGGTTCTCTTCATGACACACACACAAACAAATAAATACAAAAACAGCATTTGTTTTTCATTTCAGCAAGATTAAAAGCCTGGCATGCACGTTTTATAAAAACTGAATCGAGAAGCACAGAATTCCCCTTCCCCACTGACTCTGAAGTCTGTCTCAGTTCACAGTTTACACTCATTACCCCTGACAACCTTGACATGGCTTCAAGACATATTAAACTCTGACATCTCACTGTATTCTTAATGACACAGTGTTTTCACTTCCTTGTCTGGTGAGTAAAAACAAGTCTCTCAACAGCTGAACATACAAGTTAATATCCCTTGAGGCTGAAAAAGCTAGTTTTTGAGTTGGGGCAGCACAAAGATGAAAACAAACTCTTTCCTTTTATTGATGAACACAATGGGGGTCATTGTAGTTTACCTCAGGGCCCTCTATTGGGTTTATTTTTTGTGGACGAGCTGAAAACACTTATGGGACTCAGAAAGCCACAAAACAGCCTTCTTATTTGTTATTGAATTGCAGTGCTGTGGTGCAGCTAGGTAGTGGAAAGACACTGCGAATTTTGTTTAAGGCTTTCACACCTGAAAGAATAATCAAGCACGTCTTTCTAAAAACCCATCAGTTTCTCATCATTAACAAATAAAAGTTGTCATATCAATCAAGTCCCTGACAGTAGCTATGAGCTGTAAACTGCTCTTTATAACTTCTGATTTTTTTCCACATTATGCAAATCCCTACCATCCTCTTTAAAGTCTCCAGAGACTGATATCACAGAATAATCAGTCATAACTAGCTCTTACAGCTAATCCTTCCTACTGTGGGAGCAACTGCCACTTACAATTACATTGTATTCATTTAGCTGACGCTTTTAAGCGACTTACAATTGCTATATATGTCAGAGGTCGCACGCCTCTGGCAACTAGGGGTTAAGTGTCTTGCTCAGGGACACATTGGTGTCTCACAGTGGATTCGAACCCGGGTCTCTCACACCAAAGGCATGTGTCTTATCCACTGCGCCATCACCACCCACGCAATTAGCATGTTAGTTTAGCGTTTGGCCTTTAGTGTGGATACATATCCACCTCTCTGCATCTAGACTCACAGTTATGCAGCAATAGTAGACATACCTTGTCAGTGTCATTTTAGTAATAATTAATATGGTAAACGTTAGTATTCATTAACATTTGGATTTCTTTTTTTGGATTAGATTTGAATCTTTTATTTTATTTTTGTATTTATTTATTTAATATTTATATAATATTTAATTATCCTAACAGGAGTAGATCAATTAAGATAAATTAACTGTATTCTGAAGCACGCTGTGTTAACAAAACTTAAATGAGGTATTTGAAAGAACTGACGAAAATTAGAGAACACTTACAAATGCCTACAAGTTTTTGCTGTTAATCTGGCATCTGGTGCTAATTTCCTTAATTATATGGAAACCCCATTTAACTGGCAGCATTCCCCTAATTTTCTGGTCCAAAGTTATGGCTAAGAAACCCACTACAGTTACTGAACTATGGAAGAGACTGGAGGAAGAGTGGACCAAGAGCACACCAGCACAGTTTGAGAAAGTAGTGATATCCTGCAGATGTGCTGAAATCATTCAAAGCAGGGGCCTCTATAATTCCTACTAATTTAAGATTTAGGCCTATAGATTATTCTCTAATTTATTAATATTATATTTGTTGGGAAATATTTGGATTTTGGACACTGCATTTCTTTCATGTACATTTGAAATCTAACCTTATAACCCATACCTTTCAGGGGATTAAAAAAAAAAAAGATTCCCTCTTATGTTCACTTCCCTAGTCCTCTTTGAGAAAACATTTCAACTGTGTCCTTAAGAGCCATCAACTACCATTATCTGCCTTCATCATATCCAAGCCCTTTGCCCTTGATTTGCTTTTAAGAGAAACCAGACCAGAAGAACAGTTCAAAGCTCTAATATTATAAACCCTGCATATTCATATCTGTCTGAGGGCGGCTCCCATAGGGCCCTGAAAACCTGGTCTTGCCCTTTCTCTTGTCAATTCTGTTTTTCCAGCATTCATTGAGCAAAGTGCATCACAACCCTTTCTTCTTCTCTCTCTCTCTCTCTCTCTAAAAAAAGGTGCCCCTAAAGAGGACACTTTTTTATTGCTGATTATCCTCTCTGGGCAGAGATGTCATCTCTAAAACCTTCTGGAGAGCTAAACAGACCACCTTCCTATCTGTTCTGCACCATAACTCTTATCATATAACAGTGCAGCCCAGGCCGAATGGCCTAAATTGGAAATTGTATGCAAGCATTGGCCTAAAGATAAATCCCAGACCACATGCATTATATACAATATTGAAATAATGTGTGTAACTACTGTAATGATATATTGTTTTAGGGAGAAGAGGAACAATTCCCCTTTTTCCTTTGGCCACAAATAGGGAAAAAAATAATATCAATGTTGAAAAAAAATAAAATAAAAAGCAATTTCTTGTAATCAACCTGAAATTACAAGGTCATTAAAATGTTTTTCTGTGGTCCATTTTTATGCTTCGTACTAAAATTAGCATGCTGCTAACAGTCAATTAGTCATTAGCGCACTGTCTCACACCCGCGGTCAGTCAGAAGGAGGTAGATTGGAGGGGGTCAAAGAGCAGTCTGATGTCCAGTCCTGGCTCTTCATCAAACACTTAGCGTGGCCAGAGCAGTCTGACACCAACCAGCTGCTGTGTGTCATCTTTTCCTCTCTCTCTCCACATCTCCACTCATGGACATAGAAGGCTCCTCTCAGATTACACTTACTTTGGCAAACCTTCATCCATTCAGAGCTGTTTAATCTTTTCTAGTCATGAATCTCCTGCAGCAGCTGCCTGTCCTGCACTACTTTGATCACTGGCGTGCACAGTGTGTGTCTCTCTCCTGTTGCCTGATCACAGCTGTCTCTGCTGGATGTGTTCTCCAGCACTGTTTAAGTGCTTGGTCCTTAAAGACTGTCAAGTATACAAGACTTAATTCCAAATTCACACGACTTGCTTTTGGTTCATCGGGCGCTTAACTTCATGATGTGGACCACACAGCTGCATTTTGAGCAAGATCTCAATCTCACTGTAACGCTACAAGTTTGAGCTTCAGTACTGGAAAAACAAATGTAATTGAGTACAATTTTAAAAACATTTCAAAATAATTTTAAATGCTACAAATTAATTTTTACATGTTTAATTTTGTAATGCATAGTTAAAAAATAGATGTTAATTATGAGACTTTCTAAAGATTACATTAATAGTCTTGTTAAATTATTAGTGTTTTTAAAGATCAACTTTAGATCAATCTATATTAAACAACAACTATTATGGTGTCAATATATTGTACATTAAAAGACGTTTAATCAGCAAGGATGCATTAAAATAACCAGAAGCGACAGCAAAGAATTACAAATCATGGTTTCTGCGAGAAAAAAAAAAAGAATATTGATAAAAACCTTGAGCATAAAATAAGCCTATTAGAATAATTTATGAAGCATTATGTGACTGCTGAAAATTCAGCTTTGCCATCAAATAATAAATTACAGTTACTGTTTTTGATTAAATGAATACAGGCTTGATGAGTGTATAAGAGACGTTCCAGACACATTATAAATAAATAAATAAATAAATAATTCTGACACCAAAATGTAGAGTTGTAGTGTATTCTGAATTTAGATAATTTAGTTCAAGTAAAATGTTAACTATACTTAAAGCATTTGCACATAAACCTAAACACTCACCAAATGGTTAAAATTATGCTTGAGCGAGATTTTTTTTTTTTTTTTTTTTACAATATAGTAAAAATAAAATTCTTACATTTTTCAATTTCACTTTGGAGAACAAATAGATATTTTTAAAAGAAGAAGAAATACTGTTGAGGAAAAGGGATTTTTGCACTGAAACCAAGTTGTTGGGGATTCTTTCCTAGAAGTAATATATCTACTCCTCAGCCTTCAAAGCCCTGGCTCAAAAGGGACTGACTTAGAGAGGAAAGCTATCGTTTGAGAATAGTCTGTTCAAAAGTATTACCTCCGTCTGCTAAAGGCTCTCTTATGTCTCCCCAAAGCCTTTTCCTCTCTCCCTGCACTGACCGTTGTGTCCAAACTAATCAGGCTACCTGTCGTCAGTGTGGCCAGTCTCAGTCTGTTCATTTGGCAGATCCAGAGACTCCTCTGTCAGCCAAGTGACAGAAAAAAAACCCCACTCCAAACGCTCTCTCGCTGACATCTGGCTCCTTGGCCCATTGCAAAGACAGAGCACCATCTCTGGTTCTCTGTCAACAAGGAAAGCAAACAGAGAGTCTGTAATAAATAGTCATTTAAAAAAAAACAAAAAAAAACAACGGAAATGTAATATTTATTTTTTCCCCCAGTTCTTATTTGTACAGGTGTGACCAATACTGAAATGATAAATACTGGAAAGATTTTGAGTTGCAACAACACCTGCTTTGGCATCCAGCTGAATGCTAATTACTTTTTAAAAAAACAATTAAATGAATAAAAAAAACAGGCATTCTGTCCCCCATCTCATTTCCAAAAAATCACAGTTGCTAAAAGGCCACAGCATTATTCACAAGCAGCACAGTGATCAGTCAGTGTCTGAGATCAAAACCAGCAACCCACATTTGTACATCTCCATATAAAGGTCAGCTAATGATTCATGGGAGCTCTGTGATGGGAGTGACAGTTGTCTTGCCAAGGAGGCACAAACTCCTGGTCAAAATATCCCCTATGTATTTCCAATTTAGGGTAAATCCATTATGAATGAAACACTGAGTTGAGAAACCATACTAGAAGAATTAATGAACTAAACTACCCATTTTCACTTTTCACCCATTTCAAAAATGCAATGAAAGTCAGTGGAGACTAAGGTCTACTGGCACTATTTATTAATTTAAAAAATAATATAAAAATTAAAATGATACAGTACCAATAGTAGCATGTTGCCTATGCTTTAATTAAAAACTTTTTTAAGAGATAAATTAGTAATAATGAAGAAAGATGTCACACGTAATAGAACAAGTAACAAGTCTATTCTTTTAGTCCCATCCATTGCTATACGTAGTTGTCAAAGCCAATCATAGTTTTTTTTTTTTTTCCTTTGGATTCAGTCCCACATTTAAAAACAGTTTTCATACTCAAAAAACTTTGTGGTTAATACTATAGTCACAGATGCAATAGAGCAGGTTAAACTGCACAACTAATCCCTTATTTACATAGTGTTTATATTTTGTTGGTTATGATCGAAAAAAAAAATAACATTCTGAGCTACAATGCTCAACTTTCCAAAAAAATGTTGTAAATAGAAATCCATGACACACAGAGTGTTCACACAAATACAAGAGTTTGAAAGAAGCCACCTATCAACGGCTATCAAATTGAGTACGAGAAACATGGTACTTTTGGTACTGCAGAAGGTATCATTTTTACATTTCAATATTAACTTTCAACCAAAGCGCCGGTACTTTTGAAAACCTTGCTAGAATAGAACAGCATACAATACAATTCTATAAAACTTCTGGTCCAGTAAATGACAGAATTTTCAACTGACAATGAATGATAGTGGGGTACCACTTTGTGTGAAAGGCCTTCAATGTCTTTTATTTCTTATTAAATGTATCTTACTGGATTGCTTCTGTCTCTTTCAGTCTCGCGCCTCCTTTCTTTCTCGTCACTTGCTCTCTGAAATGAGGGATGGGTCACTTCCATTTATTTTGTTTTTACAATGTTGCCCCTTCACACATTCCCCAACACTCCAAAGTATTTATATTAAAGACAGTCTATAACCTCGAGTAAGGTGTCCATTTGGGTCAAAAATATAAAAAAACAGCTGTAATTAGTTTTGAAATAATGAACGTTTGGCCCCTATGGTGCTCCATAATTAACATTCACTTTGCATATCTTAATGTTTGCCAGCCAACCCTGACACTTCAAGTGCTTCAAGCTCCTGTCTGTGTCTCTGTGTGCGTGTGTGTGTAACAGGGTTTAAGAAGCTCTTCCTGAGCTTTAGAGCAGTTTTGTCTACTTCCACTTCTCCCAGTGAGACCAGAGGGTCTGTGGAGGGTTTCCTTCCCCCTAAAACGCTGTCCAAGTGTCACAACCACGCATCAAGACAAGCTCCACTTGACATATGAAATCAATCCAACCGATCATGCCTTTGTGCTGGTGTGCTGTTGCCCCCTCTTCAGTCAGATATGGTTTTGGAAGGTTAGAAGGTTATTTTGGTATTCTTTCATTGTAAAAAGTGAAGCAACTATGAAACACAACGGTGGGGTACATACACATTGTATGTACAACCATTAAAAAGTTTGGGTATACATAAATTCACACATAGTCTATATTCTACAGTATTTATCCCTGTGCCAATTAGCCCCAGTCTGCTACCAAAATGGAAAGAACATGTTTTCTTCTTGCACAGACCGTTTGCATGTGTATCATCTAGCTATATTCCATTAGTTACGTGGGAGTCATTAGCAGTCCATCAGTCTTGCATGCTATACGCAGTCATAACGATTCCAAATAACCATTATCATTTTGAATATGATCTTTACATGATTATGACTGCAGCCCCCTTCCCCCTCCCTCTTCTGAAGCTGTTGGATTGACAATTCGACAAAAAGCAGCGTAAGTTATGAGAAATGCCACTCAATGCAAACGACACGCACATAAACAAATAAATGGATCACAGTGAAAGGAAAACTTAATTTCAGTGCCAGTAGTGGTAATACAATACAACCAGTTAACAGGATATTATGGTTCTGGTGGGTGGGCTTCAGGCTTAATAGCAGTAACAAGGTACAAAGGAGAGCAAGACAGAGAGGAAAAGCTGGTTTTAATCTTGATGCTGAAGTGGTTTTGTGGCGTGTGTCTCGTAGGGCCTTTGGGCCAAAGATAGGCATCGTGCCATCTGCGGTTTTGGAAATGTGTAGTGAGTTTCAAAGATCTCTGGAGCTCATAAGGGTGCTTTCACACCTGTAGATCAATTGCTTTGTTCCGAATCAGGGATTAAAATTATTACAATGTTGCGGTTCGCTTTCACATGACAAAGTTTCTAAAAGGCCCAAATTTGTTAACACAAGTCAAGCGAAAATAAACTGTTCTCTCAATGGTCAAAGTTCCATGGTTTATTTTCCGGGATTCCAATTAGCTGTCAAGGCTGTCATCTGTCAAAATGGAACAGCTTTGCGGGCTTATTGCTTTTTTTTTTTTTGTAGCTGTCGTTATATTAATTTATCATTTTGAACAGGAGTCCAGGATTCATTGGGAAAACATTTTTAAAATGCACCTACTATGAAGAAGAGCAATAAGACGGCATTATAAAATGAAAAAGTGTGCTTTGATTTTGAATGGCGAAGACGTGCTCACCCACAGACATTCACAGGTTCATTTTGAGGTATTAGCGAAAGAACAAAGCTACTGCTTTTCACGGAACTTACGTAATTACCCATCACACATTGTGATATAGCCTGGTTCATTGGTCCGTTGGATCGGATTGCATTCTCACCACAACCGAACCGCTCCAGAGTTTTTCAATCGAGCCAAGACCACCTCGTTCAGGTGATCTCGGACCGATTGTTTGGTGCGGATCCGAGCACGAGTGCCTTGTTCACATATGCCCAAACAAACCGAGCTAACGGGGGAAACGCGCCAGGTTCTGAAACAACGGGCCAGGTGTGAAAGCACCCTAAGATGAACATCTGGTTTCCAGCACAATGCAAGTCTCATTTAGGTGAACAAAGCACTGCTTTCACATTAATTTTTGTTTTCTTACTAGTGATGAACTCAAACTGGCAAGTCTTTTCAGTTAATGCCACAATCTGGGAAGAAATAGGGAAAGGGAAAGGGAAAGGCAAATGATGTGTGGCCAAGTATGGTGACCCATACTCGGAATTTGTGCTCTGCATTTAACCCATCCAAGTGCACACATACAGTAGTGAACATACACCCGGAGCAGTGGGCAGGCAATGCTGCGGCGCCTGGGGAGCAGTTGGAGGTTTGGTGCCTTGCTCAAGGGTCTCACCTCAGTCGTGGTATTGAGGGTGGAGAGAGTGTTGGTTATTCACTCCCCCACCTACAATCCCTTCCGGACCTGAGACTCGAACCCATGACCTTCAAGTTACAAGTCCAACTCTCTTAGGCCACGACCGCCCAAAAAAGCAATGTTTGCACCGCTTCTGGCAACAGTACCTCTTGCGGTCTGAGCATGTGGGATTCGAACCCACGACCTGAAAGGCCCGGGGCAAGCAGCTTAGCAGAGCGCACCACTCAGTTGTTCTGTCAAATATGATGACATTGTGACAGAACAACCTCCTCACATCAGCATCGCCCCATCCCCTACCTGACTCCTCACTGACCTTCAACATTCCAAAGCATGGAGATCACACACCTTTCAGTTCCCCATGGTTACTTATTTCCTACTTTTTAATATTTTAATGTTAATTTGTATTCAAAATAAATGGCTCTGTGAAAAGTCTGTTTTTGTTCATCACAGCACAACATTTAGCTCAGAACCTGGACACAGAGACTCAAAAGGAGTATCTGGATCTCAAGCTGATTTTTTTAGAAGAATACCCATGCTTTTAAGCCAGACCTCTGCTTGGCCTGGGGAAATTATAGAGAGCAGGAGAGAGACAAATAAACACAAATGCATGTTTGCCATTTTAACTGGCTTTACTTGGTGTCATAAACAGTTTGAATGGGGAGGAAAACCAAACCAATGTGTGCCTTCTGGGCTCTGGCTAGCTAGTAGCACATTACAGCTCCTAACTTAAAGAAAACTCCTCTGCTTTCTGTAACAATATATATATATATAGTTGACAGAGAGATAGCTTGAAAGAAAATCTTTTGTCTTCATTTGTAGATTTTCCTTCTATACAAAAGGCAAAGAAGGCCGTTGATCAAATGGGAAGATTGCCAAAGCTGGAACATCATTAAGGCCCATCCAGCATTCCATTGATCATCAAGTGCCTGGGAAAAATAAAATGCAGATGCAGTGTTCATTATCAAGACTTCCTCATGGCAAGAGTGGCAAGCACAGTGTACAGTAAGGGGGTGTGGGGGGCAGGGGAAAAGGAAAGAGGGGTGGAAGCAAAATGACATAAGTCATTGATCTTTGATCCGTGACAATAATTAGCATACCATTAGCATGGCATGTAAATATTAAACATGGCAGAATATGCCATATTCTTTTCGTCAGTGCTCTAATGATAGTAATCCTGGCTACAAAACAAGCGCAAATGTGACTTGTAAAAAACACAAATCAAAGTGCAGATAAATCATAATTTCATTAGCCGGCTGCCAGACTCCAGCTTCATTGTGGAGGACGACGGGCCGCAAGAATCCTAATTAAAATAATGTGCTGTGTTGCGTTAACGACATGGACTCTCGTTCATCATACATTGCAGGCCAAAGTCATAAGTCTTCAGCCCCAAGCAAAGTGTAAATAAAGTTTGGAAAACTTCCTATGTTAGAAAAATGTTCTTCATAAAAACACAACTAGAGGCAGCCTGTCAGTTATGTTGGTTATAAATATCTATTTTATTTTATGTGTAAGATATGAGCTGCAAAACAAGGGCACATAAAACCCCCAAAAATTGATAAATGGATTTACAAAACAAAATATTTCGACAATACTCCCCCGCTTCTATTGTGTACACATGCAAGAGTCATCATTAATATTAAAATTCTGGCTGATACCAATATAAAGATACTGATTAAATATACTTGAAAGGCTACAAATGAATTTATTCATTACATTTTAATGTACAATATAAAAAACTGATATCTTTTTGAGATATGCCAAGGATTACATTTAACAAGTTTTATTAAAGTATTAGTATTTTAAAGAGTAACTTTATGTGAGCATACAAAGGACACAACAAAGATTAGCTAAAAGGAATCTAAATGTAAAAAAATTAGGTGATACATCAGAACTTTTGGAACACTATTCAAACAATCATATATAAGGACTTAAGCTACAGTATTACGATGTTTTGTTGGTGGTGTTTTTTTTTTCCATACATGTCTTTACACAAGCTTACACACTGCCCTTGTCAAGGCCATGGCTGCCTTGACACTTTTGCATACGTGCTCTAAAGCAAATCAGCTGTGTTCTTCTCTTCCAAAACGCTCTGCATCTGTTAAGGCCAGCAATCTGTTACTACTACATGGATGGTTTGGCTACATCAACTAACAAGACAGATTAACTTGCACTTGGTTGCAAGTAATTTCTTTCAAGCTGTAACCAGGGTTAACTGGGCTTGTGCTTGACTCAATCTCAGCGTGCCAAAGGCCTGTATACAATACAGCATGTAAAATAAATTCAATCAAATAATACAATGTGAACACAATGCTGCGGTTTATGAAGCATTTCATCTCAGACATAAGCTATATGTCCAGAATGAAATAGTACTGCACTATACTACACTACTACTGCCTTCTATACTATGTATATTGCCTATTTTTGGAAATAATACACAAAATGATAAGCATTAGCAAAATGTTTCAAACACTGATGACACAAAAACATACTATGTTGCATGTTAAATTCAGAATGGGGTATCTCTAATTATTAACTAAAATAGTTTGCTTATTACAATTTGATGTAAAAATGTATTAACTTAATTACTTTAAAGGAATAATTCACCCAGAAAAAAATAAAACAATTCTGAAAATGTACTCACCCTCAGGCCAAAATGTAAATGAGTTTATTTCTTTATATGAACAAATTTAGAAAATTTAGCATTATATCACTTGCTCACCAGTGAATCATCTGCAGTAGATAGGTGCCGTCAGAATGAAAGTACTAACAGCTGATTTTGTGTGTGTGTGTGTGTGTGTGCATGTTTATGTGGTTTATGAGGACACAAATTTGTATAATGACATGGGTATGACAGAGGTATTACAATATGAAGGTGGTTTATGAGGACACTGCCTATGTCCCCGTAATTCAAAAGGCTTAAAAAACATACTCAATGGTGTTTTTTTGAAAATCTACAAATGCACAAAGTCTCCTGTGAGGGCTAAGTTTAGGTGTAGTGTTGGTGTAGGGAAATAGCACACTCAGTTTGTTCAGTATAAAAACCATTACGCCTATGGAGAGTCCCCATAAACCACAAAAACCAACATGTGTGTGTGTGTGTGATAAAAACATCACAATAAACATGATTCCAGTCCATTAATTAACGTATTGTGAAGTAAAACGCAGCAACAAATTGTTCATTAAAAAAAATTTAACTTTAAAATATTGTCTCCGGCTAAAATACAAGTTCTTTATCGATAATGCTGCTTTCTCCAGAGTAAAATAAAAATACTAAATCAGGAGAGAAATAAGCACAAATCATTCAATTTACAATATAAAGTGCAAATCGAAAATATGTTGGTCATTTTTGATATGAAAAGGCAACACAATCTCATTTTCACTGGAGAAAGCACTATATGCATTATGGACTGGTATTATAGACAGAGGAGATGCTTAAAGTTAAAATACCATAATAATGAATTTGTTTCTTAAAAACACGCAGCTTTTCACTTCACAAGTTAATTGGTGGATTGCAGTCAAGTGGATTACTTGTGGATTATGTTACGTCCATAGGGACATAAATTATTGTGTTTCGTATGATTTAACAAATGTGCTTCCTGTGTGTTTAGACTCTGTTCTTGTCTCTCTTACTCCTCCTGCTCTCTCTGCTTGACAGGCTAATGAGTGCCACCTGACTCCTGTTTTGAGCTTGTTAGCTGGAGTATAAAGCAACCTGCAGAGCTACAGTCCAGAGAGAGCGGCTGAGGTGTTCTTTCCTTACAGCTATCATCTTCCAGTCACAGCATCGTGATTTCTAAGCTGTTGTTTAACTGTTGTATACCTAAGTGTTTGTTGATTGCTTTACCTGTAGTGTTAAGGTAAAGTTGTTGAGAGTAGGAGAGTGTTTCAGCTTTTTCTTTTGTAATTGCTTAAGTGGAACATTTTTGTAGGGAGGTGGATGCCATTTATTTTAGAAGTTACCTTTTTTTTCTCCTGTGTTTGAGTTAGAGAGGAAATCAGGGAAGTATCTCTGTATTTTATTTTATTTTTCTTTTGATAGGCAAGTTATTTCTTAAAACCCAAGTCAGAGGAACCTTTTGTTTATTGTTTTGGCATTTTCCCCTCCTGAAGCCTTTTAAGTATTTTCCACATTCTGTTAAATAAAATACCAGTTCTCTCAGCCTTTCCCCACCAATTTTTTATTTTATTTATTTTTTATTGTTACACCCCTTTTACCCCTACTTTTTAAAAAGGGGTTCGTAACAATTATTATGATGTTTGGATTTATTCTGACGGCACTCATTCACTGTTGCTGAGCAAGTGAAGTGAAGTGAAGTGACATTCAGCCAAGTATGGTGACCCATACTCGGAATTCGTGCTCTGCATTTAACCCATCCAACGTGCACACACACAGCAGTGAACACACACACACCGTGAACATACACCCGGAGCAGTGGGCAGCCATTTTATGCTGCAGCGCCCGGGGAGCAGTTGGGGGTTCGGTGCCTTGCTCAAGGGCACCTCAGTCGTGGTATTGAGGGTGGAGAGAGCGCTGGACATTCACTCCCCCCACCTACAATCCCTGCCGGCCGGAGACTCGAACCTGCAACCTTCGGATTACAAGTCCGACTCTCTAACCATTAGGCCACGACTTCCCAAGTGATATAATGCTTAATTTCTCTAAATATGTTCCTATAAAGGAACTCATTTGGCCTGAGGGCGAGTACATTTTAACTTTCTTCAAATGTGTATTTTTTTTGGGTGAACTATTCCTTTAATATCTTTTATATAAGGCTAAAAAGGTATTCCAGTCCTTAAAAATAACTCACTAGTTGTCACTTTTAAAATAGAAATGCATTGTGAGGTACTGTTTTCCACACAGTGTTTTCTTCAGTGTACTGTACATTTTGGAAAATGTCCTGCAGGTTTACAGAAAATTTGCATATGGCACAGTATAACCTGCATGTTTCTAAAATAGTACAAGTAGTACTATAATGTGTTATAGCAGCGGAAAATGCAGTGGACTGAACCAGGGTACCACAGCATGTGCTGACAGCATTCAGCCGGTTGTGTTTGAGCAGAGAATATTAATACCTGATTACTGTATGGGCACAGACAGATAGCCCATGCTCTGTCTGATATCTGTCATGCTTAACATCTGCCTGTCACACCTCTGTGATTGACATAAATAGTACCCGCTGCTTTGATGCCTGCTTGCTGTTGCCAAGGAAACATGTCAAGCTGTTCGGGTGGTTCTCAAGAGGTTTGTGAACCCCGGCGGATTGCAAGTGCAAACCATGTACTCAAGCTTTATTATTTCGTTTTGTTTACACCTGATATTAAGGTTTGCTTGGGGTTATTTGATAACAAGTGTAAGGTAAAAACATGGTCCAAAACATTCAGTCAAATCACATTCAGTGTGATCACATTGCATTGCATTTGTAGTGTGAACTCTAATCTCCAACCGTCTAGTCCAGACACATATTTGAGACGCAACAATCAAGTGTGAACAGCAATGTGTCTCGGCTGACCACTTGTAATCGATCACCTGAGACAAATGTAAAAATATGTAAAATATTGCACTTGTAAAATGGTATAAAAGAAAACACACAGGGCTCTAGGCATAAACTCTCAATACAACACATCACACAGGCTGCCACTCTTAGTACCAAATTAGGTCAAATTCCCACATGAAAGAACTATTTGAAAACCAAGGGGGGAAGACACTTTCCTTTTCTCATTTGAAAATAGATGAGCTACTTGCCTAGATATGACAACAGCATGGAGGCTTAAAAAATAATAATAAATAATTGAATGAAACAATAACATTTCCCCTCTTTTGATTCTGATTTTTCTTATTTTCAAGACACCAACTAAAATAAATAGTCAGATTAATGAACACAGAGTGAATTTTACATTAAGAAAGAAAAGAGGAGGGGGGGGCAACGACAGCAAGGTGGTGAAATTATACATAACTGCAGAAGGTAAATAGACAGGGTAAAAAAGCACTTCAAAGGCAGTGGTGAGCAAATAGAGTAGAGCTTTCCTTTTGAATTAAGTCCCCTGTTGCTTTAAGTCAATTGTTTCAGAAGAATCAAACAATGAAATGGGGGAAAATGCCTTTGTGGCATAATGTCAGGTTGAGAGAACCAAAAAAAAAAAAAAAAAAGACAGAAAACAGAATAGTAGTTTTCATTTGCTTCCAAAAGTATATTTGATATTTGTACATCTTGAAATGTGTATGGTATGGATTAAGTTCTCTTACCTCCCTACAGGAGAGTATCAGATCAAGGTAAACATCTCATCCATCCCTCTTGATTTGTTTTACCCATTGTTGAAAACGGGAAAATAAGAGTAAATAAAATCATTGAGCCGTGCATATAAACGTTTACCACTGCAGACAGAATATTCACCATTACTACAGGAATACCTCAGCAAAATTAAAAAAGTGTCATTTACTCACCTTAATGCTGCTCCAACCCACACTAGGAGAAAGAACATCCTTAAAAAAAATGTCCTTTTCTTTCATATAATGAAACTGGATGTTGGTTTTAAATGACAAACCATAAAATATATATAATACAAATTACTCAATGGTGATATTTAATATCACATCTATTCGTAAGACATACAATAGCTTTTTGTGTGGGTCTGTATAAACTGAAGCTGCTATTTCCAAAAATGGCGCCATTTGGTCGCGCCGCTGTAAATTTGACGCCAAATGCAGCCTCAGCGTGTCAGGTGATCGACAGGTTCATATTTTGGTTTTGGGGGTCCCCAAAAACAGGTTGACATGCATGCAAGGTCAAAAACACTTTAATTTTCTTATAATATGCTTTTATTTTTACCTTATTTGCTCAACGACTCCCAAACGATTCACTCAACGATTAATTTTTCCAATTCCCTCCTTTGTGTGAAGCTAGTCTCCGATGATTGGTCAGATTAGTCGATTTCATTTAAAGCAGTGTTTGTTGCAATGCTGCTTTATGTACAGCCGTCACCAGGGAAACAGCTATTGCTCCAAAAGCAGCACCTAGTGACAAAGAATGAATTTGCATTTTCATTCAGACCAACACGAAAATGAAGTTTTCCCAGGGCTGCGCGCGCAACAAGTGGGCGGACAATATGCTAATATTTAATGTTTACGTCACTGAAACAGCTTGGGATTCATTTTAAAAACAACTTGTTTCAATGATTCAGAGTCAACTCTTTCATTTAAGAGACAACACTTTTATACACGGTGCACTTTCAAATTTAAAAGTTTGTAGGATGTTTTCATTCACTTAGAGCTGTGTGCATGAAAGATAATTTTCAAAAATCTAAAATAGGGGCACTTTAAATGCTAACATTATCAGTGGATGAAGTTCTTAGTCTGTTGCTAATGCACCAAGAGTTATATGGCAAAAGAGAAGACTTGTAATTTGTAGTTATTTTACAATGTGACAATTACAAATTACAGTCAAGATCTAGTATTTTATGGAAGGACACTAGAACATCATGAATATTAGTAAGTGAAGAAATTTTCCATTTTGGGTGGACAAATGTTCTTATGCATTTTCAAGTAGGATTTAGGCTATATGCATCCCCTTTATTGGACAGTTAATGGATAGTTAAAATATAAATAGCTATATAGCCTAATGTAAATGTGAGCATAAATATATAAATTATGTAATATATATATATATATATATATATATATATATATATATTATATATTATATTATACACACACACAAGAAAAATCCTGGAAAAGCTACGTATGGTATTCTTTCCAAGACAACTTTGGAAAATTTAGCTGAATAACAATGCCAACATAGGCTGTAATTCCAGGATTGTAGACTAGTTTGTGTTTAAAAGTCTAGAAAAGTTTTCAGTGTTAAAATACACTTACCCTTCCAGTTAAATATGCATAGACAACTACGAGTCATCCATGAATAGGCAGGGTTCCCATGAAAATGCCAGATTTCTGTAATTCTGGACAACATACACTTTCTGCCAAGATGGCACTGGACAAGAATCCAGTCAAGAATCCAGTTCGCTCAATCTATTCTCTGAGGCATTTATTTTTTTTCTTTCTCCCAATATACTAGCAGACACAATAGTAATTGTCACCTGCAGAGAAAATTATCTAAATCCTAACAAGCACTAATGACAATGTTTTTCTGTTGAACCACATTGTGCACAATTGCACCATTTTGTTGCCTTGCTGTTCTTTAAATTACATAGACGGCAGACAGAAAACACACACCTACACAGACGTCCACAAAAAGCGCTTGTCTGTGTCTGTTTCGCGGCAATTGAAGACAGGGCACTATCATTAGTCATTCTGTAACAGTGAGGTAATGGAATTTTCCACGGATGAGCAAGAGTTGTCACAGTATTCACAGTATAGCAGCCTATGAGAGTCAATGGACAGCTAACTTAACAGACACTGACAGAGCAGAGAGTCCTCAATCCACTCAGATTCCCAGTCTCTTTCTCCGTCTGCCTCTCACAACCCTTTTCCCTAGATGTAATATATATATATATATATATATATATATCAGAATGAATGTGTTCCTTCACAGCAGCATTGCTTCAATTATTATTATTTGACTATTTTATAATGACTGTAACTAATTATTGGCAATTGACGGAAGTAATAAATTCACAGGAATGAAGGCCACGGTTTTGAGAAAGCCCTTTACATTACCAAACATGTTAATATCTTCTATTGAACCCATTTTTGTGTAGTGAGTCAGTCTAGAGGTCATGCAAAAGGTCCCAGGTTCCTTAAAGACAGCAGAGAACGGCTTTACTCGACTTACAGCGAGCCACAATTCCAATTAGCGTGGCTTCTGAGAAGCATGTAGAATATGTATGTGTGTGAGCATGGGCACAGACTGTTGAGTTCATCTCCCACCATGTGGGGGGTTAAAATTATCCAGTGATTGTTAGCTAAAGTCTCCCAAGAGTTGGTTAATTATCACATAATAAGAAGTGGGCTGGGCTTCCACCCACGGTCTGTTATTTAAGAATAAAATTCATTTGGCCACTCCAGTCATTCCTCGTCACAGAAATCCAGCCCTAGCAATTAGCCACAGTCATTAATATGCTTAATTAAAAAGAATGATTGCCCACTGCATACACATTTAGATTACTAATTCTTATAGTTGGTCTATTATTTAAGGGAAATTCAATGTTTTGTATTGTGTGTGTGTGTGTGTGTGTGTGTCAGTGGTGGTCAGTAACAAAGTAGTTTTACTTTGTTACTGTACTTAAGTACATTTTTCAAGTATCTGTACTTTACTGGAGTAGTTTTATTTTGAGTAACTTTTACTTTTACTTCACTACATTCCAAAGCATAAGATCGTACTTTTTACTTCACTACATTTCGTAAAACATATCGTTACTCCTTATAATAGCTACATCATGTGCTCCGAGACGCAGAAGCGGTGTCTGATTCATGAACAAATTGATTATTTTCAATGAACCTGTTAAATCAGTGCGCATATCGCAACAAACTATTAATTCACGTATTAGAATGATCCGATTGCAGCTGTTCTCGAGTCGACAACTCACTGATTCAAAAGAACCATTTAGAGCAAGTCTCCAGTGAACTGAACTCACGAGTAAGAACCGGAAGATCTCGTGAGCGCGCGCGCATCTGATGCTGCAAGAAGTAAGTTACTAATGTCGAATTTTAGGATTAATTATTGTAACTGAAAATCATATTTAGGTCAAAACTGTCAGTTGTTTGTGAACTAAATCTGCTGTAAATGGTGATCTATTTAAACCCACTGAAATGCTTGAATGCAGAGTTTTATGAAAATACTACGCATTTAGCCCTATGTGACGTCTGTTTTTATATTGTTTATCAACAGTATACATTTTTATATTGTTTAGATCAACTAGCCGAGTAGACAGATATGAAAGTTTATTCATAACCATACTGAAAATAAGTAAATATTGTTAACTGATGCTAACTGTCTAGCTAACGAGCTTTCTGGTGCTAAAATTAGGATTTTTTTTAGATATAAAGTCCAGATATTTTTATAGATTACATTATATAGATTACATCTGAGGGAAAAAGAAAGGACGTGATGCCTTCCCATGCCACTAAAGCCCAGTCTTCTTTCTTGGAAAAGCTTCCTTTGATTGTTCACTATGTAATGATAGAGCACAATGATTAAATAGCCTAATAAGAATATTTTTATTTATTTATTTATTTTATGTGTTCAGTAGACAGATTTGGAACAACCTAAGGGTGAGTAAATGATGACAGAATTATCATTTATGTGTGAACTAACCTTTTAAAAACAATGTATACATAGTAAATATAAGTTTCGATATGTTTAGTGGTGGTGCTTTAGTTATAGTGCTGGAATCATGCTGTGCTTTAATTGTTTGATAGTTTGCACACTGTAGGAAAACTAATAAACGTATGCATTTTGTTATATTCTGTTGCACTCTGTCTCTATAATGCCGTATATTAAATCAGGTGAACCAAAACCAGTTGTCCAATTTGTTATGTATCTTTATCATTTACTTTTAATTTCTTAAAATTGAATATACAACACGTTTATTCCCTTCTTTTCTTTTATTGATTCGTTTAATTTTTTGTGTGCTATTTTTAGGTTGTTTTTTTTTCAACATGTTGACTATCTGTGCGTTTGCTCTCATAAAGAAAGAGCTGCTAGTTGGCTTTGTATTCATTTCAGTAGGCTTAAATACCAGATGGTATCTTTAACAGGGACCTACTCAATCGATAGAGCCGAATGTCAGGCATGAAAGCTAGGATTTCCATGGTTTTAACCTTTTGGCTCAGAATGTCATAGACAGTTATCACAAAGCTTCCCAGGGGTCACCAATCTCTTATTCATTAATCTATAACCTAATGGGTAATACATTTAAATTGAGCAGAACAAAGCTCTTATGGACATGTGGACACACTGCCTCATGTTCACACATAAGCACCTGTATGCATACAGTTTTCCTCCAGAGGCATATTATCATAAATGCTTGTGAAACATATGACTGGGTCATGTCATGAAACAGAACAGTTATTGATTTTGAGCCGGGCTCATTGATTGTGTGTGTGGGTGGGTAAGGTTAGGCACTCAAGGTTAGGCACTCCAAGGCCTATTACTTTGCACTATTCCACTTACAAAACCTATTAGTGCTTACAGTGACTTCAAAACTCCCTAGACACCTACGCCTCTGCAGCTTTTTCAGTGGCAGTCCAAAAATGCACAAATAAATATAATTTATAATGATAATGTAATGGATAATGCACATTTCAGTAGTTTAAGGCCTTCCACTCTTTTTAACTACAGCTCTTACTGGCCAGACAAGTGCATCAATCACTTTGATGGACAGGCGTATAAGGCAGTCATCTCCAGATCAATGCAATTGATTTTAGCATTTCTTTAGTGGATATGACATTTTCCAGTAAGATGTTGGTTGTTCATTGGTTAGAGCACCCCTTCCCTGTTGGAGGACATGCAAGAAATCAAGCATCCATCTATTATCTTTCCTTTTTCTATTCTATTTTAAGTCTGTGCTTTTTTTTTTAGTTTCTGTATAGCCAGATAATAATTAATAAGATAGGTTAATAATCTGCCAAGCAACATTAAAAATATTCCCCTACTGCAGTTACATCTAGCTTGCTAACAGTTAATAATAAATGTTGTTTTCATTTAATACTTAAAGCGAACAAGCTAAATGTTTGATGAACAACCACCAACTTTAAAACTAATCTGGTGTAGTGTCTGGATATCCCATTCAAAAGTTCAGGGTCAGTAAGATTGTATTTATGTATTTATTTTTAAATAAATAAATACTTTTATACAGTAAGGACATGATAAATTGAAGAAAATAAATAAAAAGTGACCAAAACCAGTCTTAAGTCGCTGGGGTATATTGTAGCAATAGCCAAAAATACACTGTATGGGTCAAAATTATTGATTTTTCTTACTGTAAATATAACAAAACTTAATTTTTGATTAGTAATATGCATAGCTAAGGACTTCATTTGGACAAGTTTAAAGGAGATTTTGTCAATATTTTATTTTATTTATTTATTTTATTTTTTGCAGCCTCAGATTCCAGATTTTCAAATAGCTGTATCTCGGCTACAAATTTCAAATATTGTCCTATCCTAACAAACTATACATCATTGGAAAGCTTATTTATTCAGCTGATGTCTAAATCTCAATTTTGAAAAATTGCCATCACAGGAATAATTGACATTTTAAAATACATTAAAATAGAACAAAAAAAATATTTTAAATTCAGCAATATTTCACAACTGTATTTTTGATAAAATATGCAGCCTTGATGAACATATAAAAGCTTATTTTAAAGGGGTCATCGGATGCCCATTTTACACAAGTTTATATGATTCTTTATGGTCTAAATGAAAAGTCTATAACATACTTTAGTTAAAATTTCTCAATGGTACTGTAAAAAACACCTTTTTAAACCTGTCAAATTCAGCTCTGTATTCAGCACGCTGTTGTAGTTCATGTTTCTTTAAATCCTAGTGAGCTCTGCTGACTCTGCCCCTCTCTTCCACGGAGTGACGAGCAGACCATAGATATGTGTAGATTCCCTATTCAACCACTCCAGATACTTTGACGCCCCAGCCTTCTCTCATTCACCATAATAATCAATGAATATTCAAAGATATACAAGCATATAACTTGCTGTTGTAGACGCACACAGTCAATGCGCTCAAAGATTCGTAGACTCCAAAAATGGTGGATGGCTTACGTATTGCGGCCCATAGAGACGGTCTAACTTCAGCTGCGAAACTGGCTAACTAGCACATTATTAGGAAAGGCGATTTGCAAATATTCATAAAAACACTTATACTCACTTCTTCTCTAGATAAAGCTGGATCACAAATGATTTGCGTGAACATAGATGCATTTAGGCAGATCAGGATTGGTGCATTCCCTTCAAAACGAAAGTAACGTTAATCCTCTGCATCTTCAGCAGCTCAGATGTCAGGAGTAAATGATGACTGCTATATTCATTATGACATCAAACAACTAAACACTTCAATCGCCTAATCGGAGACATCTTGTCTTACCCTGCACCGGAGCTGACACAATGGCGGACAGCTCTCAGCTCACTCAGTGGAGTCTAAGGTAGGACGGCCTTGTCAATCAACTCTCGTGGGAGCGGTCTGTACAGAACTACGTCATTCTGACAGGAATCTCAGAACAGCCTGATTTGAGAAAGAGGATTTTAAAATAGGGATTTAAAAAAAAAAAAAAACACTGGGTGGATTTTATCATTATAGGATGGATATGTACACACACGTCCAACACTCATTTATGTTAAAACAACTTGAAAAGGGAATTTTGCATCCGATGACCCTTTTAAAAACATTAAAAATATATTTTGATTCCCAAACTTTTGAACTAGAGTGTACATGGAGTGTATGAATATTTTGAGTATAAAAATAATATTATTATACATCATTGGCTACAAACATCAACAAGTTCAGTTGCAGCCCATTTCTTCCATGCTAATCAGATGCTTATAAAGAGAGTTATTTTAGAATAGTTTTCATTCATACAACATTACTGTATATCCATATTACAATGGACATCATTCTTCCCAGACACTCTCATTCAGAGTTTCCTATGTAGAGGAAATTTAGCAACATCTGATGATGTTTATTAATGATGCTGGCATGCGAAAGAATGTCTGGGATCTGTTAATGTTATGCAACACTTGAACACACATCCCTGGCCCCTACACAAAGAGAGAGTAGGCCACAAAGCAGCTGGCTGACTATCCATATTTATATCGGCCTGCCCAAAGGGTCTCAGTTCCATTGCAATGATTTCCTTTCTATTTCCTTTTCCTTTCACTTTTTGTCATTACCTGCCTGGAAATGTCTGTACATCTCTAGATATAACACTATGTACATGGAACTGTACAGATATAGACATACAGATATCTTACTGGGGACATTTGATGGCTCATTTCACATTTTTCCCCCACTATGGTGGTTTCTTTTAACAGAAAGGTGGAAAAAAGCAAAAGCCCAGAAAGATGTATACAACTATAAAGTTAAAATCATAAATTCCTGAAAAATGAAATTACAAGGGCATCTGCCTTGTATATTCTTAAATGTTTTAACTCTTTTTATCAGTGCATAAACTATAACACACTCTCCAAAACTCGTCTCCGGTGCCCTTTCTATAAATAGCCTCAATTTGAATTGTTAATCTCCATCAGTTTCCATTTATTTATTTTTTTTTACATTATTTCATATAACGTTAAATAATTTTATCATAATTCGATATAAATCACTGTATTTTCTTGTTTCTAGCTTTTTTTCCTGATTGGCATTACCATTTTGTCTGTATTTTCTATGGTACTTTTCAAGAATTCACAATTAAACAGTGGCAACAAAATAATTAATAAATATTGTAAGAAAATAACGGCATTCATTGAGCCAGAATATATGGAGATTTCATTATAATTCTTTGGAAATGTAATTTAAAACTGAATAAAAAGTGGAAATAATGGCAGTGTGTTATTGCTTAAAAAAAGGTAAAGCAACAGTAATTTGGATATTTTTCAGGTGTATCAAACATGAACTTGTCTAGATTATTCTATCCCTTCAAGTAGCTCTCACTCACAATAAGGTTGCAGACCCCTGCTATACACAGAAATATCAAAGCACTTAGCTGATACTGTACCTCATTTGCATATCTTTTCTATTGGCCAATTACAAGTACAAGTTCAGCCTCCAGGAACAAATGCTATTGTCTTTCTATTTCTGTTTTATCTTTAATGTTTAATGACGATTTAATATACTGGGAGGTACAGTCAAAGTAACCACCTTTATAACCTCTTTTTCCATTTACAAGCAAATTGTGCATAAAGTTGCTTGAATTATACTATGGATTTCTGCCATACAATTTGCTCTGCTCTGTTACAATAAAATACAAACACACACAAACAATGACGTTTTCATGTCTGTACTGAACACACACTGTAAATATTCACAGTTCAAAGTTTGCAGACTTGTGGTTTGATAACTGGTTGACCTTTAATGACCTTACCGCAATAACCTTCAGCAAACGTTTCCTGTAACTGCAGATCAGACCAACACAATGGTAAGGAAGAAAGCACTATTCCTCTTACAAAACAGCAATGTATTGGGATGTGTGGCATGAATCACTGTCTTGAGGTCATGTCAAAGCATCTCAATCAGGTTGAGGTTGAGGTCCAGACGCTCATTGGGAAAGTGTATTTTCTTCTGATGAAATCATTCTGTTATTTATTTACTCCTGACTCTCAAGGCGTTTTTTTTCTTCTTCTGTTGAGCCTCAGTTGGTAGACAGATGTTCTTATGTGCTCCTGAAAAATGCTCTGATAAACCTGATGCATGTTTCTTTTGAACAGTAAAATCAGAGGGTGTTTTTATAGGGAAGGGTAACCCTGACCAGGTCTGTTGTCTTATTGATTTGACTTCAGGTCAGCTGCCTCCTGCCTCAAATTAGCTTCTGGAGAGGTCATTGGCCTAGGGGTTCACATATTTTTTCCACACTAGATTTTGAATTTTTACAAGGTAAAGATCTGAAAGATAAGAAAATGTGTTATTTTATGTGTGTATTGTTATAATGATATCAAATTTTATCACTGTGTTATGCTAAAATACTTTTTTTTCTTAAAAATCTAGTGGGATAAGACATACCACTTCATACTAGTGGCATTTCTGTACTTAACGCCATACATACAGAGAAAAAGTGTTGATGGCGGCGCGATCGATCGCAGCGGCTGCTCCGGGTCCCAAAGACGGTGCTTTTATGTCGTTTAATGTCGTCTGTTCGTCTCCAAATAGTGTCAGTTTACCGCTAACTCTTAAGGAAATCACCCCAGAATTCATCTATGATCGCCAAAGTCTTTTGGATATCAGCTACGCATACGAACATCAACTCTCGCCGGCGGCAACTGAGAAGCTACGAGGCCTTTGTTTACTGCTGGAGCCAGACCTCGAGACCGCGGCCTCGCCTACTGACGCTACCCGCACAAGGCAGCGTCGCAAGCGGTGTGAGAGAGGACGGAAGCGCGGCAAGCACGGAGGTATACGAGCTAGGCTAAGAGCTAACCCCACAAGACCGGCTCTTCCAACACTCATGCTCTCAAACGTTCGCTCTCTGGAAAACAAACTGGACTTAATTCAACTCAGTCGATCTACACAGCATGAGGCAAGGGATTGTTGTGTGTTTGTTTTCACCGAAACATGGCTAAACGACAACATCCTGGACTCCGCCATTCAATTGCACGGGCTAACCAACTTCCGAGCGGACAGAGATTCATCACTGTCTGGTAAGACACGCGGAGGTGGCTTGTGTGTGTACATCAACAAAGACTGGTGTAACAATGCTGCGGTATTATCAAAACACTGTTCATCGCTGGTGGAGTTTATGTTTGTGAAGTGTCGACCGTTCTATCTGCCGCGGGAGTTCACGGCCATTGTTATTGCAGTGGTTTACATCCCCCCGTGTGCAAACGGTCAGGACGCGCTTCGTGAACTGTATAGCGCCATCAGTGAACAACAAACAAAAAACCCCGACGGCTTTTTCATCATAGCCGGTGACTTCAACCACGCAAACTTAAAGACAGTTTTGCCAAAGTTCTACCAACATGTGAACTTTGCAACAAGGGGAAACAACACACTGGACTTTGTTTACAAGACCACAAAGAACTCTTACAAGGCTGAACCCCGACGTAATGAAGACCCTATCTAGGATTAACCCACGCAAGGCTGCGGGTCCTGACAACATACCTGGCCGTGTTCTGAGAGACTGTGCTGCACAGCTAACAGATGTCCTAACAGATATCTTCAACACCTCGCTGAGCCAGGCAGTCGTCCCCACATGTCTCAAATCCACAACAATCATACCGGTACCAAAGAAATCACCTGTGTCCTGTCTAAATGACTACCGTCCCATAGCACTGACTCCAATCATGATGAAGTGCTTTGAGAGGCTAGTCATGCATAACATCAAAACTAGCCTCCCCAACACACTCAACCCGCTCCAGTTTGCATACCGTCCAAACCGCTCTACGGACGATGCAATTTCCTCCACCCTCCAGCTGGCTCTTACCCATCTAGAAAATAAAGACTCCTATGTTAGAATGCTGTTCATTGACTTCAGCTCGGCATTCAACACAATAATCCCACAACAGCTCATAAATAAACTAAACCTGCTGCAGCCTTAACAATTCCCTTTGTAACTGGATCCTGGACTTTCTAACTGGAAGACCTCAGTCAGTCCGTGTCGGCAACAACACCTCGAGCACTACAACACTGAGCACAAGTGCCCCACAAGGCTGTGTGCTCAGCCCGCTGCTCTTCACACTGCTGACCCATGACTGCACTGCCAAGTTCAGCTCTAACCACATCATCAAGTTTGCTGATGACACAACAGTGGTCGGTCTCATCAGCAACAACGATGAAACGCACTACAGAGAGGAAGTGGCACAGCTGGCTGAATGGTGTGGTACAAACAATCTGTCCCTCAATGTGGAGAAGAAAAAGGAGGTTGTGATGGACTTCAGGAGAAACTCCGTTGACCACCCCCCACTGACCATCGACAGCTCGACTGTGGAGAGAGTCAGCAGCACTAAATTCCTGGGGGTGCACATCACAGAGGATCTCACCTGGACCACCAACACCATGTCACTCTCCAAAAAGGCACAACAGCGCCTACACTTTCTCCGCCGGCTGAAAAGAGCAAGTCTCCCTCCACCCATCCTCACCACATTCTACAGAGGCACCATTGAGAGTGTTCTGACCAGCTGCGTCACTGTCTGGTACGGGAACTGCAGTGCTGCTGACCACAAGACCCTCCAGCGGACAGTGAACACAGCTGCAAAGATCATCGGTGCCCCTCTCCCCTCCATCCTGGATATTTTCCTTACACGATGCTCCAGCAAAAACAACAGCATCGTGAAGGACTCCACCCATCCCTCCCACAGTCTCTTCCAGCTCCTACCATCAGGAAGACGGTACCGGAGCATCAGAGCCCGCTCCGCCAGACTGCTCAACAGCTTTTTCCCCCAGGCTGTGAGAGCCCTGAACTCAAACCACCCCGCCCCCCTCTGAAACCCCATGCAAACCCCTACCTCCTGAAACATGGACCACCCCCCACCCCAAACCTTACCACACCAAAGAAAAACTGTATGGAACTTTTTTTTTTTTTTTTTTTTTGTGCAATTCGAAGTGTGCTACACACAGGTGAGTGGGCCTGTACAAACCACCTGTAGTAACACACTCTCCTCTATGTGCACTATGGACACTTTACACTTTACACTATGTGCACTATGGACACTTACACACACTGCTGCATGTGCACAATCCCACAAAAGACTCAGCAATATATGTATGTTTACATGCTCATGCACTACAAATCATCCTGCACTGTTCCCCAACCAACTGCTGACTCAAATGTCTCTCTTTGCACATGTACAGTATTTGTGAAGCATTCATATAGTTTGTATTTTTTATCTTCTATTTTTTAGTTTGTATAGGGTAATATTTATGTGAAGCATTCGTATAGTTTGTATTTTTTATCCCTTATTCTTTTAGTTTGATAAATACTTATATATAGTATACTTATAGTTAAATCTGTCAGTAGGTTAGTTGTGTATATGTTTATAGTGTTTTTTACTTCATTGTTGTATGTCTGTATTTATGGAGCACCGTGGTCCTGCGAGACACAACATTTCGTTCCACTGTATGTCCCCACATGTAGCGGAACGACAATAAAGCTCAACTTGACTTGACTTGACTTGGAAGAGTCACCTCTGTCACAGCTACAACACTCTCAGTGACAGCAAGTATAATAGAAGAGGAAAGAACAGAAAAGTGTAAAATAAGATAACTATAATTGAAGTTTGTTTTTTTTCCTCCCACAATCACCTGACACTAAATACTTCACTTATTGCTTGCTCTCCACACTGCTTTGAGTCCTGAAATATTAAAAGGTGTTTGATTTTGCTAGGTTTATGTTTCATCTCAGAATGCTAGTAAAAAGTTCATAGGCTGTTGTGGTTGTGCATTTACATGTTATTCTGGGGTAAAACTGTGTTTTGTATCAAATATAGGCCTTTAAATGCTTCCAGAAGGTATGCATTTCATGTTCTCCTTCAGAGTCTTGTAAGCTAGTGTCCTCATCGGCATATAAACGCTAGAATAAGACGATCTAGTAAGTGCGCGTGGCTACGTCACATATGTTCCCACCCTCACCGTCACGGCACGAAAACACTAATGAAACTTAGTTTTGGAAAAATACTTTGTATTACATATCTTTATATTACTTGGCTTTCTATTAATGCAATACAATGAATCACAGCCATCTATAATCTCCCTGTGGCTTAAGTTATTGGCAGTTTAGCGTTTAGTATGTAATTTATGTAAAACACCAAAACAAAATATAACATCTATCCTTTCAAAACATTATTTTTGTCATATATTTCATAATAAATTCAGACAAGCTCAGTACTGACTAATTTTTTGTCAGTTTATTTTCATTAAATGGAATAGGTACAAAGGATTGTGGGTGATTGAAGATCGCGGAGGATACATCCCATGCATCCTTCAATTTCAGCTGAATGAAGGACACGAAACGAAGGCTGTCTTCCAAGGATCCTTCCGATTGAGATGGCCTTCAGCGATGTTTGATGACATGGCAGCCGAGATATCCAGCCTTCGTAGGATGCAGTCTTCCATTTGAGAAACACCCAAGATGTGCATGATAATCAAATTTGATTAATTGCACAGCCCTAGTTCTAGATGTTCAGATGAACGTTTTGCTAGTCTTTGAAGCATCCAAGTACACTCTTGGGTACATTTTGCACTCTCTAATACGTTTTTGGCAGTGGGGAATTTTCTTTCAGATGTGCTAGAACATATTGGGAACTCTGGCAGCCAGAAATTCTTTGGAAAAACAGTGGCAAATACAGTTACATTATTTAGAGCATTAATATAGATGCCATTTTATTTGTACATTTTGAAATACTGATATGTCTCATTATAATGATATTATCTCATTATTAGTTATTAGTAATATTCCAATTATAATCTTACAATCTTATCACCTGATGAATTTAATTGACCAACAATTGACCAAAGACACAATACCAATATATGTCAGGTAACACATGTGATACTAAAATTAATAATAAACAGTAAATAAACAACATAAAATATCACAATGACTAAAATCTGAATAAATGTTACTGAATAAATGTTACTACCCTTAGAGATAGGGTGAGAAGCTCGGTCACTCGGGAGGAGCTCAGAGTAGAGCCGCTGCTCCTTCACATTGAGAGGGGTCAGCTGAGGTGGCTCGGGCATCTGTTCCGGATGCCTCCTGGACGCCTTCCCGGGAAGGTGTTCCGGGCGCGTCCCACTGAGAGGAGACCCCGGGGAAGACCTAGGACACGCTGGGAGACTATGTCTCCCGGCTGGCCTGGGAACGCCTCGGTGTCCCCCCGGAAGAGCTGGAGGAAGTGTCTAGGGAAGTCCAGGGAAGTCTGGGCATCTCTGCTTAGACTGCTGCCCCCACGACCCGGCCCCGGATAAGCGGAAGAAGATGGATGGATGGATGGATGGAATGTTACTATTTAAAAAATACCATTTTAATCATGCAATACAAAAATTTTGTCATACAATTCATAATTTTACCTATTGTAAATTATACTATCAAATGTAAATTTGCTCATGCATTTTACCTATAAAATGTAATTCTTGCCTATATACTAAAGAATTAAAAGGTTTTCAAAAGGTTTTAAAAAATGTTCAAGTGTGTACTGTATAACAGTTTAGACCTGCATTATTTGGTTTTAGACCTTCTGAAAATTAAAGAAAGTAAAGATATGTGAAGACAGGAGGTCACAAAGGGCTATATATTGTGCTGAGACTTAAATAACCACGGAGACTCAACAGAAGCTGAACAAATCTTCGGCAAAAAAAAAAAACATGCTTAAGTTATAGATTTATTTCTTGCAGGTCATAAAAATCTGTTGGCCTTCTTTACCCCTCCTGCAGATATTATTTATGTGCATCAACAAACCTGAGCAACAACAACAAACTAATGAAACATAACTTATCCTAACAAACGTGGATAAATTTCAGTTGAACAGGTGGTTGAATACAAAATTAAACCTATGTCTTGTCACAACAAAAAAGACCTCAAAATGCAGTCTGCTGACACATATTTTTATATCATAATGACCTACACTCCAACAGATAAACAAATATATTATTATCCAGTTTGTTCTTCTTTTGTTCTAGTAGATGCATCCATGGCAGAAGGTTAGGACTGATGAAGGCTGGGTCATAGAAGCAGGGCGGGGCTTCATGTACAGTACAGCACCATCCTTTAGCCCACACGCTCTATCCTTTCACATAATGAGGCCCACAAGCTGGTAAAATGTAAATACAGCAATTACAACATTGAAGCTCTGGACCAAGGGGTTGCCCTCTACACAGAGCACTGAACTTTGGGTGAGTTTGAGTCTGATTCTGAACACCTCTGACCTCACAGAAGATGTAAACTAGTCATGGATAAAGAGCCAGAGGTTGGATGCAAACTTTAACCATGGCTGTTTTTCAGTGCTATAGGGTATCTCAGGGGGGTGAAAAAGGCCTACTGTAGCGAAGTGATGCGTTTTTGTAAGAAAAATATCCGTTGTAAACACTTTTCTCTCACTTCCGCTAACTTTCATACGTGCAAGCTGTTCCGGGCGGATGACGTAGGATGTATGCGTCTTGCACACACCTGTGAGATATGCTAGTCTCACGAGTTTGTTTACAGGATCAAAGGAAAAGTTTTCTTACTTTAGAAAAGGAAAATCAGTCTCTTCTTGGCTTATATCGATCTCCTCCGACATTTTTCTTTACAAATCCTTGTTTTGTACTTCTAATTCATGACTGGCGTTTTGTTTTGCTGTCTCTCCTCGCTGCTTCCACATTCGTCACTAATCACCGCCGCAAGTGCTATGCCTACATCCTATGTCATCTTCCGGAACGGCTTCCATTACGTCCAGTTAGTGGAAGTGAGAGAAAAGTGTTTATAATGTTTAAATATGCATATTTTTCTTACAAAAACACATCGCTTCACTACAGGAGGCCTTTATTCACCCCCCAGAGCCATGTGAGGCACATTTCATTATAAATGGATGTGCTTTATTTGACTACTTTTGGGCTGTTGAAAAAACCTGGCTAGTGCTATTATTAAGCTTGGAAGAGCAAGGACCATTTTTAAAATAACTCTGGTTTGATTCGCCTGACAGAAGAAAGTCATATCCACCAAGGATACCTTGATGGTGAGTAAAACATGGGCTAATTTTCATTTTTGGCTGAACTAACCTTTTAAGCTGTGTTAGTAACAATGGGAGTTGCTTGTTTTTTTGTTTTTAAGACTCTTTTTTTTGGCATTTGTTTTTTTGGTACCTTAAAGGTACATATTAGAATCTAATAGGTACAAAAGTGTACATTTTGAAAAGGTACTGCCCCAGTGACAACTTTTGTACCTTTATTTCTGAGAGTGAAGTAATCAATTTGTGAGCAAATCAATGAATTGGTCCAAAGGGTTAACATTAGTCCGAAATAGTTTGTGATTCATTATGACACATTTGGACAGTTTGTCTGTTCTACTTTAGAATATAAAGAACAAAAGGAGTTTTGGATAAAAGGATGACTTTTTTCAATCACTTCCAAATTAAGAGTATCAAAACTCTAATAATAATTGATGCATAATTGATGCATATTTTGAATATGAAGCCACTTCAGATTATAACCTCATAGATCAAGTCGCTATTGTTTATATAAACAAATAAGATGTTTGTTTTTGGCTTCAACGCACATGCACATAGACAAATATTACATGACAGTTCCACTGTACTCATGCATGTGTGCATGTTAGTGCCCTAATTGTGCCTAAACAACGCATGCTCACTGTCAGATACTCTGTCCGTTTAGACTAAATAACATTATACCCACAGGAGGCCGAGGTGGATGTGGCATCAACACACCATAGCTGAGCCGACTGACATTTAGTGCCCAAAACTTGTACCCACAGGGCAGTGGCTCCAGCTCAAACACATGCTGATGTATTATTTAGTTCAGACGAAGTGCTTATTTGCATGCCGACGGATGTACGAGACTACTGATATGTGGCATGTCTAGTGCTCTGGGGAAAAGACTGCTGTTATGTGAAGAGTCCATAGGCCTTCCCTCTCCTCCTGCCTGTCACATCCTGTCCCATTCCTGATCATGAGGACTAGTGTCACGGCACAGGCACAAAATAATATGAAATGCTGGCGGGAGAAATCAAGCGCATGCACTGTGATTTGTAAACACAGAGCTGCTTTATTAAAAGTCTGAACATTTTGTTTTTCTTTCCCCTAGAAATGCAGGATGTCAACACCTTGTCAAAGTAATAATATACAATGTTATGGTGTATTATTATTATTTAAAACACACAAAAAAAAACAGTTTTGAAACGACATGAATGTATTGAAAAGTGCATTTAATCTATGATTTTCAAATATTTTCATAGCCGCTACCATGCAATTTGATGCATTTTTGTAACCACACACTGTCTATTCTCTTCAGTGACAGCTATATCGTTTTTGCACATACTGTATACGCATTAAAACATTTTTCTATTTAAAAGTAGTAGTTGGAATTCACTGCACGCACACTGGAACTATACTTTTCACTGCCCTTGCTTGGCTTTGATAACACACACACACATTCACACACAAATTCACACAAACATCAGTCCTCCTGCTGCCTGTCACTGACCCATGTCACCCAGTCCTCTGCGAGGCTGTCGATATTCTCTAAGCTGAGCCACTGGGCTCTGGGACTGCTGTAGTTGGGCTGCCAGCACTGCACCTCACGCCCTTTCGTACCCAGCTTCCTGCCAACCAGTCCTGCCTGCCCTAGACCGATAGCACCAGTTCTCTCCTCCTCTCCCCATATCTGCTCTCGGCTTTTGGAGTTACACCTCCCCTTCACGCTCTTCACCATCATTGCCACATCAAGCTCTGCGACTGCAAACAGCAGTTGCTGTGGTCCAAACTTTTCTCAAGCATACATCCATCTACAAAAATGTTTAGTGCTGCAATTCACAAAGAAGAAAGTAGTGCTTTAAAAAGGGAAGACATACTGAGTGAAAGTTGATGATAGATAGATAGATAGATAGATAGATAGATAGATAGATAGATAGATAGATAGATAGATAGATAGATAGATAGATAGATAGATAGATAGATAGATAGATAGATAGATAGATAGATAGAGCATAACATTTTATTTGAACTATTCATTTATGGATCAATGATGAAGGTGATGAGCCCTTACAGTGAGCTGTTAACTTCAGGATCACTCCTGCCGAATCATTATATTAGTGAGCTTGACTTTGCGATCCAGATCATTGAACAAATAGTTTGAGTCAGTTTTTCATTGTACCAGCTGATCCAATTCACAAATCAAACTGAATGATTCATTCACAACAGCACTATGATTGTATTAACCGTAACTGTGTGACAAAAAGACCTACATGCAGCTTTTTGAAAATATATGTTTTTTTTGCTTACAGTAAACTGAATGATTCATTCACAAATCAGACTGATTCCTTCTAAAGTTCAGCTCGATGATCAGTAATGAATTCACTTAATGACCTCAATGACACCTGCATTAAGATTTTAAGATTGGGCCTATATATATATATATATATATATATATATATATATAAGAAAAGAAAAGAAAAGAAAAAATCAATAAATTCTAAATACAGGTCAAATACCTTTAAAACAAATATGGAAAATTCCCTCATATTATTACAGTGCATTGTACCCTAATTATATATTTTTTTTAGGAACACATTTTAGACACATCAGACATATTCACTATTAATTAAAAGTTTTCCCTCAATAAACTTACTGCTTAATTTACTTCTTATCAATAGCTAGTAAGGTAGTTGTTTGGTGTATAAGGGATCTAGAACATGGTCGTGCAGAATAAGGCATTAATATGTGCTTTATAAGTACTAATAAACAGCCAATATGCTAGTAATATGCATGCGAATAAGCAGCCAATAGTGAGAATTGGTCCTTAAAATAAATTACCAATTTTTTTTTTTTTTTTTTTTTACTATGTACAATGTCAACTTTTGCATTACAGTGTGTAAACCAGAACCATTGCTACCAGAAACCAGAATCATGAATTCAGTCAGTAAGTTAACCTCGAAAACTAGATCAGTGAATGAATTATCCTTTTGAGCCATTTCTTGCCAATAAACCAGTTGATCTGACTCACAAATCTCACTGATTAGTTCAGCTCAAGACTCACGTTGACATACAACGACAGTTTTTTCAGTGTAAGTTTTGGAATATCTAAAGTTTGGTTCACAAATGACTTTCTTTCATTTGAGGTTTGTAACAGCATTTTTTGTGTGAACTATTCCTTTAAGGACAAATGATGTAGCCTGCGAGCCGATAGACACGAGCAGGTGGTAGCAGGGGTGCCGTTATAACAAGCTGTCCCTCCTCCCACTATATCTGGCATCCCTTTTCTCCTGCTCTGTTGGCAGTGGAGTAATTACCTAAGCCAACTCACTCAGAAGTGAGAGGGCGACCCAGGCAGCACACATAAATTGTAGAGGTGGCAGCAGATTGCCACTGCGCCTTTGAGTGGGCATTGGCAATCTAGAGAGTAGATACAAATGGCAAGCGGCCCCAGCGCCTTCCTACAGCGAAATCGATGAAAGGAGATCAATAGCGCAGGTTCATTTTCAGGTGTATGGAAATCCTGATGCGATAGGACAACATGTCACCATTTAGGGCAATAGTATACTAACACTATCGGTAATGTGTTTGATTTAAACAACCCTAAAAGTCAGTAATTGGCTCATTTGTTGTTTGCTCTTGTTCATTTGGCTGGTTAAACTCTCCATTCCTCCACTCTTGAAGGGCAGTTAGTCTTTCTTTTATTTGCTTCCTACTTGTGTTTTTTTTTTTTTAGCCTTCTTCTAGCCCAGCTTGATGCACCCATGTTCATTTTCATTTCCCCTTTAATTTTCTTCCCTCAACCTCCCTTTCTGTTTCATTCCTTGGCAAGCTCATTCTCTGCCATCCTCCATATATGTCCCGGTCTTGTTTATATCCTCTGTGTAAATGTCACATAAAAGGGCACCACCAATCCGGCACAACCTCTGGGAAACGTCTGTTTAAATGCACTCAGACTCTATCAAACACCATCATCACGGTGTGCAGGTGGCCAATGAAAACATTCCCAGAGTTTAATGAAAGCTGCAGTCGGAAAGGCACCCTATAAGAAGTACTATTTAAGCTGTAATTGCAAGCTTATATGATTCCTGCGTTACCATGCGTGCCTATGTTCATAAAGTCTCTGACTATGAAATACATGGCATTTTCCTTTACTTACACATAATAAATCACTCCATCCCTCCCTTTGCAGTCTGACATATATGTGAGACAGAAAATGTGACACATTAGCGGCAAAATGACTTTCCACAGCACTGAAAGAGACCATATGCTGCCAATGTTGTGAGTATGAACCAGACTTTCTGAATAAGAGAAGAAGAAATTGAATAGAGAGAGAGAAATAGAAGGGTGTTTTTCATCTTTTTTGGCTGCTTTTATGTACATTTGTATTATTTAATGCTTAAATTATATTGTCAATAAAAAGAAACACCAATAAAGCAACAGATAATCTGAACCCATAGAGTGAGAAAAAGAGAGGGAGAATGAAAGAGCAATTACCGAACAGTTTTATGAGAAATCACAGTTGAGAAGGTCAAAGCTTTTCATTCCATCTTGCTGGAAAGTGACTCTCCCACACACTTTTACTGACTGTGAAGCACAAAGCGCTGTAGAGAAGCAACAAAAACTTTTAATGTTTAAGGTTCTCTTTATTGAGTCAATAAAGTTAAATACCTTCAAAACAAAAAATACACTTTCTAACTGTAAACATAAGCGATACAACTGATTGACATAATTGCTACAACTGCCAAAAAAGTGAAAATGCTTTTAACTTGTAACTAAAAGCCAATGAAACTCTTACATTTTAACACTTTCAGCTTATGTGGTTCAACAATAAATCGCCAAACCCTACAAATCACAGTTTGTAAAAAAAAGGATACTCACTTTTTGGATAGATTTCTTGAAAACTACTTTTGCAGTTTTATACCGTTTTATGTTAACTTGCAGCAATCAAATAAGCATGTTAACATCTGGATCAGTTTGATGGACACATTGCAAATAGATCTATCTAACACAGAATAAACAACCTTATCATTAAAAAAGGCTGTTTTGCAAGTTGAGCCAATAATCAGTAACTATTAGCATCTTGCAAGCATCTGCCAAGTATAAAAAACACTCAAGAAAAAAAAATACAGTATATGGAAATTACTTTTTAATTTGTGCAACTTAATGTCAAGTTCTGGCTCAAAAGTCTTCCCAACCTGGAATCCTTGTTTGCCACAAACCTTCCAGGTGTCCTTCTGTGTCTAGCCTACTAACAACCATGGTCTACTAAGTTCTACCACCTCTAGTGCTCAACCAACAACTTTGTTTGGACAGTCTCAACAGCAACTAATGGGCTTCTCCTCAAATATATATTTTTTTTTTTTCAAAAGGAAAGTGGATGAATAGCTTGACAGCATGAGGACCATCGCTTGCTGTTTCTCAGTACAGAATATTTTTACTCTAAGAGCTTTTTACACAATACAGGCTTAATCATGAAACCTGCCAATATTACTTACAAGTAAATGCTTTATTGCCATAAAATCAATAGCTGTGTTTTAAATCTAATCTAGTATGATGTAGAGAACTCAGAGCCATTTATGCAAATGCACACAAACTTTTTGATAAACTGAGAGAGAAACAGAAAAGTGCTCTACCATTTAAAGGCTCTTTTGTATTACAGCACATTTGGTTGTTTGTTTTTAATTCAGAGAATTGTGCCCTGCTTTAAGTGTCATTGCAATAGGTGGAATCATTTCCTCTGTTGCCTAGTAACATTTTTTTTCTTGCATCTCATATAGTTTCTCCTCGTGTTCTCGCTTTCCCACCCTCTGAACGAACAGAAAAAGTACAAGCTTACTGTGTATCACACATATATAGACATTCTGCAATCAGACATATCCAGAGAGAAATGGGTATGTGTTTTATGTATAATAGAATATGTCAGTATTCCATTCATAATGATAGTAATAACCACTTAAATAAGCAAAAAAAAAATATATAAATAATAATAATAATTGAATTATTTACAATGTAAACAAATGATAATGTCTTCTGATGGCAACCACCATCTGGATACTGTAGCTCACTTAAAGAGGAAAATATTTTGTCTCCAGAGAAATGTGTCACTTCTTCACAAAAGCGCTGAATAAAATGTTTGACCTTAAGAGGCAAAGTTCTCTGTATTTGTGAAAATGAAACGTGAAAAAATGTGGGACTTTCTATGTGCTTTTTTTTCACATGCAAAAAGAAATGTGTAGAACCTCAAAGACACAGTCTTGCACGTCAGGCTTGCTCCCAGATCTCATTTATGGGGAGGGCTTATCCCATTTTTGGTGGTGCTTTAAGTCCAAGCAACTGTACAGTCATCTGGAAATTGAGGCTACTTGAGAGCCAAATCCAATTAGATATGTGAGGCAAGATGTCTGACCTTCTTTCACGTTTCTACCAAGCTCCTTTCATCAACTTGGCAGATATCATCCTCACCACTTCCCTAGAGCAATTTCAAACTACATTTAATAGAACAATAACTTCCCTTACATGTAATAACTCCCTTTTATTTTCTTCCCAGCAAATATGCTGATCCACTCTATTTCTATCTATAACGTGCATGTAATAGCCTTGTCTTTGAATAAATAATGCAATAAAACATCCATTATACTTTTAACAACCTGGACGCAGCAAGCAAACATTCTCTTTCTTCTAGAACTTGACCTCTATAATCAATTAGGAAATATGCTTTTGCACAATTTCCATGAAACTGGAAATAATGTGGTTGATCGTGTGCTTGGTATACAGCATGTGCTTTATATACATAATAAATACACAAATGTTCTACACAGCTATTAAAATGATCAAACAAGCAGCCTAGATTTATAATAAAGAATGCATTTTTCACCTCTATCATGTGTTTGTGTCAGCAAGTTATCTTTTAAAGAGAGAAAACAGACACATATTGCAACAGAACCCTGTGTAGGTGGATTATCGCCTGATTAATCTGTATATATGTGCTTCACACATAATAACAAAGTCCAGCCATAGACTTAAAAGAGAGTCTGTCGCTTCAGGACAAAACAAACTCCTCGTCTCCTCATGGACTTCTGCATCTAGAGCCTACAGTGTATGTTTCTGTATCTCATGTTTCATTGATTGCCTTCATTTGTTTCTGTGCCTCCAAATGCTTGAAGAAACCACCTCAACATTCCTCAGACACTTCCATTTCTAAATGTACCATGGCATGGGCTTTCCCATGATACATGAAATCTTTGTTTTGTGCTGTGGAGCTCATAACCACCTCAAAAGGGCTTTTAATATGGGGGTGGGCTGTCTGTGTGGACCATCTCTAGAGCAGATGCATGGCCTAGGGCTGGCTGCTCTGGCATGCTCCCTTGTTGTCCCAGTGTGGATGGAACTAGCTTGGGATCTGGTCCAGCGATGGCTGAAAGGCCTGTATTGATCATGCAGGCCTTAGAGAGAAGGTCATATCCCTGCCTTGGAGGCAAGTCTGCACTCTGTACAGCCCAAATCCTTCTTCTCAAGGGTTATTAAAGCCCTATGGAGTGTCATCTGGCTTCACTCTCTCTCTCTCTTTACATTTTTACTTCAGCAATACACTATAGTTTTATTCTTCTGTCTGTTTGATTGTTTTCCATCTGTTGCATGGAAGTGGGTGCCAAAAATTACCCCATTTGTGCAAATGGAGGTGCAATCATGCATTTAAGAGAACTTCCTCAGTATGCACTGCTGTTCAAAAGTTTGGAGATTGTTTGTTTTAAATAAATTAATATTTTTATTCAGTGAATATGCCTTAAGTTGATCAAAACTAACAGTAAAGGCATTTATAACATTAGATTTCTAGTTCAAATAAAAGCATTTCTTTTGAACTTTCTATTTATCAAAGAATCCTAAAAATAATATACAAGGGTTTCCTCAAAAACACTAAGCAGCTTTCAACTTTGATAATATTTCTTCCTAAATCAGCATATTAGAATGATTTCTAAAGAATCTTGTGACATTGAAGACTAGAGTGATGGCTGCTGAAAATTCAGCTTATCCATCACAGGAATAAATTACATTTTAAAGTATATTGAAATACAAAACAGTTATTTTGAACTGTAATAATATTTCCCGATATCATTGTTTTTACTTGATCAAATAATGGCAAACTTGATGAGCACAAAGTGGCTCCTGCACCAACCGCAAACTTTTCAACTGTAGTGTACAAATTCATGACAGGCTCAAATATTGTGGGGGTTTTATTTATTTAATACATAAAAATAAGATTTGCTGATGGTGAGACTGAGAACTGAAATAAAAAGGCTCCAGATCCATCTTTGTGTTCAAGACGCTGTCAGTCTTGTGTGTCTTTGCCACATCATTCAAATTTGAATATAGCTCTTTTTGAAAAAGTCAATAGCGATAACTATGTTCCCCTAGATGTATTCACCAACTGCTGCATTCAGAAGCCAAGCAATGAATTAACACATGCTTCTCTCTCAAACATCTAGCGGTCTCATCAATGCTTTTTGATGTTGTGATGTCTGCCAATTCAGTTTTAAGAAATCAATGCTATCTATTTTACTCAAAGATCACAGAACAAACATTTAGCAGCCTCTTGTGGCCCCCCGCCAGTCCCCCTTTGCATCAGACCTATAGGGAAAGGAAACACTCCGGCATGGCATCGTCTTTTGAAAAGATCTGTTTTCTAAAGTGGAGGGCAAGTGTGCCGCTTCTCATTCACTAAAGAAAACACACTGCATAATGCGGACAGATTGAATCTTGTCATGTATTATTGATATTTTGAGCTTCTTTCTCCTCAGCTATTCACAGTAAAATCATATCATTCTCAGCAGCACTTTTTAAATATATGAAAGTGCACAAAATAGTTTGAGTTGGCTCAAGCAAGAATCGGCATTGCTCTGAAATAGTGACTTACTCGGTAGAAAAGTATTGATTAGTCTATGAAGTCAAAGTTCAACAAACTTTTAATTTTATGTTGAATTGACAGAAATTAAATCAATCTAAGTTGATGTCAAACCAGGCCTTGAAGCAGTGCTTTATTCCAACACACCATCAAAATTGTTTATTATGCAAAAGTAAACAAAAATGCTCTTCAAACATTGACATTGATTAATAATATGAAGTGCAAACCACTGGTTGAGAACCACTGGCCTTAAATGACCTGCTTCAATCTAAACTTTTTTCAAACTACGAGGAACACATAATTGCTTAGTCATTATGCAACACATTATAGGTAACTTAACCAAACATCCTACTGCCAAACTCTTTGCAGTTCTAATAATTTTTATACCATTAGTCAATACACTACCATTCAAAAGTTTGTGTCAGTAAGATTTGTTTAATGTTTTTGAAAGAAGTTCTCACAAAGGCATTTATTTGTTCAAAAATAAAGCGAAACAGGAAGATTGTGAAATATTATTAAACTGTTAATTTATTTTCATATGTAATTCATTCCTTTGAGGACAAAGCTGAATTCACACACACACACACACACACATGTTGTTTTTTGTGGTTTATGGGGACTCTCCATAGGCGTAATGGCTTTTATACTGAACAAACTGTGTGTGCCATTGCCCTATACCTAAACTTAGCCCTCACAGGAGACTTTGTGCATTTTTAGATTAAAAAAAAAAACACCATTTAGTATGTTTTTTAAGCCTTTTGAATTATGGGGACATAGGCAGTGTCCTCATAAACCACCTTCATATTGTAATACCTCTGTCATACCCATGTCATTATACAAATTTGTGTCCTCATAAACCACATAAACATGCACACACACACACACACACACACATATTTACAGTAACAGTGTAAAAGTCTTTACTATCTCATTTCAATTAAATGCATCGTTCCTGAATAAAGGTAATAATTTCTTCAAAAATGAATCAAGAAAAATACTTATGGATCCTAATTTTTATTTTTTTTTCAACTTATTTTAAATTTCAGTTTTTATGCTTTCATTATCCAAAGAAAAAATAAACATCTGACATGCTGTGGTCGTTGAAACCTCTATTGTCCTTTTTTCTACCGGAAAAAAATACCACACTGTATCTATCGCTGGCAATAAAATAGTAGACATTGTCTTAGGCCTTACTCATTAACTCGCTCTCTTTCACACATAGCATCCCTGTGATTCATTTATTCAGAGCTTCTCTCATTTTATCCCTCGTTCCCTATGGCGATAATCTGAAATGTCAGTCACTGTGGCCTGCCAGCTTATTGTATCTGTTAGTGAGGACTCTGAAGTGACAATTAAGCCTCCTGAAATAGCTCCAGCTCACTCTGTGGTTATGAATCGGGTATACACTTAAGCTCACCTACTGCCGGGATCAAAGTCTCATATTGATTTGAATTTGTTGGACAATAATAGGCCATGTGTTTGAGGCTAAGGGCTGTTTGTATCTCTCTTTTTTGCTTTTTTAAGTGTTCAAAATAGGAACATTGCATTATTAGAGCCAAAATGCTTCCTGCAGTCTAAAGATTTTGGCAAGAGTTACATTAAGAGTTGCATGTTATATTTTAACATGTAGCTCTTGATGTAACTCTTGCCAAAAGCCTTAAACTGTGGCAAGCATTTTGGCAGTGATAATACAATGTGATTATGATCCTTAAATTATTTTGACCATTTAAATAAAAATGTAAACATTTAAACTATGCTAACTATACTGACGTCATATCATAAATTACAATGAAGTATAGTTTAAATGTATATACAGAGTACTCCATATACTGTATATGTAGACTCAACAGCATGACTGCGATATAATTTAATTATACTGGTGATCAACAGTTCAATAAACAGTCAGTTAATATTGAATAACTTACATTTTAGACACACTATTACCAAAAACACAAAGTGCTGCCATATTTACTGTTTTTGACAAATTTTCATATTTCAATAGGAATCCAATCAGGAATTTTGCGTCAAGGCAAAAATATCCCAATGCATGTTTTGCAATGGTTTCAAGTCATTCACGCGAATTACATATTGACCAGTAAAGGAGATTTCTGCGAGCTGTGCTTCATAACAGTGACTGCACCTTGAGAATGAATGTGTCTTTAGATGTTTCTTGCTTTTTTTTATTGAACCATTTTAATTTTTGAGGTTTGAAAGAAGTAGACAGGTGTAACTCCTAAATGTATAATCTAGCAGAAAGAACACACTAACACATAAAATTGCACAGTCGACATGTAAAATAACAAAACAAACAAAAAAACTCTAAGAGAGATCTTTTAAGATTTATACCACAAGATAGATTAAACCTCAAGGTTTTTGGGAGCTTGGCATATCTTAACATTGGGTTGCTATTGGTGGAAATACATTGCAGCTGTTGTATCTCCTCCTGTGATTGGTAGAAAATTTAGGGCCTCAGGTAATATCAAAGATTTAGGTCGGCTGTGGGCTGCTTGCCTGTTTGTGTGGCATTCATATACAGCATTTAGTTGCCGTAGGCTAACTCTTACTTCAGCTGTTTGACTCCGATTTGCCTGGTATCCCACCTCCACCCCCTCCTCGAGGCAGGCCATTGTGTTGCCTTTTTCCTTTCTTTTTCCCCCTCCTTTTTCTCTCTTCCACTCTCTTGAGGCTTATAGCTCACATATCCCTGGGAATCCCAAATTTCTCATTTATTCATGTGCCCACTCTCTCCTTCTCTTTCCATTGCTTTTTCATCTTTCTTTCCTCTTAGCTCCCACACGAATTTCACTTTCTCTTTATACCTCTCTTCTTGTAGCCTCGTTGCAAAATTACAGTCTGTTGTTGATGACTAAAGCACAGTTTTAAAGCCAATGTTCCCCCTGGGTCACCCTTCTTTAGTTAAATCTATCTATCATGCACACACACCAACAGTGCGACTTGCCAGAAGCAGAGGTTTTGAAGCGAACGAGCGACTGCGCTCGACTTACAAACCACAAACCTCAGTGGAAGAAACACCTATGTGTCCGCAAAAGAACAAAGTAATGATTAAAGCAAAGCCAGGAACTCTAAGAAAACGAGAGACACCTCAAACCCTCACACAGCCCGAGGCTCATGTACTTACAACGATCTCTAACAGCTCAAATCTCTGCCAACGCTTTCCAATTGCCTGTCCTCGTGAACTCATTTCACAAACAGCGTAGACAATCGCTCATGTTTTTCCTTTCCCCCTCGACTTCTCTTTGTTGGAGGGACCCTGCTGAAATGAGATTACTGTGGTTGGTGTTGGTGGATTTTGCCTACAGGGGGCCAGGGTTTGTGAGAGAAGAAGATACGAGGTGAAAGACAGTTGCCGAGGGATGGTGAGCACAATCGCTTCCCTGCACCGTGTAGCACCGATTGGACACGGCCTTTTGTAAGTGGGCAGAAATGACAACTCGTAGAGAATCCGGTATTATTACACTTTTACAATCAAGCAGCCCGACTCGCCACAAATGGCTTCGACACAACATCAAGATGTCTTCATTTGCCTCCAGTCCCTGAAACCAATCCAGAAGCACTCCATAGCGCCCTCATAAATAAGCAAAAGCACAAATAACACAGATAACATGAATTATTCAATGTTCTACTGGCGATACAGAGAGGCAGCCTAACAGACTTTGACAGAGGACTCAAGATACACAAGTGGGTGGGGGAAAAGTAATAAAGATTCAAATAACCTTGCTTAGGCTACAATCAGCTCAGCTAAGGCAAAAGATGTTGTGTTTTTTACCGACTACTGACACGTACTGTATGAGACTTTAAATTAGTGCCGTGCAGCACCCTGAATTTTTAACAGGCAGTATACGTGTAGTGCGGCAGGCCGTGCATCAATCCAATAAGGCTGCACTAGTCTCCCTCGGCACTTTTAAATCACTTAGCGTTGCTCCGTCCCATTATGGCTCCTATATGTGCTATTCATAAAGGATATATCAAAGAAATATGATGCAAACTCCATGTTGGATTGGTAGCCTCCCGGAGGTGCTCACGTTATGATCTACAGCCTGGTTACTAAAGACAACATCTTGGCTTTCAGGCTTAAAATGCTCGTACGCGATGATGTAATGAGGGTGATGCAGAGATAGATGGTCACGCTAAATGGGTCCTGTCTTAAAATCAAATGAGCTCATGTGTGAATGATGGGGTGGTCTCCTCGGTGGTTATCAAGAGTGTGGCTCCTCTGGAAGTAAAAGCACAGACACAGGCTATCGTTCTACCTTCAGGATTTATTGAATGTGAGCAATTACTGTTGAGCTAAGAAAGCAAAAATTAATTGATTTCCTTTTGATAGTTTGGATAACCTTCCAGGTTAAAACATACAGACACAATACACCATTGTCCTGTTTTTGTAGGCGATACTGGATACTGTAAAAGTCTGAGCATACATTTTGTATGTTGTATACACATTAAAAGATACAATATATGTTTACAAACAAATACTTATATAAAATATATATTTGAATACCGTGTGTGTGTGTGTGTGTGTGTCTTGAATTCTATATTTAATTAACCTAAAAGTATTTTTAAACATTTATAGGTCTCTAAAGTTGTTAATATACACAATATGAGCTTATGTCTATGAAAACAAAAATGTGCATGTGCTAGAACCACACTTTACATACAAATACCTCTGATTAGTAATGAGATCATGTTGTTCATCCCCAATCTTCATCTCTCTCATCATGATTTCTTGTCTCTCTATTGTCCTTTCGTGACAAGAATCTGTAAATTTTTCAACTTTTTTTGATAATTGCATAGTTTAAAGTCAGACTGTCATGCCTGTTTACCCTCAGAGTGCTGGCCTTCCCAGCTTAGACTGGGGCATGACTAATTATGGTGGCATTGTTTGACCGTTTGCCATTTTTATTACACTGCTGTTGATTTTTCTGTCACGTTTAGCTACTTGTTGTCTTGCGATGTCAGGGTGAGTTTATTCCTCTCCTCAAAGTAATCTGTTGATTGTTACCCTTGTCATTTTTCAGGCAGCAATTGCAGAGGTCTCCGTGTGGTATTTATGTGTGTTTTCATCCCATAGCTCTCCATTTAAATGTCTTAAAGGAAAACGATAGATGAATGGCATAATATTACAAACAAAATAAAGACATAATGCATGCAACTGTATTTAACTTAACTTTTTAATCAGTCAGTCAGACATTGTTTTTTTTAACAATGCATAAGTAATCACCTGAAAATTCGCCTGAAATGTTGTCTTCATTGTTTTAAAGTTTGTTAAAGTTTTTTTTTTTTTACATTCCAAGCTATAATGAAAGCCGATTGAAGTGACAGTTAGTGTAGTGTTTATGAATGCAGTGATCCCACTGGTGTCAATTACTGACCAAAGGCAAAAGTTAAGAAAATCTCAAAACAAAAGAGGCCAATTACAGTTTATCACAAAAATTTCAGCCAATTTGCATTAGAAGGGAGATTGGTGGAATATGACCCCAGAGAGAGAGAAAAAGAGACTACAATCGTAGCAAGCATGTAAAATAACAAGAAAGTAAACATTAAGAAGAAAATGAACAATGTTGGATGCCTGGCTTAATTAGTTGCACATGGAGCATACAAATGCATGTTTATATAAGACATTATAAGGAGAATGTCTCTGGATGAGTTGATTTGTTCACCCTCATACTTATTTTCAATATAGACTTATTTTCTATTGTTACAATGATAAAGTGTTAAAATTAGTTCATTGTTTGCATTTTTCAGAATTATAATCTTACACTGCACTGTACTGTAAAGCCACATGAAGAAAAAGTGTTCAAAACAGTACCAGTAAACAGTATTCGTTTTATTTTTACTTCTCTATAGGTACTTTTATTTTAAATTTTTCAAATTGTTGCAAAATGACTGTGATCTAACTACAGTTATTAGATGAATGTGACTGGGCATGTTTATGCATAAACCCAAGTAATAACTGAAAGAAATATGGATCATAAATTCATTATCTCTGTCACTTGCTTGCTGGAAAAGATGAGATAAGTATCCTCATCTGAACAGAGCTGGTCATACATGATCTGTCAAACAACTGAAAAGAGAGAGAAAAAAGGCATGACTGAATGACCATTAAGAAAATCAGTTGCATTCTGAAAGTTAAAATATATAGACATTTTAGGAAGCATATCACATACCTGTTGAAAGAGTGTTGACAGTCTGCGTAATTGGATGGCTGAGCTCCAGAAAATGAATAAGGCAGCTTTTTTGAACCTTTAGCAACCACACTTTTTAGAGTGCATATGGTCTTCTGTGATTTCTAAAAAATTATAAAATATTCAGAAAATGCCAGATGGGTAATTGTAAGTGGAGGAACTATTGAATGATGGGTAGAAATCAATAACACTAAAAGACTTGTTCAGGCGAGGGATGCGAGATGATACTATGATACCAAAAAGAAAGGGAAAAAAAGTATTTTCAAGAGCGCTCGAGACATTCTTCTGCTTCAGCTCCTTCAGTGATGAGAAAGCAGGATGTCACTGACCCAGACTCGCCCAGCCTCCTTCAGAGGAACACATTGTGTTTTATGCATTTGGCTCAGTGTGACAATATTTCCACCGTAATGTGAGACCATTAAACCAAAATGCTGCTTTCTGAGCGTGCCCTCACACAACATTACCATTTAAATGCAGTATCTTTTATAATTCTTTCCTCAAAGGGAAATGTTACAGTCTTGTTTGACATCTAGCACACAGGCCATTCACTCACCCATTGTACCTTTCTGCCTGCATATAGCCATGCGTCTGCTGCCCTCAGTAACATCCGCTTTCTTCACAGGCACATTAGAATGAATGGCCCACTCTACACCTCGCCCCCACAATCTGGAGAAATGCATAAAAGCTACACCAATTCAACTTACATATTGATGCCAACTGTGGGCCACATGCGTTTCCCTTTCATCCACCCCCTTCCATCAACTCTCTCTACACTGATAAGTGTCATCCAGTTAGAATGGCAATTAGGAAAGGAAAAGGTACATGTGCATTTGTTCTGAGAGGAATTTGATTAAACAGTGTTGGGTGCATGGTATTAATGTACTGTTCTTATGGTATTATTATATTACATTGTTCTACAGCACAACGTGTGTGTATGTGGGAAAAAAAATAGAAACATAACAAAGGAACAAAGCTGCCCAGGGGAGTTTGCGCTGATGTTTTAAACTTTTACACAAGCTGCAATAAAGTGAAATCAAATAAAAGGTGTACATGATGAAAAGCTTGTGCTTTTGTAAGTTGCTGTACTTTTTAGAACTCTTCACCAACACTGAAGCACTGCATTTTAAAAGGCAGCACTATTTGCTACTTGATTTACAAATTTAACTGGATGATACTTTTTTTGTGAAGCTGCTAGAGTGGCAGCAGTGTGGTGGATTATAAAGGTTTTGAAAATGTCGGATGGAACATTAAACTACTTTTTATCTTGCAAGTCAACATGCAGAAAGGCATTTTGTAGTCAAGTGACAAGTGATATATATGCATGCGTGCGTGTGTGTGTGTGTGTGTGTTGAAAATCTTTATCTTATATATCTTATATAATTTATATATGTGTAGAAAATCTTTCTAAAAATATATGCACACCTCATGACTCTACAAATTACATTTCTGTGGAGCATGACATTCAGAGTTTTTTCTGCAAATGCAACTTTAGGAGCTCCATGCAAAACATATTAACTAGATTTTTAAAAGATTGGCTCTGCTCATTATTGACCCATATGCATCCAAAATACTTTAGTCAAACATTTACAGAACATGGCGATTTGCTTGTGTTTCTACATGATAGCGAAACCTTAAATCAACTTGTGAAAGCAACACAGTATCAGAGTGACGTTCCTTTATCCTTTGCATTACTCTTGGCAAAATAAGGACTGTCATGTACTCAGGGCAATGTCATAAGTACTGAACCAAGGCATAGATGACATGCCCATTATTGTTGTTGGCAATACGTATTTATATAAAGCCTTTAGTGTCTTTTTGCACCAGGGGTGAAAATTAATGAAAGCCTCACTTTGCGAATCAGGGCAGAAACAAATTTACACTTAGCAAAGTTCAATTTGTTGCACGACAAAAGAGGTTGCTGTGGTAAACCATTATCATAGATTATTATGCAGAATGTATCTTCCAGGGGTTTATGATCCATGCAAATGGAGGCATCAGCATATCGTTGCATATTTCTGTGCCTAATGGATGCCTACACATCTATGCGATAATAATGATTATAATGCAAAAATTTCCCCCTCCCTCTCAGCTAAGCCAACCTTTGGCACCTTGAATATTAACCCATGTGAGTCAGATTGGGCAGGCCTAGAAGCAGAGAGAGATCGCTGTGTGTGTGCATGTTTAAAGAGCGAGAGGTCAGGGATGGTTGTAAAAGTGGGGGATAGGGGTGCAAATGGTGGTCCAGTATTTGCCTGTGGTGATATTTTACGAGTGAGAGGAGAATCACTCGCACAACAAATGCTAGTGAACTGCCAGTCAACTATCCACACCTGATAAATCATAGAAAAGTTTACTGAAAGAGAGAAAAAGATGCTAAAGTTATAGTATAAATTATTTCATGTCCTGTATTTAACCATCTCAGCTCATCAAGTATGTGTCAGCGATAAGCAAAAATGAAAAACATAGTATAGTATGAAAAGGTGAAGTCACTTGGGAGGACTTTGTAATTAGGGCCCAAGCCAGTAAGGCGCAGGGCCCTATTGTTCTTCTAAGGATTATTATTTAGGGCCCAAGCCAGTAAGGCGCAGGGCCCTATTGTTCTTCTAAGGATTATTATTTATTTATTTTTTTTTTTTTTTTTATTTTTATTTTTTTTTTTTTATTTCAATCATCCGGGCACTTTTGGGGGCCTTAACGTGCCCGAAAACTCTCGAAAATTGGCACGCACGTTGGAACCTGCGGCCATTAGGACGCCGCTGAGGCTGGGACCCAGGCGTGGCACAGGGGCTCTACGGCGCCCCCTGGAAAATTGTCAGAAAGCTTGATGTATAGCTCACACATACTTGCACGTATTCATATGAAACTCGGTACACATATAGAACTCATTGAGCCGAACAACTTCCGCGCAGCATGTCATAGGCTCCGCCCAACAGGAAGTCGGCTATTCAGGGCTGTTTAAAAAGCGCATGCTCTGGAATTTGATATACTCCTCTGAGGATTTCCATACGATTGCCACCAAACTCGGTGAACATGATCTCAAGACATTGGGGACGCTAAATTGCGAAGATATTTTTGATATGTCGAACGGTTTGCCCGTGGCGAGGCGATGAAGTTATGGCGAAAAATGAGACCCAGGAAATGCCTAATAACGTCCACATACATTGTATGATGTTGATCAAACTCCAGTGGTTTGTTCGTTGTATGATGCCGATCGGATAGATGTGACTATTATGACTGAAAGTTATAGCGCCACCAACTGGCTGCAGGAAGTGTGTCGTTTTCAAAATTATTTGAATTCAGCATCTTATTTTTACTCGATTTGCTTCAAACTTCACCAGAATAATGTCAAAACACGGCCGATGTAAAACTGTGAAGGGAATATTGATATCTAAAATTATGTTGCCATGGCAACGTGTCAAAGTTGAAAATTCGTTTCTGGTGATTTTGAGGCAGATAACATGTTTAGAATGTCATGAAACTCAACACACATATCCATTTTAATGATAGTTAGACACTGGAAAAACCTCATAAACGGGCGTGGAAGAGGCACTCTATAGCGCCACCTTTTGTCAAAAATGGGGGGGTTAGTTTTAGCTACAGACACCAAACTCGGTACATAAATTGTTCTTATTAATCCGGACAACTTTCTAATTTACAGTCATTAGCTACGACCAACAGGACGTCGGCTATATTTATTTTAATGTAGGTTTTTTTTTAAAACGGGCTGTAAACAAATTCATACTCCTCAAAGCAGAAACACGTAAATCACACCAAACATTTTTTCTCATGATGCCAAAATACTGAAGATGCTAAATTGCGGACGGATTTAGGATATCTTGAACGATGATTTAATGGCAATTTATTAAAGTTACAGTAAAAAAGAGATTTTTTTTTTTTTTTTATCTTTTAAGAGCAGCTTCCAAACACTTCATAAAAAATTACATACACAGAACAATACAGTCTGAGGATATGTGATTAATTTCATGAATTTACAATACACTATGCAGAGGAGAAAATTTAAAAACTATCAGACAGTTGTTACAATGCTTCTATGAGTGAGAGTTCCCTGTCAGCCTGCAGCTGAGTGAGGGGGTGGGGGTGGGGTGTGAGTGACTGTGTGAGTGACTGTGTGGATTGAGGAGCTGGGTGAGAGAGAGAAAGAGAGAGAGGGTCTGTTTTTTTTAAATCTTTAAAAAATGCTTATAAAGCATTAAAGGTTTTCATAACACTTTATAATTAAGTCTCAATTGTTAACAGTAGGGAATGCATTAATTAACATGAACTAACAATGAAAAATATAATTTTTTACAGCATGTTAATTCTTCATTGATAGTATGAACTTACAATGAACTAACAATGAACAAAATATTTTTAATGTTAGAAAAATAGTCATGTTCAAAAGAGAAACTTTAAAATTTAATAATATATTAACACATTTTGGAATTAATATTGATCAACATTAAATGGAATATAATTATTAATGATTATATATATATAATGATAGCTACAGACACCAAACTTGGTACATAAATTGTCCACATTAAGCCGGACAACTTTCTAATTTACAGACATTAGCTACGACCAACAGGAAGTCGGCTTTTTTTTTTTTATGTGTTTTTTTTTTTCAAAACGGGCTGTAAACAAATTCATACACCTCCAAGCAGAAACCACAAATTCACACCAAACACAGAACAAGACAGTCTGAGGATATGTGATTAATTCCATGAATTTACAGTACACTATGGCGAGAAGAAAATTTTAAAACTTATCAGAGATATCCTGTCACTGTGCTTCTAATGTGTGCGGTAGGTGACTGGGTGAGTGACTGACTGTGTGAGTTCAGTGAGTGTGGAGGGGGAGAGAGAGAGAGAGGGAGACAGAGAGAGAGAGAGAGGGAGACAGAGAGAGAGAGAGAGAGAGAGAAAGAGAGAGAGAGAGAGAGAGAGTCTGTTTAAACTTCTCAATAAAATCCTTAAAAAATGCTTAAAGCATTAAAGGTTTTGATAACACTTTATAATTGAGTCTCATTTGTTAACAGTAGGGAATGCATTAATTAACATGAACTAACAATGAAAAATATATTTTTTAAAGCATGTTAATTCTTCATTGATAGTATGAACTTACAATGAGCTAACAATGAACATAATATTTTTAATATTAGAAAAATAGTCATGTTCAAAAGATAAAACTTTAAAATTTAATATATTAACACATTTTGGAATTGATTTTAAACATTAAAACATTGATTTCAACATTAAATGGTATATATTTATTAATGATGTAAATTAACAACAGTTAAATAATGTTGTTTTTTAACATTGGTTAATTCACAAATAACATTAAATATTAACAATATATTTTTTACTTTATTCATTTGTGTTAGAAAAAATTATTCATTTTAGTTAATGGAAAAATAAATCATTAAAAAATGCTTATAAATCATTAAAACCTTTGGTAACTATAATAATTTCTCATTTGTTAGCATTAGTAAATGCATTAACTAACATCAACTACCAATGAAAAATATATTTTCATAGAATTTAAAGTTTTATATGTTGTTCTGTGTGTGTGTGTTTCACAGAGTTGATGGTTTGGATTAACCCTTTAATTGCCGTATCCCTTAAAACCAAACTGCCAGAGGGTTACTGTGATGCTTGTGCTCGCTGGGCACCGTTTTATCGATGCCACCGGGGTGGCGTATGCTGACGGCTTGGGCCCGTCATCGCTGCTCGCAGCTATATTTTTTTTTTTTTTTTATTTTATTTTTTTTTTTATTTTTTATTTCAATCATCCGGGCACTTTTGGGGGCCTTAACGTGCCCGAAAACTCTCGAAAATTGGCACGCACATTGGAACCTGCGGCCATTAGGACGCCGCTGAGGCTGGGACCCGGGCGTGGCACAGGGGCTCTACGGCGCCCCCTGGAAAATTGTCAGAAAACTTGATGTATAGCTCACACATACTTGCACGTATTCATATGAAACTCGGTACACATATAGAACTCATTGAGCTGAACAACTTTCACGCAGCATGTCTTAGGCTCCGCCCAACAGGAAGTCAGCTATTCAGGGCTGTTTAAAAAGCGCATGCTCTGGAATTTGATATACTCCTCTGAGGATTTCCATACGATTGCCACCAAACTCGGTGAACATGATCTCAGGACATTGGGGACGCTAAATTGCGAAGATATTTTTGATATGTCGAACGGTTTGCCCGTGGCGAGGCGATGAAGTTATGGCGAAAAATGAGACCCAGGAAATGCCTAATAACGTCCACATACATTGTATGATGTAGATCAAACTTCAGTGATTTGTTCTTTGTATGATGCCGATCGGATAGATGTGACTATTATGACTGAAAGTTATAGCGCCACCAACTGGCTGCAGGAAGTGTGTCGTTTTCAAAATGCTTTGAATTCAGCATCTTATTTTTACTCGATTTGCTTCAAACTTCACCAGAATAATGTCAAAACACGGCCGATGTAAAACTGTGAAGGGAAGATTGATATCTAAAATTATGTTGCCATGGCAACGTGTCAAAGTTGAAAATTCGTTTCTGGTGATTTTGAGGCAGATAACATGTTTAGAATGTCATGAAACTCAACACACATATGAGTATTAATGATAGTTAGACACTGGAAAAAGCTCATAAACGGGCGTGGAAGAGGCACTCTATAGCGCCACCTTTTGTCAAAAATGAGGGGGTTAGTTTTAGCTACAGACCCCAAACTCGGTACATAAATTGTTCTAATTAATCCGGACAACTTTCTAATTTACAGTCATTAGCTACGACCAACAGGAAGTCGGCTATATTTATTTTAATGTGGGTTTTTTTTAAAAACGGGCTGTAAACAAATTAATACTCCTCCAAGCAGAAACACGGAAATCACACCAAACATTTTTTATCATGATGCCAAAATACTGAAGATGCTAAATTGCGGACGGATTTAGGATATCTTGAACGATGATTTAATGGCAATTTATTAAAGTTACAGTAAAAAAGATCATTTCTTTTTTTTTTTTATCTTTTAAGAGCAGCTTCCAAACACTTCATAAAAATTTACATACACAGAACAATACAGTCTGAGGATATGTGATTAATTTTATGAATTTACAATACACTATGCAGAGGAGAAAATTTGAAAACTATCAGAGAGTTAGACTTAGACTGCTTCTGAGTGAGAGATCCCTGTCAGCCTGCAGCTGAGTGAGGGGTGGGGGTGGGGTGGGGTGTGAGTGACTGTGTGAGTGACTGTGTGGATTGAGCCAGTGGGTGAGAGAGAGAAAGAGAGAGAGAGGGTCTGTTTTTTTAAATCTTTAAAAAATGCTTATAAATCATTAAAGATTTTGATAACACTTTATAATAAGGTCTCAATTCTTAACATTAGGAAATGCATTAATTAACGTGAACTAACAATGAAAAATATATTTTTACAGCATGTTAATTCTTCCATGATAGTATGAACTAACAAAGAACAATTTTTTTAAAGCATTTATTAATCTTTTTAATGTTAGAAAATTAGTCATGTTCAAAAGATAAACTTTAAAATGTAATAATATATAAACACATTTTGGAATTAATATTGATCAACATTAAATGGTATATAATTATTAATGATTATATATATATAATGATAGCTACAGACACCAAACTCGGTACATAAATTGTTCTTATTAATCCGGACAACTTTCTAATTTACAGTCATTAGCTACGACCAACAGGAAATCGGCTATTTTTTTTTTTTATGTGTTTTTTTTTTTTTTTAAACGGGCTGTAAACAAATTCATACTCCTCCCAAGCAGAAACCAACAATTCACACCAAACATTTTTTCACATGCTTCCAAGATACTGAAGATACTACATTGCGGACGGATTTAGGATATCTTGAACGGTGATTTAATGGCAATTTATTAAAGTCACAGTAAAAAATAACACTTTTCTTTTTTTTTATCTTTTAAGAGCAGCTTCAAAACACTTCATAAAAAATTACATACACAGAACAATACAGTCTGAGGATATGTTATTAATTCCATGAATTTACAATACACTATACAGAGGAGAACATTTTCAAACTTATCAGAGTTCTCCTGTCTCTGTGCTTCTAATGTGTGCGGTAGGTGACTGGGTGAGTGACTGACTGTGTGAGTTCAGTGAGTGTGGAGGGAGAGAGAGAGAGAGAGAGAGAGAGAGAGAGGGTCTGTTTAAACTTCTCAATAAAATCCTTAAAAAATGCTTATAAAGCATTAAAGGTTTTGATAACACTTTATAATTAAGTCTCATTTGTTAACAGTAGGGAATGCATTAATTAACATGAACTAACAATGAAAAATGTATTTTTTACAACATGTTAATTCTTCATTGATAGTATGAACTTACAATGAACTAACAATGAACAAAATATTTTTAATATTAGAAAAATAGTCATGTTCAAAAAATAAAACTTTAAAATGTAATAATATATTAACACATTTTGGAATTGATTTTGATAAACATTAAATGGTATATATTTATTAATGATGTAAATTAACAACAGTTAAATAATGTTGTTTTTTAACATTGGTTAATTCACAAATAACATTAAATATTAACAATATATTTTTTACTTTATTAATTTGTGTTAGAAAAAATTATTCATGTTAGTTAATGGAAAAATAAATCATTAAAAAAAGCTTATAAATCATTAAAACCTTTGGTAACTATAATAATTTCTCATTTGTTAGCATTAGTAAATGCATTAACTAACATCAACTACCAATGAAAAATATATTTTCACAGAATTTAAAGTTTTATATGTTGTTCTGTGTGTGTGTGTGTGTTTCACTGAGTTGATGGTTTGGATTAACCCTTTAATTGCCGTATCCCTTAAAACCAAACTGCCAGAGGGTTACTGTGATGCTTGTGCTCGCTGGGCACCGTTTTATCGATGCCACCGGGGTGGCGTATGCTGACGGCTTGGGCCCGTCATCGCTGCTCGCAGCTATATTTAGGGCCCAAGCCAGTAAGGCGCAGGGCCCTATTGTTCTTCTAAGGATTATTATTTTTTTTTTTTTTATTTTTTTTTTTATTTTTTATTTCAATCATCCGGGCACTTTTGGGGGCCTTAACGTGCCCGAAAACTCTCGAAAATTGGCACGCACATTGGAACCTGCGGCCATTAGGACGCCGCTGAGGCTGGGACCCGGGCGTGGCACAGGGGCTCTACGGCGCCCCCTGGAAAATTGTCAGAAAGCTTGATGTATAGCTCACACATACTTGCACGTATTCATATGAAACTTGGTACACATATAGAACTCATTGAGCTGAACAACTTCCGCGCAGCATGTCATAGGCTCCGCCCAACAGGAAGTCGGCTATTCAGGGCTGTTTAAAAAGCGCATGCTCTGGAATTTGATATACTCCTCTGAGGATTTCCATACGATTGCCACCAAACTCGGTGAACATGATCTCAAGACATTGGGGACGCTAAATTGCGAAGATATTTTTGATATGTCGAACGGTTTGCCCGTGGCGAGGCGATGAAGTTATGGCGAAAAATGAGACCCAGGAAATGCCTAATAACGTCCACATACATTGTATGATGTAGATCAAACTCCAGTGGTTTGTTCGTTGTATGATGCCGATCGGATAGATGTGACTATTATGACTGAAAGTTATAGCGCCACCAACTGGCTGCAGGAAGTGTGTCGTTTTCAAAATGATTTGAATTCAGCATCTTATTTTTACTCGATTTGCTTCAAACTTCACCAGAATAATGTCAAAACACGGCCGATGTAAAACTGTGAAGGGAATATTGATATCTAAAATTATGTTGCCATGGCAACGTGTCAAAGTTGAAAATTCGTTTCTGGTGATTTTGAGGCAGATAACATGTTTAGAATGTCATGAAACTCAACACACATATCCATTTTAATGATAGTTAGACACTGGAAAAAGCTCATAAACGGGCGTGGAAGAGGCACTCTATAGCGCCACCTTTTGTCAAAAATGGGGGGGTTAGTTTTAGCTACAGACACCAAACTCGGTACATAAATTGTTCTTATTAATCCGGACAACTTTCTAATTTACAGTCATTAGCTACGACCAACAGGACGTCGGCTATATTTATTTTAATGTGGGTTTTTTTTTAAAACGGGCTGTAAACAAATTCATACTCCTCAAAGCAGAAACACGTAAATCACACCAAACATTTTTTCTCATGATGCCAAAATACTGAAGATGCTAAATTGCGGACGGATTTAGGATATCTTGAACGATGATTTAATGGCAATTTATTAAAGTTACAGTAAAAAATAGATTTTTTTTTTTTTTTTATCTTTTAAGAGCAGCTTCCAAACACTTCATAAAAAATTACATACACAGAACAATACAGTCTGACGATATGTGATTAATTTCATGAATTTACAATACACTATGCAGAGGAGAAAATTTAAAAACTATCAGGCAGTTGTTACAATGCTTCTATGAGTGAGAGTTCACTGTCAGCCTGCAGCTGAGTGAGGGGGTGGGGGTGGGGTGGGGTGGGGTGTGAGTGACTGTGTGGATTGAGGAGCTGGGTGAGAGAGAGAAAGAGAGAGAGGGTCTGTTTTTTTTAAATCTTTAAAAAATGCTTATAAAGCATTAAAGGTTTTCATAACACTTTATAATTAAGTCTCATTTGTTAACAGTAGGGAATGCATTAATTAACATGAACTAACAATGAAAAATATAATTTTTTACAGCATGTTAATTCTTCATTGATAGTATGAACTTACAATGAACTAACAATGAACAAAATATTTTTAATGTTAGAAAAATAGTCATGTTCAAAAGAGAAACTTTAAAATTTAATAATATATTAACACATTTTGGAATTAATATTGATCAACATTAAATGGAATATAATTATTAATGATTATATATATATAATGATAGCTACAGACACCAAACTTGGTACATAAATTGTTCAACAACTTTCGGACAACTTTCTAATTTACAGACATTAGCTACGACCAACAGGAAGCCGGCTTTTTTTTTTTATGTGTTTTTTTTTTTCAAAACGGGCTGTAAACAAATTCATACACCTCCAAGCAGAAACCACAAATTCACACAAAACACAGAACAAGACAGTCTGAGGATATGTGATTAATTCCATGAATTTACAGTACACTATGGCGAGAAGAAAATTTTAAAACTTATCAGAGATATCCTGTCACTGTGCTTCTAATGTGTGCGGTGGGTGACTGGGTGAGTGACTGACTGTGTGAGTTCAGTGAGTGTGGAGGGGGAGAGAGAGAGAGAGAGAGAGAGAGAGAGTCTGTTTAAACTTCTCAATAAAATCCTTAAAAAATGCTTATAAAGCATTAAAGGTTTTGATAACACTTTATAATTGAGTCTCATTTGTTAACAGTAGGGAATGCATTAATTAACATGAACTAACAATGAAAAATATATTTTTTAAAGCATGTTAATTCTTCATTGATAGTATGAACTTACAATGAACTAACAATGAACAAAATATTTTTAATATTAGAAAAATAGTCATGTTCAAAAGATAAAACTTTAAAATTTAATATATTAACACATTTTGGAATTGATTTTAAACATTAAAACATTGATTTCAACATTAAATGGTATATATTTATTAATGATGTAAATTAACAACAGTTAAATAATGTTGTTTTTTAACATTGGTTAATTCACAAATAACATTAAATATTAACAATATATTTTTTACTTTATTCATTTGTGTTAGAAAAAATTATTCATTTTAGTTAATGGAAAAATAAATCATTAAAAAATGCTTATAAATCATTAAAACCTTTGGTAACTATAATAATTTCTCATTTGTTAGCATTAGTAAATGCATTAACTAACATCAACTACCAATGAAAAATATATTTTCACAGAATTTAAAGTTTTATATGTTGTTCTGTGTGTGTGTGTTTCACAGAGTTGATGGTTTGGATTAACCCTTTAATTGCCGTATCCCTTAAAACCAAACTGCCAGAGGGTTACTGTGATGCTTGTGCTCGCTGGGCACCGTTTTATCGATGCCACCGGGGTGGCGTATGCTGACGGCTTGGGCCCGTCATCGCTGCTCGCAGCTATATTTTTATTTATTTTTTTTTTTATTTTTTTTTTTTTTTTTTTTATTTCAATCATCCGGGCACTTTTGGGGGCCTTAACGTGCCCGAAAACTCTCGAAAATTGGCACGCACGTTGGAACCTGCGGCCATTAGGACGCCGCTGAGGCTGGGACCCGGGCGTGGCACAGGGGCTCTACGGCGCCCCCTGGAAAATTGTCAGAAAGCTTGATGTATAGCTCACACATACTTGCACGTATTCATATGAAACTCGGTACACATATAGAACTCATTGAGCCGAACAACTTCCGCGCAGCATGTCATAGGCTCCGCCCAACAGGAAGTCGGCTATTCAGGGCTGTTTAAAAAGCGCATGCTCTGGAATTTGATATACTCCTCTGAGGATTTCCATACGATTGCCACCAAACTCGGTGAACATGATCTCAAGACATTGGGGACGCTAAATTGCGAAGATATTTTTGATATGTCGAACGGTTTGCCCGTGGCGAGGCGATGAAGTTATGGCGAAAAATGAGACCCAGGAAATGCCTAATAACGTCCACATACATTGTATGATGTTGATCAAACTTCAGTGATTTGTTCGTTGTATGATGCCGATCGGATAGATGTGACTATAATGACTGAAAGTTATAGCGCCACCAACTGGCTGCAGGAAGTGTGTCGTTTTCAAAATGCTTTGAATTCAGCATCTTATTTTTACTCGATTTGCTTCAAACTTCACCAGAATAATGTCAAAACACGGCCGATGTAAAACTGTGAAGGCAATATTGATATCTAAACTTATGTTGCCATGGCAACGTGTCAAAGTTGAAAATTCGTTTCTGGTGATTTTGAGGCAGATAACATGTTTAGAATGTCATGAAACTCAACACACATATGAGTATTAATGATAGTTAGACACTGGAAAAAGCTCATAAACGGGCGTGGAAGAGGCACTCTATAGCGCCACCTTTTGTCAAAAATGGGGGGGTTAGTTTTAGCTACAGACACCAAACTCGGTACATAAATTGTTTTTATTAATCCGGACAACTTTCTAATTTACAGTCATTAGCTACGACCAACAGGACGTCGGCTATATTTATTTTAATGTGGGTTTTTTTTTAAAACGGGCTGTAAACAAATTCATACTCCTCAAAGCAGAAACACGTAAATCACACCAAACATTTTTTCTCATGATGCCAAAATACTGAAGATGCTAAATTGCGGACGGATTTAGGATATCTTGAACGATGATTTAATGGCAATTTATTAAAGTTACAGTAAAAAAGAGATTTTTTTTTTTTTTTTTATCTTTTAAGAGCAGCTTCCAAACACTTCATAAAAAATTACATACACAGAACAATACAGTCTGAGGATATGTGATTAATTTCATGAATTTACAATACACTATGCAGAGGAGAAAATTTAAAAACTATCAGACAGTTGTTACAATGCTTCTATGAGTGAGAGTTCCCTGTCAGCCTGCAGCTGAGTGAGGGGGTGGGGGTGGGGTGGGGTGTGAGTGACTGTGTGGATTGAGGAGCTGGGTGAGAGAGAGAAAGAGAGAGAGGGTCTGTTTTTTTTAAATCTTTAAAAAATGCTTATAAAGCATTAAAGGTTTTCATAACACTTTATAATTAAGTCTCAATTGTTAACAGTAGGGAATGCATTAATTAACATGAACTAACAATGAAAAATATAATTTTTTACAGCATGTTAATTCTTCATTGATAGTATGAACTTACAATGAACTAACAATGAACAAAATATTTTTAATGTTAGAAAAATAGTCATGTTCAAAAGAGAAACTTTAAAATTTAATAATATATTAACACATTTTGGAATTAATATTGATCAACATTAAATGGAATATAATTATTAATGATTATATATATATAATGATAGCTACAGACACCAAACTTGGTACATAAATTGTTCACATTAAGCCGGACAACTTTCTAATTTACAGACATTAGCTACGACCAACAGGAAGTCGGCTTTTTTTTTTTTATGTGTTTTTTTTTTTCAAAACGGGCTGTAAACAAATTCATACACCTCCAAGCAGAAACCACAAATTCACACCAAACACAGAACAAGACAGTCTGAGGATATGTGATTAATTCCATGAATTTACAGTACACTATGGCGAGAAGAAAATTTTAAAACTTATCAGAGATATCCTGTCACTGTGCTTCTAATGTTTGCGGTAGGTGACTGGGTGAGTGACTGACTGTGTGAGTTCAGTGAGTGTGGAGGGGGAGAGAGAGAGAGAGAGAGAGAGAGAGAGTCTGTTTAAACTTCTCAATAAAATCCTTAAAAAATGCTTAAAGCATTAAAGGTTTTGATAACACTTTATAATTGAGTCTCATTTGTTAACAGTAGGGAATGCATTAATTAACATGAACTAACAATGAAAAATATATTTTTTAAAGCATGTTAATTCTTCATTGATAGTATGAACTTACAATGAGCTAACAATGAACATAATATTTTTAATATTAGAAAAATAGTCATGTTCAAAAGATAAAACTTTAAAATTTAATATATTAACACATTTTGGAATTGATTTTAAACATTAAAACATTGATTTCAACATTAAATGGTATATATTTATTAATGATGTAAATTAACAACAGTTAAATAATGTTGTTTTTTAACATTGGTTAATTCACAAATAACATTAAATATTAACAATATATTTTTTACTTTATTCATTTGTGTTAGAAAAAATTATTAATTTTAGTTAATGGAAAAATAAATCATCAAAAAATGCTTATAAATCATTAAAACCTTTGGTAACTATAATAATTTCTCATTTGTTAGCATTAGTAAATGCATTAACTAACATCAACTACCAATGAAAAATATATTTTCATAGAATTTAAAGTTTTATATGTTGTTCTGTGTGTGTGTGTTTCACAGAGTTGATGGTTTGGATTAACCCTTTAATTGCCGTATCCCTTAAAACCAAACTGCCAGAGGGTTACTGTGATGCTTGTGCTCGCTGGGCACCGTTTTATCGATGCCACCGGGGTGGCGTATGCTGACGGCTTGGGCCCGTCATCGCTGCTCGCAGCTATATTTAGTTTTGTTTCTTCACGCTGAACAAACATGCATTCTTCAGAAAAGTTAGTTGCACGGTCATGAAATAAACCAATAAATATGTTTTATGAATATATTCCTATGGTCTTTTATATATCATCTATTACTATATATGTGTTACGTCCCTTTTGTTCTATTTCTGTGTGTTTCTTTTGCAGGAGGATGTCTGATTGGTTCCTGCAGTCCAATTGGTGCCACACCCTGCCTGGTCAGCTGACTCCTGGATGCCTATAAGAGACTTCGTCATCACTTCCTGCTTTAGCTTCGTGCTCGCTTGCTGTTTGCTCTGCTAGTTAGTTACATACATGGTTAGTTAGCCTGAGAATCTGTGTGTTTTTTGACCGTGAGAGAGTTCAATTGTAGTTTGCTAGTTTGTTTTGCCCAATTGTTTGTACTATTCACTACCGCCTGTTCTCTGACCTAGGTTCTGCCCCTGTTTGGACTTGTTTGCTAACCACTGTAAATAATTGTATATAATAACCTTTTGGGGAGGTAGGGAGACCGACACTATTTTTCTTGGAATTTCTTTGTTGATTGTTTTGGATAGGGAGTTAGGTAAGTAATCTGTATTTTATTTTATTTTTGTTTTGTGAATTAGGGAATTTAGAGGAATAAAATTAGTTGGCTTTTGTTTGTTATTTTGGCCTTGTCGGCTCCTGAAGCTAAATTACCCCATTGTACAGTTGAAACCATTGTTCTCATTAAAATACTGATCATTCGCTTTTCAAAACAACTGTGTTCTCGTGCTCCTTTCATGTTGCACCTTTACCCCTAGACGGGGCATAACATATGTATAAATTTTTTTTATAAGATGTAAATATTGTTTTCATACTGATTCAAGCAATCAGTTGTGACTGACTAGATGAGGGCAGAATGATTGCACTCCGTTTAATTAAAACTCTGATTTATATAGGAACAGTTGTGTTTCAGGTATTGACAGCCATGTTAACGTTCAAACTTTTAATTACAAGTGTGAATATTGCCAATATTGTCAGTTACTTTGTCTATTTTTTACTTTGCCAATGCCAATATTTACAAATAGAGCCACAACAGAATCTGCCATCGGCTGCCTCTTAACCGTAGACTACAGTGGTGTGTCATTCCTGAATTAATCAGTGTTTTTGAACAAGTCTCTGGAGTGATGATTCAGTAAGTCACTAATAAAGTCTCAATCCTAAACAAATGAGTGTTTTTGAATGAATCACTCAAATTAATGTTTCAGTGATTCAATCATAAAGTTGCTTGTTTTGCTCCTGAAAGGACCAGTGTTTTGTTTGTTTGTTTGTTTTTTTCTTTTTTGAATGCACATTTTTTTTTTGATTCAGTGATCCAATCATAAGGTTGCTTGTTTCATTCCTGAATGAATCAGTGTTTTTGAACAGATCATTTGATCTCATGAACCGCTGAAGTGAATGATTCGGTGATTCAATCATATATCATAAAGTCAATTGTTTTGCTCTGCAAAGAACTAGTGTATTTTTTTTAAACATTTTTGGTTTTACCAACTCGCTTGAGTGAATGATTCAGTGAACCAGTCATAAAGTCACTTGTTTCATTCCTGAATGTGTCAGTGTTTTTGAACAGATCATTAGAGTGAATGATTCAACGAATCAATCAGTTTTGTTATGCTTAAGTGATTGAATCAGTGATTAAGCCCATTGTTTCATTTCTGAATATAATTATTTGTGAGCAACTTGCTTGAGTGAATGATTCAGTCATTAAGGAACTTGTTTTGTTCAATGAATCAGTTGCGAGATTAATTGACTCACTCATAAACAGTCACTTGTCCCAACCTACTAATGTAATGATGCAACTACAGAACGGATAATCCCAACACGAATGCACAGACAATTGTTTTAATATAATATAATATAATATTTAGGATGGACGATTGAAGTCACATTTAAAATGTCTGTATGCCACTGCATGCAAGACAATCCTCCTCTTTTAACTATGAGTTCAAATCCCTTTTGTCTACTGTATAAACTGATATGAGGAGGCTGATTTTTTGTTGTTATGAATGTATTGATACTATAAAATAACATCTGATCAATGTTTGTCTCAAAGCCTTCTGATAACAGGCTCAGAGCTACCTGCTGTAAAAGTGTATCAGCAGAGCAGAGGGTGGGGGCAAAGGAAGTTATTTCTCCTCCTCTATGAGCACAGAAACATATCAGTCATTTAAATGAATGATCTCCCTCATGGTGCACAGACAGGCAGGACCCAGCGGGAGACCCTAATGTGCCTGATTGAAAATGAACAGAGCAGGAAGCTTGCTACAGTGCAGAATCATAATACAATTAGCCAGGGAAGATTGCCACATTAGTCTTCCTGCCGTCATAGAGCCCTCTTTGTTTTCTCTCACTCTTCCTGCTTTATTGTTCAGATACAAGAGTCATTATTGCAGTTGGACAAGAGAAAAATTAAAAATAAATGGACAGTGAGAGCGCACAGGTTTCACCGAAGGAGAGTGTTCAGAATGACGTATGCATATGTGTGTGCATAAAAACATGGCTGTGTGCCTCCAAGTTATTTGTCATTTCAATATTTATTTGTGCCTCAAATGTTTGTCTGGAAGCCAATTTCATTATTAATGAGATCAAATTTGACTTGTGAAACACACCAAAGCGATAGCAGGAGTCTTTGAGGATCTTTGAATCTTGCTTCTTCCTCTGAGACTGAGACATAAAAGATAGACTGCTGATAATCATTATTCAACCTGCTGGCACAAGCAATAAAATTTGTTTCTCTCTTTTACATTTTTTTCCCCCATTCATCCCTTCATTTTTTTTTCTTTTCACTATGAGATTTCAGTCCTTATCGGTTCAGGGGTTTTGGCTGCGAGCCAAGTTTGGGAATCTTTTTAACTCTGCTTCCAGTGTCTGGTTATCATGGAGAAAAATCTGAATTCCCTTTGTCATTGAATGACACATGTTGAATTGTCCTAAGTAAAGGAAAAGATAAAAAAAAAAAATTATGGCAGTAAAGTACTTCAGGGTTTTGATGCTTTCAGAGCTGTCTTTGAATTAGACCTTTTTCAAGCAAGCCACTATACAGTGGTGCAAGTGCGATGCGTTATGGTGCATATAACGTGATGGAGCTAAACATATTGCTTTAATCAATAACTGATGTGATTGAAAGCTAATGGTCATTTTACTTCAAAGCTGCACTTCTTGTAATGTTTTCAAACTTTTACACAAGCGAGCTGAGAATGAAACTCGTAGGAGAGAAAGAGCAGCGTAGAGTAGCATCCTCCCCTGCACAAACCACCCACAACTCCTCTGCAGCTCCCCCTTTTGGTTTATACGTGAGTCTGGTGTTTGATAACTACTCACTGTCAGGCCTCTGCAATGACTGCAGTAGTTTAAGTTTATTTTTATTTACTTATTTTTTACTTTTTTTTACTGCAGTAGTTTAAGTATTGTTAACACCTCTGCAAGGTACACTTGTCACTGCCCACAAAAGTTTATGTATCATTTTGGATTAATTTATTAAACATGTTCAAATATATTCTCCAATGTTTGAGTGCAATCTCCTACTTTATTTTCAAATGATTTTCAAGCAGCTCCATTTGATGAATTGCCACCATAATGTGATAAAATAAGTGTTGTGTATATCACATATAGCAGCAGTATATAAAAATAATCATACACACATTTTCTTTATTATTTGTGTGACTGAATTAATAAATCATGATAATGACAGATACTAGAAGCACAACTGCAACAATAAAATACATTTATATAAATGTATATATGCAGGTTAATTTGTTACACCAATAGGTGGCCACAAATGACAGTCTTTATGAGCAAGTCAATTAATTCATTAAATTCATTCAACCGATTCTTTCAAAAGCACTGATACCAGAACTCTCTGGAAGTAGGGATACTACATCTCATGGCACCTTTCTGGTAAAAGAAAGGATAAATAAATTTAGAAATTGAACTTAGGAGTGAGTCATTGAATCACGCACTAAAGTGATTTATTCAGTCACTGATTTGTTCAGAAACAAAACACTGTTTGTTGCTCTGAGATGCACAAGGTGTAAACACGGTGTAAAGATACTTTTTTTTTTTCATGCCAATTCAACTCATTGATCAACGGGTAGAATTTCATGCCAATTCAGCTCAATGACCAATAGGTAGCTACTTGGTTTGAAAGACACAACTGTGTAATTATTTTTTTTTTTTTTGCTAAATTTCACCAAAATGTTGCTACTGTGGCAGCACCTTAAATTTAAGTCTATAATTTAAAAAGTATAGAGCAGATGTAAGTATAAAATGCAACAGCCCACACTGCCAATGAGGAAAGGAAAACTATAATGGAAAGTCATGTCAGCAAAATAACCATTTATTATACTTTGACTTAAGATTATGAAGACAAATATTTCGTTTTATTCTTTGAAATAACATGCAGCAAAATTTTAAGTACTTGAATATTGTCATGCTCAAATTCATAGACAGCTACAAAAACAATAGTTACAGATGAAAATGCGCTAAGTTATGCCAGCTGCTGATTTCCAACCATACATTGTTATTCACTGTGCTTTAATTAGCTGGCTAGCTAACTGTGTTCTAATTAGATATATTGAGTATTTCATAATTTTCACACCCATATACGTTTCATGATATTCAAAATACAGCATGTCTATGATTTTTGCTATTTACTCAGTTCTTATTACTGGCACGGGCATTTAAAACATTTGTAAGGCTACTCTGTCCAGCAAAATGCCAGTGTACATCTTGATTAATATTGTAAGAAACATTTGTCTTTTACAAACACTTTGGAGGTGTGGTTTAATTTTGTGCGACTTTGACTAGAAACTCAGTTGAAACTAAAATATGAAAACTGAATTATGCTGCTTGAATATAAATTTGGTTCATTTGTTGCAGAAAATCTAAATTTACAGAATGGAAAAATAGCTTCCCCTCCAAAGGCACAATTGCCTTTGGTTTTATCTAGCCTAACTACACAGGTGTTTTGATATGACAAATGTCCTCACAGGCTCCTCAATATGACTAAAAGGCATACATTATGCTAACTATATTTCCATCTGTGTATCTCTCTGTGAAGATATCCCAGGGCCACCACCATTTTCATTATAGACTGTCATTAATATTCATGTTCTTAATTGACAAGGACATTGACATATTGATGTCCTCCAGCAATACATCTCATCTGCAGTATTACAAAAGCAAGATCTAAAGTTCAGGGTCTTTTAGATGTGTATTCAAATCTCAACTGAATCAAAACATTGGTGTACAGATGTTCATATGTTTTTAAATACGTTACATGTACATAGACTGCCTATAGAGAAATTATTCTCCCATTAGTTTTTTGCATTAGGGTTTACATTCCATCTTCAGTTTTAGAGTATTTTTGCAGACTCTGTCAGTGAAGGTCAAAGAACAATGCAGCATCTTTTACAGGAATCAATATGGGAATTCATCAAAATCCTTGACAACCTTTAGACTCACAAGCTGTACTTAGACTCTTGAGGTGGTGTAGATATGATGAAAATATCTTATTGACTCTTTTTAAGGCTTTTATTTAGTTTCAGTCTTACACATGTATTCAGTTATAGTTTGGGTTGTTTTTGGGGTTTTTTTGGACTAGCTCCTTCTATTACAAAGAGTTGTCTTGTCAAATTCCTCTGCTGGGATAGTTAGATGACAATTCTGAAATCATTTATTCACCCACTTGTTCCAAGCCTAATCTAGGCCTAAGATTTTCTTTCTTCCACTGAACACAAAATATGATATTTTAAAGAATGCTGATAACCAAACAGTTGATGATAGACATTGGGGGGAGGGGGGAGTATTGGGACTTGTGAGTAAAAAATGACAGAATTTTAATTTTTGGACGAACTTTCCTTTGAAGGATAGGCAGATCAGTCTTAAACGACAAAAACACCATTAAAGTATGACGCGATTTCATGTTTTCCTTGCTGTTTGTGCATATATAAGATCTGTAAAGTCGCAAAGATTAAAGTCTCAGAAATATTCTTTCTAAATGTTAAGACTCATCTACGCTTTCCTAAAATGTCTCATTAAAACATGCCCCCACAAATCTACATCACTGTGTGGGAAGATTTGCATAATACCGCCCAAATGTATACACTGTAAAAATTGCTGTAGTTTCTACTGCAATTTTTTACAGAATATTACTGTTTAAATATTTTACAAGATGTAGCTGTAATTCGCAATGCATCATGGGTCAAATAAGGTTTTACAGTTGTTAACAGTATATTTCCATGTCAACTGTAATTAATTTACAAGAAGCAGGTGTTGTCACTGTAGCACCTGCTTTTTACACTAACTTGCTGTAGTGTGGCGGCATTATGGGATTGCATGCGCATCATTCAAATCCAACTGGAGCAGCGCAAGAATGATTGGAGATTAGAGGCTTTATTCATAATTCCTGATAAATTCCCTTAATTTTATTTAAGAAATATATCAGTTTGTATTTATTTAAGTTAATGTATAAGTGATATCATGTCACAATAGCCTCCTATCACGACATTTAGACAAGTGGCCTTGCTAAGTTCGGTAAGCTGGAAATTGCTATCATATAATAGTTAGGTTAAATACTGCATTTCTTCTCATTTTGGCGGTTTAATTTTCTTATTGAGAGCATTTAAAGTAGTGTTTTCCTAACTTTTAACATAAAGCCCAATGCAAACGATTGTCATAGTAACCAATATCTGTCTAAATAACTGACGAACAGCAAAATATGTGAAATTTCATGTGTTCAACTGTCCCATATTGACTTGACATCTTACTATAATTAGAAACTACATGTAAATGAGAAATTGTGTCTATTGCCACTGTAGTTGTACTCGACATTAAAGCTCGGGACATTTTTTAAGTGAAAGACATCTTTACATGACCGACTGGACAAGTTAGTCTGATTAAAATTTGAGTGAAAAAAATAACTAAGGAAGCATCGAAACGCGAGACTGATTCTGATTTTATTACATTCACCAACAAAAATCGTTCCAAACAAAGATCAAAGCAAAACTCGGTGTTTTTACTAAATGATTCAGCATTCTGAACGGATCGGTTCAAATGAATGACTCAACTGACTCACTCATTAAATTATTTGCTGCCAACTAATGGCGATTTAGTTTCACGTTTAAAAAGTATCATTGCATTTTTCCGACATTTCTTATTTGTATTTTCAAAAATTTATGTAAAACATTAATGTTATAACACAGTTGTAATTTTGCATTGTAAATCATTTCATTTGATTGGTGGTACAGTTCTACAATGTATTATTATAATTTAATTTATTGATAAAATGTAAGAGTTTGATTATTTTAAAATGTATGCCTTTTTGGGTGTTCATTTTGTTCTCATTTATGTAAATGCATTTAAAGAAAATAATTTTCTTTATTTCTTGTAGGTGCAAAGAATAGCAGCTGATGTGGAGAAATGTTTCATGCTTCAAGACTCTCTGAAGCTGATTATATTAGGTAATGTATTAAATCTTATTAATTCTGTAAATGATTTGATAAACTTGTATTTTAGATTACATTTTATATTGAAATACTGCATTGGAGGTTACATTATTGCTTATATTTATTCATTTCAGGTGTGACTTTTAACTATTTGAGGGTCAGATGGCTGTGAATTCATACCTCAACTTTGTGGCTGGATTTGCAGTCTTATTACAACTTCAGTCTGGCATCCCGGAAGTAGGCATCTTTTGCACACTTTAGTTTTTTCAAAGGTAACATGTTTTACTTGAATAATTTAATTTGCCAAAAAAAGGTTACTTATTTAGTTTAAAGGGTTACTCCACCCCATAATGAAAATGTTGTCATTAATCAAACGTAGAAAACGTATCCGTGTGACCCAGCTGACACAGAACAGTGTACGCTGTTTGCGTCCAGCGGATGCTCTCCAAAATAGCGCTACACTGACACAGTCACTTGCAAATGTATTAAGATAGTGCTCATGATAATTCATTTATATCAGTATTTTACAGTGTACAGTTTACTGTTAAAATTATTCTTTACAGCGTTTTCATTGTTAAATTATTACTTTACTTTACTTACTTACTTTTGTCATTTAGCAGACGCTTTTGTCCAAAGCGACTTACAAATAAGAAAAAGTAACTAAAACTAAAAAGTTACAACTCTATAAATACTATCTACCCACATATTTAAGAAAATAAAGAAATTAAATAAAATTGACACATGCATATAACAACATTTCAATAATAAACATATCAATTAAAAAATTTAATAAAAAGCGATACTACTATCCCTTGCCGGTGTCCCTGCCCGGTGGAGTCGCACGGTAGAGTCGATGGTCTTTACACTCTTTACTTTACTTTACTTTTATTACGATATCTTCTTGAATTTAGGGGTATTTACAGGATTTTATTGGCAATTTTGTTGCCTGGTAAATACTGTACTTTAATGAAATTACAAAATATTGCTGTAAAATAAACTACAAGTTTAATTCAATGTTGCTATAAAAAATGCTGCAAATTACTGTATTTCACATACAGCAATTAACTGTAATTTGCTTTGCAGTATTATACTGTAATCCATTTTACAGCAATTAACATCATTTTTACAGGATTTTATTGGCAACTTTTTTGCCAGTAACATCCTGTAAATTCTACAATACATTTTTTACAGTGTATGCAAAGAAATAAGTAACTTTTATTCTCATTGTAGTATTGTTGCCGCCACCGCCTTGGAAGCTGATGTTCCAAATATGGTAAGGGGCGTAACATTTCCATCACACACTTGAGGTATTCAGCCAATTGCAAAGCACTGGATCGCTGGCCAACCAGAGCACACCACACTTTCAGAATGATGAGCTTTGTAAAAATTGACGTGTTTCAGAAAGGCAGGGCAGATTGGAGCAAAAATAATGTGTGGTATGTGGAAAGTAATGCTTTTTGTTGTTGTTGCTTTTTTAATCTTAAACGGCGTAAAACTATTGCATTTATTTTTTTTTTTGGCTTCAAAGGCCTTGTTATTTTTATTTTTTATTTGAGTAGCTTTATACAGTACAATGCTGATGCTGCAGATATGAATCTCCGTGGCATCAGGTACAGGTCATTCCCATTATTTATGATTGAAGAAAAGTCATATCATATTCATAAAACTATGGATTTCTGCAACTACCTAATGGAATTAATCTTAAAATTGGCATGAAATTCACCCAATCTATTTTCTAAATGCATGTTATAGATCTTATTGTGAATAGGTCATTTGTGCATATGTTTCATTTTTCATAATTGTAAATGTTTGTAATGTCATACATGGACCTTCTAGTGAAAATAACAGACGTCTCTCTGGTGACGTATACTGGACTTCTTTAGTACATCAAGAAATAATTTGTTAAAGCTGAGGAATTTTCAACAATGAGTGCATATTGAAACATGGCTATGGATAAACAAGGGAATACCACAGCAAATATGTATTTATTGTTCCACTGAAATATTGCTGTAATTACTTCTGGCTATTTGCTCATGCTGTATTAAGGTCTTTCAGTTTTTATTTAGATAATAATTTGCACTGACAATATTTATTTATATACTTTCTTTCTTTCTTTCTTTCTTTCTTTCTTTCTTTCTTTCTTTCTTTCTTTCTTTCTTTCTTTCTTTCTTTCTTTCTTTCTTTCTTTTTTTATGCCTGTAATTAAAAAGGAAGGTTGTTAGCACACACATTCTTGAAAAGTCTCCCACTAACAACGTCTATCCTCCAACTGCCAGACCACAAAGACTGATGAATTCAACTTTCTAATTAACAAAAGAATCAGAAAGTCTTTTATATGAGAGGTCTGACCAAGAGTTGGTGCAATTCCAGTATCACTGACAAATTTGTTTAATGCTATATTCATTGTCATGTTGTGTTATATGGATAATGGCCAGCACTAGAAAGACCGCATGGGGAGATTGGCGGCTCCTAATCAAGAATATGTGATGCATTGATGGTGAGGAATTGTCTGAGGACTATTCATCAAACTTGCATCTGCTGATCAAATGCTGGCCTTTTCACCTACCTCGGGAATTTTTCATCGTTAATTTGCCTGCTATTTACATTCTACTGAGGGCCAACACAGAGGAGATTGGCTCAGTAACACCATCATTAGACTTTCAAACCTTTCAAAATGATTTCTGTCATAGTGGGGTTCATCCAAGAGATGCTATTATCTAAATGTTTATATACTTTTGCACATAAATTACCACTGTTCCTCAAATGTGTCAGTAAAAGGCGTGCTTGAGATTAAATATGAGCTATGTAAAGAATATTCAGGTGAATGAATATTGAATATTTCATTGTGTGTCATTCCCAGCTGTAATTTTGTCAGTTTAGGAACAAAGTGTAAAAATATTATTTTAATTTAAGGTCCAACGAGACAGAAGTGCCCCACCAATCCATAGCACAACTGAATGTATTGTCAATCATTCTCATTTATTGCTCAGGAAGTTGAAATGCTCCCACAGATCCATACTTACAACACAGAATTCACTGAAAGCTATACAGTAAAAACAGCAGTTTGATATAGACAAAAAAAACAAGTTTTGACTGCTGACGTAATGACACTAAAGGGATCCTACATGGCATTCAGAACTGATAGTGTAACAGCAGGTAAAAGCTTCTTCAGGTTATTCTTTCTGCAGGTCGCAGTTTCTACCTTTAGATAGTGTTTGAATTACAGCAGGAGATGTTCAAGGGGGTCGAGACCTCCCAGTTATCGTTAAAATCAGGCTACCCAACCACTCCTCAGAATGTCATTAAATTTTTTTATTGCAGCAGAAGGTCTACACCTCCATGATGTTGGACTGAGATTAATAATTTAAAGTAATTATTAGAATTGGTAATGTTAACTACAAATAAAAATACTGTGTTCTGTGTCATAGATATAGTAAGGGTCATTAACTAGGGGTGTGTTTTGATTTTCTGCATTTTGGATTGTCTTTTTTGTTCACAGCGGGTCAGCATATCAAACTTTTTACAATCGACTGCTGTGATGTCATTACATACCACTAAATACTGCTCTTTATACACTAACACAAACTTGGAGTTAAACCACTTACAAAGCATATTACTATTTTAAAGTAAAACTTGTAACTATAAACTATATTAGCAGAAGATGAATAACTGTCTTAGAATGTCGTCTTATTTGGTAAGTTTTTCTTTTACTAATAAATAATTTACCCATAAATAAAAACTTACCCTCAGGCATCCAAGACATAGATGAATGTGTTGCTTCACGCAAACAGATTTGGAGAAATTTAGCATTATATCACTTGTGCTCACCAATGGATCTTCTACAGCGAATGGGTGCCATCAGATTTAGAGTCCAAACAGCTGATAAAAACCTCACAATATTCCACACAAATTAACATAAATTAATATCTTGTGATGCAAAAAGCTGTGTTTATGAGAAACAAATACACCATTAAAGCATTTTTAATTTCAAACCATTGCTTTTGTTGAAAACGTTGTATGATTCAGGAGAGAAATATACACAGATCTTGCACTGGTTACAAGTGAAAACAGTCCAAAACGGTTCTAAACATATGGAGATGGACATTTTCACTGGAGGAAGCATTAGTGTGGTTTATACTCCGTATCAGCTGCATTATTGCAATGATTTTATTAGGTGTTTGCACTCTCATTTTGAGCATCCATTGGTGATATAAGGCTAAACTTCTCAAAAACTGTTCTGATAAACAGACAAACTCATGTACATTTTGGATGGCCTGAGGGTGAGTACATGTTCAGCAAATTTTCATTTTTGGGTGAACTATTCCTTTAATGACTGTCACACAGCTGCATGAACTGCACAAATTTGTATCAAACCCAATGATCACATTTTCATTTTTGCTCATTTTCTTAAGACTTTCCCTCTTTTTTACTTTAGGTTACAAAAAACATGCCCTTAGATTCCTTTCCTTTTGAAATGTTCTGTACTACTTTTCACCGGAACCTTAACAAACCTATTGTTATGATGCCTGACAGAATCTCAACAAGCTTTTTGGCTGCCAAGAGCAATCTGAAAACAAAGAAAAAACATGAATCTGTACAATGCAACAATATGACATAGTGAAAAACACACAAGACCTCAACTTTTATGTAAAAAGGGATTCTGTATTTTTAGATGTTGTTTTTCTATATTCAGGTCCATTCTTCTGTTAAAGGAGTGACTAAGTGAATGAAACAGCAGGAAGTAAGAGTGGAAACAGCTTGAAAGTGTGATTGTAAGTTCCCTTCTTCAGATATTTGCCAAGATCAGATGAGAATGTTGGCTGGAGTTCTGCACCCGAACAGATTCCACAGGAAGGAAAGGAATTTAAAGTGGGAGTCCATCACTGTGAACTCTCCTTTCAAAATTGTAAACTGTTCTTCAAATAGAGAAGAAACAAGGCCGTCCTACAGGACATACCTTGAAGGATGAAGAAAAAAAAAATAGAAAAGGGAGGAAAATATTGTGATTTTAATGCCTCATAACTTGTTTTTTATGACAAAAAGGGAATTTCCCACGACAGGCCTTCAGAGATCATTATATATATATATATATATATATATATATATATATATATATATATATATACTGTATATTGGTCATCATGTTATCAACATATTATTAGCATGATAGCAGATATGTTAATAATAATAATAATAATAATAATTCATTACATTTATATAGCGCTTTTCTGCTTTTCTAAGCACTCAAAGCGCTCTACATTGTGATGGGTGGTGTCTCCTCGTCCACCACCAGTGTGCAGCATCCACCTGGATGATGCAACGGCAGCCATAGTGCACCAGAACGCCCACCACACACCAGCTTACTGGTGGAGAGGAGACAGAGTGATGAAGCCAATCAGTGTAAGGGGATGATTAGGAGGCCATGATGATCAGAGACCAATGGGGAAATTTGGCCAGAATGCCGAGGTCACACCTCTACTCTTTTTCGAAAGACATCCTGGGATTTTTAATGACCGCAGACAGTCAGGACCTCGGTTTAACATCTCATCCGAAAGACGGTGCTTTTTGACAGTATAGTGTCCCCGTCACTATGCCGGGGCGTTAGGACCCACACAGACTGCAGGGTGAGCACCCCCTGCTGGCCTCACTAACACCTCTTCCAACAGCAACCTAGTTTTCCCAGGAGGTCTCCCATCCAGGTACTGACCAGGCTCAACCCTGCTTAGCTTCAGTGGGCAACCAGTCTTGGGCTACAGGGTGATATGGCTGTGTGTTGGTGCTTTTTATTATAGTTTTTTTAATGTTTATAATTTTTTTTTGTAAATTATTGTTTCTGGTAACAAAGAAATAGACAATGTATAATTTTTTTTATATGATGGATAAATATCAATGTGGGGTAAATTGATACTCAACTAAACTGCAACATATGTGAAATAGTCTCTTTGTTATAGTCATTAAAATAAAAAGTCCTCCAATGATAAAGCTATGAAAACTTTCTCTCATATTGAAAAGACAAATTGTAATTTTATTTATTTATTTAATTTCTATCTTCTGTATACCCTGTATCCCCTGTATCAGCTTTGTTACATCTTATTGTTTTTAGTTTTATTTGCAAGTTAAGAGCAAAAAGCATTGTTGCGTGCTACAGCTTACTTATGCAGAAGAAGCACAGAAGCCACAATATGGATCCTCACATGTAGTTATGATATTATATTATATGACCATACTGGTGATAATCTGCTGGAAAAGCTACACTCTCATTCATTCGCTCATTGTCGTGTCATCCTTTTCTCATTTTATAACTTTTTCAGAAGCAGCTTTTATCATAAATCTGTTTTACAGTAATCAAATATGTTGCTTTTAATGCTTCTTAAAGCTACTGACTTCCTGCTTAACTCCTCTTTGCCACCCCTGAGCAGCTTGGCACTGAATAGGCACTAAGCCTGTATTGTTAAGGGTTATAACAGACATGTGGATCCAGATGCTTAAAGTTAGAAAACAGATTGCATTGCTGGGAGCTGTAAAGAAGGGTGAGGGCTGAGACGTGTCTAGCAGCTCTAGATGTCTAAAGACCCCCCTCCTTTCACTCTGCTCAATACAAATCTTAAATACAGCAGATGTATTACTTTATAAACAATATCTAAGACCTTTTCATTGGATTACATCAGTCACTGAGGCAATTGCTGAATGAACATGGCGAGGAAAACAAAACAATGCCGTTCCTTAATCCAACTACATTGATTTGTTGGACAGCTGCTACATAACGGCATATTTTTCTTCCCTTATTGAATCTGCCGATCTCAACAGTGATATGTAACCAACAGCTCTAGCCAAATGTTTTTGTGCTACTTAGAAGAAGTGCATAGGAAAGTAATGCAATTAATGTGGGACATAAATGCATAAATATAAATATACAAATATTCATCAATAAGCATAAGATATAAGACACTCTCTTAAATAATTCAAATAAAATATAGGTCCTTTATTGACATTGATGGTTCCATGGAGAACCTTTAACATCAATAGAGCCTTTCCATTGTACACTGTAAAAAGTGATAAGTTGACTTAACTTAATCACTCCAAAAAGTGATAAGTTGACTTAACTTTAAAAAATTGAGGAAACCCGTTGCCTTAAAATGATCAAGTAAATAATCATTTTAAAAATTAAGTTTAGTGAATTGTCAGGTTCACTTAACTTATTTTTTTAAATTATTATTTACTTGATAATTTTAAGGCAACGGGTTTCCTCAATTTTCTAAAGTTAAGTCAACTTATCACTTTTTACAGTGTACAAATAGTGAAAAATTATCTTTACAGTGGAAAATGTTCTGCACACCAAGATTCTCCTACTGCTTCTACTGGGTGTTTCATAGCAATGCAGTAGAAGACTCTTGGTGTGCAGAACATTTTATACTGTACTGTATATGTATATACATATATATATATATATATATATATATATATATATATATATATATATTTACATACATGCATACACACACATACTTTTTATTTTATTTTATTAAATTACAGCTTTACAAACAGAACAGATGTTGAGGTAAATATGTCTATGATATGTTGCACAACTGGTGTAATTGATTTGTAATGTAAGGTAATGGCTGATAAATGAACTTGTATAAAACCATATTTATTAAGGTAAGAAATCATCTGCCAAGGATGTAGGTGTAAATATAAATCTAAAATAAACAACACACCTCCACTGCCAGTTTCTTCATTTTCACCTATCCCAAGGTGAATAGATATATTTATATTTATCTTGAGAGATAACCTGAGAGAAAAGGGCTTAAAGTGAAACTTAGTAGAAACACATTGTCCCGTGGCAGTGTGCGAGTAAACACTCGTTTACACCATTTTCTGTTGGTTTAATCATGTGAGCTCCCCCTGAGTGCTTGTGTTCTTCCCCATTTACCCTAGCCTGCATTGATTTGCTGTTTCTTACAGAGCCAGGAGCTCATCAGTGCCACACCACCAAGAGAGAAGAGCTCAACTTCTGACTGCAAAACTCTTTTCTTCTCACAATTAAAAGACTGGTCGTGTAACCTTTGGGGAAGAGACGAATCATTGATTACTGAGGACACATTTGGTGCAGCGGTGTGAAAAAGCTTTGATGTAAAGAAAATGGAACTCTTGCTGCTAATGATGATGAATCTCCAAAACAACTACGCAATGTCAAACAACCATGATCAATGCAAGACTGTGAATCGGCTGCACGTTAAATGCAAGTTTGACAGGGGTGCAACTCTTGCCTGAAAAGTAGGGGAAACAAAAATGAGTGTTGGGTGATGAAGGCAAAAAGGAAGCAAATAGACTGAATAAATGATTGTCATATGTGTGTATATATATATATACTCTCTCTCGCTCTCTCTCTCTATATATATATATATAGAGAGAGAGAGAGAGAGAGAGAGAGAGAGAGAGAGTGTGGTTAAAACACTGAACCAGAAATAAAATATACTGTCAAGGCAAAACATAATAATATGCACTTGTTGACCAGAATGCCACAGTAGTTTTGCCATAATTAAATAAATTGTTGTTGTCCCCATCAGGTCTTTAAGTTTTATAATCTGATGTAAGACATGCTTATCCACACTTCCTCATAATCTTGATATCTATGACCTGCTCCCCGGTCCATACACATCCATGCCACAAATCCACAATGAAAGGCCTTCACAATTGATGTGAATAGATCTCTTGCTGTGGCTGGGTTGATAGGATAGTGTAGACCACCTTGTTGCCAACTGCGAGGTCGATGGAATTAACCTCACAAGGCATCAACAAGCCAGTCTTCTTCCCATTATTGACGTCTGTATTTGGAAAGGCAGTACTTATTGAAAAAGGTAGAAGACGGAACATGAATATCGATTGTGGAGGAGAGTGGAACTGAGGATGCGTTTAAAAGCTTCCTGCGGAGAAGAGATTGGGCTGAATGTTTGTTCAACCGCTCTAAGACAGTCCAAGCATCACTGAGTAAAAATGCACTTTTGGATACGGTTTCTTGGCTACAGGGACACTGACAAATTGTTTTTTTTTTTTTTTAGCTCGGGGTGTTGACAACAAGGTTTTGCCTGTTTGATCTATTTTTATTTATCAATTGCATTCATTTTGTATGATTATGTTGGTTGTAACTGACAAGAAGGTCGCAGAAAAACTTGAAGAATAAATGTCTTAAGACAGAGAAAATATAAATGTCAGCTAACTGAGAGGCTGAAATAATTGAAGTTATATGACTGGTTGTTCAAGACTGCAGACCATGATATATTATCTATTGCTGACATATGTGATAAAAAGAAACAAAAAACTGATTCCATTAATATTGATAATGGACTCTTCTGCATCAATTAGCTTTATATATACTCATAGGAATTATTGTCAGCAATTTTGAGAGAAATCCTTATTTATTTAGCTTAAATATGCATAATACATACTTTGCAACCTCTAAATGCAATATAATGAGTTTACCGAACCTGAAATCATATCACACTTACTAATTATTGCAAGCAAAATTAAATTGCTTGGTTTTCAGAATATATTAATGCATATTAATTAATTTGGTAGACAACTGCATGCTGTGGGAGGACTCCTGGCATCTAATAACGTGGTGCTAAATAATTAAACCAACCTCATATTTTGATGCCATTTATAAATTTGCTCTCTTTATCTCTTTCTCTCTCTCGCCTTTCAGAGGAAATACTTGATGGAATTTCAAATCAGTCTTTCATGCAATCACACACATAACACTTACAAAAGTTTCAAGATAAGAAAGTTTAATTTGCTATTTGATTATAATGCTGCATTGAGACACATAACAAATGAATGTTAAATGCTGTCAATGTTAATTTGTTGAACCTCCCACATAATGATCCGAGAACTGTCATTGTGAATGTATCTGCGAGCATAATAAAATGTTAGAACCTCAAAATAATGATTCTATTCTATATACATATATAAAGATTATGAGCAGCACATATGATTTTACACAAAATAATCAGGGATTAAAAGAGGAAATGAGCAGAAACTCACATGGAAACACACTTGACATGCTTGAATGCAACATATCACCACACCCTGCAACGGCCTTTTTCAGCAGAAGGAAGAGTTAGCAGCTGTAAAATCTGATCTGAAGGTTTTAATCATGTTCACACAAGTCAGTCTGAATAATTAATTAATCCCACTCCATAACTCTGAGGGGGATTATTTTTTAGGGACTGGCAACAAAAAACAGCTGGCACAGACCTGTCTCCCTCTGTAGCGGAGCAGATTGTATGCAATTTTTACTGTTTGTTACACTCCCCGTGCTTCTCTCTGTCACAGCCAGAACAACGTGAGAAGGAGTAACATGTCCAGGAGCTATTTAGATAAAACCTGTCAGAGTTTTTATTTTCACATATCACACTGTGCTACTCAGGGAAGGATCATTTGTGGTAGTGTGATTATTTACAGAGTTTTATAATGCACTGATGCTATCAAACTGCCAATGAAAACTGTGATGCACTGATTACAGATTTAATAATAAATTATAGGTAATTACTACTGATGTATTTCATGCTCATCTCTTATTCAATTCTAATCCAGTTTTAAACAATCTACTAAATTCAAATTCAGTGTGGACATGTTCATTTGTGCCTCTAATTACAGTACATGTTTTCAGAATATTTTTAAAGATAAATTTGATACGTGGATGGATGTGTTTCTTACCAGCATGCAGCTTTTCTTCAAAAGACATTAATTGATGGACTGGAGTCATGTGGATTATTTGTGGATTATTGTGATGTTTCTATCAGTTGTTTGGACGGCCCCCATTCACTGTAGATGCTCCATTGGTTGGCAAGTGAAGTAATGCTAAATTTCTCCAAATCTGTTCTTATGAAGAAACAAACTCATCTACATCTTGGATGGTCTGAGGGTGAATTATTCCTTTAACCAAAAGCAGAGCAAAGATGTACACCCATATAACTGGTTCGATATAGCAGGAGTCTAAACTCAAACTACTTGCCAGTATATACTGACTAAACTAAATAGCACTGCATTTTATAATGACTATTTTTCAGTCATACAGGCAAATTATAAAGAGGATGTGCTGTAGGTGATTCCCGCCAACTTATTTGCAAGCGTGCATCACAAATCCAGTTTTGACAGATCTATTTAGAACGAAAATTATCTAGTTTTGTCATTTCTGGTGACTTTTTAGACAGATGCAGCCATACATGCTGTTATTGTATGTATGTATGTATGTATGTACAGTATGTAATTAAAAATAACTAAATAAAGGGAAAAAAAATATTACCTCAATTATGGCAAGTGACCAGGTCTTTCAACACCCCAGATTATTTCAACATTTCAGTGTTTAGAGAGAAAAGGGTTCATTCAAAGTAGGTTGTAGCAGAATAACAGAGCTCAAAGATAGTAATATGTAGATATAAACACCTGCTCAGGCGGAGGAGTGTGAGAGTTCAGCACAACACCTGCTCTGTTGAAACATGAATCATCAGATGGCAGTGTGGAAAGCTTGAGATGCAAAGACACTTCTGCTTTGATAGGGTTTATCATCACACAACTTACAGATATTATTATAATATAGAACACTGCAGCCTGTATATCAGTCCATCCATCCAATGCTGCCTATTCCACTGTCTTATGTAGGTTCACGAGGATGCTGGAGCCCAAAGGAAAGGAAATATTCTGGAAGGATAGCCAGTCAGACTGAATAATAGACTCCCAAATAAAAAAATATAGATATTCAGAAATATTGCATAGAAATAGTAACTGAGTAATATTCAGAAATAATGCAAAAAGCAAGAGTGCACGTAGACATGTTTGTTTTCCTGTTTTCAGTAACTTTATATTGGTAATCCTTGGCAGCACAGGAGCTAATCCTTTCCTGCAATCTCATGCAATCTGGTGAACTCTGCCAGCTTTATCTTCCCTTCTTATTGTAATGATAATAATAACCAGCCACTGTCCTTTCATCTTTCTCTCCATTACTATTGTATCCTCTGCCTTTTGCAGGATCAGAAAAGCAGATGGCCTTTTAGACTTTGGTTAATGTAATCCCACAGAAAATTCCTTTTAAATACGAGCTCAAAATCTTTAAGTTGGTGGTCTTAGGTCCAGTACCACATGTTTTCAATAAAACCTTGAAAACATGAAGCAATGTCAAAATGCTGCATAAACATCTGTAATACGTGGAGCTGCTCATCTGGCGCAGCATCCAATGGAAGTATAAAGTACTTTTTGTAGTTTTTTTTTGTTTTTGAGTTGAGGGGTTGAAAATTAATTAAAAACTGTAAATAAATAAATAAACAACCATATAATTAGAATATACAGAAACCGTTCAATGGGTGTGAATGGAGAAAGATGACTTTTGCAACAGATGGTGTAGTAAAGGTGTAGTGATGATAACTAAACCATTCAACCAGCCAAACCTTGACCTATTAAAACAGATAATTTTATACTAAATCCCCCTCAATGAAATGGCCTGAAGATGCAATTACGTTTATTTAGTTTTCCCACATTAATCATTTGTTTTAAGGAATCTTTTCTTGTTTTCATCTTAAAAACCCAGAATATTTTGATTCTTGTGAGCATGAATTAATACATTAGGTCTGGCTCAGTGATTATTTTTAAGATTCATGCTTATTCCACTGTTAACTGACTTGTCTTTTTTCAAGCTCTGGGAATGATTTCTCTTTGGAGCTTTCCAAAACCACTTCCGTCTAGTTTGTAATGTCACACATCAAATTCCTCGGCACATTAAGTCCTTTTTTTCTCCATTAAGGATACTCGGATATCAGTTTCATCAACGATTTTATTGCATAAATGCATGAAAGATCCTTGCATTTGGATTCATGTATCCAGTTCTTATCTCTACCCAGAAGCCCCCTTCCTTTCCCCTATAAGTGAGCCTTCTTTGCTGGTGGAAAGGTCAGGCCTCAGCTAGGCGATGACCCGCAAGAAGACCTTTCATTAGAAATCAATTGCTGGGACCTTTTCGTGGGGAGCAGTTTAGCTCAGGACATAAAATGCAATAAAATGCTCAGAGAGAGAGAGAGAGGGAGGGAGAGAGAGAGAGAGAGAGAGAGAGAGAGAGCTGGCCTGAGGGTATCTCAAACACGAGGCTCAAATATGAGTAAATATGTGTTTAATCTGTTCATCCCACTACTTCTGAAGTGCTAAAACACACCCACACGTACACCGTCATACACTTATACTGTAATTCTCTTCAAGCTCTCGGTGGCTTTTTAGGTTTTGGATTTTGTGCCACATTCAGGGGTGTATTTAACACCCTGTGGAGTGAGTTACAGTTTTTATGTATGTGGTAAAAAAGATTACCAGAGAAAATAATAGCAGCATTTTAACCACACTCAACAGGATTCTATGCATTTCTTTGTCATGTGTTTATATGACTCGTCTGCCAGCGAGGTAGAAGCCTCTGCACTGTATTTAAAACGTTCAAAATTTCAAATGGGAGATTGCCAGTACAAAGAAGTGGCATATTTACATTTCCTAAAGAGTGCTGTCAGAATTATTATGTGTGTTTCTTGAAGAGAAGAGGATCATTTGTTCCAGCAGCTTTACTAAATGGATCATTTGATAGGCCATAGGACATTTGATAGGATGCCTTTTTTTTTATTGAATATATTCAATAAACACACGGATAATAAGAAACTAAAGCCCAAATAAGATTCAGCGTATTTAATGTATAATAATGGAAATTGTGTATTATGAATAATAATAATAATAATAATAATAATAATATATTCCTAATAGTACATTACTAATAATACAGAATGAAAATAAATGATAAAACAATTTGTGTTAAAATTATGATGTTATGGTAATTTATTATAAGATGTTATGAAAAAGAATAGGGTATTATCATTATACTACATTTAAATTATTCCTAAATTATTCATATAATTATGTATATAATAAAATATATTATTCATAAATTAATGTCACACAAACTAATACACAAAATAACTAAAAATAAAAATAAAAATAATAATAATAATAATTGTGTTTTATGACAGAAAGTGATGATGATGATGTTGATGATGATGATGGCTATATCATAGCCTTATAGAGGACAAGAATAATAATAAAAATAAAAATAATAATAATAATTGTGTTTTATGACAGAAAGTGATGATGATGATGTTGATGATGATGATGGCTATATCATAGCCTTATAGAGGACAAGCGGTTCAGACATTAAATGGTTGGAGGGGTATATTACTAAATACTTGTTTATTTTAATGCATGCATGCATGATGATGATGATGATGATGATGATGATGATGTTTAATATAGTGTTTATTACTATTATTATTATCATTAAGCATTATTATCACCACACAAGAATAATAATAGTTAATTAATTAATTATCTGTTTATTGTCATATAATCATAGTGTGTTCCTGGTTTATCAGGTTATTTTCCAGAAGAAAAGAAGAAAAAATAAAAGAGCAGGAGAAAGATAAAGACTCTCTGTATATTTATGCATTTCTCATTACCATTACAAATCTAGCTGAGGCTAGATATAAGGATCCAGATTTGAAAATGCTTGTACAAAGTCCAGGTCAAAAGTGCATTCGAGTATAAACTTACGCAAACCGACTCTCTCTTTCTCGTAAATGAAAGCAGTTTGCTCATTAACTACTGAACACAAACATCTTCAGTAGCCCCTTTGTTATTGTTCCCCACCATGCCACACAGCAATTACTGCAGGCAGTTTGTGATATTACAGCCCTGATTATAACTGCTATTCCACTTGTGCAAGAGCCTCTCGTCATAATGGAGCGTCCAGCAGATCAACTCAGCCAATTAGGTTTCATTTAGTCCCTTATTGCAAATGTCACATCAAGAGCGATTGACCCCGGGTCTGCACACCCCTCCTGTCTGCCTCATACAAAACTAGTCTTGGCACAGCCTAATATTTCGGATGCTCACACGGATACTGACCGTGTATTCCCTGCAACAGTTTCCAAGGGCAACTAGGACAGTGCTGCCTGTCTGATCTGGTTAATGTGGCTGTAATCAAATGAGGGAAATGGCTCTTATGCAGGTCAATTATGTATCTGCCGCCCTGCTGAAGAGACGTGGCCTGAGTGGTAACAGGGGATCGGAGGGGCCAACAGGGACGCGGTCCTCCCACTAGTTCTCTCTTCCTGCTGTGCATCAATATTCAGGCCGGGCAGGAGCAACGACAGGACAGAATGTAGTTGGCTGTCATTCAGTGCTGCTCCCTCTCCTGGATTTCTTTTAATTATCATCTTCCTGCTACTCAGACTTTAATAAACACCCATGATGATTCCTTCTGTGGTTCATATATTGTATATTGTCTTAGATTTGAGTTTTATGAATTCCAGGTCTCACCAAAGTTCATAGTACTTTAAATATAGAAGCCCAGCACATGGATTGCCCTGTACACCATAGGTTAATAATTACATATTGATTATATTATATTATTATAAAAAGATGGTGATAGCCATGCTTAAAATTACCAAGAGAGTATTGTGGGTAATATGATGATGATAATGTATGATGATGAGGATGATGATCAGAGACATCATGCAGATTTTTGAGCCAAGTGGATTTTGAATGCAGCTTCCAAAAGACAAAAAAATACATCAATAATATGTTTTTATTGAAAACATTTATTTCATACAATCACACTGGTGTTATTCGAACGTGCAGAATGTTATTAGAAAGAAAGAAAGAAAGAAAGAAAGAAAGAAAGAAAGAAAGAAAGAAAGAAAGAAAGAAAGAAAAAGAAAGAAAGAAATAAAAAGAAAGAAAGAAAGAAAGAAAGAAAGAAAGAAAGAAGAGTAGTTTTATATTTTGCAGGTGTCACCAGCCATGTTCAACACCACACCACAGGTATATATTTAGCCAGAGAGTTTTGTAGGCTTTAAACATCCAAGATGTTTATTTATGTGAAGAGGTGCAAATTAAATGAAGTTTTCAGTTTTGAGAATGTTTAAGAAGCTATCTTCTCCTAATTGACATCAGTGAATCACCGCCGCTGAACGCTGCAATGAATTTAATCACACAAACCTTTAAGTCAATTACTGTCATGTCATTTCTGAATACACAAGAAGTCAATTAGCAAATGATGGTGTTTAACAACAGTTACTGTTGTGTGAACACATTTTAAAGTACGCCTGTTAAAAAAGGCCCCATGACACCTTTCACTACAAAAGATGGAGCTATTTTTGCAAACATTTTATGCCACTCTACTGATATTTTCCACTGTTTCTTCTTGTTCTCATTGCATAAGTCCCACTGTGATACCTGCTGCTAGTACACTGGGGCATCGGCTAATGATGCCAAAAGCTGACAGAAGTCTGGATATCGTCTGATCTGGCTAAGGATTTGGCAATGAAGCGTGTTTTGCAGATGACGGGTTTTTTGTGATGTAGCCAGGGGGCAAGACATCTTCCACTTGGCTATAAAGTGCTTTGGGAGAACAGAAAGCCCCCACATGAAAACAAATTAGTGTCACCTTCATCCTCCTGACCTGTCATTCCAAATAGACCAACGCATTTTTAGTCAGCTGAGAAGATTTGCCTGTGCTTCATGCAGCGCTCCCAACTGGCTTCTCTCACAATCATTACACAGTTAGCGATTTCCAGGCGCACATGTTAGCATGCACAGCGAGCATGTCGGAACCCTGGGGAAAGCTTTTAGGACTAATGTGACAGCATTGCTCTGATGTCCTACAGGTAAAGTGACATTCATCATCCTGCCTTGAGACTGGGTGACCCCAAAGAGCTCGTTCAGGAAAAAGATTGAGCTTCTGTTTTTCATGGAAGATCATTTCATAGCCCTTAGCCCTCTGGCTCCAGGGACAGTATTAGAAGTGTGTCTGGAGAAGTCACTCTATATGTTGATATAAGAGCGGAGGGTCAGAGAAAAGGAAGAGTCTGTTAGGACAGGAAGCACCAACAGTTCTGCATCGATCCGTTTGGCCTCGGAGGGTGAGACATGTTTGGTCAGCAGGAACACTCTATCATTCATCCATGAGGCCACATATAGAACGTCAATGGCATTAGTGGCCTCATAAAACAAAACACAACATTTGATCCTACATAATATATATATATATATACTGTATATATATATATATATATATATATAACGTATACATATACAGAGGAAATAAATGCAATAAATAAATGTATATGTTATATATATATATATATATATAACGTATACATATACAGAGGAAATAAATGCAATTCTTGGAGGTTTTAACATAACACATTAAATTTGTGACATTGACCATGTGAGTGAAGATTTTTTTTTCCATTTCAAAAGAAATTCTGGTTTATTATTGTCTATTTGTCTTTTGAATTAATTTTTGTAGTTAAAAATTTTCAGTTAAACTTTTTTTGCTTGTGAAGAAAAAAGGTTCAGTTGCAAAAGATATCTATCTATCTATCTATCTATCTATCTATCTATCTATCTATCTATCTATCTATCTATCTATCTATCTATCTATCTATCTATCTATCTATCTATCCATCCATCCATCCATCCATCCATCCATCCATCCATCCATCCATCCATCCATCCATCCATCCATCCATCCATCCATCCATCCATCCATCCATCCATCCATCCATCCATCCATCCATCTATCGTAAATATATATTATGAATATGTACTGCATATATAATTCATATTTTTAGGCAGTTACTTTTTTGGCAGTAAGTCATTGTCATTATGAGTAAGTCAGTGAATCGTGAAGAGTGAAGAGATTCGTTCAAAATGCTGGTTCATTCAACAATGGGGAAGTCGTGGCCTAATGGTTAGTGAGTCGGCCTTGTAATCCAAAGGTTGCGGGTTCGAGTCTCCGGCCGGCAGGGATTGTAGGTGGGGGGAGTGAATGTCCAGCGCTCTCTCCACCCTCAATACCATGACTGAGGTGCCCTTGAGCAAGGCACCGAACCCCCAACTGCTCCCCGGGCGCTGCAGCATAAAATGGCTGCCCACTGCTCCGGGTGTATGTTCACGGTGTGTGCGTGTTCACTGCTGTGTGTGTGCACGTTGGACGGGTTAAATGCAGAGCACGAATTCCGAGTATGGGTCACCATACTTGGCTGAATGTCACTTCACTTCACTTCAATGAAAAAGTATTTATGAGTGAGTCATTGAATCATTCACTCAACCAATTTCTTTAAAATTTATTTGTTCATTCTGGAATAAAAACACTATACTGCATATTACTCAGCGATGCATAACACGTCTGTTACTAAAAATCCATAAATAAATAAAACTAAAAAAGACAATGCAAATCATAAAGCAATATCATTCTATGTATTTTAATTAATTTATATGTAGGCATATAACGTTTAAATTGTTACACTGATATCGTTTGTTAATTAATTTTCAATAATATTATTTGTAATAATTTATTAATAGATAAATGTATTTATTTTTTTAAACAACATTTATTTAGTATAATAATTGAACCTGACATTTTCATTTTAGTAGGAGGACTTGTGCTGTGGCTAATGCGATAAAAAGGTCTGGAGAAAATATTATTTGGTTTTGTTTTGTGGGTCAAAATCTGACATAGAAATTAGGTTAATGTGCTCAGGCAGTAAACATGTCTTCACATCATCTTGCATCATGCCTACTAATGTGGATCACAGCCAGACATGTATTTATCTTTGAAGAGTTTTTGCTCAGCTGGTTGAAGTGTTTCATCATTTCCATTCTGCCGCCTTTGGCTCGGGCTAGGCACTTTTGATTCTCGAAGGGAAGCCGAGTCTAAAAGAAGCACCAAACAACAATTCTGTTTTGCAATGGATCATTTACGAATGCAGATTTAATAGCGAGTCACGGCTTTTAGCATAATGCCATTCGACTTCCATCAGGCTGATCCACGTAGATACAGTATACCAGCTTGTCATTACATGTGATCGCTCCCTTTGCGCTATTTCATCTGCATGTAAACAATATAATAATATCAGACAGCTATGACCATATTCGATTGCAAATGAATGCTGATTTCATAGCCAGACGGATCGCGGGTCACAAGCTATCAAGACTTTATTGTTTAATTACTGCTTGATTGACACATAATCAGCCATTACGCAGAAATTTCTCCATAAAACCATTTGCTCAGAGTTTTCAAACAATACAAAGCAGAAGATACCTGAGCCATTGTTAAGCCCCCTCTCGTTACTCAGCTTTCATTAGCATAGCTACACTGCGCCATGCTACGTGCTAAATGGGAGATTAGGGAGGCTGCTGAAGGGGATATAAGGGAACAGAACTGTAATGAGTGTTAACCATGTTGGCTGCAGGGTCTTATTGAATAAATAAATAAGAAGATTAGGGACTGCTTAAATATCTTTGTGCACCTGTGTGCCGTACTGCCTGAGCACCTCATAAAACAACAGCCCTGCTAATAAATGAGCAGCTCTTATACAGGTAATGTTTCTTCTTTCACCTCATTCGCATTTAAATATTCCCTTTATTCCAGCTCATATTCGCAAATGGCTCTCTAATGTCTTTCTTGGCAAATTTAGCATAGTTTTACACAATCACAAAATGTTCTTGTGGTCAGAACAATTACATTTGTCCATATGAAACCGGCCCTTATTGTTAAACTAATGGCACCATTTGCTCTCATACAGTAAGTGTGATGGTTTATGTCAATGCAGAGGTTGCAGGTTTTTATTATTATTATTATTGTTATTATTATTATTATTATTATTAGGTTAATACTACAATAGTGCTAGCACAGTCAGGATAAAAAACAACAATTGTACAAATATTTTGTTTTACATTTTGCAGGAAACTAGCTTTGCATTTTAAGGTATTGCATTGCATATTCAAGAAGCTGAACCTATGACCTTTGCTTTGCCTATACTAGTGCCATGCTTTAATGTCTGAGCAACAGAAATGTTCTGTGCCTCATACTGTAATTTGTGTTGACTTATAGTGTGTCAAAAATGCAAAAAAAGGTGCACATGCCACAAACCCAAATAGGGCTCAGGTGCAGGACAAAACAGTCAAACTAAAGTGAAAATCAAAGGTGATGTCCACACACTGATATAACTGCTTCATAAAATTATTTTAATTGCAATGTTTCGACCACCTGACGAAGACCCGATGACCTAAATAAATTTAACTGTGACATTTTAATATGTTCTTCTTCTTGCAACTCTTGCAGTTTTGCATTTACATCTAGCGATTCCAAATTTTTTCTCTGAATTCTAAATTTACATCAGTTGTTTTTTTCATCCACAGAAAAATAAATAAACAAATAAATAAAGGTAATTGTGGCTTTTTATCTTGCATCTGTTACTTCTTTTCTTAGAATTGTGAGATTAAAAATCGTAAATACTTTTTTTTTATATTCCTTGCAGTAGTGGGCTTCCTGCTAAAATAGAGTCATAACAAAAGAGTATTGTGCATATGTGAAGCAAATAAATAAATAATAAAACTGTACCAGTTATGTATCAGTGTCCTCCGGTGATGTAATCTCAAAATGGTCCGTAGAAATAAACAGGCACGTTGATGTTAATTAAAAGTTGACTTGTAAAAACTGTTCACTCTCTTAGATTGCACCAGTGATAAATATCTGCAAACCATAATTACCTTAGTTCACTTTTTGAAAAATAAATTAATGAAAGTTTGGATTTTGCCTTTGGTTGTGGGACTGAGTCCAAACACCCAATAAAACATGATACTGCCATCCTCTGATTGTATTAAAATGCAATAAACCGCAATCTAAGTGAAGCTGAAATAAATATTAATAATAGCAAAATAGTTTTGCCATCTGCGTTAATTGTCTCAGGAGCATAAAGCACACTGAAGCACCAAATTAACTACGAAAACCTTTGACTAAGGCATAGTATATTCCCTCCATTACCATGAAAATTCATTATCCTTTTGGATATTTGAAGTGTTTTATTCTTTATTTAATGCATACCGAGTTAGTTTGAAAAGTTTCACTGAAAATCTTGTTAAGTATCAAAAAGGCATCTGCGTGAGTATTGTATGTGTCAGTATTGTCCTTACATGGGTGTGATCTGATCTGAGTCTGCTGTCTGCTGGTGAGTGTACCGTGGGAGTGTTTTTCCCCTCTCATTGCCTCCTGCTGTGAGGATTGTCTGTTTGACTAGAGAATCCCGGCATTTTTCTCTCCTGAGCTTACACGAGCTGCTCCGCTCCATTCAAAGCCCATTTTCTGCATTCATTTCATGGTCGTGCTCCTGTCAAAGCTTGGATTTCAAGGATAAATCCATTCAGTTCTACCCAGTTTTACCAAGCTTAGAGAAATTTATACATGCTATGACTTGCTTATGTGCATGTATGAATGTTTGCCTGCGTGTGCATGTGTGTCCTGAAAGTATACAGTATTCATTAAGCAGATTATTTTATTTTTTACAGATGCTAGGGCATTCACTGCATCACTATTCATCTCAGCTTTCTGCTGTGACCTTAATGGCATATGTGTTGTAAGTCTAGAAGGTTAGGAAATAGCATGTTTAATATCATTGTACTTCTGTAAATGTATTTTTTTGTGTATCCACGACATCAAACCAGACAGAGAGACGAGGTCACGACCAAGGGCCAATTTACTCTTTGGTTAGAACTTTAATGTCTCCTGCTCTTTATTTCAATCCTACTTGGTGTTTTGAACTGTATTTTAAAATTATGTGTGTTGTATAAGAATGAATAGTGAAGCAAAGCATCCATTTTCCCAAAGGGGAAAAATAACAAGAGAAGAATGGTAATACAAAATGTGAGGTTTTATGTATTGTGAGGTCAAGATGAGGTGTCATCCATTATCCTCTTTCACTTTTTCTCATTCTCTGTCTCATTCTATCATGCATTTGATTAAGACAGAGCTCTTGCAGGAGGCTTATGGAAGGATTAGGCAGTTAAAATACTACTTCATTCTGTAATGTTATGTTTTGAATGCATCTGTTCTCTTGCTCTGTCAGTGTATGAATTTTGTAAATGTGACATTGCTTCAGAAAGTTAATAGAGAATAAAAAAAGCGTCCTATAGATATTAGGAATTGTCTTCCTTATACACACATATGGGTAGTTGTCTTATCAATGTGTCCTATGGTGTGATGGAAAAAAGTAAAAAATAAATCAATAAATAACCTCTAACATTGAAGATAAACCTCTCTCATGCTATTTGTAACTAAGAATGAAGATACATTTTTCTCATGTCATTTGTATGTTGTTGTTGTTGGGTTTTTTTCTACATTTGTGCTATGTCACACCATAGGACACAGTCCAATTTTTATGTATCAACTACCCATATACTGCCTGTATCAGACAAATATTATTTGAAAGCATGGAATTAGTTTTTTTTTTTTTTTTTTTTTTAAAGCTGAAGACACACATCTTTAAAATAAGATAAAAAATAAACAAATATTTTTTACACTTTTAAGACCCCTCCAAAAATGGTCACTGGCATATAATCTAATATATTGCAAATAAGAATACAGAGAAATATGCTTTGAGGGTCCAGATGGTGTAATTGTGGTATCAAACAGCAGGATGTAATTCAATTCAATTCAAGTGTATTTGTCTAGCGTTTTTCACAATGCAAATCATTGCAAAGCAGCTTTACAGAAAATTAGAGTTTCTACATTATATTTACTAATGGCTTATCAGTGGTGACTATCTCAAGTAGGATGTAACTGGGAAATGATAGAGAAGTGTATAATCAATAAATCAATACATACATACATTCATACATACTTTTACATTCAAAAAATAAATCAAACAAACCTTGCTCTCTTGCTCTACAGAAAAAAATATATAGATTCTGATAAAACAGTGTTTTATTCATTGAACCCATAAACATAAGATGCTTATACAGTACTGTGATGTGCTGTTATGTCATCTTCTACAGGTAAGGACCTGTGTGTCATGCTTAAAAGCAATTTGTGTTTTGAAAACCACATTTCCAGTGTTTCTAGAGCAACATTTTTCCACCTTAGAAACACTGTTAAGTTATAAAACATGCTCCCTGTTCCTGATGCAGAAAAGCTAGTTCATGCATTTGTGACCTCAAGAGAGGATTATTGTAATGCATTACTGACTGGATGGCCTGCACTCTCCATAAACAAGCTTCAGTTGATTTAAAATGCATCAGTGACAGTTGCAGCGGATCCAGAAATCTGATCATATCAGCTATACAGTACTAATTTCTTCTAAAACTCTAAATTGCATAGGTCCTCAGTAATAAGGAAATATTCTTTCACACTATAATCATCACACTCATTAAGATCAAAAAATTTCAATCAGTTGGACAGTAGAAAAAAAAAAATCCACTAATAGAGTTTGAACCTTTTCCAGTGTGGCACTAAATTGTGGAACCACATTCCTTTTTAGGACACTCAAAAGTTTAGTTACATAGCTTTTGCCAGACATACAACTAATATAGTAGCCAAGCTAGTTTTTTAATGTTATTTATTTATTTAGTGATCATGTTTTTATTCTATTTTAAGATATACACATTCATTTTATTGTATGCAAAATAGCATACACATACTGTATATTTATGCATATTAAACACAAACAATATTTCTAAAGCCCTAGAGAACAATGAATGTGTGTATAATAATAATAATAATAATAACATATACATAATCACATACACTTTGCATACATTTTCTGTTCTGTACTGTAGATTATCTATAATTCAATAATATACTAAATAAACAGGACTAGAATAACCAGATTGATATTATCTAAAAATATGCCTTTTAAAAGAAGATATTAAAATATAATTTTAAAATATGCCTTTTAAACAATGTATTGTGACAAGTGCTATGACAAAATAAATATGAAAATTTTAATATAACAAACAGAATTTTTTTGATATTGATTTGTATTGTAACCTGAGTTAACATATTACAATGGCAAAAATGCCAAAAAAAAAAAAAAAAAAACATTTCTTCAATTACAATTATAATGACACTGGAATGTTTTGAATGCTTATCTTTTGAAGTATGCTTGCACTTTTACTGTTTCCTAAAAATGTATGAATACCTATTGGCTATGTTTTTTCTTACAACCTCTCACGGTAGCTAGCAATTTACGTAGACAGAATATTGAAACTTCAAGGTGATCCAGACTAAAAGCACTGGGCTGATTTATAATTTAAAACAAATGCTCTCAAGTTCAAACAAAAGCAGTAAATAGATTTTAAACTAAATCAAATAAGCTATGCTCTAGTAGATGCTGATTAAAGTTTAGTTTTGCCACAGTATCGACAATGATTTAATGAACAGGAGAACAGCAGATGTTAAAGGTTGACTTTTGTTCGTTAAATTAAATTGTGCAACCATTTCACTGGTGACATTTAGGGGAACATAAACAATGTGGCTTGGCAGATTACAACTAATATCCGTTTGCATTTAAAAAATATATAAATAATAATAAAAAAGCTGGCGATATTACTCCATTTACAAAGCTCTTTTGCCCTAACTAATGATTTGGCCTCATTATTTTGAAACAGTAGACCATACAGTTGTCTTAAAAGATAGCTCACTGAAGTGTGCTTTAAACAAAACCTACAGAGTGCACTGATGCGCAACTGTACTGTTTCGTATAATAAACCATCTTGTCTAAACATTTGCCCCTACTTTGCCGCTAATATGAAAGCAAATGCTCGCAGGGACAGATTGTTCCTGCACTGTGCATTTGATCATCTCTTGTGCGGAAATTAACCGCGGCCTGTGCACCTCCTTACTAATGCTCTCCATTTCATAAATGGTTGAACTTTTCAGTAAAAACCTAGCGATCATGACTGATGTGGAGCTGTATTTTCATTTTTGCATTTTCGTTGCTTTGCACCATAACGTATTTTTTTGTGCTGTTTACTTTGGGAGAGACTTTCTCCCAAAGAAAAGTGCTAATCAGAATGTCAAATCACAGCACATGTGAATGAGACTGCCTGTCGCTTATGATCTTCCATCTAGTTTGTCATTTCCCTCATTCCTTTCTCACTTTCTATGTCTCTTTCTCTCTGCTTTTTCTCTCCAGACTGCTCAGTTACTGTCTGAGCTCTAAACATAGCTGATTGATCTGGCCCCGGGGGCCCGGGCTCCCAGCCTCCCTACGTGTGTCTCCATCTCTCACGCAACTTAAGCCTGCTGGTAGCTCAGCACTGGGAGTCATTGCTTATGAATCTATGGCTCTACCAAAAGATCAGCTTTCACTCTCCATACCTGCCTCCCTGCCCACAAAAGAGAGGAGGAGGTAGAATAAATCAAAGCTTGCTAAGTCAGTGACACACACCATCCTGGCAACCATTCTCGACCTCCTTGATTTTATTAGCTCTCCCTATGAGGAGACCGGTATTGGAAAATTAACAGCGGCAAGAGAGTAAGTGTGGAAACTGGTGGCTGTGAGTTGAGAGAAGTAAAATATGATAAAAGTGAAAAATAACCTTTAGGTTATGGATGATGAGAGTGCAGTTTTAGACGTTTTAAATGTTTCACAGCTCACTAATGGGATGCTGGTGAGTAGCTTTATATATTGCATGTTTTATCATGAAACCAGATATCTCAAAAGCCATATAAGCCAATAATTTTTGCTCAGTATGTTTGCAGTGCATAATTTTTTTTTCTGTCTACAAAAGCCATTCATCTGCTTATTCAAATTAAACCCTTCTAATATCAAGACGAGGCATAAAAATGCACAGGTATCGATTTCCTGGGAAAGTTGACAAATGGAAGCTCTGGTGCGTGGTATCGCTTTTACTCCCTGAAGGAGTGAGAGGACATTTGTCAAGCTCTGGTGAGGCTGCAAAACTGTGATAGTATGGAAGGGAACATAGCCATGTGGACAGTTCCTCTGGCTAATTAACACACAGACACACACACCTTCACTGACATGTTGTTATCGTATGCCATTTCTAATCTGGACGGAAAAGAAGCTATCTCTGAAATTAATTACACCAATAACAGGAGCAGCCTGCAGGACCAATAAACAGGATAATTAGGAAAAGCAATCAAGCTCTTATTAGATTCCCAAGGAAAAGAAGACAAGACCACTTGAGAGTTTGAATGCTGTAAAGAAGAAAGTATAACAAAAAAGGAAACAGAAGAGAAAAACAGAGAAATTCAATAAAATTGTAGGGAATGTACAAGACAATGTGTGTCTTTTTTTTAATTTCCTTTTCAGATTTGAGATAGTAGTAAACCTAGGCAATAAAATAGGAACTTTAATAAACCTAATTGCTGGAGTTGGCACAAAATGATAGAATAATTCAAAATATCTACAATTTTGACTAATTAAACAATAATAATCATTTTCAAGAATTTTACCAAAAATAGAAAACAAACCACATGCATTTTTCTTATTTAGGACCATGGAGAGTGAATGTGACAAGACTGATTCAGCACCATGGACAGCAACGCTTCAGTGGTCTGGCTTCAGTACTACGGACAGGGACACATGGTGCACCAGTCTGCAATGCAAACGAAAGTCAGCATCATGGCTAGGGAGATTACAATGACTTCAGCTAATGCTAACCTGAAGCGGTTCACATCCATTTTTTAACTTTAATCCATTGCTTCTGGCTAAGATATGAGCCCTTTATCCATAATAATGATTTATTCAGTGAAAATAAATCAATAAATAAATAACAGCATGAATTGCAATCAAAATCTGTTCTAAACTATGTTGGTAGATTTTGTTAGATCTTTTTTTTTCTGGAGGAAGAATTATTATGAATTATGGATTGTGGATTTTGGTTTAAAGTTTGACAGTTGCATTTCACTTCACAAGACATTAAGTGATGAACCTGTGGATTACTTGTGGATTATTGTGATGGTTTTATCCATTGGTGAGCAAGTGATTTAATGCTAAATTTATAAAAAGCTATTCTAAAGAGAAAATAATCCAATTTACATTGTGGATGGCCTGAGGGTGAGCAAATGTAAATTTTTGGGTGAACTATTTTTTTTTTTAGACACTTGGCCCACTTGGAAGTTTTCTGAGGCCCCCCTAGTGGGCCCTAGAACTCCAAACCACTAAACTGAAAACGACTATCGTAGGCTTATTCACACAACACTTATCCTTTTATTTAAATAAAAAACAAACAAACAACAAAAAAACAAGAATAATGCTGCTTATGACTTAATTAACATATTGAGATGCTTATTCTGGGTCCATTTTTCATTATATTACTTATTGTAAATTAGAGGCTTCTTTCATAGGCCCTAATAGAGTAATATAATATCATCTCCCCTTTCACTCCAGCCGTTACTCAGTTATCTTGTATAAAACCTTTGAAACATTTGGACTAGATTTCACAGCCAGACTTCACAGAGGGAGGAAATCATAACAAAGAAATACACCAATTTGAGTCAAACTGTTTTCAATTACATCCAGCACACTAGCGTGCATAGATATAGCTTTATGTGCTCATTGCCAATTACCAATCGCTGCCATACTAGGATGCAGAGTGAATGGGAACAGCTGGTCGTGAGGAGGAAAAAACACACACACACACTTTTACACTGAAAATGGAGTCACATTTGTATGCAGAGTATATTGATATCAGCATGACATTACGTGGTCTCACACCAGGCTAGTGCTGGTAATATCAAACCCATGGTGGTACATAATGAGGATTAATATTACACCATACTCAGAGAGAAAGAGATGGATTGATGGGGAGAGGGAAAGAGGAGGGAGGTGTAAGTGAGTTAATAGTTGTTGTTCAGTTGTTGCTGTTGGCTTTTCAGCTGTTGCTGTGGAAAGAATCTCACACAAGATAATTCGCAACAATGCTTTTTTTTCTGTCTTTTCACTCTATTCTCTTCCTTTCTTTTACTTTCTGGACTTTCAAGTGCTTCTGGTGAAATGATGCAAGTTATGCCAGTTAATGTGACAGCATTGCACTTAACTTTGAACAAACATGCATGAAAGAATGTTTTACACTCAGTTTGGACTTTCCAAGCCTATCTGTGAAGATGAAGCCCTTCTCTTCATCTCTGGAACAAAAGTTTGCATGCAAAGACCATTTCATTGTGATGTGATCACAAACATATTACCATGATGCTTTCTGTCACATAAATGAACAGTTAAAGGCCTGGTGACAGGTAGGCAGCTTTCAGCTACAGAATCAAACTTTTCAGAGCCATCAGGCAGACAAAAGGGTTCAGTAGCCATGCCGCCTTTTATGGATGCTTGTCTGTGGCGTGGGTTTCATGTCTAGGCTTGTTTTTTAATGAGAAAGAAAGCATTTGGAGGATGATGGCTTTTTGAAAGGAAATCTAGGGAGGAAAGCATGTCGTTATTTGAATGAAAAGAGCTTCAAAGCAGTGAAAGCTTATCAAATACATCTTTGTCTTGTTTTTGTGCCTTTTTATCTCTCTGATTTAAATTTGTGATGAATTGTGACAGGTTAAGAAAGATGTGTATCTTGCACACATACACACACATACGCACACGAATGTTATCATACAGCAATCATAGTAGACTAGTAAGAAATCTTTGGTTGCACTCATTACTTTAATTCCCACTACTTCTTTTGGTGTTTAAGAGATGTGGCTTGCTGGATGAGATGTAGCATATGTCATATGAGCGCATACGCTTATATTACCATATACGTAATCATCTAAACATATTTCAACTATTACCTCATGCTTTTACGGGTCTCACATAACATCTCCTGGCTCTGTGCTCTTGTAGCAATTTTCCTCATCGTCCACCATCTCTAGCCCTTTTTACAGCTTATATCTGTTTTTATCTTATCCTTTCTCTGAAAAGTTGATTATGCTGTCAAGCAGCTGCTTGCTATAGAGGTTGCCTGCTGATGAACACATGTATGAAATGGTTTCATACATGAGCATGCACTGATGAACCCAAGGCTGGCCATATGTATTAGACAACATTGCCAATATGGAAGCATGTACATGCACAAACACACACGCAGTTGGAGTGACCAGCCAATAGCTCATAGCAATCAGACAGGGATGGGGTACAGTTTGAAAGGTGGAGTCTGTCATTTTTTCCCTCTCCCCCTTCAGAATCTCTATTGCATCCATTTATTATTTATTTATTTGTTTTGGTGAAACCCCACTCCTCAATCTGATTGTCTATCTGCAAAAAAAAAAAAAAAAAAAAAAAACATAATTTACATGTATTTATTTAGCTTATATTAGAATGAAAGAAAAAGTAGGACACACAAAACTACAATCCTACCATTTACTCACACTTGTGTTGCTCCAAATCTGAATGTTTTCTTCCATGAAACACAAGGGATAAGATGATGTTGACTGCAGCACAAATCACCTTTGATCCAAAATCAATAGTCCATATGGTTTGTGTACTACAGTATAATCCAAATGTTGTGCATTGTGTGAAAAACAAATCGAAATCTAGTTTAAAATATCAAAATCCTGCCCTTGTCGCATTCGAATCTGGCGCGCTCGAAAACGTAGGTTATGTCTGTTTACATAAGCGCAACACCATATGTGACCCTGGACCACAAAACCAGTCATAAGTCGCACAGGTACTTTTGTAGCAATAGCCAATAATACATTGTATGGGTCAAAATTATCGATTGTTAATTTATGCCAAAATCATTAGGATATTAAGAAAATATCATGTTCCATGAAGAAATTTTGTAAATTTCCTGCCATAAATATATCAAAACTTAATTTTTGATTATTAAAGCTGTACGTTTTGCTCTTTGTCGCCATCTATGTTTGAAAACCTGGAATTGCAGTTACTTGTGGAATTATCTTTATTGTGTATGGTGTACTCTGGCACAGCTCCAGCGCAGATGAATCTAATGTTTTGAGGTGAATGTGTGGCAGTCAGTCACTGCACCGGTGTGGAGATTTACTGTACTTCGCAATCACAGATTAGTCTATGTCTTGGAATATATGACCCAAATAAGAATTTTCACTGGATATTGTCATCTGAACAAGTAAGTTACAAGTCAGTCACGTTTGTTCTGACCAACTGAGGAAAAAAACATTACCATAAATCGCGCTACCAATGGTGATTTAATCTAAAGATCGGTTAGCTCATATCACATCAAACCATGCAAAGTATTATTATTGTTATACTTTATTCTCAAATTAACAACATCAGCATTGCGTGACTATGAGTATAGTGTGTATTAGTATGTAGATTTCAATTTCCTTTTTAACCAAAAAAAGTTATGGACTGCAGCTTTAATATGCAAATGCTAATTTGGACAGTTTTAAATGTATTTTTCCTCAAGATTTTTATTTATTTATATATTTATTTATTTATTTATTTTCAAATAGTTGTATCTCGGCCAAATATTGTCCTCTCCTAACATACCATACATAAATGGAAATGGATTCTTCTTCTTCTTCTCCTTCTCCTTCTACTACTACTACTTCTTGTTTTTGGCGTGTTACATTCTATGTGCATATTGCCACCTACTTTTGTTGTTATGCAGTCATGGTTTATTTATAATCAATTTCTTACTTGTTTATGCTCTTTTTATTCTTTTACACATACACATATATCTACTGTCTACATATATTTGTACTTACATAATTATTTGATGTTCTATCCCATTCCATCTCTTCAAGTCCCACCTGGCATTGCGTGTTCAGCTCCTCCAGACTGAATGCGTGTTTGGTGTATACTTAATTTTTTAGGTCTTCAACGTGTTACGATTGATACACAAGCATGCATGAAGTGACGTTTGTGCTGTAATAAGAGCACAAACAGCCTGACAGATGTTGTCAAATTTATTAAACAGCACAGGAGGTTTGATTTCAGTTTAAGTAATAAATGTAAGAGCTTCTTTTTATATAATTTTTCTTACAGTGTGTTTATAAAAGTTTAAATTAGATGGACATTTAATGCCATTTTTTTGTGTGTGTGTGTGGATCTTGATTAGCCTATTTTTGTTAATTTTGCCATAATAACTGGCAACCTTTATATTGCTGGAAAGCAGCCGGTCCTGATGGGATAACCGGCCGTGTTCTGAGGTCCTGCGCCGATCAGCTCGCTGGTTTGTTCACTTCCATTTTTAATGAGTCCCTTGCTACCTCCGTGGTTCCCACCTCATTTAAAAAATCCGTAATAATCCCTGTGCCAAAGAACAATAAACTCTCTTGCCTGAATGACTATCGCCCAGTTGCCCTCACATCTATAGTCATGAAGGTTTTTGAGAGACTTGTAAAGAGCCACATCTGCTCCTCCATCCCTGATACTTTGGACCCTCTTCAGTTTGCCTATCGTCCAAATAGATCCACGGACGATGCCATTTCTCACGTTCTCCACTCTTCCCTCACACACTTGGACAGCAACAATGGGAATTATGTAAGGCTGCTATTCATTGACTATAGCTCAGCTTTCAACACTATAGTCCCCATCAAGCTGGCATCTAAACTCACAGACCTCGGCCTAAACTCCTCACTCTGTGACTGGATTCAAGACTTCCTCACCGGCAGACCTCAAGTGGTGAAAGTTGGCCAGTTCACCTCAAACTCCATCACTCTGAACATAGGAGCCCCACAGGGCTGTGTCCTGAGTCCCCTGCTCTACTCTCTCTACACGCATGACTGCGTGTCCTCTCACAGCTCCACATCCATTGTCAAATTCGCTGATGACACTGTGGTTCTGGGCCTCATCTCCAACAACGATGAGACCGCATACTTGGATGAGGTAGAGAGTCTCACATCATGGTGCCAGGACAACTGTCTCTCTCTGAATGTGGGGAAAACTAAAGAGCTGATCATGGACTTTAGGAAGAGACAGCAGCAGCCCTACTCTCCTCTCAGGATCAGTGGGACCCCTGTGGAGAGGGTGAGTAGCTTCAAGTACCTCGGTGTAAACATCTCCGAGAACCTGACTTGGACTACACACATCCAAACACAGGTTAAGAAAGCCAGGCAAAGACTGTACCATCTGCGACAGCTGAGGAAATTCAGGGTCTCACCAGCAATTCTGAAAACTTTCTATTCAGGGACCATAGAAAGTGTATTGACTCAGTGCATCTCAGTGTGGTATGGAAACAGCTCCAATCAGGACTGCAAAGCACTACAGAGAGTTGTGCGCTTAGCTGAGCGCATCTCAGGGTCTGCTCTTCCCTCTCTGCAGGACATCTACCTCAAACGCTGCAAAAATAGAGCTGTTAAAATCTTCAAGGACTCAAATCACCCTGGTAACCATCTATTCACTTTGCTTCCATCTGGTAAGCGCTTCCGTAGCCTGATGGCAAAAACTGAGAGACTTAGGAGGAGCTTCTTCCCCCAGGCCATCAGGCTCCTAAACTCTAACTCTGTGTCATAATATCACTTGACTCCATGTAATATCACCATATCAATAAGTTATTCATAATTTTTCTCCATGTAAATATCATATATCAATAAGCTTCATAATTTTTCTCTACCTCATATTGCTGCTATTCAAATACCCTGTACAACTTTTTGCACATTATTTTTTGCACATTCCTCTCATTACTATTTGTCAACAACATACTGACCTGCACATTTATATTTATATTTTTTTATCTTATCTTATCTTATTTTATCTTATCTTTTATTTTATTTTATGTTTGTACTTCTTCTTAATATTTGTATTCTTTATAATTGCACTGTCCTTGGAGCGGACCTGACCTACATTTCACTGCTGGTTATACTCTGTATAATTGTGTATGTGACAAATAAAACTCTTGAATCTTGAATCTTGAATCTTGCTTACATGTTAATGTGTGTTTGCATGGAGGACATCTTGAGATTAAATCTGTGGCAAACATCTGTATTCACACTTATCCAAATCCATATGAATGGATGTAAACACAATTGATGCTCCTGATCTCTACACTTTCATTCATTCATTCATTCACAAGCAGTTCTCTCTGTCCATTACATATTTACCAAAATCTCCACATCAGTCTTAATTTTGCATGTGGCAGTCAACCCCAGGGTTGATGAGTCTCTTTTTTTAAAAGTGAGCATTTTCCATCACTTAGTCAGGAGCTTAATTAACACGGTCTCCATGGGGAGCGTGTGTGTCGAGCAGATGGCACAGGCTAGCTTAGGCGAGATGAAAAATGCTAATTTGTCAAATGCAGCTAAAACAACCAGATTGGAGATCTCATTAGGAGTTGGTTTGAACACATCTTGCCGGAACACACACCTTCCTTCTCTCATCCGCCCTCTGCACTATTTTAATACTACTTTACCGTCCTTTATGAGCACTATTTATTCATATTACACATTTAAACTAAACTTTTAATAAACTTACAGTGTACACTACAGTCTCTGGGCTCACAGCATCACAGATACGAATAATTTAACGATTTATAAAGGATGAATCACTGTCATCTGGGATTGTGGTATGGAGATAAAGGTTATGATTATAATTTTTTGATAGTATACCACATTGTTCGTGTAAATTAGCACTGTTTGTTGTTTTCTTGTGGTACGAGATTTGGACCTGGAAGAGGTGATGTGTGATGTCAGACTTAACAAGCCAGAGATTTTCCTACTATAGGGAGATGAGAGGGTCTGTATTACTTACTATTGGAGAAAGCGTCAACTTGGATCACGTGTACCTTGATAACCAATCACATTACAGCCTTGACGTCATTGAATTTCAGTCGTGCGACACTCATTGGCCGTTCACGGATACCATAGGAATGAATGGGAAGTGTCGTAAGCTGAATCCCACCGGTCGCAAAAAGTCAGTGATTTCTCTTATAAAACGTGTAAGAGAAATCTTATAATTTCTCTTATAAAACGTGTAAAAAGTGTAAACTCTAAAAACTCTTTCGATTCATTAAGTGATGAGCTGTTTCCTCTAAAAAGCTGTTTATTCAGCGTAGTAAAGCTTTTCCTTCATTGACATCCATTAAAAATTTCCCATGTAATGCCAGACCGGAAGCGTTAGCATTAGCCGTTACGCTTTTTTGGCTAATGGTTGCAGGCTTTGTTACAAGTGGATTTTGCCATGGACAAACACTTTTAAAATGAGTGGATGAGTCAGCTGTGGGCGCCATCTTCTGGCGAGACGTGGGAATTAATTTGGCACGGGACTCTCACAGTGCATTATGGGTTATCTCTAGCCATTGAGTGTACATCGGTTGTACACTCGTTTTTGTAGTGCATTATGGGATTGAATGAGTGCACTCGAGAACATTATTCACTATGGTTTCGGACACCACTAAAAATTGCTGTCCCCTCAAATAGTGCCCTATTTGAGGGTATAGGGAGCGATTTCGGATACAGCCAGGGTTAAGGCTAGAAGGGATACGTATGGCGCTAATGGGCATGTGCACATCAATACAGCGTATTTTTTGTCACACTGTACAACAATAATTATTTTGTAATTCTTATAAGGGGCAGGATTTTGGGTTGGGGTAGGTGTAGACATTAATAAAACACAATCTAATTGGTAGAAAATTAATTTCATTGTTCATTTCCTATCGGAGCTGTATCCCTCCGAGCCACAACCCTAAATGGGTCGCTGTAGAAACCGAATACTTCAACGGTTGCAAATAGCTCAACGCAAGAGCCAATGCAAACGCAATGACATGTGAAATAAAACGTCATCATGTATTAAAGAAGAGTGCCTTGATTAAGGTGGATGATGGGCACAGAACGGTAACAATTTACAGTCACACACAGGTGTATTGTGCAAACTGTATTTCATAGGGATGTTTAAGATAGATATAGAAGAATTCACGTTTACGTGTTTTGTTGTTATTGTTGTTGTTTTATCTTTAGTTTACAGTTCTAAGTTTAAATACTTAAGTTTGTTTTTAAAATTATATTATATTATGCTAGGTCTATATTATAAGCCTAATAAATAATTTACATTAATTATTATTTATTTTATTTTATTTGTTATTTTATTTATTTATTTTTTAATGGAGACTCTCATTCTCAAGGCTGTATTTATTTGATCAATATACGAAAAAAATAAAAATACTTTAATAATATAATTTATACCTGCTTTTCAAAATCCCAAATTCAACTTTGCTTCACATGAAAAAAACAAAACCATCACACAGAGACACATGAATCAGCATCTCACATTGAACACACAGGGGTCCTGCTCTATAATTACAGCAAGTCACATTTAGCTCAACTATTTTTACCATACGGTAGATTCAGGGGGTTCAGCTTGATCTCTGAGCGAATGTGTGACACACAGCTTGAGGCATTCATTTAAATAAATTTGTAGCAATGAACTAGACAGCTCAAAAAAAAGCCTTACACACCTTGTTGTGTCTTGAAAACATGGAGCATGGACTGTTTTCTTACAATTATAGTGTACGGGACAAAAAGGTGGGTGGAAATGTGAGGAGGGCCAACAGCACTCTCTCTCTGTCTTTCATCCTACTTCAAATAACAGTGCAGAAAACAACTTTTCACAGTTGACTGACAACAGGATCCCTTTATGTTACCTCGGTCTGTGGCATCTCTTTCATACACAAACACTGTCACAACCAATCCCTTTTCTCTCAGTTCTCTCCCCTATCAATTGTCATGGAAGTCAAAAATTCTGTTTCCACAAATGTCACCTTTTTTCCGCTCTGCCTGTTTCAGTAGTATTGCTGAGAAAGGAAAGGAATTCAGTACAAAATTGACTGTTTCAGACGCTTCACACCTTAATTCTTCATCTGATTCTTTTCTTTTTTGGTATTCACCCCTTTAAATATGTTTACTATTTGCCACTAGAGCTCTTATTTGCTGTGTAAATCATCATGTAGCTACTGACTGTATCCTTTCTTGTCCTCCAGTGTTGGGGAAGTTATGCTAAAACTGTATCTTTCTAAACTAATATTCATGAATAAGTAGTTTTAACTACAGAAAAGCTATCATTTTGAAAAAGCAGTTAGCAAAAAAAAAAAACACAACAACTACTGTGCATTTTTAAAGAGTTGATCTTAAAAAAATTTATTCACGATATAATATACATCATCAGAGAGTTGTTCACATGATTAAAAATTACCATTCACCCTATTATTGTTCTCATGATGAAAATGTACCTCTGGGAAATTTTTTCAAAGATGCAAAATACGTAGTGCCATGTGCGTTTCGTGACATACAGTCATGGCCAAAAATATCGGCACCCTTGGTAAATATGATGAAAGAGGCCTGTGAAAATGTATCTGCATTGTTAATCCCTTTGATCTTTTATTTAAAAAATGTCATTGGATTATAAGAATTTAAAATGGGGGGTAATATCATTATGAAATTTGACAGTTTAACAGCTCTAAATTTTCTCCTATAATGCCTGATGAGTTTAGAGAACACCTGACAAGATCAGAGACCATTCCTTCATCCAGAATCTCTCCAGATCCTTTAGATTCCCAGCTCCATGTTGGTGCTTCTTCTCTTCAGTTCACCTCACTCATTTTCTACAGGGTTCAGCTCAGAGGACTGGAATGGCCATAGCAGAAGCTTGCTTTTGTGCTCAGTGACCCATTTTTGTGTTGCTTTTGAGGTTTGTGTTTGGATTATTGTACGGTTGGAAGATCCAAACATGTCCCATTACAAGATTTCGAACAGAGTCAGTCACTTTTTGTTTTTTTATCTGTAGGGTATTTTATAGAATCCATGATGCCATGTGTCTAAACAAGATGTCCAGGACCTCCAGCAGAAATATAGGCCCATAACATCAAAAATACAGCAGATTTCATTGTACACATGGGGTACGTTTTATCCCTGTGTTCACCAAGCCCATCTTGAGTGTTTGCTGCTAGAAAACTCATTTTTTTAGTTTCATCTGACCATAGAAGCCAGTCCCATTTGAAGTTCCAGTCGTGTCTGAAAACTGAATATGAGTTTGATTTTGGATGAGCTAGGAGACTTTTTCTTGAAACCCTCCCAAACAACGTGGTGATGTAGGTGCTGTTTGACAATTTTTGTAAAGGTTTTCTGACCCCGAGACTCAACTATTTTCTGCAATTCTCCAGCTGTGGTCCTTGGAGAGTCTTTAGCCACTCACACTCTCCTCCTCACCGTGCATTAGGACGATATAGACACACGTTCTCTTCCAGGCAGTTTCATAGCATTTTCTGTTGATTGGAAATTCTTAATTATTGTCCTGATGGTGGAAATGAGAATTTTCACTGCTCTAGCTCTTTTCTTAAAGCCACTTCACTAATTTGTGAAGCTCAATTATCTTTTGCTGCACATCAGAAATATATTTTTAGTTTTTTCTCATTGTGATGGATGATTAAGGGAACTTGGGCTTTGTTTTCCCTCCTATTTATATTTCTGTGAAACAGGAAGCCATGGCTGGATAATTTCATGTTCATAATCACCCTGGAGTGCTCAAAATTGTGAATATGAATGGGAATATTTCTAGGACTGCCAATAATTGAATATACTATGTACAATATTTACGTTCATATTACGTGACATTGGTTTTGTACGTGCCACCATAGTTCTGACTTGAAATTTCCTTTGAGTGGCGCTGTAAGTCTAATGACTCTGTGACGTTTTAAAATAACATACCATCTGCACTGCACCTAAACCTACCCGATCGTATGAACAAAAGCAAATGTGACGTAAAAACGTAATCGCATACATGCCATTTCAGCTTGTTTTTCGATCTCTCATCTTTCAGCTTTTTCATTGTGAGTCATGTTTTTGACGGGATTTGTACCCAAGGATTCCGATGATTGGCCGTCGACCAATGTCTGGCCGTCGGTGAGCATCTGTCGGGCAAGCTAGTGTTTGGTATGTTCCAGAGTAACTTGTTAGAAAAGGTTGATTGTTACAGTAAAAGTTTTTTGAAAACACCTGAGCTAGTACGCTACTGGAAAATGATTAATATCTCCACTTTTAGTTAGTTCTCCAACACTGCTGTTTTTCTCTTATCTAGCTCATTTTCTTACTTAATGTGTCTTCAAGAGTTTTCCTCCTTGTTCTTACTTTTTAAAAGTTGTCCACTATGTCGACAGACATATTAAAGTTTTAGCAGAAAAAAACTGTAGGCAATTATCAGGATGAGACACGCGACAAAGCAAAGGAATCCTTCTGTTACGCAGTATTCTTCATGATGTATTTCTAAAAACCACTCTCTGTGTTCGATTTCTTTCTGGATAAAACTGTCAAATCAGTGTGTGTGTGTGTGTGTGGATAAACACTCCAGGAGTGGTGCTCTAGCATCATCTCGGTATCATGTTAAAATTGCTCATCTGTCATGTCCTCTGTCTACTTGTCAGGAACACTAAGCTGGGGCAGGGCACAATGATTATCGCTGAAGTGTTTTGTCAGCCATTTATTTGTCTCCCTATGTATTTCCAATGCTCAGCGGTGTGTTGGATTTCCCAGCGTGACCTAGAATGATGACGGTAATGGAGAGGAGAACAGAATAAAGCCTGCATTTATCTAATAGGCAGAGAACAAAGTGAGGTTAGGACAAGTTCCTGTGTGGTAAAGGAAGTCTCCCAGGGTTGAGATATTATATTACTTTATGGTCACATTTTTTTTTTTTTGTAGGCTCTCATAAGTGATATTGTACCTTAAGGGACATTGGTTCAATGTCCAGAATTGTAGGAGCACATTCATCAACACACTCTCATAAGGAAACATCACTCTAGAAACTACACCATCCTACATCCTACACCAACAAAGTACAGCACCTTTAGTAATCAAATATTGTGCTTGTTAATGAGGATTATATTATCTATTATATATTCTATTACTTTAGCAAAGGCTTTTAATTTTACTTTTAGTTTTTAAAAGACACAAGTCACACAATGTAGGCTTTGAATAACAGTTGAAAGCCTGGTGGGAGGTAATATCTTCAGCAAATATCAACTTAAATTTTGCTGTTTCTCACACGAATGTAGTGAATGTCTTCAGAGGTTAGAGGATATACAGTTTCAAAAGTGTTATTTAGGTCTGGAAAAACCATGGAACTTATTAATATATTTAGAGAGATTAAAATCTTAAAAGGATAGTTTGTATCTCTTCACAAGATTTAAACCGTTTGAATTATATGGGTTTGTTTTACAATGCCTATATAACCTTTTTGTATATTTTAAATGTTGGTTACCTGGAGATCAGATTTCATCAAAATATCTTAATTTGTGTTTCAAAGATTTTCAAAGATAAGTTTCTTTCTTATGTTGAACACAAAATAAGATATTTTAACGAATTTTGAAGAACCAAAAAGTTGTTGGCCTCCATTGACTTCCATAGTAAGGAAAGAAATAATATCATACAATGGGGACCAATGGAGGTCAATGGGGACCAACAACTTTTTGGTTCTTTTATGTTCATCATAAGAAACAAATGACATAATGGTAAATAGATGATTTGAATGTACAATGAATTTACATTTTTGGTTGAGCTATCCTTTAAAAGTGGTGGGTTAGGATATAGTTTTAATTATTTTAATTATTTAATTATTTTAATTATTTAATTATTTTAATTATAATTATTTTTAAAAATATATTTGAGTTAACAAAAAATACTTAATGGAAAAAATGGAAGTTCATTGATCAGAAAAATTAGGAACAATGAATATATATAGTAGTAGCACACAAGAGTAGAAACAAGGTTTGCACCATTTTTATGGTGATTTTTATTTATACATTTTTGTCATTTTTCATTTCATTTAAAATATGTAAGATTGTACATTTGTTTGCCTGCTAGGTTTTGTACAGTGGTTTGGTTGGGGCTCAAAAATATCCGTATAAGAGTATAAATATAATAAAACACAATGGCCATCATTGAAATAGATGATATTGCCCATAGTTTGCCAAGGCTTGAGATGAGAATGTCAAAAGAAACTTTTTGGTGGAGCTGAATAACAGTCATTTCAGTGACGTTTCCCTTGTGAGACTGCTCTGCATGCTTTGTACAACACTCTTTCTTTTGCTTTCAAGATGCTATATGTATGATTCACAGAGAGCCCCTTACACCGTCTGTTTTTGGAAAGGCATGACAAATTGCAGCTGGCCTGGGTGTATGAAAAAACAAATATGTGCTAGCACACATTCTTTCTGCTTTTTTGTCTTTCTTTTTCTGAAACTCCAAATCAATCTTTTACACCCAAACTGCATAATAAATGTGCAAAATTTATTCTGAAACATTTATTCCACAGCTGTATTACTCCAATCAAAAGAAAACCGTCTGCAGTCTGGTCTGCATATGCTGCGATACTCAGCATCCATGAGAAACATTAAAAACAAACAGAAAGACTTGCCCTTGATTCCTCCAAACAGAACATCAATGCATTGATTTAAAATACTGATAAATGTCATCCTCAGAACTGCCTGAGGTATTACAGATTTGTTAAAAGAAGAGATAAGACACAATGTCTTTGTGAAGGGGAAAATCATGTTTGTTTGTTTTTTCTTTTCGTTTCTTTTTTTGGAAATTGTCCAAATGCTGTTTTTTTTTTCTTTAGATATATTTGTGCAGTGCAATGTGTTATGTGTTTATGTTATGAGAGCTCATACTGACAGTAAATATAAAAAATAAAAAAAAATGTGTCAAAATATATCCTAAACAGCTTAGAGTATAAGGTATCTTTTGTGACATTAGTCATCAGCACAACTGGTTCCTTTCAGCTTGGTAACTGTAAACAAGGTGCATGAATCTTGCCTATCAATCATGTGAAGTCAATTGAACATTGAAGGTGTTTATCTCAAAATAATGAGCTGAATAAAAGTCCCGGTGCCTGAATGATTTATCCAATGAGATTTCAGATGTAATTTTGTTTCTGCTTGACAGCCTAATTTATCACCTTTTAAAAACTTAAATCTCAGAGTTTAACTTTCATTTCAAAACCCGTCTGTCATTGTTTTAGATGAAACCACTGTTGGGTTTAGTTACATAAATTAATATTGGAGCTTTCTGGTAATCAGCTCGTGCAAATGTTGTATTAAGAGTAAAATATTTACCAGTCTTGTTCTGAATACTAAATATAGGAAATATTAAATAACATATATAGTACACATTTTTGTGCACTTACTGTAACAAGCTCATGGTGAAATATTATGTTTGGTCTGCGTATGCCAGGGGTGTATTCCAGAAAGCACAGTTAACTTACCTTCAGCTAAACCCTGAACTTTGGGTTGATTAACCCCAAACCTTGCTTACTCGAGGTATGTGGTTCCAAAAACACGTCCAGGAGTAAGTTCACTCAACCCAGAGTATGTTCCTGGTTAAGACTCAATACATTCTCAACAGAGCGACGAGTCACTATTGAAACGGACACTGCACGCCATGCTGTTTCTTTCTTCTTCTTTGGTTCAATGGTCATTTACATGCTCAGTGCATGTCGCCACCTAAATGATGGTTGTGCAATCATTTATCTTTTTTTCCGTTTAATCTTTAATCCTTGAGAATAGGAATTATATTGTTTGTTTGATGATAATTATATATTAAGTCATATCAGATATGTATTTTTATTATAGAAATACATTATAGAGAAAGCCGCTCCATGTGTGAGATGATCATATAAAATGTAGTAAATATATAAAATATAATAAATTAAACATTACCTTGTCATAATAGTGTTTTATAATGTATACAGATAACTGTTATATATGCCAATAAAATAAATGTAATAACCATATTAGAATATTACATTATTTATTACTTATGTTAGCACTTTATAATTAACATATCGCACAACTATATATATATATTGTATGTATGTATATGTATGTATTTACATTATTTATATATATATATATATATATATATATATATATATATATATATATAGTAGGCTATATTACACAGCTATATTGTAATACTATATAATGTTGTGTGCTATCTGTCACGCCCACTGAAGGCTCGTCAGGAGGTCACGCATGCGCTGATGGCTCTGAAGTAAACTAACCCTGCAACATAACCTGCTCCAGAGCAGGTTATCTTCAGAGAGGAAGTTACTATGGTTACTTACATACCCTGAAAGTAACCTCCGATATTGGAACCGAAAGCTGAGGTTACCCACTCGCTTATCCTTAAACATACCCGGGTATGTCACATAACCTTCTTTCTGGAATACACCCCTGGTGACTTAATACATTGTTACCCATAATATTGCTTTTTCAGAGAGGTGTAAATAGCTTATAGCTTAAATAGTTGTAAGGATTATTGTTGCGTGTTGATTTCTGTTTAGTTCCTGTTTGCCTGTTTGGTCTTATTTGGTTTTTCCTGTTCTAGTTTTGTTAATCATCGTTTATTCCATTCACCTGTTTCATATTAATCATCTTGTTTACTCATTTGTTTGTTCCTTTAAAAGTCCTGAGTTCTCCCATACTCTTGGTCTCAGTTTAATGTTCATTAAAGGATAAAAGTGTGTTGATGCTGCTTCGTTCTCCTGACTGTTTGTTTTATTTTACTACAACTACTAATACCGCAACAGAAACTCAGACCAACACCGAATATGGAGTTTGTGGATTACCTAACTGTCCTGGCCCGCCGAGATCTACCGCTGGTGGATTATGCGAGAGAGTTCAGCGGACTCTCTATGTGGACGGGGCTAGATGACGTGACGCTGAACTATTTGTCCTGGATCGGGGCTAAGAATGGACTCAGCTGGAATGACGGGATCCTCCGGTGTCTGGAGAGTGTCCTGCCCCGATCCAGAACCAACCTGCCGACCGCAGCTCGCTCCAGCTCGCTGTCCGTGGTGAAGTCTATGCCGCCGTCCGCGGCAAAATCAACGCCCCCACCATCCACGGCAAAGTTTATGCCGCCGCCATCCGCAGGGAAGCCAAGCCCACCGTTCGCGGCTCATACAAGCCCGCCGAGTCCAGCCCTGGAGCTCATGGATATGGCGCTACCCCCTGAGTTCTCTGCTCCTGTCCTCTCCCCAGAGACCACTCCTCGCAAGCACCCTCCAGTGCCAGCTCCTCACAGAAGCCCTCTTATGTCTCCGCTGGTCCTGTCCAACCCTCCTTCATCTCCTACGTCTCCGCTAGTCCTGTCCAACCCTCCTACATCTCCACTGGTCCCGTCCAGCCCTCCTTCATCTCCTACGTCTCCGCTGGTCCTGTCCAGCCCTCCTTCGTCTCCGCTGGTCCCGTCCAGCCCTCCTTCGTCTCCGCTGGTCCTGTCCAGCCCTCCTTCGTCTCCGCTGGTCCTGTCCAGCCCTCCTTCGTCTCCGCTGGTCCCGTCCAGCCCTCCTTCATCTCCTACGTCTGCACTGGTCCCGTTCAGCCCACCATTGTCTCCTACGTCTCTGCTGGTCCCGTACAGCTCCGCGCCTCCGAGAGTCCATGCCTCCAGAGCGCCCCCAAGAGTCCGTGCCTCCAGAGCACCCTCCCTGTGCCCGCTCCTTGTCAGCACTCTCCAGTGCCTGCCACTCCAGAGCTAGTCCCCCAAGTGTCCACGCTGCCTGAGCTCCCCCAAGTGTCCGCACCTCCCGAGCGCCCCCATGTGCAAAGGCTGCGACGAGGTTCCAGCTAACTCTGCGAGGAGGCTGCGGACTCTGAAGCGGAGGATTGTTTGCAACGAGCCTGTGACTGGGTTCTGGCTGGCTCTGCGAGGAGGCCACGCAGTGAACTAGCGAAAATCTAGGGTTGGAAGTGTGCTGAAAACAAGCAGTACACAGTTGTGACTACAACATGCCAAGGAACACGAATAACAGCAACGAGGACAACATCTCCCTGTCCCAGGTACGGGAGCAGCTTGATCAAGAGGAAGCACATTTTAAAGAATTAATGTTACAACAAGAAAACAGTTATAAAACTTTTACACAAATTATTGATTTCTATGAATCAAAGAGTAGATGAGCTCATGAAGGAGGTACAAGACTTGAAGATAAGTCTCCAGTTCACTCAGAAGGAGGTGGATGATTTGAAAGCTGACTGTAGAGAATGTTCAACTGAATGTAAATCAAATACAAATTACATACAAAAATTGGCTGAATCTCTTTTGGTATTAGATGCTAAAGCTAATTATTTGGAAGGTCAGTGCAAGCAGAATAATATAGTGGTGGAAGGCATTCCAGAGTTTCCAAATGAGAAATGGTGTGAATCTGAAAAGAAAGTAAAACAGATAATTCAAGAGAAACTACAGCTTGGTCAAAATAAAATTACCTTGGAGAAAGCACACAGAATAGTAAGGATGAGAAATGGGAATTCTTATCGACCTAGACCTACTGTGGTTAAATTTCTTAAGTATAAAGACAAAAAAGTAGTGCTTGAGAGAGCAAAATACCTCAAAGTAACAAACATATACTTGAATGAAGATTTCCTGGAACATGTGCGTTTAAGGAGGAAAGAGCTTATGCCAGAATTGAGAGCTGCAAGAGAGAGGGGAGAGATAGAATATCTTCGTTATGATAAATTAATCACATATCCAGGATCAAATGTTAAAAATGATAGCAATGAGAAATCAAAGTACATGGGACAAATGACCTTTTTTTTTATAAATAAAGTGAATAAACTTAGAGAAGAAATGTTAATTGATAATATTACATCAAGTGAAAGGCAAATTGAAAAAAATAACAAGTGATAAGCCAGCCCTATGCTTTGAATTGAATAAAGTAAATGTACAACAAGTGGAATAAAAATTATCAATGATAAATATAGATAAACCGTCGGGAATAGATAACTTGGTCACCTTGTAAAATTAGCAGCCAGTTCCTTGGTGGAACCAGTTTGCCACATTTTTAATATCAGTATTAAAAAAGGGATTTTCCCTTTAGCTTGGAAAGAAGCAAAGGTCATTCCTTTACAGAAAAATGCAGCACTGAGTTTTAGTGGTGCAAATAGTCGACCAATAAGTGTATTGCCAGTTCTTAGTAAAGAGTTTGAAACGATTATTGTGAACAAATTCAATTCTTCTTTAAGGAAAATAGTTTATTCTCTGATTTTCAGCATGCATATCGAGTAGGACATTCAACAGGAACAGCATTAACACAGATAACTGATGATTGTTTAGATTTACAGATTGATGATGGTAATTTAGTAGGAACAGTATTGTTGAATTTTAGCTCCGATTTTGATGTACTGGATCATAAATTATTGCTTGAATAGTTGAAATGTTATAAATTTACTTCTCAAACTGTGCATTGGTTTAAAAGTTATCTGACTAATAGGAGGCAATGTGTATTTTATAAAGGAAGTTATTCGGAAGTGAAAGAGTTGCAATGTGATGTGCCTCAAGGAAGTTGTCTAGGACCATTGTTATTTTCTATTTTTACCAATGATCTTCCTTTGGTTTTAAAGCATGCAAGGGCAGTTATGTATGCAGATGATCAACATTATATCTAACAGCAACATCAATTGAAAAAGTATCTGCTGATTTAGATGAGGAGTTACAATTAGTGGTAAAGTGGGTACGGAATGATAAGATGGTTTTAAATTCAACAAAAAACAAAAGTATTGTGTTTGGATCAAATTTTAAACTTAAATTAAAACCTCAATTAAATTTGTCTGTAAAGAGTGTGCCTATTGAACAGGTAGAGGAAATTAGACTTCTTGGAGTTATTCTTGATAGTAGGCTGAAGTGGTCAAAACAAATAGAAAATATGGTAATAGTTATGGGAAGAGGCCTATCAGTTATTAAGAGATGTGCAATTTTTTTACCACAGTATTGCATCTCTCAAATTGTGCAAGCAATGGTTCTTATTTATTTAGACTACTGTCGAGTGGTATGGTCGAGTGCATCAAGTAAATACTTAGAAAAATTACAGTTAGTCCAGAATAGAGCTGCACGACTAATTTTGAACTGTAATAGAAGGGTTAATATTATGACAATGCACAAAATTCTAAGTTGGCTACTGGTGAAGGCTAGAGTAATTTTTTCTCTGCTTTGTTTTATAAGAAATATTTCAGTATCAAGAGTTCCAAGTGTATTGTACTGTCAACTTTTGTATAGTAGTACTAGTCATAATTTTAACACCAGGCATGCATCAAAAGGGTATTTTTTGCTTCCTGATTCAAAAACAAATGCAAAACAACAGACTTTAATTTATAGAGGAATGAAAACATGGAATAAAGTGCCATCGGACATTACATGTTTTTTAATAAGTAAAATGAGGTTTAAAAAATTGTTGAAGAAATATTTAATGGTACAGTACTAAGTGGATTGTTGATCTTGATGTTATGTATGAATTTTGGGTTTTATGTTTTATTATATTGTTTTTTGTTATGGATTAATGTAATTTTGTTTTTTTACTTGTTGGACCCCAGGAAGAATAGCCACTACACTGGTAGTGGCTAATGGGGATCCAAATAAACAAATAAATACTAACAGCTGTCTGAATAATTTTGGTTTATTGTAATCCATCACATACATTTCTATCAAAGTTATCTGACATTATCAAGCTGAATTTGTTCTGACACAGTTTAACTCTAAGTTCTTGTCATGTTTTATTACCATAAACTATAGCGAATAAACTGTGATAATGTGAGAAATGTTGAAGGTGTCTGAATAAATTTTGGTTTGACTGTATCTATTTGATAAGTGAAGTTAACCAATTAACATTATACATCCTTGTAACAAAGTTCGTTGGTCGGGAAGAAGGAGGCGGGAACCGACAAACATTTAAAGATTTAATAATAATAATTTAAACAAACACAAAAGTAAAGCGGCAGCCCCTCACGGACGACTGCCGCACACAAAACACAAAGTAAAGTCCAGGCCTGGTCCTCTCTCGTCTTCCACTGTCGTCACTCCTCCTTTTATCCTTCCGGAGCTCCTCCGTGGGACTCGAGACCGGTGAGTGGTGCAGGTGTCGCTCATTATCATTAACTCCACCCGCCCCACTCACTACAATCCTCTTTTGGTTTCTGTACCCAATATTTAATAAATTTACAAATGCAATGAAAATATCGGCATCGTCAAGTACTGGTATCGGTGCATCCCTATATATATATATATATAAACCAAACCTTTAAACATTAGTGTATGTAGTGCTATGCATTATATTATATTATATTATATTATCCCCTTAAATTGTTTAATTGTATCTTAACTTATGTAAACTATAAATAGCTTGTATTTCATGAAGGTACAATTTCAAAGCAGCTTCTCAGACACTGACCTTTTAATCCTAAATATAGACTACTAACACAAGGAGATTTTATTTGGATTCTGAGTGGCATAATTTCACTAATTAGAATCACTTTAATACTGAAGCCAGTGATTTTAGTGGCGTGAATACTAATTAAACAAAGACTGACAAAACAGTGACATGTTGGCAAACATGCTTTTCTTCTCTTCTGTCTTGTCACACAAATGATTTATGGGATAATGGGGATAATTTAGGGGCATAATGTGTTTACTCCTGCAATATAACCATAATGTTCCAAATGGCTGATTCTGTGATGGTTTGGCTATTAATGCAACAAAAAAACCCAAAAAAAAAACATAATAAATACTCTAAATAACAGCAAATCTGTTGACCACTTATTTTTGTACTCTTTTAAAGTTTTTTTGAAAGCCTGTTATTAGTTAAAACTGTCAAGTTATTTTAATTTTTCTATTCCTCCTTTCTCTTTCTCTTTCTTTCTTTTTTCTTTTCTTTCTTTCTTTCTGTCTTTCTTTCTTTCTTTCTTTCTTTCTTTCTTTCTTTCTTTGTCTTTCTTTCTTCATTTTACTCAATTGATGTGAGAAATAGGTGTGTTTTAAAATATATATGCTACTGTTAAGTGGAGTTAATATATATTAAAGGTCTTTTAAAAATCAAAATCTTTCTTTCTTTCTTTCTTTCACACTATATCTATCCGTCTATATATCCCTCTGTATCTGACAGTGGTCTGTATTTTGAGCTAATTGCCTGCCCGTCTCAGGGGAGATGTAGAGGATAATTTGACGTAGAGGCACAGCCGAAGCTAATAATCCATCCGCTATTTCAAGGTCTCTGGCACCTGTCAGATATGTCTCTTGTGTTCAGGAGAGGAGAAGATCGTTTTTATGGCTACAGTACCTGCCACTATTGCACTTGCCAAAATGAGAAAAGATTATATAAGTCAACGTCACTCTCCATCCCCAACGACCAGTTTCCACCAAATAAAGGTACTGTAATAAAAATGTAAAATTAATTAAATACTGTCTAATACAATGCTTCGCTGTTAAAATCACACAGTAAACCAAGACAAATGCTCACTACAAGTCAAAAGGTCATCTTGAGATTGACAGCTTCTTGCTTTCTGTTATGTCACTGTCTTCTTTACAAAAGTTATCGCAGTCTACATGTGTCAGTTACATCATTCCCCACTCCGTCTGTAGTACAGTACTGGAATTCATTCTCACACACACAGTAACATGAGAAAATATGGCAGACACAGTGCGGGTGACATGGGCAGCAGTTTGATGGGCTTTTTTTGACTCCGTCCTCCTGCTGCCTTGCCTCCTCTTTTGCACATTTGTGCTTTGGCAATTTCATGTTCTGTAGCCCATTGCTGTTTTCCTGGAAGTCAGGACCACCTCATGAGTGTACACAACTTGTGACTGGTCAGTCATATTTTAAATCAGTTTATCATAGTGTCTGTCACAAGTCTAACAAGAGGGGCCAGTTGGTGGCAAGAACAGAGTGTAAATTGGCCACAATGTGTTTTTTTTTTAGTTGCAGACACTATGTGTCAGCGATTTAAGAATGATGTAGTTAAGACCAGATTTGTGCATCACCATTCTCTAAAAGGCTTTCATAGTCATAGCTCCAGACAGACAGCTTATTCTCCCTCATATGTATTGTCTCTTGAGGAATGATGAGTGGTCTACAGGTGGAGGTCATGTTAACACTTGTCACCTTTTTAAGCTAACTTGTGCTTCAATTAGAAAAGCAATTAATCTCAATATTCCCACAAATCCTCTGCAGCAAGTCACGTGCACTATCCATATTCATTTTATGGAAGCTCTGGTAAAGTGGATGAGAAAAATTTGCTTAGGCACTCTTGAAATGAGGTAATTAACATTGTAAAGCTTGAAACACTGACCATGCTGAAAATTTACACTTTCAGATTGTGCTCACAGGGATAGAGGGATATCATATCCTGAACTTCCTCTTCTACTTGTTACATCTTTGCCTTCTCTGCAAAGAGAACGCAAATATATATTCTTAGCTTATATATATATATATATATATATATATATATATATATAATTATTATTATTATTATTAAAAAGTAGATATAATTTAATTAAACAATGACTAGTTTGTTCCAAAACATATGTCATTTTAAGACATGACAGGAGAAGGCTGTTGCAAAACGTAACTTATTTATAGTATACTGCATGATATTGTACCTTCTTTTGACAAGATCACGAGGCTGCTCTGCATGTAAAAAAAAAAATATCCTAAAATTCATTACATCATGCACAGTGAAAAAACATTAATCCATGATTTTTGAAGAGGTAGAGATAGATAGAAAGATAGATAGATAACAGTTATTTTAAATTGTAACATTTCACAATTTTACTGATTTTACTGTTTTTACAATCAAATGAATGTAGCCTTGGTGAGCATAATATACTTATTTGATATAAAAAAATTTAAATACAGGCTGTAATCTTTTGAAGGGTAATGAAAAATGTAATTGTAAAAATTGAGTAATTGAAGTGTAGTGTAAAATGAATTTATCTTAATACTTAAGTATAGCTAAGCATAATAAATTAATAATTACTTAATTATTTAAACTGTGAATAATTTAGTGATATTAGGCATATATTTATCCCATTGTGTGTGTGTGTGTGTGTGTGTGTGTGTGTGTGTGTGTGTGAGTGTGAGTTTGTGTGCACTTTGGATTTTTATGTTTATCACACTTTTAGCTTAACAGCATGCTCAAACTTTGCTGGGCTTGATTGTGAATTTAATCTATTTTCAGGAGGACATTTTGTATGGTGTAGATGTAAGAGGCTCAAAACAAGAGTTATGGGACCTCTATATTAATTTTTAATATTACTTTTACTATTAATATGATTATTTTAGATGTATTTTCTAAGCTACTATTTGTGTTAAAACAACAATGAAGCAGAACATGGCTTTCACAGAAGTGACGGTGGTGCTCAAAGCCCTTTCTAGAGCTTCTTCCTGCCAAACCTGCATCTGATTGACATGATTTAGACAATAGCGTAATCATCGATAAGCGCAGAACATTATTACCAGGCAATCAGAGCATTGGACACTCGTTTATCTCAATCACCTTCATTGTCTTTATTCTCTTCTCTTCTACAGAATGAATCAGTGGACTTCAACCCATCATCAACCCTTTTGCCATCACCTTTCAATCCGTTCATAAAGACAAGTTTGGAACGTTAATCCAACTTTTCTCTTGTAGATAGACTCCAAGCTCTAATTAACATGCCAGGTGGGTCTAGCAGGGATGAGTGGTCAAGGACAATAATACATTTGAAAAAGAATCTGCAAAAGTTACATTCACTACACAGTGGAACTCATATTGTGCAAGTTTTCTGGCAGGTTCTCATCCCTGAGGAGCTTAGGTGACTCAGGAGAGAGTCTTGTTGTTAATTTTAAGAAGCCATTCTGAAGACTATGTTCTGCATCAAGGCTTCTATTCTTTCTTTGTTCCATTCATTTTTCCCCTCTATTTGGTCCATGACTAGTGCCCTATGTCGCAGCAGAGACACTTCAGTGATTCCTGGCCCCCTGGAGTTTGATCTGCTCCTCCACCTTATCTGCCCAGGGCACATTTCCTCTGGGAAATCTTCCACGTACCACCTTGGACCTCTTTCCAACAAGAAGAAGGCTGTGCATGTTCTTCTTCTCTAGAAACCACTCTGCTGCTAATCAAGACAGCTAAACAGATAAACACAGTTTGACACCATGGGTTCTGCTTCCTCTCTTCTCTGATTCCCTGTCTTGTTTTATTGGACTTTTGGGAAAGCACATAGTTATTGCCCTGAACTGGAGGTTAGGCTCGAATTGTCATTACTTCCTCTACCTCCACACTTCAGTTTGGCACTGAGCGCAGAAGTCTTGTGTTTAAAACCAGACAAGGTGAAATGTTTTGTCTGCTAATTAGTTAGTAAGACCAACAGAGGCCAAATTAGAAGAAAGTCAGAGGCTCCCCTTTGCCTGTCTACACTTCTGTTTTAGGCTAAACACTGCTCTCTCCTATAACTTAACCTTACATACGGTTCTGTAGTGGTGTGTTACTAAGAATTTATTCTGTATTTACCAACTGTTATACATTTTGTGTTTAAATAAGGTAAAAGAAATGCTATTGGAATGGACAATACTGTATAAATCTTTATGTAGATGTTCTGAAAGGCCGCTATAAATAAGCCGTCCACCATTTTGGAACAGTTAATGCCGGTTTGTGAACAATCAAGACCATGTTCACTTTGCATGTGTGGCCATATCATTCACATATGAATATCTATAGCAGCTGATTTTCACAGGATTTGGTTTATCATTAATGTAAAATAATTCTGCATAAGAACCATTAGTCCTTAAAACTGAAGGCTGAACATTGTTGTGGCATTTTTATATAGTCATTGTTCTGTTAATAATAATGATGAGCAGAGTCTGAATGTTAAATGTTGAACTGTATATTCAGTCATTTTATTTAAGGATTTGTTTTGATACAACATCAGTTTCAAAAGTGTCGATATCTGAAAATGCTTTATTCCTCTCACAAACATTTAGGGTTTGTTTTCCAGCTGCCATTGGTGTAACTGGCATGTGCATATAATCAGATCACATTCTGCAAAGCAGATGCAATGTTTTGCCCTTATTTTAGGTTGGTAGGCAGCGGGGACACTGAATATGTAAAAGCGTATTGAACTTCTGCTTGAGTGATTTCTCTTAATTATTCAAATAATCAGATTCAAGAGGACAGAGAGGCAGAATTTAATGGATTACAACAGCCCATTTCTCTGCGGGCCCCCTCTCTCCTCTTTCTTTTCACTCCATCCCTGCTGATGCTCAGAGCAGCTGGACTTGCTTTAACGTTTGTGCCATGATGGGTGGAGGGCGGGAGCTGAATAATGGCAAACAGGGAGCAAAGAGGTATTAGAAGAGATCGATAGCTGGCAACCCAGAGAGCCAGCCCATAATCTCCGTCAGCCATGTAGGAAAGTACATTATTGCGACTACAAAGCCTATTAACAAACCCACAGGTCGTGCATTATTGAAATGGTGGTGGTTTTATGAGGCTCAATTCAAAGAGGAAAGGAAGGAAAAAAGGGACAAACATAAATTATGCAGCCTCTCCAGGATCTGTGCAGCAGCTCTCTCTTGAAAATATTGCTTTTGTTTTGGCTTTAATTGGATTCATAGTTTGAAAGCTTTGTCAACTGGCAATTGCATGTGTTTGTGTGTGTGTATGTGTGTGAGCACGAATGTGTCTAGCCTGTGTACAGTAGATACTTAAGCAGTGTAGCGGTATTGCCCATTAGCCGATTTTCTTGAGGGAGAAATACAGAAAAGTCCCAGAGCAGGAGAATCTTAGACGTTGCTTTCTCCATACTGTGGCTTGCAGCTTAGTGGTTAGTTGAAATTCATAAGAGATACTTTAACAATATAGATATGCCGTTCGTTATTTTATCATTATATTATTTGCTGACTTGCCTTGCTTCATTTTTGGAAGACTAAAGTGGTGTATTCTTTCCATCATAGATTGTCCAGCTCGTTATTATTGTCACAGAATGGCCCGTCTTCCCCGTGACTCATCACTGTCACCTGGTTATCTTCAATCATCACCCGCACCTGCACTTCATCAATCTCCAATCACCACACTCATAAAAGCACTTCCCTCAGCTCACTTCAGTGTCCGATCTTGACGTAACAGGCGGCAAGCCGTTGTTTCAGTGTGGACTCCTCTCCTACGTCTCCAGAAGCCGGTGAGTATACCTACCTTCAACTTACCTGTTTGTCTAACCTGTTGTTCTCCGTCCCGTCTGTCACCCCGGTCTGAAGTCTCGCCACTGTTGGGGATTCATCTCGTCTGGCTCCGGCTATCCTCTCAAGTCTCGTCCTGTAATACCTGTGAAGCAAAAGACAATATCAGTTCTGTCGTCGGATCCCCTGTCATTCAACCTCAAGTTCACCTACTCCCCTTTCAGCACAATCACTGTAAATAAAGGCACATTGTTATCACTTACCTCCGTGTCCGCCTGCTTCCGTAACAGAAGATCGGACCCTAACCGAAAATGAGGAGGCGGCTGGTTTTGGTTCCCCGCAACGGAGGGTCGTGGCCGATCCACCTGCTTCCTCCACCCACGGCGATGAGGAATCCGCCGCAACCGGCGACGAACGTTGCACCGATGGGGATAATTCCACAGCCCCCGAACACATAGGAATTACGCAATGAAATGGATCATAACACAGTAATATACAGGTTCATATAAAAAAATAGAATATCATGGAAAAGGTCTTTATTTTTGTAATTTACTTCAAAAAAGCAAACTTTCTTATATTCTAGATTTATTGCACACAAACTGAAAATTTTCAAGAGTTTTTTGTTTGTTTGTTTTAATTCTGATTGTTATGACTTACAACTTACGAAAATTAAAAATTTCAGTATCTCAAAAAATTTGAATATTTTCTCAAAGATCAATAAAAAAAAGTATTTAAAAAACAGAAATTTTAAAGATCTCCAAAGTAGGTTTAATTATGGGCTCGATACTTGGTTGGGGCTCCTTTTGCAAAAATGACTGCTTCAATGAATGTGGCGTGGCATGGAGGCAATCAGCTTGTGGCACTGCTGAGGCGTTATTGAAGCCCAGGTTGCTTTGATAGTGGCCTTCAGCTCGTCTGTATTGTTTGGTTGGATGCTACTTAACTTCCTCTTGACAATACCCCATAGATTCCATATGGGGTTCAGGTCAGGCCAATCAAGCACAGTAAAATAATGGTCAGCAAACCATTTGGAAGTGGTTTTGGAACTGTGGGCAGGTGCTAAAGTTCAGCTGTAAAAGGAAATCTGCATCTCCATAAAGCTTGACAGCAGATGGAAGCATAAAGTGCTTCAAAATCTCCTGGTAGATGGCTGCATTGACTTTGGACTTGATAAAACACAATGAACCAACACCAGCCGACGTCACGGCACCCCAAATCATCACTAACTTCAGAAACTTCCCACTGGACTTAAACAGCTTGGATTCTGTGCCTGTCCAGTCTCCAGACCATGATTTCCAAATGAAATGCAAAATTTACTTTTATCTGAAAAGAAGACTTTGGACCACTGAGCAACAGTCCAGTTATTTTTCTCTTTAGCCCAGGTAAGATGCTTCTTATGTTCTTTCTGTTTCAGAAGTGGCTTGGTAGCCCTTTTCCTGAAGACTTCTGAGCATGGTGCACTGACTCCAGCTTCAGTCCACTCCTTGTGAAGCGCTCCACACTGTTTGAATTGGCTTTGCTTGACAGTATTCTCAAGCTTGCGTCATCCCTGTTGCTAGTGACTTACCCTCATTGTGGAGGGTGCCAGTGGATTGTCTTCTGGACCATTGCCAAGTCAGCAGTCTTCCCCAGTATTGTGGTTTCAAAGAACAAGCAGCCCGATCTCACGGCAGTTCATACATATTTTACGAGGTGGCTGATTCATACGAATTCGAACATCCTCACTTGTACAACTTCATACATTTTTGCCAAATCGTACGTATATTACAAGTTCCACAATTCGTATGAATTTGTATGAATGACCTACACCTAACCCCGTCACTGGGGTTTAGACAAATTGTACAAAATTATACGAGTGAGGTCATATGAATTTGTACAAATTAGCCACCTCGTAAAATACGTACAAATTGGTTGTGAGAGTTGGAACAAGAGATACCCAGAATTTATACTGTAGGGATGGTCATTTAACAAAACTCAAATATAAATATTCTTATATTTTGAGATACTGGATTTTTGACTTTCATGAGCTATAAGCTCTAATCATCAAAATTAAAACAAAAGGTCCCACTTTATATTAAGTGACCCTAATACCTGTGTACTTACATAGTAACTAGATGTGTACGTAGTATGTGACCACACTGTAAGTATACATTGGTACATAGTATCTACAGCTCTAATGTTTATGCAACTACACATATGTTACAACCCACTGAATGGTATGTGTAAGTGCAAACATATTAATAGGACATTGGTAACAGCACTTTTTGGCAATGAAAATACAAATGTGTAACAGGACTAACAGCACTTTTTGGCAAAGAAAGTGTTACACTTTACGGTAAGTAAACAATTCCTATGGATTTACCATGTAATTACTCTGATGTTACACAGCAGCGACCAGTAAGTTAGGCTTTACATATAAATAATGGTTGGTGTCCAGAATGTTACACTTTATATTAAGTGGACAGTTCTTAGGGAGTTACAATATAAGTACACTGGTATTACAGTGGTGCACCAACTCCAACTCGATCGACCAACTCCTCCCAAATTACATATGCCTAACCTTACCCGTTTCCACCCCCTAGATCCCATTTCCCCTGGATCAAATTGTTCCAGTAACTCTTTGTAGTTATATAATTCCTGTTACACGAGTACTTAGTGAAATGAAAAAAACGTGTTGTTACCAATGTCCTGTTACACATTTGTACTAACACATACCATTCTGAGGGTTGTTACATGTATGTAGTTACAGAAATATTACAGCTGTAGATATGTATCAATGTGTACTTACACTGTGGTTCCATACTATGTACACATCTAGTTACTATGTATGTACACAGGTATTAGGGCCACAATATAAAGTGGGACCAAAAAAAAAAAAAACTTGTTTTACTTTACATGTAATGAATTTAGAATATGTGAAATTTCACTTTTTTAAATAAGGTACAAAAAAAATTACTTTTTCAGGATATTCTAATCTTTTGAGATGCACCTGCATAAAAAAAAAATGCAAAATGTAATATAATACAATACAGTAAAAATAAAAAAATAAATAAATATGAAACCTTTTATAAGTTTGCAAGGTTTATAAGGTCCATTTGTAACAAAACAAGTACTTTGTAGCCAGCTGAAATGGTGAAATGCTTATACAGAGTTCTATAACCTTTCAGGGATTCCAAGCAAAGTATAGCATTTTATAGTGTTTTTTTTTTTTTTGTTTGTTTGTTTTGTTTTTTTTTTACTGCCACAACATATCATCCATGTTCCTGTTGCTCAAATGGAAGATCATTGGTGCTAGTGCTAGCAACGTCAAGGTTGTACGTTCGATTCCCAGGGAATGCACAGACTTGTAAAATGTATAACTTGATTTTTTAGGTTTCTTTTAGTTAAATGCGTAATGCTAATTGCATGAATATGTTAACCCCTTCAGACCTGAATTATGTTCCGAGTTTCAGAAAAATGTAAAAGTACATTTTCTGTGTTCTTAAGGCTTCCATAAATGAGACCAAATAATAATAATAATTTCAACACTCTTTAATTTAATTTTTTTGTCCATTTCAATGGACATCAGGTCAAAACAGTTGTACTTCACAAACAATATACCAACATGAAATTAAAAATAAAATAACACAAATTGTTGGTCTTTCCAACAAGTTTCTTCTGAAGGTCACAAACTTGAACAGTATAACATTTCAACTTTAATTTTGAGGTTTTTGAAGAACACGTCAGTGTCTCCTGGAGGCCTCTCATAGTTGTTCACCACATGCAGGTTGGAGCGAAGTTGAAAAAAACGATCTCGAGACATGGTATCCCTGAAATACCATGTCTCGAGTTTTGATAGTGGAGGACCAGTACATTCTCACTCTTGGAAAACCAAGCACTCCCGTTGCCATATGAAGGTCAACAAGGACTTCAATCTCAGAAGCTGAGGCATGTTCGTACCCCTTGACGCCCTTCTGTTCTGCGTATATATTGGTCATCATGCTCATCAGCTCAAACATCTCACTGGGAACATACTGCTTGAAGTAGCCATGTGGTGTTAGTGGCTCACGGGGGTCAGTGGTAGGGCTTTCCCATGTTGTGTCTACTGGGATGAAAGAAGTGTGATGCCAATGAATATCACTCTTTTTTGTGACATTTGCAAGAGGATCATCATTAAGTATTGGATCTACATCTGCCTCATGCTCAAAATCATCTCTGTCTTCTTGATCCTGACTTTCCTCTGCCTCAATCTCAATTTCTTCCCCTACCATTGGTAACAGTGGCTCATCTCTGTCCTCCCCTGAAATTAATAGCAAAAACTTTCCCTTACAAAACAACTTCATAAAAGTTTTATATTCTAATTTATTTTTACAGAACATATTATGAGACCATATATCCTATATAATAGCATTCAATAAATTGAGGAGCATTTTAATTGTATGAAATGTCTTAACTTACTAACTAACCCTAATTTTCATTCTACACTCACCAACTGTTGTAGATCTAGCATCATCTGCATCTGCCTCTTCCTCATCACTCCGCATAATGTCAACATCTGAGATATTTCCATCAGCTATATGTTCAAGAACTTCAAGAACTGTATAATCTGTGCATGAAGTAGTTTCAACAATTTATTAGCACGGTTAATATAGATTTTTTATATAAGAAAGTTAAATTAGCATTACTGGATATTTAATTTCAGTAACATACGTTTGAACCCACTGTACTTTATAATGGACAGATATATTTGAAAAAAATCCTGATTTAAAGCTTGCAATTCTACAATCGTTTTTTAACTTTAATTAGTAAATGCAATCCTTCTTTTTTATATACAATCTATGAAATATTGGCAAACCTATCAATAAATGTGAATAAAACCATTGAAAGTGTTGCTTACTTCTGTGTTTGGAACGAAGTGCTGCCATGCTTCTCTTCAGCATAGTGGATTTTTTTTCAAATTACAACAGGCAGAGCCTTACTGCCGTTTGATTGGATGACAAACGTCCAATTTCATGGGCAGCAGGCTTTTATTTAGGTGAAATGCTCCGGAAGCAAAAAAAACATGAGCTGTCATGTGATGTCCATTTTAATGCCTGGACTGAATGAAGGGAGGTGACCTTAGTGGTGATCTCTAACAGTTTGTTGATCTCATTACCAGAGAAGAACCACAGAATTCCTTGGAACTCATGGAGAACAGAACGATCACGAGGCCCAGCAGTCAGCATTTCAGCGTTCTGGTCTACGTCACAGGAGAGAAGACAGATAAAGACATGTGAACGCCAACACATTTCACCTCTTGACCCGGCATTCTAGTCTGATATTGTAATACAACAGATGTGGGGTGATAAACAACAGGATAAGTAGGTGGAAACAGCTTGAGAGGTAAAGTTTAAATAATGTAAAATTCATATTGCACTTACACCAACATATGGTAAATTGTCTTTCCATTTTTGTTGGAGATACAATAGTTATGACAGTTATGTGCTCATGACCTTTGAACCTCAAACTTTCATTCCAGTTCACTCTAATGCTAAAGCACCTGCAGCACAACTGGCCTTCTGTATCCAGGATTATCTTGTAAGTGTTAATTTTCTTTCAGCTCCATGAATTCACTCTGACCTCAAATCCGTTCAAAAGGCAGGGATTGCATTACTTGAGACCGTTAGAATTTTTCTATCTGTAATCTGCTCATCTTTCTCAGTACAGTTATATCTTTAGCTGCTATCTTTAACAGCTATTGTTGTCTTTTGCAAGCAAAACAGGCAATGAGATGATGAATTAATTGTGACTACTCAAGCAAATATGAAAATAAGAAAAGCTTACCCATTTAGCCTAGTTTGGATGCCTGCTCTTTTTCATTTCCTTGCTCTGTGGGTCAGGGCATCAGACCAAACCTCTCCTTTTTGCTTTATGAACATCTGGTTGCAGGCATCTGATAAGCCTGGATCAGTGTAAGGAATAGCATAAATCTGTGAGCAGACGGGCGAACGAGAGAGATCTCCCCACCCTATCCTAATCTTCACAATTTGCCGTGGCTGATAAAATTTTAATGAGGAATAAACATAATGGGGGCCCCTGAAATATTACCATAAACTGAGAGGGATAACTGCTCAACTGTGCTCCAACAGCGCCGAGCGCATGGAAGAGAGAGGTATCAAAGAAACTTGCCAAACAAATCATCTGACCGTAGTGTTTATTTACACACAACGCCAAATGGCCCAGTGCCCGTAAGGCAAGATCCACTTCTGCTGTGTACTTTAAAAAAGGTTCAGAGGTGTGGATACGAATCATTCAGTTTCACAGCTGGACCAAAAGTGCAGATCAGGGTCTTGGCAGTTCAACAGTTTTGCATCAATTGTGCCTTCCTTGTGGTTAAAATCATCCACTCGCATCTTCATCTTCTTATTTCCATGTCTTCTTTTCATTTAGTTTTCCCTTTGTTCTCTGTAGCTAATGATTAAATGTTCATTAATATTTGTAATGTAGCCTGCAAACAAGCACAAGACCTTGCTAACTACTTTCCTTTAGAGTAAAGAATTTTTTAATGATGGTTAGAGTTAAGTGCGGTTAAAATAAAGGAGACTGGGGAGTGAGCGATGCAGTGAGCGGTAACACCATCAGTTTAACCAATTAGAAATTAGCTGCTGGGATAACATCTAGGACTGATCTGCACTGCATGGAAAAAAAGCTGATGGTTATTTTCATGTCATGTTTGATGTTAAAATTGCATGATGGTTTGTCTAAAATTAATAATAAATCTTAAAAACTGAAAATTGTGAGCTCTGACTTAATTTAGGCATCACAACATGTCAATGTTCATAAGTATATATTAAAAGTGTAATTTTTTTGTTTAAAAATTAACTGTTGGAAAAGGTAATCAAAATGTAAAAACAGGAAATTAATATTTAAATATTGCACAATTAAATATCCGATATAGACTGAATTAAAGAATGCCTCTATTAATACTAAAAAGAACCATTATTGTGCCAATATTCAGTACTTTTCAAAAGTCTGTTCACGAAAACTGCATTTATTTGATCAAAACATGGAGTAAAACCAGCAATTTTGTGAAATATTCATGCAATTTAAGTTGTTTTCTGGTTTTGAAATGTAATTTAAAAGCTGAATTTACAGCGAGCAACATTTCTTTAGTATCAGTTAGTTAGATGTAATTTTTGTAATATTAAAAATTTATTTACTGTCACTTCAATTTATTATTATTTATTTACTTACAAAAATATAATTTAAAAATATTGGCCCCAAACTTACTGTATTGTGTATCCCTTATGATTTTACTATCATAAGGAATTCACAATATTATGTCTTCAGAAGACATAATATTGGTCTTGGATGGCAAAGGGCATAGAAGCGGTCTTTAGATTTACTCCTGTGATCCATGAAAGACTAAGACTATGTCCTTAAAAAAACAAAAACTTTCTGCTATTCCATATTAAAATTAAGTTTAATAATTATGGTATATCACTATTCTGCTTATTGAGTCTGTAGTGTCTCCATTGGAAATTGCGTATCTGATAATAAAATGTGGCAATGGCAATCAAGTGAGTCTAGCAGTGTGACACACTAGTCAACGTTATATTTTACGTATGTTCTCTGTCTCCCTTTGTAAGCTTTGACACACAGAGAGACAGCATATGAGAAGTGTCAGCTGCATCTCATGTACGTGACTCCGGGCGTGACTGATGTTACACAGGCATTTGGGAACCAACAAAGAGCACATTTCCGCACTTTGAAACCTGTCACAGGACCATGCTAATGCATCCGTCATGATTTTCCTGAATGTGACATCAAAAACATTGTAATTTCAGACCTCTGAATGAGTTAATGTGATAATTGTGCTGGTACAATTTAAATAGCATTAGCAACCACCTTGTATGTACAGATTAGTGGCAATGCATTTCCTATGACATATCACTACAAGCACAATGTTAGCATTGACAGTCCTATTAGAACATGATCATTACATGGAACATATGATGTATATTAATACGGCTCATATTTAGGGACATATGCTAAATTGCTAAACACTTTAAATCATTAAATTAATTATTAATCCTTAAGAAAATTAGGTTAGAAAATTATAACCTGATACCTAATTATAATTATAACATAGAGAAAGCACTTTGAGAAGTAGGTTGACAATTATAACCTGAATATTTTTTTGTGTGTGTGTGTGTGTGTGTGTGTTCACATCGCAAGTGCCGCACCAATTTCCATGAAGTGAACGTACTTAAAATTTAAAAACTAATTTAAAAATGACTGAACAACACCAGAGAGTTATAAATGGTTAAGATGATTCATTTGGGACAATACCTTTGCCTAATATCCTATAATCACAATTTGTTTCCGCTATTGACCACTCTTACCTTTATATATTTTCAGATCACGGCATGTATTATGAATGCATTTAATTACCTTCTATCTTGACAGAGACCTGAATGCATTATTGTTTGCTGTAACTGCCTATAACATAAAGACTTTGGGGGGTCAAGGATTAATACAAAGTAATTTATCTGCAACGGTATTCAGTGACAATGAATCCACTTTGGTGAAAATTGCAATCAATGAAAGCAAATTAAATTATATTCATGTGTCTTTGATTCTTTTGAACCCCATTCTATTAGTTACAAAAGCTATTCATCATTGTAACGGGGTGAACAAGACGTGAGATGTGCGGATCCAAGTGCAAACTTTTATTTATAAACATAGTCAATACACAGGCAGGGTGAAACAATGGCAAAAAGATATGGCACAGGCAATACAAAAGAGTGATCCTAGGGCAAGTGTGGCTCGACGATCTGCGAACAATATCCAACAGGGCAAGGCAGAGGGATAATCCAGGTACACGAGCAATGATCCAAACGAGGGGCGAGCAATGATCCAAACGAGGGGCAAACAAAGTCCGAACGGCAAGACAAAGGGTTAATCCAGGAAACACGGGCAGGAATCAAAACACGAGAAAACTAGCAAGAAAAGACTAACAACCGAGTGGTCCCCGTAAAGTAGCTATCGCTAAGATATACGCTAAACTAAATACTCGGCGGATAGGAAGAGGAAGTCCATGGTTTATGTAGGGTGTGTGATCAGTGCAATCTGCTGTGTGATCAGTGCAATCAGCTGTGTGTGTCGTCAGTGCAATGGATGATGGGAATTGTAGTCTGAGGTGGCACGCAACAGTTAGTGTAGTGCAAGAGTCCCTGTGGTGAGTGAGTGACCTCTAGTGGTGAGCGAATGGAAGTTCATGGCCAGGATTCGTGACAATCATAAATATAATATTTATCTGTCAATCATATCCCTCCACCTCCAAAGTCAGAGAATTGCGTAGTATACACAAAGCATTTTAAAATCTCATTACCAATGAAGGCGCAGTTTCATCTCCAAAGCCCTTATCTTTGTATCACACATCACAGATCATTTGGAATAAAAAGTGCATTGATGATCCTGGAAAAAAAATTAAAAAGTTATAAGGAAAAGTGACGTGCTAACAGATTTCTGATTTGAATTTCAGCTTTGAATGACGAAGACCACCAGGATGACCACCATAATAATTGCCACAGTTTTGACAAGATAAACACTTACTATCCACTTACTCTGTGCATTACAAGTCGTTCATCAACTTGCCTGGTGTTGTTTTTGATATTTATACATTATAATACATACAATAAAAATAAAATGAAGCTGAACTGAAATTATTTGAGTTTACCTACATTAAGATATGAATAAGAAAAATGAGAACTAAAGCATTTGTGTGACCTTTCAATTAATTCATTGAAAGATTGAATTAAATGTAATTTCACCACAAACTATTTTGTCGACATCTAAGTATAGAATTTAACAGATTGCAGCAAGATTGAGTTTCCAATCAAATTAAATGATATTGTTGAAGACGTTATGTTTTCACTAAATTTTGCAACAGATTGTTCTTAATTGGTTGACTGTGATTCAGTCCCAACATGCATATTATAGGTTTGTTTTTAGATGGTTTTCTTTTGACCTCTTTCACTTTATTTTGTGACTTGATATCAGCTAGAACAGACACCAATCACGACTCACTCATTAGAGCTCAAGCTGTATTTTTATGTAGCCTGCAAGAAAAATCCATGTGGCAATGTGCTTTCAGATGTGTTTTCCAGGAATCTATTGACAAAATGAAACTATGTTAGACTGCTAATTTTAGATGTCTCAGGGTGACTGAACCCACGCTGAACCGTGTGAGACCTACCTTTCTATTGCAATTAAGCATGAACGCTTGTTTTGTTGACCTGTTACAGCAAGAATGGACAAACATCATTCAGTTCGGTCTAGGAGTTTTATTTAGTTCTAGACTATTCCATTCATGAGGGTGAAAGAAATAGACAGCTTGTTTGTGTCACCTAAAATACAGAATTGTTATGTACTTTGGGGATTTGTGATGATTTTATGGTGTTTTTCATAGTACTTCACAGTTTAAAGGGCCATTGGTGGGTGCTTATAATTTGTGGTGTTATGTCTTCTGCCATTTCTATATAAAATCTTTTTTATTAGGACTGGTTCACTTTACAAATATAATTTCTACCTCTTAAACAATGTTGTTTTGTTTTCTATAGAAAATGCTAGAGAAGTCTATGGGAACCTCTTCAGGCAAAGAGGTTCTGTTTTGACTTATGTTCTATCAGCATCTGTTTGGTGCCAGGAGGCACTATGTGCTCTAAGTAATTTAACTTTTGTGATTACTTTTGAAAATGCTGTTAAAACATAATGTGTTTTTGAGATAAATCAGTTAGTATATGAACATAAAAATGCATATTAAAAACATATGTTTATGGCCACTAAAACCATCTGTACATTTTCACAGTTTGTCAAGTAATGTAATCTAAACACAGTTTGAACTGAAAATTATTTCATTTCTATATCAGGCATACTTGCGACAGCTTGAAGTCATACACTCAGAATAGAAACATTACTTGTAGACCTGTGCAAACTTTTCTGCCAGTGCATCCATTCCTTCAGTCTTTCTTGATATTCTCTCTTATGATGTCTCATTCATTATCTTACGCTGACCAGGAAAGGTCCATAAATGTTGCAGAGCATTCCACATTAATAAATAATAAACCTATTATAAGATGTTTTGAGAAATGTGAGGCAAGCAAAAACGTTAAAGAATCGAGCCAGGTGATTGGCGCCAAAAACTGTCCATTTTCCACGAGCCTTTGGGAGCTCTGACAGGTCAAGGTGTCTCAGGTTGTCAAGGTTTAGAGATAAGAAACCTGCAATGACACTCTGATGGTCCTCGTCCCTGGAACTGCCATAACATCATGTCCCTTTTCTCCTACTTTCCTTTTCCACTAAATTCAGCACTCACTTGCACCACGGACCATTTCTTGTCTCCAGTCAGGATGATAAGGCAAGACCTGTCAACTTTCTCTTTTAATGCTGGCTGTTGAATGGGGGGTATTGTCCTGTGATTGGTGTTCAGGTGTCATCACCATGTCAGCCGTATAATGGCATTGGGTTTCCTGGCAAAGTGAGGTGAGATAAGGGTTCAATAGGCCAATTAAGTGCCCAGCAGCACTGCTTCCTTTCACAGAGGGTCACTGCTTGAAAGAAGACCTCCTGCATGTCACTGTTTACAAGAATGAGATAGGGATTGGATGAGATGTGTAGATGCAGCATTCGATCAGAGAGTGAGGTTTCCTAGTTTTTCTATGGGATATGCTTGTTCCATAAAGTAAACCGGTCACCATTTACATCTGGTACTAACATTTGTTTTGGATCAATGATCACAAGTGGACAACGTTAAATAGATTCCAAAATTGTTTGTGTTTTTGACTACTTTTCAAAGTGTCTATCAAATGTTGTGCTTAAACTTTGTCATCGGTGTTATAAAAAAAAAATAAAGCTAAAAGGAATTGCGAGTTCACATTTTACTGCAGAAGCCGACAAGCACCCTTGCTGTTTGTGAACAGAAGCCGATAAGTCCATTTTAGCGAATCAGCGCGCTGTATTTAGGTTAGATGAAAAGGCTACCTGTCTTTTTTTTTTGTAAAAGTGATCGAGGATGGATCATTTCGACAAACTTGATGAACCCGTGATATCTTCTTCGGGATGTAAAATGAAAATAAAAGCTGAATCCTTTTTTTTAAGAAACCAGCGCGTTATAGTGGTGATGGAAAAGCTCCCTAAATTGCGTGCAATCACAACCATACAGTCTATGATCACAAAAACGTTTGTCAGGCATCTACATTGTCAGCTGAGGAGATTACAAGGTTAAACGAGTGTTTTTGCTTAACTCTGAAATACGAGAAATGGATTTATCTGCTTTGGCTAAAAATGACTGTTGGAATTATCTGCTTTTTCTATAGAACAAACGTTTGATATGTAAAAAAAAAAAACATACTTTCAATTAACTTTAATTTTGTAAGTTACCTATTCGTTTAACTTATTATAACTTAATCAAAACAACCCAACTGCAGTTTGATTGATATTACTTGGAATGCACAATAAACAAACATGATTTCTGAAAATAAATAAAAATGAGTTATCTGTTTTTGAAAATGAACTCTTCATATATGTATACATAAACTTTTTTGTTACAGTGTTAACTGCAATAAACTTTTTACTGAAAGTTTTAATTGAACTATTTTTTTTTCAGTTTGTTGGCATGGCAACATCTCTCTTTTTCATTTAGGTTAACTTGATTGGCTAAAATAAATAAAATGGGGGGAAAAAAGAAAAAAATGGTCACACTTTATATTAGGTGGCCTTAAATAAGTACAATGTACTAATTGTCAACATATCGTATTGCAAAACACTTTGGCTGCTATTGTGGTGGGATACAGGTGAGGTTAAGGACAGGTTTGGTGGTATGGGTAGGTTTAAGGGTGGGTTAAGGAGTGAGGGATGGATCAACAGTGTAATTATAAATGCAATTACAGAAGCAATTACATATAGGTATTTTAAAAAAATATAAGTAATATGTAAAAACATGTATGTACACAATACCAATTGATTAATTGAAATGTAAGTAAACAGTAGTTAAGGCCACCTAATATAAAGTGGGACCAAAAAATAAAAAATAATAAAAAAAAGCAAAACAAAATTGCTTAACATTAGTTACAATTAAATTGAAAAAATAAAATACAAAAATAAAACTGATTCAAAATAATAATAAAATTGTATAATCTTCAGCAAATCTCTAAATGAATATGCTTTTTCCTAACTGTTTCTAAATGTACTTGTTTTTAGTGTTTTTAATATAATAAAAACATATATAAAATATAGAATGTTATACCATAAATGCATTATAGAGTTCTTATTAGCAGTCTGAATTAAATTTTCAGTCTGTGCAACTGTAATATATATGCATTTGAGACACATGCTAATGCTCAGTCTAATCCGTCTCTGCTGACCACTTACTGTGTGATTGGATCATCAGAGGTATTTATACTGTATAAACAGGGTCTTAAATACTAAAAAGTTTTATTTTTGAGTGTGGTTTTCAGCTCATTTTAAGTTTGTAGACAATTCTGAAGGTAAATTTAGTGGGATTAAGAACTCATCTCACTTTAACCTTCCTTTGGTTGGTGTTGCCAGTCTCAGTTTCTACCAATGATGAAACTTACCAATGTTGATGGAAGCTTCTGTAATTACAAGACTCTGTGTTTTTCAGAGCACAGACCAGCACGGGTAATGGGACAGCGAGAGTCAGCGTTGGCTTGCCTGTGGGTAGTTAAGGGCAAGAAGCAAGCAGACTGCCTGATTAGGTGTAGCTGCAATGAGAGCTAAGGGAACTAGTCACACTGCTTCATGGGCATGTCGTGCTCCTTCGCTAATGGATATCATTAGCCTTAGCCGACACACCGCCCACAGCCTGTTTATTAGCACCCATTACACCACCATTGCCCCACAGCCCTATGCACTAGCAACCAACCCTACAAACCAAACGGTGTGTGGCTGTGTTCGGTGTGTGTGTGAGCATATGAGGGAGACAAAAAGTTCTGCAGGATGTTTTGCCAAATAAACACAAGAGCATTCATCAGACAATTCAATTAAAAAGTTGAAATGAAATTTTCTTCAAAAGTTGTCTGTTGTGAAAAACGGGTCATGTGAATACTGACGACATAACTCTCCAGTTCCTGTGCTGTCAGAACTGTCAAGATAACTCATTTTGCTTTTGCAGATGTATATTTTAACAGTTCCTGCAAACTGTTTCTCCCTCCGAATTTGAGTCAATTCATAAATCTGTAAGGAAGACATTTCTCTTAGTCAGTATGTGCTGGTTCAGTTATATTGCAGAAAGCTATATTATTTTATGTTAAGGCTACTTGGTTATGGACAAAAAAAAAAAATCATAATCACAATTTTGATTGCAATAGTGAGGTCATGATTGCTTAATATGAACACAATTTATATATATATATATATATATATATATATACTGTACGTAGTTACTATTATGACAAAAATATATTAAAATCAAAATAAGATTAACTGTAGTCCACAGCCTACTGAAAATGACTAAATATGTAGGATGGAAACCATTCACTGTATTTATGTAAAATACCTAGTTTAGTACATTAATTTTATTTTAATTATGGAATTGCAGTGTTTCTGTAAAACAAAAATCATGTTGTAGCTGGTCTTCCAGTGTTTGCCTATTTCATATTTTTGATACTATATCAGCTAAACTGTCTTTTCCTACACTGATCTGTTCAAACAAAGCTCATGTTCGGACAGATGGCATCTCTGCAGGTCTTAATCTGCAGAGTAAAAAAAACTTAAGTAAAGATTTGCATATTTTTGTTTTGGTGAAGGACTAGGCATGGTGAAAATCAGGATTAAAATGCAATATTAACACTATAAACACTAACATGAAATATTCTCACTATTACTGTATAATTGACCATTCAAAACGTCAATTATAATTTTTGTATTGTTGTAATTTAGCTATGACCCAAACTAGAATGTGTGCAATATAACATTCAATGATCTAGACAGTTCATTACATGAGCAGGATATTTTTTGCATGGCTATGTGTATAGCTTGGCATTGTGAAACTATGCAAGATCCACTTGGCAGCAAGAAGGTTAGTTTAGTGTCAGTGCTATACATCTTTTCTTTCACTCTCCATCTGTTTTTCCTAATTCATCCCTCTTTCCAAAGAGGCACTAATTATACTCTTTTTTGGAAGGAAGATGCATGTGCCTGGGAACTGCTTGCCACATTCAGCAAGCTCCGCATACGCATGATACAGTACTGCCTATGGTGCTGCTGCTGCTTGTGCATTTGAATTTGGACATCTGGACACAGAGCATGTTTAAATAGACTGGGGAAAACAGCTTTTTGGCTCATTTCCGATCCAGAAATAAAATGTGCAAAGTCTTGCACACTAATCTGAGGTTGTATTGCATCATAGTCAGCATCAGGTCTGACCAATTAAATTTTCGCTTTACCCGTCAGGGAAACATAATCTGTCAACATCATAGGTGGAGAAGATGTACACAGACCGAAGCGTTATTAAGCAGAACAGAAAGATCAGAGCAGCTTTAAGCTCTGATGCCATATGTTTGTTTCTTGTCTAAGAAATGATTGCATTTGTTCACCATCACTAACTTTGAAGACTTTTGGATGCTGAAGTGCAATTAAAAGGATAGTTCACCCAAACAATGAAAATTTGGTCATGTTGCTGTTTTAAACCTGCATTACTTTTTATTGATTCATTTATTTGGGGTCTGATTGTCTATTTTCTGTTAATAAATAATTGACATATGTCGTGTTACACACTTTTGTACTTACACATACCATTTTGAGGGTTGTTACTTGTGTGTAGTTACAGAAATATTACAGCTGTAGATACTATGTACCAATGTGTACTTACACTGCGGTTACATACTACAATCACATCTAGTTACTATGTAAGTACCAGGTATTAGGGCCACTTAATATAAAGTGGGACTATATCTTTAGTGTTGAAGAGTACAGATGTGATTTCAGAGACTGGCCTTACTTGTACAAACCAAAAACATTTCTGACACTCAGTAGAAGAGAATTGAATTGTAAAGCAATTGCAAATGAATAACACATGGAAAATCAATACTGGCTGATTTGTACAGGAAATACAGTGTACATAGCAGCACACAAATAGGAAAAGTAACTCCTCACAAAGAAGTGCACAGCCGGCATGAAGTATAATATGTCCCTCGCCCCTTTGTTTGAGAGAAGGCAATTAAAGGAAGTAGGTCACTGGTTGTTGAAACATTAGCTACATTAGATGTTAGATACATTGCTAACATCTGTTATTACAAACAAATAGAGTATCTGTCTTTCTGTTTCTTTCTGTCTTTCATGATTCAATCAATCAGTAGGACACATGAATGGGGTCATGTGTCCATCTGATGGGTAGGATTTCTATATTTGTTGTTTTTGAATGTTTTTGAATGTTTTCAATCATCTTTTGTCTTACACATTTGTTGTACTAAGATCCATCCATTAAATCTTATTGTTCCCACAAGAATCATGTTTGATCAATGAACTAGATATAACCAGACTTTGATTTTTAAGACAAAGTTACCTTCTCCACAGAAAACGAACATACACATTAAGAAAGAAATAAATGCCTTTAAAATACCCAGAGTGTCCAGAGAGAGAGGAGCCCTCGCTGTTGCACTGTTTTTGTGACTGTTTGTTTTCAGGCTTTAATTAGCCATTAAAATGCGCTTGAGCTCTATTGTCTATGAATGAGTTTTTTAAAAATGCACTCCTGAGATTCCCACAATCTGAATGAAACAGATGTCAGCCACTCGCTGCCTCCCACCATTATCAGCTCCACCAGCAAGCCCTGTCTTCATGGTTAAAGAATAAAAAATATATATTTAAAATAATAAAGATACTGAGTAAACATTGAACACAACAGGGCAGCCACCCACATTAAATAAATTCAAACTTTATGTTCAGAGGAGAGCACTTGAAATAGTTTGTGGAGGGTTTTTCAACCTGACATTCAATACAACCGTCCTGAGATCAAAAGGGAATGTTCTGTGGTTAAAGAAAGGCTCTGATGCAATATGAACAGTGTTGGGGAAGCTGCTTTGAAACTGTAGCTTGTAAAGATGCAGGCTACTAATAATTTAAAGTATAGTTAAACTACAGTGTGTGTGTGTGTGTGTGTGTGTGTGTGTGTGTGTGTGTGTGTGTGTGTGTGTGTGTGTGTGTGCGTTTTTGTGACAAATGAGGACGTGGAGGAACGTGGCTCACAACTTTTGATCTGTGATCTGTGGTCATTACAAATCCCATGGCACTTCTCATAAAGAGTAGGGGTGTAACCCCGGTGTCCTGGCCAAATTCCATCTACTGGCCCTTGTCTATCATGGCCTCCTAACAATCCCCATCCACTTGATTGGCTCAATGACACTCTCCTCTCCACCTGTAGCTGGTGTGTGGTGCGCGTACTGGCGCCGTTGTACTGTGGCTGCCGTTGCATCATCCAAGTAGATGCTGCACACTGGTGGTGGTTGAGGAGAGACCCCCCCCCACATGATTGTAAAGCGCTTTGGGTGTACAGCAATACACAATAAAGCGCTATATAAATGCATCATTCATTCATTCAAACTTTTTTTAAATGCTTATAAATCATACAGAGTGAGTTTTTTTTTTTTGGGTGGGGGGGGGGGGGGGGGGGGGGGGGTTAAATGCACAGTCTCCTGTGAGGGCTAAGTTTAGGTGTAGGGCAATAGCACATACAGATTGTACAGTATAAAAATCATTACGCCTATGGGATGTCCCCACTTTTCACAAAAACAAACGTGTGTGTGTGTGTGTGTGTCTGTGTGTGTGTATTTTGTATAAGCAAAAAAAAGTTTGGGGTCACTATTTTGAGTTGTTCATCAAAGAATTATGCAAATATGCATCACAGTTTAAACACACACACACACAAATAAATAAATAAGCAGCACAACTGTTTTCAACACTGATAATAATAAGAATTGCTTTTGAGCACCAAATTGGCATATTAGAATGATTTCTGAAGGATCAAGTGACACTGAACATTGGAGTAATGGCTGCTGAAAATTCAGCTTTGATCACAGGAATAAATTTAATTTTAAAATATATTCAAATAGAAAAAAAGTTTTAAATTACAATATTATTCACAATATGACTATTTTTTTTACTGTATTTCAGCTGTTTACCTTCAAAGACATAACTGACTGTTTTTGTAACGTGTGTGTTTTTAACATAAACTTGTGTGTATTTGATAGTTTAGGTGCAATAAGACATGAAAAAAAAAATAGTTTAGTACTCACATGCAGCGTCACAGCTGCTTTCAGGAAATAATCTTTTGATTTTTTTAAGCTGAAACTTGGGGAATTCGTGGCCTAATGGTTAGAGAGCTGGATTTGTAATCCAAAGGTTGCGGGTTCCAGTCTCCGGCCGGCAGGAATTGTAGGTTGGGGGAGTGAATGTCCAGCGCTCTCTCCACCCTCAATACCACGACTGAGGTGCCCTTGAGCAAGGCACCGAACCCCCAACTGCTCCCCGGGCGCTGCAGCATAAAATGGCTGCCCACTGCTCCGGGTGTATGTTCACGGTGTGTGTGTGTTCACTGCTGTGTGTGTGCACGTTGGATGGGTTAAATGCAGAGCACAAATTCCGAGTATGGGTCACCATACTTGGCTGAATGTCACTTCAAGGAAACTTGACACATACTGGGGACACCTAATAAAAAGGGGCTTAATAGGTCTTCCTTTGAGTTAGTAGCATTGCAACTTTTAGTTTATTAAAGCCCAACACTGTATATAAAGTACTACACATTTTATCTGATCAAACAGCATTTCGAAAACAATCTGAGAATGTACAGCACAGTATAAAAAAAACAATGAAAATCTTTATTTCTCTAGAAATTGGTCTTTAAAATATTAAGTGAGTAAGTGAAGTGACATACTGCCAAGTATGGTGACCCATACTCGGAATTCGTGCTCTGCATTTAACCCATCCAACGTGCACACACACAGCAGTGAACACACGCACACCGTGAACACACACCCGGAGCAGTGGGCAGCCATTTATGCTGCGGCGCCCGGGGAGCAGTTGGGGGTTCGGTGTCTTGCTCAAGGGCACCTCAGTCGTGGTACTGACGGTGGAGAGAGCGCTGGACATTCACTCCCCCGCCTACAATCCCTGCCGGCCTGAGACTCGAACCCGCAACCTTTGGATTACGAGTCCGACTCTCTAACCACTAGGCCACAACTTCCCACATTAAATCACTATATAGATGTTGGTCGCTCTACGAGTACAACAACTTTGTGAAGTTCACAAAGCATTGAAGTTAAGTCTATCAATGCAGAGCCAAACAGGCAGCATTACTCCCGTCTACCGTTCCGCCATTTGACAAGATGCCAGTGGTTCCAAGCTGAGTTTAAATCTCACTCTTGTAACAATCCGATAATAATTATCTTCCCTGGATGAGCCATACAGCAGCTGAAATGACTGCTGGTGGGGATCGAAGTGTAGAGTAAATTAAACGAATTGATCAGAATGACTGAGCTGCACAGGGGTTCACCCCCCAATGCAGAGAGGGGCTTTTGGGCACCACAGCCATAATGGCTATATTGAATGCTTCAGAATTGTTTTTCACCCAAGAAAACAGAAGCAAAGAAATGTAACAGAACATTTGTTCCATGCTTCCTGATTAGTTAACTTGAATAAAACTCTTTAATTGCAGGGTAAAGATGAGATTGATGATCGAGGCAGCTTTTTTTCTTTCTTTTTTTTTTTACCAGACACATCCTGCCAATTTGGAGCAAAAAGCAAGCCGATGCCATTTAATGATATCCAAAATAAACATATGAAACATTTACATATGAAAATCAATGTTAATTAGCCCTATTTCTTCATTTATTTCATGTTTATTGCTTTTTTTTGTACGTTCTGCTTGCAGTAGATTGATATTCTGAGAACAAGAGACATATTAGTGAGGGTGTATTGTTGTCAAACAAGACATGATTACAAAGAAAGAAGATAATTAGGCGATGTGAGATGAAAGATCCTCATGTGTCACTTTACATGGTAGCCACAAGAAAAGAGCCATGCCAGAAGTCTCCTCGTAACCCTTTGATGCCATCATTTTGATTCTTTTTTTTTTTCTTTTTTTTCTTTATTTTTTTTAAATACTTGTGTGGTTATATTTATGTAGATATGTTTCTCGCTGTTATTTCCAGATCTAACACCTTTTCTCATACACATGAGTGAGTTTGAGCGAGAGCCATAGGTTAAGGGACATTAGTTCATCTCAAGCTTAAAAACCTCACCAGGAGATAGACCTGATTTTCTTTTAAGCAACACAGCAGTAGGTGAGAGGTGAACACTTCCTGAGGATGCTAAAAATGCAGTCTTATAACATGAACTAACATTGCAAATAGCAATAGATTTAGTTACTCAGTCACAGTCCAGACAGCACAGTGAAGACAGTATTTTCGTTATACTGACAAATGTATATGGACTGTCAGCAACCCTCATCTCAGGGTTCCAGACTAAAAAAAAAAAAAAAAAAAAGACATTGAAACATTAAATTGAAGAATTACATAATCATTTGGTTTGCTCAGAGGTGTCTTAGATTCGAGTTCATACCTTCTTTACTTTTTAACACTGCTGTGTGCTGTGATGTGGGGATGTTATATAAACGCAATTTAAATTTAGTTTAAGTACATTTGTGACATATGAATGTTTTTTCTTTTTCTTTTTTTTTTTTGTCAAAAAAATAACTAACAAACTACAGTTGTGTTCAGAATTATGGGCGCCCTTGGTAAATATGATCAAAGAAGGCTCTGAAAATAAACCTGCATTATTAATCCTTTTAATCCTTTCTTTAAAAAAAAAATCATACAAATCTAACCTTTCATTGAACTAAAACAATTTAAAATTGGGGAAAATCTCATTATGAAATAAATGTTTTTTTTTGTTTGTTTTTTGTTTTTTCTCAAATACATGTTGATACAATCATTGGTATCCCTAGAAATTCTTATGAGTAAAATATCTCTGAAGTATATTCCTATTCATATTCACAATTTTGAGCACTCCAGGGTGATTATGAACATGAAATTGAACATGAAACCCAGCAATGGCTTCGGGTTTCATAGAAATATACTGTAAATAGGAGGGAAAACAAAGCCCAAATTCCCTTAATCATCCATCACAATGAGAAAAAAACAAATAATATATTTCTGATGTGCAGCAAAAGATAATTGAGCTTCACAAATTAGTCAAGTGGCTTTAAGAAAAGAGCTAGAGCAGTGAAAATTCCCATTTCCACCACCAGGGAATTTCCCATTAAGAATTTCCAATCAACAGAAAATGTTACGAAACTGCCTGGAAGAGAACGTGTGTCTATATCGTCCTAATGCACGTTGAGGAGGAGAGTTTTAGTGGCTAAAGACTCTCCAAGGACCACAGCTGGAGAATTCCAGAAAATAGCTTAGTCTCGGGGTCAGAAAACGTTTTTAAAAAATGGTCAAACAGCACCTACATCACCACATGTTGTTTGGGAGGGTTTCAAGAAAAATTATCCTAGCTCATCCAAAAACAAACTCCAGCATATTCAGTTATCAAACACGACTGGAACTTCAAATGGGACTGGTTTCTATGGTCAGATGAAACTAAAAAATTAGCTTTTTAGCAGCAAACACTCAAGATGGGTTTGGTGAACACAGAGCTGTTAAACTGGCAAATGGAGGTTTCAAAAAGTATTGAATAAAAGGGTGCCGTTAATTGTGGCCAATGTGTATTAGAGAAGAATATTTGTTTCATAATGATATTTCCCCACATTTTAAATTTTTATTCTCCAATGAAAGTTCAGATTTTTGTGAATTTTTTTAAATAAAAGATCAAAAGAATTAACAATGCAGATTAATTTTCACAGCCTTCTTTGATCATATTTACCAATGGTGCCAATAATTCTGACCATGACTGTAAATACAAAGTACTGTCAATGCCAATGATCTTGCTGCTCAATGTTCAAATATTTGGCTAGTGCTTGCTGCGGCAGTTGAAGCGCGCTTCAGAAATCCTCCACCTTCCCCAGCTCCACCTGTTTAGATCTGATGGGTTAATTTCATGGATGTTATACATGGGGGTTATTTCATATATGTTATATGTGCAGCATCAGTGTTTCTAAATGCTCATAGCAGCATGTCTGTGGATGTATTGCAGCGTAGCAGATCTACAGTATTGGCCAAGACCAAACACATTAACATTGCCATGTTTATTACCATACTAAACTCTTCATCTCATGTTGTCATGACAGAACTACAGAACTTACTAACTAAATAAATGAATAAACCTTTATTTTTAAGAGTGTTGGACTATTATTTAGGTAACACTTTATTTCGATAGTCCACTTTAGATATTCTACTAACAGTAAGTAACTCTGCAACTACATGTCAACTAGCAGTCATTAGAGTATTAGTAAACTGTCTAATATCTTCTAACACTTTATTTTGATGGGTCCACAACATACAACACACTGACTATTAGAAACTTTGCAAGTATATGTCAACTTATTCTACTAACCCTAAACCTACTACTGAGTTAGTAGACATGTAGTTGCAAATTAATGAGAATTAGTTGACATGTAGTTATAAAGTTACTTATAGTTGGCAGAATGTCTAAAGTGGACTATCGAAATAAAGTGTAGCCATTATTTATTTATGCATTTTAAATATTAAAATTTTTCCTGAAAAAAAAACAAACAAACAAACAAAAACATGTGAATATATATATATTTAATTGCACTACAAGAAGTACATCTATATTGAAATATAAAGTATTAATTCCGGTAATGGTTACTGTTTTGTTGTGAATCAAACATATCCAGTTCTTGTGTGAATCATTTTTACAGACTAATTTCATTAAATTGAACTGGTTCAAAAAATGAATGTTTGTTGGACAACTCGCGTTGTGTTTGTTACGCCATCAACAATGCCGTACACACCATATGTATATATATAAATATATATGTGTGTGTGTGTGTGTATGTATAATGAAAGAATGGCACTTTTTTTTATTTATGATCATATTATTTGAAGTGGAGGCCTGTTTTTATTAGCTGAGGTGATGCTAAAAACCTGTTTTAATTTTCATTTCATTTCATTTACTATTATCAGCTAAATATAATTTGAAGATCTCACAAAAACTGTTCATATAAAAAGAAGTCAAATAAGTAGGGTTCCCAGTGACTGTTTTATATCTGAATAACACAATAATTGGAGCCGTTATAGTACGCAATATAAGTGGTCACGGGTTAAGTGCTTGTGAAACCAAACAAAACTGGCTCTTGTGATTTGAGTTTTTCTGCACAGTGATTGCATTATGTTGAGGAGCTTGGTGCAGCAGGGGTGAAGAGACACGCTACGCTATTTTAAGAGGTGGATGGGTGATGAGTGCTAGGGAGCATGTGCACAATTCATTTGTGAGCTTGACTGTCCTTCACAGGGAAAACAAAATGTAGCAGATGTGAGATTACTCTCATATTTGACAGGTGCATGACAAAAACACATCCTCCATGCCAGTGAAAGTTTATTTGTGTGATTGATTGTTTATTTGTGTCTTTGTGCGATGGCCTTCATTTATACAATGGCTTAGGTTTTAAGTTGGTAGCTTATCAGAAAATGTGTAAATTTTCTTGTTTTCTATAACCTGCAAATGTCCTGAATAGTAATGAGCTGCAGCTGAGCTGAAAACAAAGAGTGGATTCTTGGGTCTGAGTAATCTGATGTTTAGTATTTCTCTGTGGCAACACATTTTGAGCACATATGATGTCACTATGCTGTTGCTTTTGAACTGAGCAATTATGATACTTGAAATATATATACGTTACGGAAGAGGTTCCTGTACCACCTCCCTAAAACGACCAGAGGGAGCCATCACCCGAATATTAGCCATCTCATGAACTCCAATTCCCATCATGCCTCATACCTGGGACTGATTGCACTCCACACCTGCACCTCATTAACACACACACATATAAACCATTCACACACAGCACCACACTGCAAAGTCTTGATTTGCCCTGGCTGTCATTTCTGAGAGTTATTACCCGTGTTTGTTTTGTACCTCTCGACCCTTGGACTGTTTAACGTTACTGATTGTTCTCTGCCTGCCCCGACTTGGATTTCTTTACTGGACCCTTGTTTATCACTGCCTGCCTCGACCTTTTGCCTGCTTCTCGACTCTGTCTCTGCCTTGCCTCGATTGTTCAGTTTGCTGGTGTTTGACCCTGCCTGTTTGACCATTCTAAATAAAGCTGCAAATGGATCCAACCCAGTCTGGTCCTTCACAACAATATAAGGGCACTTCATGTCTATAAACCTAATCATTTTCATAGACAAAGTAGATCTAGTATGCTAGTCAGTCACACTTTATATTAGGTGGCCTTAACTACTGTGTATTTACGTCAAAAAATAAGTACTTATTGTGGTTATGTATTGCAAAACACTTTTGCTGCTATTGAGGTGGGATACGGGTAAGGTTAGGGACAGGTTTGGTGGTATGTGTAGGTTTAAGGGTGGGTCAAGGTGTAAGTGATTGGTCAACAGTGTAATTATAAATGTAATTACTGAAATTAACTACAGATGTAACTACATATAGGTATTTTTAAAAATATAAGTACAATGTAAAAATATGTATGTACACAATAATTGCATTGTATCAAAAGATTAATTTAAATGTAGTAGTTAAGGCCATCTAATATAAAGTGTGACCAGCTAGTCTAGTATATTACATATTGTAGTCATTAATGGCACCTATTAATGTTGGCATGTGACCCTAATGATCGGCACATCTTTCTAGTTTAATGTGTTACAAGATTCTCTCCTTTTTCCATCTTAACTTCTCATTTGTGTTCATTTGCTGCCATTGTTTGTTGAAATGGCTTGTTTTGCTTGCTCCACGTAATTTTCCCTGGAGAGAGAGAGATTGCCTTTTACGGGGTGTCTATTTACACTAAGTGCAAATAGCCGCCTTGTTGGCAAAGGCTATTTAGACTAACTCTGCCCACTAATGTGTGATTGGGTTAGTCGACACTAACAAAATACCCAAATTACTTGACAAATTCAGTGGTGTAGATGGTAAAGCGCATGCTTTGTGGCGCGATCGATCCGAGATCCGAGCCCTCCTTTTGCCGAACATTTTTTCTCCCTTTTCAAATCGAATATCGCATCAGAAATGCATTTATTTTCAATAAAAAGGAAGAAAATAATCAAAAAGTTGAAAATAAAAGTATGGGGTAGGGTTAGGGTAGGTTTAGGGAGGGCTTTATTGTCCCAATAAGGTGGCATCCATTTAATAATTTTAATTAAAACTATAATTTACACTCAATACGTTATTAGTGCGTACTGTTTTATAATGTACTACAATACCGAGGTGCAGATAATTGCCACTATATGCAATAAGTACTATACATATCAGAAAATCTTGCTATTTTAACAGTGTAAATAGCATCTAATTGCTATTTGCATTTAGTGTAAATAGCATCTATTGCTATTTGCACTTAGTGTAAATAGCATCTATAGCTATTTACATTTAGTGCAAATAGCCGCTGCCTTTATTTTATTCTTAAGAACATTTTAATTTTAAATGTTAAAGAAAAAGACACAATTTTGGTATACCAAAAATCTACCAAATGTATTATTTAAAATATAATTTTATTTTATAAATTGTTTTAGTCATATCCTTGCTGTTCCTCAAATAAAAATAAATAAATAAATCATAATCCCCCGGTTTCACAGACAAGGCTTAAGCCTAGTCCTAGACTAAAATGTAAATCTGAGCCGTTTCAACTGAAAGAAACTTGCAATGACTGATGTTAAAATATATCAGTGACTTTGGTTTGTCTAAAGATGTACATCAGTAATGTTTTTTCCTAAGCACATTTATAAAAAAAATACTTAAATGGCCTAATTGAACTATGGCCTAATCCTGGTTTAGTCTAAGCCCTGTCTGTGAAACCGGGCCAATGTGTTGTTAAGTTCATGTTGTGGATTAAACCATATGTTGCCACCATTCCTAAATGAAGAAGTATAACGTTAATGACAACTACATTTGCACTACTTCAGTTAATGTTACTAATTTAATGTTCATTGTTAACATATTGATCATTCTTGTGTGGATAATGTAGGAATTTCATATCAAATAAACTCATTTCAAGATGAAGCTAAAGTCTTCCCCCTCTCCGAACCATCACGAGTGCTAAGTTAATTATCACTACCACTGACGCCAATATTCTATAGTGGTTTTCTGTCAGCGTTTTCGTCTCTACTCAGAATGGTGATGATGACTAACTTCATCAGGAAAATAACAAAGATCTCTTTGTATCAAGAAGCACCTCGTGATCTCAATGTATGGATCATGATCTGATGCATTGATCCAACAGGAAACGGGATGATTAAGTTAACTGACTGCCCTCAGGCCTGCAAAACACGAGGTCTGCAACATGACCTCTCATGATGCCCACGTGTTCATCTCCAACTTTTCTTTAATGGACAAAGAAATTCTAATTTACATAAAGAATTCTCAAAAGGACAATCATTTAAAATCATTTAACGTGTTAGAGCAATATGCTTACCAATAAGTGTGTTCTATGCCCGTTTATGTGTGATGTATTAATCTTTAATTTGCAACCCTTTTTATTCTAGCAGGAAAAGTTATTAACGTGTGTGAAATATGATGAGTTTGATTTCGTATGAATGGCATGAGAATTGCAACAATTCGGTGTGAACTATATGTCGATTTTTAGCATCGTACTAATGATGAATACTTTTATAAGAAGTTATTAGAGATATTTCCTTCATGTGATAAACTGATTAGCAGATAATGTATGCACGGAAAAGAAGCCGTGTGGGGTGGGGCTCCGCCCTACAGAAACAATCCGATTGGGACAGTCGCCCGTGGGTGGACCCAAATTGGGCTGTTTAAAATGGATACAGAAGCTTTGCTCATGGCTTGCTCGCTGACTTGCTTGAAACTTCGGCTTCATCATTTGATCGCGCTGCTAAGCGCTCTCAGCCATATACCTTCTGGCAAGAATCAACAGATCGCCTGTCAAACTCAGTCGGACAGACAAGCAAGTAACAACTATCTTCATACCTTGCTGAGCTGGTTGCGTTAATCTTTGAAAGTAAAGATAGTAAACTTCTCTGTTCATGATCTGCACCTGGTAGACCTTTTGAAATAGCAAATGCTATACTTAAACTATCTTCAGATCGCAACAATTTATTGCCTGCAACGTGTATGTGTGTATGTGAGTGTTTTGTTTTATTTAGCTTAGTTGTATTGTAGAGTAACAGTTAGCATATAAACTTTGATTCATTTATAAAGAAATCTTCTGTCTTCTGTTGTGTAATATTCATGTCAAAACTTTGCCCAGAGCCGCTACCTGTGCTCATAAATTTACCCAACCAATTCTGTATTATCGTGGCCACAAAATAAACAGAATTAATTAAGATATACTGATTTGAACACTCGCTGGACGATCGTTGATAAAGTATAAATTAGACGTTTTGATTAATATCAATTAATCAAATCAATATCGAATCCCTACGATCGATTTCCTAAAAGTAAAATAATAAAATAAGAGTGTAAGGCCTGGTCGAAACCAGGATACAAACACACACCTAATTTCAACACATTCCTGAAGCACGAATCAAAGCTCCCATTCCAGCCACCGCTCGCCCCGAACCTCCTTATCTCCTGGGACCATAAAAACCAGGATGTATTGGAGAAAGGACATCTGGATGTCCTTTCGAGAAGAGCAACTTTAAGTGCTTGGCTGGATTTATCATAAATAAAGTCGAACAAGGGACAAGACCTTGTCATTTGGAGAAACTTCACACAAACACTCCCTAATCTCTTTCCATTAACGCAGTAAATTCAAGGATGGTATCGTTGAAGATGATGTTTTTACGATCAACGTCCAACTAGGAAAATCTCCAGATCTTCCCAAAAAAGTGACATTACGACCTCGGGATATCAGCACATTCCAGGAACGCGCCTTGTGCTCTCTAACAGACAAAGAGACGCCACGCCGTGCTCAAGTATCTAAAAAAGGACAAAATTATACTAGTTTCTGCTATTGGAACAATATACTGGAAAAACATTATATATAATATATTCACAACATATATTAAGGTTGCCACGACATGTATAAACTTTACTGTGTTATTGGAACGTATGATATTGTTGTAATCTTCTGATGCATAACGTCACCTGATGCCTAGTGTTCAGTTCACATGCTGGATGTGTTTATTTAGAATTTAGGATTGTTTAATCGATGCATTAACCGCGTAATGAATACAAAGGATATATGTATTTTTGTTCATGTCAAATGCGTGGTGTTTAGTTTCAGATGAAAGCTGATTTCATTAATAGTAAACTGGTGTGGATGAAATTTGTTTGTTCTCATCAATGCATGATTACAATACGAATAGAAATCTGCTGTCAATAAGTTTTTTATGTGATAAATAACTGAACAGATAATGTATGCACGGAAAATGGGCTGTGCAGGGTGGGGCTCCGCCCCACAGGAAGAATCCGATTGGGTCAGTCGCCCGGGGGGCAGATCCCAAATCGGCCCGTTAAAAACAGATACCCAATTGTGTCTGTTGTTGGTTGTTGGAAATTGAAAAGAAAAGCTTAAGCTCAGCTCGCTCCTTGCTCGACGCTCTCAGTCCTTTAACATCATGATTGAGCAGTAAACTGAGATCAAGACTCAAGCTTCCAAAGAACTTTAACATCTAAAAGCCTCAGAAACTGAACCAACTTCCTGGGAGCGTCATCAAGTCAGAATGAGACCAACCAACCACTGAAGAGTATTCTCGTGACAGCAACCTACCAAGCCGCCAATCAGCGATCTTTTCTGAGCCGGAAACAACTGAACTCAACTGAAAGCGAGAAAGTGATACAAAATCTCCTGAAACGGCTGAACTGGTTGTATTTATCTAAGACTAAAGATAGAAGAGTTCCATGCGTCTGTGATTTCCCTCAGGTTGAAAACGAGCATTAGAACCTAAAACTCTCTTCAGATCAAAACAATTCATTGCAACGAATGTGTGTGTTTGTTTACGTCTTTTGTTTCGTGTTGTTTAGCTTAGTATTGTGTTAGAGTAGTGAAATAAACTTTAATTCTATTAAGAAATCTCATGTCTGTTGCTATGTGATTTTCCAAGTCTTGAAATTACTTGCCAAAAGATCGCGTTACCTGCGCTCATGAGCTTGATAACTAACTATTTGGTTTGTTTTATCGTTGGCCGCGAATAAGATAAACAAAATTGTTAAGAGATAACGTGCTGATTTTAATGCTTGCTAAAGTCGTTAATAAGGTATCGTTAACAAGGTATAAGTTGGACATTCTGATTAATCTCAATGAATCATATAAATATCGAATCTTAAGAGTGATTCCCTAAAAGCTAAAGTTAGAACAATGATTCTAATGATTACTATAAGAGCTAATTCTTACAATAGTAACTGAAGACTTCACAGTAGTGGATGCGATGTCTCAGACAGCAACATTAACAATGGAACAGAACTTATTAATGTCTTCCTTTTTCAAAAATGAAATTCAGCGCTCCATTATTTATTTATATGTAGTAAGTGAATGATTTTAACTAGCATGTGCTAAGGTGTGATTACTGCCATTTAATTAGGTTCCCTGGCTTGTTGTAGGCACAGAGGATTTACTCTACATAAACACACCCTTCAAAAAATTAACAAAGAAATCGACACATAAGCCCAGCTACCTTTAGCCTCCAGAATGAAACAATTATTTTTTTTCCACCAATGAGGCTTGACAAATCTTTTTTCATATGCTGTATTTTTCCTCATTAAACCTTAATGCTGTAAAACTGTTTTAGTGAATGTATTTCTTCAGAATCCTTGTAAGTGTGTGTGCTCCAGATGCAGTCATCTTTGAAAGTCTGGCCACAGATGAATCGTTTAGCACTGGTCTCACAAGTTCCTTTTGTCCTCCCCATTGCAACTGTCCAATTATCCTTTTTTTTGTTTTGGTGGAGAGAGTGAGTCTGTGCAAGATGACTTGTTGGGATAGGGTTGGAGGAGATGCCTGGTTTCCATCTAAGGGTAAATGCAGTACTGGTTAACAAGCTCCAGCTTACTGTGTATCTGTGTTAGGACATGGCTTTGGGCACTTCACATCTTCTCTCATTTAGGTTTCCTTGTGCAGCGTTTTAAAAAGCAGCAGCAGGGGGAAAAACTTTCCTTAACATCTATATTCAGTTATGGCTTGTTAATATTGTGACATCGGCTGGAGGCAGTCAATCTCCCATCATGCATCTGGTAACCAATATCTTTAAAGTACATAATCCCTCTTTATATGTTCCATTGTTTATCAATGTGCAGTGTACCGTTTTATGCATGCATGTGTTTGAAGTTCATGTTTTATCTTTTTAGTTAATTACTCACCCTCAGTGCACTGCCCATGTGTTTGTATGGTTTACCTTATGTTCAGCTGTATGACTCACCAATGCACAATAAACTCTATTTAACATCTTTGTGACTTTAAGATATATTAGACTTATGATTCACAACCATATCATGAATGTTGAAGAACCATCTGTGAATAGTAGGCATCAGTCGGATGCTTTTCACTTTCACACACATACATACAGAGGCACAAAAAAGTATTTGGACAACTACACAAACATATGTATGAAAAAGGTTTGCACTGAGTATTCATGATATTTTATTTTATTTATTTATGTATTTATTTATTTTAGATTACCTTTGCTGTCATCTAACATACTTACTACAAGTTTAATATAACACTGTTAAATGAAATCTTCCACGAAACTCAAAATTTATAATTTTAGAATACTGTTCCCTATCTGTCGGTAACTACAAGTTATGTCGTGACGACATTAGGGGATTCACTAATGTCGTCACGACATAACGTCTCCATTCCCTCCATCAGGGAATGAGGGTTACGTACGTAACCGAAACGTTCCCTATCTGTCGGTCACTATGAGTTATGTCGTGACGACAATAGTGAATCCCTTAATGTCGTCACAACATAACGTCCCCGTTCCCTCCATCAGGGAACAAGGGTTACGTACGTAACCGAGACGTTCTATCATTAACGAATAACTAGTAACAAACGAGTAACGCAACATTAGCACTCGAATAACTGCTAACTGCTAATTATTTGGATCGGTATTCTGAAGTGAATAACATAACTCTCCAGTAATGACTGAAATCATTGTAAGGTTTTGAGGGTTTTGTAAAGTATTGGATAGTAATGACTCAAGTCCTATTATATCCTTCTAAATGAATTACAAATTATTTAGATCCGTGTTCAAAAGTGAAGATCTCCCTAGTAATGACAGTGTCACGAAACTGAGGCGGAAGCAAAGATGCAGGTGAAGTTATATTTAATAGTCAGATACACAGCACAATACAGACAACAGTCTCTCGGATGATGTCGTGGCGCAGGGACCAGATGAACAGCGTGCAGGTGGAGAGTGTCGGTGATGAATCCAGTGCAGGTGAAGAGTGTCGGGGATGAATCCAGTGCAGGTGATGATCCGGGTGGGACGAAGACTTCTGACACACTCGAACACGAACAGGAAGACAAAGGTACACGAAGAGACACTGACTGAGGCACATCCAACACATCCAGGAACATTCAACGATCTGACAAGGGAGAGAAGATTTAGTGAGGCTTTATAGCTGAGTGAATTGGCAGCAGCTGGTGTGGGAATTGAGATCAGCTGGCGCGCTGATCACGAGCGAGGGACACGCCCACAATACACAGACACAGACAATGATACACGAGACATGAAGGAGGCAGTAGATTAATATACCGTGACAGTACCCTCCCTCCTAGGAACGCCTCCTGGCGTCCCCAGACTCCCTTACCTGTCGATTGTAATCATCGATAAGGGAGTGATCCAGAATGTCTCTAGCAGGCACCCAACTTCTCTCCTCCGGACCGTAACCTTCCCAGTCCACCAAGTACTGGAATCCGCGTCCCCTCCGCCTAGAGTCCAGAATACGATCGACCGAATAAGCAGGTTCCCCTTCTACGAGTCGCGGCGGTGGGGGAACCGGGGCTGGCGGATTAATGCGGGAATAAAAAACGGGTTTAATTTTGGACACATGGAAGACGGGATGAATTCTCCTGTACACTGGAGGAAGATTGAGGCGAACTGCCACCGGACTAATGATTTTAGTGACAGCAAACGGGCCAATGAATTTGGGAGCAAGTTTATTAGAAACGGAGCGGAGAGGAATGTTCTTGGTAGAAAGCCACACTTTGGAACCGACGACGTATACGGGAGGTCTAGACCGGTGGCGATCGGCCTTGGCCTTGGTGCGCGCTCCCACTTGGAGTAGAGTCTCGCGGGCTCTAGTCCAAGTGCGATGACACCTCTGGACAAAGGCGTGAGCGGAGGGGACCGCGACCTCGGATTCCAGACTAGGAAAAATTGGTGGCTGGTAACCTATACTACCTTCAAACGGAGATAGGCCCGTAGATGACACTGGCAACGAATTGTGGGCGTACTCCACCATTGACAGTTGTTGGCTCCATGAGGAAGGATTCTTGGAGACCAGACATCGCAACGTTCTCTCCAAATCCTGGTTGGCTCTCTCGGTTTGACCATTGCTCTGGGGATGAAACCCTGAGGACAGACTAACAGTAGCACCCAGCAATTTACAAAACTCTCGCCAAAATTTGGACACAAATTGGGGACCTCTGTCGGAAACCACGTCCGTCGGGAGGCCATGTAACCGAAAGACGTGGTCAACGACTGTTACCGCTGTCTCCTTGGCTGAGGGTAATTTGGGCAAGGGAATAAAGTGAGCCGCCTTCGAGAACCGGTCCACCACGGTCAAAACTACCGTGTTACCCTGAGAGGGTGGGAGGGCGGTGACAAAATCTAGAGCGATATGGGACCAGGGTCTCGAAGGGACCGGCAGCGGTTGAAGGAGCCCATCTGGGGGTCTATTGGAAGTCTTACCAGTGGCACAAACTGAGCAAGCCAAAACAAAACTGTGAACATCGCGAGCCATAAGTGGCCACCAAAATCGTTGCTTGACTAAAGATGTAGTGCGACTGACTCCTGGATGACAAGCCACACTGGAACAATGACCCCACTGAATAACGTCGGACCGTAATCCCTCTGGCACAAATAACCGGTTCGGTGGGCAACCGACCGGAGGCGTTACCCCTTGCAAGGCCGTCTTGACCTTCGATTCGACCTCCCATGTGAGTGCGGAGATGATAAGGGTCTCCGGAAAAATACACTCGGGAGTAGACGGGCGATCGGAACGGTCAAAAATGCGTGATAAAGAATCGGGCTTGATGTTCTTGGAGCCCGGGCGGTACGAGAGAGTGAAGTCAAAACGTCCGAAAAAAAGTGCCCACCGAGCCTGCCTAGAGTTCAGTCTTTTGGCAGTTTTAATGTATTCTAAATTCTTGTGATCAGTCCATACGATGAAAGGTACCCCCGACCCTTCCAACCAGTGGCGCCATTCTTCCAATGCTAGCTTGACTGCCAACAACTCTCTGTTACCAATGTCATAATTACTCTCGGCAGGGGACAAACGGTGGGACAAAAACGCGCATGGATGCATTCTGTCGTCTGCCGGAGAGCGCTGGGATAGCACTGCACCTACCCCCACCTCTGACGCATCGACCTCCACCACGAACTGACGTGATGGATCAGGGGTAATTAAGATGGGGGCTGAAACAAAGCGGCCCTTCAGTTTGGCAAACGCAGCCTCAGCTGCGTTTGACCACCTGAACGTAGTTCTGGGGGAGGTCAAGGCGGTCAGAGGAGAGGCTAGTTGGCTGAAATTGCGAATAAACCGCCGGTAAAAATTGGCGAACCCCAGAAACCTCTGCAGGGCCTTGCGGGAGTCTGGGCTTGGCCAATCCACCACAGCCTTAACCTTGTCAGGGTCCATGCGCACTCCCTCAGACGACACGATGTACCCTAGGAAAGGAACCGACTGTGCATGAAAAGCGCATTTCTCCGCCTTGACAAAAAGCCCATTCTCTAACAGCCTCTGAAGCACTCGTCGAACGTGCTGCACGTGCTCCTGGAGAGAAGAAGAAAAAATCAATATGTCATCCAGGTAAACATATATGAATTGATCGACCATATCTCGCAGCACGTCGTTGACGAGTGCCTGGAAGACTGCCGGGGAGTTGGACAGCCCGAAGGGCATGACCAAGTATTCAAAGTGCCCCCTGGGGGTGTTAAAAGCAGTCTTCCATTCGTCCCCCCTCCTGATGCGGACCAAATGATAAGCGTTACGTAAGTCCAATTTAGTGAAGATCGACGCTCCCTGCAACCTCTCGAAAGCTGAAGACATCAGCGGCAAAGGATAGGTATTCTTTACCGTGATGCTGTTCAACCCTCGGTAGTCAATGCAAGGTCGCAGTGATCCGTCCTTCTTCCCCACAAAAAAGAACCCCGCCCCCGCGGGAGAAGAGGAGGGCCGGATGAACCCCGCTGCTAGAGAATCAGAAATATATTTCTCCATAACCTCTCTCTCTGGAACAGAAAGTGAATATAATTTGCCCTTAGGCGGAGACGTACCTGGCAATAACTCTATGGCACAGTCATAGGGACGATGTGGAGGGAGAGAAGCAGCACGAGACTTACTGAACACCTCCTTCAGGTCTAGATACTCCGTGGGCACGTTAGACAAATCCCCTGCCTCCTCCTGCAAAGTGGAAACAGAAACAGACGGACAAGCAGACACAAGACAAGACTCATGACATTTAGTGCTCCATTCTGATACAGATTTCTGCTGCCAATCTATCCTGGGGTTGTGCTTGGTAAGCCAGGGGTGTCCTAAAACAATGGGTGCCAGGGGGGAGTCCAGAATGTAAAATGAAATGATTTCAGTGTGATTGCCAGATACAATGAGTGTGATGGGTCCAGTGGTGAAGGAAATGGTAGGCAAGGTTTGGCCATTGAGGGCGTGGACTGAGATGGTATGAGTGAGGGGTAGGAGGGGAACCTGAATTCGGAGAGCAAACTTGTGGTCCATAAAATTACCCTCTGCCCCAGAGTCCAATAGTGCTTGACCGTCGTGAGTGTGTGCTGTCCACCTTAGTCTTACCGGGAGGAGTGTAGATGTAAATGAGGTCTTTTCAGCGGAAATCCCACCCGACAGTAGCCTCAGATTCACTGCCGGGCTTGGCCTTTTACTGGGCAGTTGTATGCGAAATGTCCCGCCGTACCACAGTAAAGGCAAAGGCCCTGGGACCTCCGCCTCTCCTTCTCCTCCCGAGACAGCCGAGCTCGCCCGACCTGCATGGGCTCGGGATCGTAGACGGGGCTGACCGCGTCCCTGTCACTGGCTCTGAGTGTCGGCGTTTCCTCCGGAAATCGAGTAGGAACCCTCCGCCGTTCAACTCGCGAGAGTTGGGAGTCCACCCGAAGAGCCAGTCCGATCAGCCCATTCAGGGTGGTGGGTAAATCCAGCATATAGATCTCCCTCTGGACGCGGTCAGCCAGCCCATGCAGGAACATATCCCACTGCGCCTCCTCGTTCCACTGACACTCTGCCGCCAAGGTCCGGAACTCGATGGAGTAATCCGCTACCGATCTCTCCCCTTGTCTCAGATCCGAGAGGATCCGGGCCGCCTCCTTTCCCGCGGCCGCGCGGTCAAAGACTCTTTTCATCTCGGCGGAGAGTGTCTGAAACGAGGTACAGCATGGATCCTGGTTCTCCCACACTGCCGTTCCCCATAGTGCTGCTCTCCCAGTCAGAAGGGTGAGCACGAACGCCACCCTGCTCTGTTCGTTGGCGAAGGTCCTAGGCTGCAGAGCAAAATGCATAGAACAACGCGTAAGAAATGCTCTGCAATAGTTCGGCTCACCACTATACCTTTCCGGAGCTGGTAGGCGGGGCTCTGGCTGGGAGACGCTCTCTGGTGGTATGAGGGGAGCTGGCGGTGTGGGTGGCGCAGCAGAGATTTGCAGATGTTCCATTTTCTGGGTGAGCTCGGACACCTGCGCCATGAGAGCATGAATCGCCAGCCCGGACTCGTTCATGCTCTTCTCCTGGGCATCCATCCGAGAGACGCTGGCTCTGAGGAAGTCCTCCAGAGATGAGGATGATCCGCCTGCTGCTTCCATTCTCTGGTCAGATCGTTCTGTCACGAAACTGAGGCGGAAGCAAAGATGCAGGTGAAGTTATATTTAATAGTCAGATACACAGCACAATACAGACAACAGTCTCTCGGATGATGTCGTGGCGCAGGGACCAGATGAACAGCGTGCAGGTGGAGAGTGTCGGTGATGAATCCAGTGCAGGTGAAGAGTGTCGGGGATGAATCCAGTGCAGGTGATGATCCGGGTGGGACGAAGACTTCTGACACACTCGAACACGAACAGGAAGACAAAGGTACACGAAGAGACACTGACTGAGGCACATCCAACACATCCAGGAACATTCAACGATCTGACAAGGGAGAGAAGATTTAGTGAGGCTTTATAGCTGAGTGAATTGGCAGCAGCTGGTGTGGGAATTGAGATCAGCTGGCGCGCTGATCACGAGCGAGGGACACGCCCACAATACACAGACACAGACAATGATACACGAGACATGAAGGAGGCAGTAGATTAATATACCGTGACAGACAGAAGCCAACGTTTGATGTTTTTGTAAGATTTTGGATAGTAATTCCTTCCAATATATTTGGTTACACTTAAGTCATTAATATAGTGGGTTACCATGATCTTCACTTTAGAATACTGATCCAAATAATTAGTAATTCCTTTAGAAGGATGTAGTAACACTTGAGCCAATGCTATCCAAGACCTTATATACCTCAAAATCTTGGTCACATCAGTCAATATTATGGAGTTATGGAGCATTTCACTTTAATTAGTAATCTCTGCTGTAAGATTTGGTAATATGCGAGTCATTTATAGTGGGTAACCATGATAATTTTCACTATTTATATTAATTATATACATTATTCAAATGAATTATGAGCCTTTATATAGTAGTTCTCTGAGAGATATGAAAAAATAGTAGTTACTGATTAGCTAATCACTTTCAACAAGGCGCTATTACTTGTTGCTTACTAATTTGTTAATGAGAGTTTCTTGTTAGTTAGTTAGTTAGTTAGTTAGTTAATAGAATGTTTATAGTGCAGTACTCCTGCATGGTTAATCATTAAATGAAAAAAATGCAATGACGGTGTTATATTGAGGAAGTGACGGTTAAATGCAGTGACGGTTTTTTCTTCATTTTGTACAGTACGTTTATGATATTTTGATGCCTAAATGCAGTGTTCAACAACTGATTTTAAAATAAGTGATGGTAACACTTTATTTTATAGTGTCCTCCTTACACATTACTTGTACTTACTATTATAATAACAATAAATTATGCATAATTTCATGTAAGTAACCCGAAGCTAAACCGTAATACTAACCCAAACAGTATAATAAATACATGTAGTAATTAATATTACTCAGTACTTAAATGTATAATTACACTGTAACAAGTACACCTTAAAACATAGTGTAGCCTAACTAATTTTAGTTTTTATTATTTAATGTAGACAGTATATAATTTTAATGTCAGCCATTTATTGATTGTCTGCCATAACATGAAGAAAATAATTATTATTTTATCAGCACTGACTGTAATTTCATTATAGCTGTATCTCTAATTTGCATTACATAAATAATACACCAAGGAGCTTCTGAGTAAAACTAATTGACTCAGAAAAGTGAGAGTAAGTTAGACACAAGAAAAGATTTCACTTCAATATTTTGTTCTCTAATATAACAACCCGGTCTCATCCCAACTCGTCACATATTGACGATTGGTTTTGGCGTCGCTTTTTGACGCTCAAGGTACCCCTTTAGCGTCACTTTTCGACGTGAAGGGAAGGTACCCTTTTAGCGTGACTTTTCGGCGTCGATATGCTAACGCGATATTGGGAATTTTATTGTCATAATAAGGTTGCCATTATTGCATATATGTAGGGGTGTGATTTTTCAATGTAAACAGTCAAAATAGTTTTATTTATATGACTTACCCAACCCCTGCCCCTAAACCTAACATCTGTGAACAAAACGCAATATATAGGAGGCAGATGCAACTACTGTCATAATTTATTTAAAAATGATTAATATACGCTAAGTGTTTCCTATTTAAAAAAATGGAGGACCCTTCACGTCAAAGTGACGCTAAAGGGGTACCTTGAGCGTCAAAAAGCGACGCCAAAACCAAGCGTCATAGACTTTCATAGTTTTCATAGTTAATAGAAATCACCGGAAAAGTCTAAATTCGATGGAAAATCAGTGCTCCTTTATGTGAGTGGCAATTGCTATGTTTGAATGATCAAACTGAATAATATTTAGCATATGTAGACCTGTCTGCAGTCCAAGTCTAGGTGCTGAAATGTGTTTTGACAGGGGCTGGAACAGACAGTTGTGTTATGTGAAAAGAGCAGCAGTCTTTGGAAGTTGGGCAGGGTTTGGGTGCCATTAAGTGTAAGGCCAAAATACCATTTGTGGCCACTACATGAGTTCCTACTTCATCTGTATTTTTTTATTTGTGATGTTCTTCCTGTCTAAATTCACTCAGTGAACTTGCTGTATATGTAGCTGTAGGTGATTGAAGTAACCAAAAGGGTAATGAGCCAATCAGCTTCCTGTGCTTTAGGGGAGGTCTATCGGGTTCTACTGTATGTTCTATTGTAAGTATTGAGCTGCTGTCACTCCCGTTTGTGTCTCATTTCTATTCCCCTCCCCCAACACCGACACCACTTTAAATGTTTTTCAGACGGGACACAATAACTCACTTTAAATTAAAATGGAAATACCCAGCTCACCATTAACCTTCTGACTCTTCAGTCTGACATTATGTAACCACAGCTGAAGCCATCTCTCAGAGGAGATGGAGGCTAGGAGGTTGAAAGCAGCCCAGCCTTGAATATATAATTCCCCTGAATGTGTTTGCCTTTGGTGTTTAATTTACTTTCTCTTACACAGGTCATTGAGTCCCTCGTCACACACGCTGTGCATGGTAATGGGGACCAACAGGAAGGTGTGTATTGTGTGTTGTTTGAGTTTTCTTCAAGTTGTGGGTGGCACGTTTGTATGGGGTTAGTGCACTGCTTTTAGTGCACACTTGAGTGTGTCTGACATTTCAAAATTTCTGTGTGCCAATTGGCTGGGATGCCATGATGCATAATGAACTCAGAGATTTATTGCTTACTTTATCTTTTTGTAGGCTCATCGCCAGGTCAACAATGACAAATTATCATGAGAAAAACCCCAGATCATGCAGCTGTTGTAAAGAGTAGACACCATAGGACATAAAGGTTCAAAAAGTTTCTGGCTGAATGTTTTCTGTATTGCCTTTTTGTGTCGTCTATTTTGGAAGCCTACGTGTTCCCATGACAACCGTGTTCTTAAGAGTGATACTTCATTTATGCTTGTGGGTGTGTGAGAGACAGACAGTTCAAAGGATTTATCATCATTATTATAGTTCTTAACAAACAAATGGAGAGAGTGTGCTGTAATTACATACTCGCCATATTTTCAAAATCTAAAGGTGTAGTCCAGGTGAACCTACCAAGCGCACAGCATCTTTTACACAATATGTTTGTTTTACTGTAGTTGTACAGCAGATCAGCTCATGGAAATGTGAAGGTTTCCATTAATTAACTATTATCTCCTGCTCTTTATACAAATAAATATAGTTCACCTCAGTCTCAGAGGAGTCAGGGGTTTGGTTCAGTTGTAGTTTAGCATTGCTAGAGCTTCTCATCCAGCCGGAGGCATCTTTATCTTGCCTTGGGGTTTCTGAGCTCTAGGTCTGAGGATTTGAACTTCTCACCTCAGAGATACTGACCCTCATACTCCACCTGTAGAACTACTGATTGATTCTGGGTCCCCTCCATTTCTAATGGGAGTGTTTTTCTTGCTGTGAACTGCTAGCATGAGTTTGTTATGAGGTTCTGTTTACATTTCCTAATGCTTTGTGTTATAAATTAGCATATATTTTGCCATTATTAACCCATCAATATTTATATTTATTTATTTATTTAAAAATAACTCTTTTAGTTTCACATTTGCAGTTGTCTAAAATCATGTAAATTGTTCATTTAGATTTTATATAAATATTTTAAATAAATATTTGCCCCCCCTTTATATTGTGTCCCTAATACCTGTGTACTTACATAGTAAGTAGATGTGTATGTAGTATGTAACAACAGCGTAAGTACATATTGATACATAGTATCTACAGCTGTAATATTTCTGTATCTACATACATGTAACAACCCTCAAAATTAAATGTGTAAGAACAAATGTGTAACAGGACATTGGTAACAACGCTTATTTTTTTCACTTCACTAAGTACTTGTGAAACAGAAATTATATATTTACATTTTGTAACAACAGTATGTATAAGAGTAATTGGAACAGTTTGATCCAGGGGGTGGAGATGGGTAGGTTTAGGGGTGGATATGGGACCCAGGGGGTGGAGATGGGTAGGTTTAGGGGTGGAAATGGGATCCAGGGGGTGGAAATGGGTGGAGATGGGTAGGTTTAGGGGTGGAAATGGTGTCCAGGGGGTGGAGATGGGTAGGTTTAGGGGTGGAAATGGGATCCAGGGGGTGGAGATGGGTAGGTTTAGGGGTGGAAATGGGATCCAGGGGGTGGAGATGGGTAGGTTTAGGGGTGGAAATGGGATCCAGGGGGTGGATATGGGTAGGTTTAGGGGTGGAAATGGGATCCAGGGGGTGGAGATGGGTAGGTTTAGGGGTGGAAATGGGATCCAGTGGGTGGAGATGGGTAGGTTTAGGGGTGGAAATGGGATCCAGGGGGTGGATATGGGTAGGTTTAGGGGTGGAAATGGGATCCAGGGGGTGGAGATGGGTAGGTTTAGGGGTGGAAATGGGATCCAGTGGGTGGAGATGGGTAGGTTTAGGGGTGGAAATGGGATCCAGGGGGTGGATATGGGTAGGTTTAGGGGTGGAAATGGCATCCAGGGGGTGGAGATGGGTAGGTTTAGGGGTGGAAATGAGATCCAGGGGGTGGAGATGGGTAGGTTTAGGGATATGTAAAGTGGGAGGAGTTGGATCTCGAGGTGGTGGAGTTGGTGCACCACAGTAATACCAGTGTACTTACATGGTAACTCCTCAGTAGTGTTACTTTCATCAACGAAAATTGTGACTAAATATCGTCGTCAATGAACCTTTATCACGTGACGAAAACGAGACGAGATGCAACGTAAATGCTGGTCATGTGACAATGACGATAATTAAATGTATAATGCAATATTGTTGACAAATAAAAATGAGACTAAATGTGGTTTACAAAATAAAAACTATGCTAAAATGTCTCTTCATTTTCGTTGACTAAAACGAGACGAAACTAAATGTTATAACGTTATTATTATTATTTTGCAGTATTTCTGTTTACGGTGTCTCACTTCAGGGGCTGCATCAGGTCGCACTGCGCAGACGCAGGCGACGTCACTTCCTCAAGCCCCACTCGCGGCATTATTTAGAAGACGACAAGAAAGTTAAGTCTGACACAGAGAAATGGACCGATGGCCGGCCAGCCGGGGTTCGTCTTTGGGAGATGTGTGTGTACTTCTAACATGTTTAGTTGGTAAAATAAATGTTGTAAAATCAAATCAGAGCGACTTCCGTGTCTGGCATGGATGTATTCTTAAGTCTATAAGGTAACAATAATATAATAACATAACCTTGTTTGAAATGGGTTTGGCTAAAAGAAAAAATTTTGGGTCACACTTTATATTAGGTGGCCTTGACTACTATGTACTTACATCAAAAAATAAGTACAATGTACTTATTGTGGTCATATTGTATTGCAAAACACTTTTGCTGCTATTGTGGTGGGATATGGGTAAGGTTAAGGACAGGTTTGGTGGTATGGGTAGGTTTAAGGGTGGGTTAACGTGTGAGGGATGGGTCAACAGTGTAATTATAAATGAAATTACAGAAATTAATTACAGATGTAATTACATATAGGTATTTTTAAAAATATAAGGTCAATGTAAAAACATGTATGTACACAATAAGTGCATTGTACCAAATGATTAATTTAAATGTACGTACATAGTAGTTAAGTCAACTAATATAAAGTGGGACCGAAAATCTTGATAGAACCAGTGGCAAATTAGTCTTCTGGGTTTTGACGTCATTCCTGCAGCACTCTGATATCTGAAAAGTTAGTCTGTTTTGCTTACCAGGGCTGCATTTATTTGATCAAAACTTTGCAGTTTAAATCTTTTGCATTCTAATTTATTGTAAAATGGCATTTATTCCTGACAAAGCTGAATTTACTTAAGCCATTACTCAAGTTTTCAGTGTCGCATGATTCTGCTGTAATATACTCATTTGGTTGTGCTGCTTAATGTCGACATGAAAATGAAACCATTTTTTTTCTAAATCGCATTGTAGATATCGTAAACAATTCATCTGTACATGTTTCATGTTTTACTTTTACTTCTACTTTCATTTTTAGGCCACTTAAACCTTGTTACTGCAAGATCGCGTTCCTAATATTCTATTCTTTTTTTTTGTTTCTAAAGTTCCCACCCTATGTTTTTATACAACTTTTTAAGAAATGTTTAGATGTTATAATTGTATATACATCACAATACTGAAGAAATACTTCCATTTCATTGGGATATATTTAACTGTGGAAATTATTTGATTAATGAAAACATGATTGACTGAGTGATTGAGTTCAAAAGAGCATAATTTAGTTTAAATACATTTTTGCAATATTTTAAATGTTTACTTTCACTTTTTATCAAATAATGCATCTCTATATATGTATTGTAGGTATATTTATTAAATAAAGCACCATTACCTAATCCAGATCCAGAACTACAGCCATTGCTTCACCATCCATTTAAGGATAGTGTGAATGTATGCCAGCTTTTAGGGAGCTGTTAGATTATGTTCCAGTTTGAAATTCCACAGCACAGTTTGAGTACAGTGTGTCAGGACACTAAAAGCTCTGCTCTTATGTAGTGTTCACTTTACACTGGCTTACATGCTGAGATAATACTACCCTCTGTTGGGCTGTGTGAGAAATTGCTTAAAACTACTTCAGTGCTATGTAAAACGAATAATGAACTCACATATGTGGCTGGCATGACAATGAAACTCAAGGCTTTGTGTGGTGAGTGCATGGGCTACATTTCTAAAATACATGTTTACTTGGTATTGTGAGAAGATTTTTCTTATTTTTATCAACTGTTCAACACCTTGATGCACACGTCTGAATATTCTGTTTAGAATCTGAACAGGAAATAGCAGCTTAACTGTAAATCCTAGTAGTTTTACTCTCCTAAGTCTTCTCCTTTGATCACTGTGCATCTGTTGACCAGCGATGTGTTGAGGCTGACCCTGCTTCACCGCTTTCCAGCAATCAGAGGAGCTCAGGTTTGAGAGGCCACCGTGATGTTCTGTCCCAGTAGGGATGTAGACAGGAGGGTGAGACAGAACGAGAGAGGAGGGGTCAAGAGAGATCAGCCAACTCAATTCAGACTTTGTAGTCTTCAAGGCCAGAAAGATGTCTGAAGTAAAATGTTTTTCATCTTCACACCTTTCGAGAACCGTAGTAGCAATATGAGTTATTTACATTTAAGTGTTTGAGTTTAATTTGCCGTCATAGTGAAGCCCAAAGTATACCTGTTGCTCCATCTCACTTGACTTACTTTTTTATTCATGTGAGCTTCATTAGATAAAAAATAAATAAATATTTTTTTTTATAATGTTTTCAAAAAAAAAAAAAAAAGTTTGAAATTTTTGACTTGAGTTAAACTTAAAAAATAAATAACTCAAAAATGTTAAGTGGTTTAACCAAGTAAAAGTAAAAACATATTTGACTTACACCTTGGATACTTTTGTGTGATCTTAATTATTATATTCTGGTATTAAGGTAAAAAAATATATTTTTTATAAACAATCAATTATTCATTCATACATATTATTTTACAGACAATTGTACAACCTAAACTAACCTTGCCTTGTGACAAACACAAATTGTATCACATTTGAACAGACTTCTTGGCCTTCACATAAGTTATGAGCGTCGATGTGGATTATTTCTATGAAAAATTTCCTGTTTCATGTTTTTTATTTCCCCGCATGTTTCTGCAGGGGTGTAGCAAGCATTTTAAATTGGCGGAACACAGCTGTAAGTCGATGTGATCCCCAAGGGTCAAATAAATACAGTATGCATTATTTATAAATTGGGTGAGAAAAACTACAGCCATGATAAGAGATACTATCTGATCTTAATTTGTATTTTCCACAGAGTTATAAAAGAGAACAAGTCCTGCCACTGAAGACCATTCAGTCAAGAGCAGTGATTGTCTCTTATTCTTTTGTTTGATTAAAATTAATGACAGTTTTATTATGCTGCTGTCACTTTACGACGTAATGCAGCAATCTACAATATTTATACACATCAGACCCCCCCCCCCCCCCCCCCCCAAACTGTTTTGATTCCCTTGAGTCTTAACTGACTGTGTTTACCTGAATACTCTCTCAGATGGCCATTTTGACATAACTGTGTGTATTCAACTGTACACGTGCAATAAGACGTGAAAAATAACTTTGTATGCAAGGATAAAGAATGTGTGTGCCACATTAATTTTTTATGGCATATCACGCTTAATACTTCCTTTAACACTGAGCACAACCCGTTCTTCATTTTCTTATTAATACATCATCTTTATCAAATCGTCTTTATCTCACCTGTGTACAATCTGGAGAGGCCACCCTGGCATTTGACTTTATGCACCACAAAAATATTAGAATAAATTACTGATATTTATGAATTGATTTTTTTTTTTTTTTGAATTTTTTACATATTTTTAATAAATGAATAGATAGGACAAAAACAACCATCAACCACTACTACAACATCACTGTTTTCAAACATATGCCCCTTGTTTCCGCCTTCCAGGACCTCTGAGTTCACATACACAATGACGGGTTTCAATTTTTAATGGGCCAGACTGTTGAGGAACATCTGAGAAGTGGCAGAGTTGATAGGACAGAAGTGAAGTACTGCGCAATGAAGCGATGAACCTCACCACCACCAAATCAATCACAACTGCACTCTTTTTAGAGTTTCAGACAGAAAAATAACAATAATCTCCTCCAATTGCACTAATTCTTTTAAGGACAATGCCATTGATTTTAAGGCATAGTCCCTCCTTTTGGCTTGAGATAGAACAATATTGAACAGGCTTGCTGCAAATGCACATTACACTTGATTGTGCATTACAGCATTGATTGCTATGATGGCCAGAGAGCTATCAAAGCAAATGTAACTGGGTTAGAAGCTGTGATTACTGCCCCTCCTTTCGTCCCTCCCTGAGGAGCGTTTTTAGTGTCTGCTTTTAACACATCCATGGGTCAACGTGCAGAAAGACTACCGGTTAGCCTTTAGTTGTATAACTCATGGCCTGTGCTGAGCTCATCTAATACACCGCCAGAAGCGTACAAGACCCCATCCAAAACCTGCAGTACTGCCTCTGCTTTTATCCTGCTGTCTTATTTGGTGTTTACTTTCCTCTCTTCTTCTTACATTTTTTTTCTTTTTGTGACCTTGTCAAGTTTTTGGCAGGTTGTGTGTAATTTCCTGGCCAGATTTAGTCCAAGAAAGCAGTGTGGTGTATGTGTGCAGATGGAAAACTGCATCCATTTGATGGCCTATCATTTAAAATGAGCAATTATTTTTAATAACCTGAGAAAAAATATATATTTTGACTAGCAGAAGAGCTATCTTTTAAGTTTCATATTAATCACCTTAAAGGATGAATTCACTGCTGGCAAGATGAGCTTTTAATAAAAATCTTTGCTTTTGTTGTCTGTATATTGTTTGCTAACATCTTGGCCAGATCACTCCTGTGAGATTTTTTTTTTTTCCCCATGTAGTTTTTAATCTCTGTAATATGTTTACCAATTTAAATGTGACTATCTAGATATATTAATGAGTTCCGGCCCTCACCGTCCTGATGATTTTTAGAAAATGATCACAGAAGGCTCAATTTATAAACCGTTGTGACAGACAAACAGTGTTGTTTAAGACCACAGGGAATATAAAAGACTATGGTTAAAACAACAAGGACATGGTCTGATGAAACAATAGGGTAGCTGCTGGACCTTTTGAAGAACACAGTTCATGGTGTGAAAAATTACATGAGGCACTCAATGTGCTAATGTAATATAATTTCATTAATCAATTGAACCTGAAAAACAACACAGCTGCTTTCCAGCAAGCATGCGTGAAGTAAATAAGAATGCAAGATAAAATGCATTCGATCAGAAAACAACATTGTTATATTAATAATATTAACTGTCCATTCATTATTTTTTAGCTATGAAATGCAACGTTCCATGTACTGGATAGAAAATTACTAGGTCATTTTGTATTTCCATGAAGCAATAGTCAGTAAGGTAAACAGCCTTTTCTTTTTCTAGACTGGGGGGGGGGGGTAATATATTTCATATAATTCACATATAATTCAAATAATTGACGCCCCTGTTAATATAATTCATTTTGTGAAGTACCACACAAATCACAAACATTTACTTGTTGGTATGTTTCTTGAGTGGCCTACCGTTTATGGAGACAACCAAAGAGAGAGAGAGAGAGAGAGAGAGAGAGAGAGAAACAGAGACAGAGACTTACTTGGAAGTGAACAGGAGCTGTCAGTGCTGTCTGAGCACCACGGTAACCATGAGCAAAGTGCGATGTCTGTATACATGGAGTGAACAACCAGGCTAAACAAAGGACTCAAACATTTCAAAAGCATCATGGCTTCAGTGTCCTCTCTTCACCTGTCAGATTGAACAAGAATAAAGGGCTGCACAGTTATGTGTGAGAAACTATTACGTGGTAACCCTTCATGCAGCTACCAGACAATTGCTTGCTTGCTCAGTTGATCTTGCAGCTCCTAGCATGACGATTAGATTAAAAAGGTTACACATCAAAAATAATAAATGTATGCAAACTATGCAACATTGCATAGTTAAATAAACTATGCAAACTATGCAACTCTGGTATGGTGAGTCACTGATTAAAGTCTCCCACTTCCTGTGCTAGTGAGTGTGACTTTCACTGTGCTGATGTTTAGTTACTTAGAAAGTTGATTTTTAGTCAAAATATCATAATCTGCAAAACAAAAGATTAACAAAAACTGATTAGCCAAACATTTTTGATTGAATTGTGTTGAACATTGGAAATATAACATTTAAACTGTATCACATGAGCAATACTGTAATTATTTTGTAGGAGATATCATTTTAAGCGTGAGAAGTTAATATTGAATGAAACACTCTCTCATATGCAGAGTTGGAATGAATCCATTTGTTTGAATGATTTTTGTAAATGAACTGGATCACCAATTTTATCTGTCCACTCATAAATGTCAAATCTAAATATAATTATGTTAAAGAGTTAAATAGAAAATTACAGTCCTTTGTATTATGGTAGTTGATAGTGTAAATTTCTCAGTTCAAAGAGTAACACCATCGCACTGAAATTATTTTATTAAAAAACCCTCAGTGTCTTTGTGCCAGAAAAAAAAATGTCTCTTGAATAAATTACACTGTATAATTTAAAATAAATTTAAAACAATATTGCTCTCTTAAGTAGCTTCAATGTACACTAATGTTCAAAAGTTTAGGGTCAGTAAGATTATGTGTAATATGTTCTTTCTGGAGGACAAAAATATCCTAATTATTAAATGGTAGTTTAATGAGCTCTTGTTGGTTTTGAAGCATAGTTTGTTTGGGTTTTTTTTTAAACAGTAGCTTCCTCAAGACTGGATGTTGTAGATTTTGTCTGACTGGCCCAGTCACAACAACAGCTGTTGTAGATGTCTTTGATGGCAGCTCATAGTCATGTTTTCATGTGATTTCACAATCGTCTGGAATACTCACAAAGCTCTTCTGTTCTGTGTAGATGTCCAGTAATATTAAACCACACAGAAGCACTGCCTATCAGGATACTTTTTGTGTGACATTAAGAGAGCACATATTTAAAGGTATTTTGCACATTTGCAATCAAAAAGTGTCAAATAGGACCACAACATTATAGTATGATATATTCAAGCCTACTACTACTTTATGACAAAAGCTTGTGGCACCGTTTGGTCATTTTATCGTCTCAGGTGAAAGTATAATAGTTTTCAGTTTCCTGCTACTTTAATTTTGACCTTGGTACTAATGATATCATATTATTCATCTTAAATCTAGTATGTCTTTTTTTGCAGGAACAGTTTTTTGAATATTCATTTTATTCAAACTACACTTGGAACAATGAAACGATCCTTGAAGTAGGGGGCTAAATCCAGAATTGATTACTGCAGCAGGAAAAGGCCATAAATCCTCGGTTATATTAAAGAACAATTTTGTCTCCATTGTGGAACCTATAAAAAATCCTAATGTCCAATCCCACCCAAGCTCTGGTAAATTATAAAGGCACTTAAGGTTGACATGTTTATGTATATTCCCATACCTCCCCTGCACCGAGTCAATTAGCTCTTATTCCTGGTCAACAGCTCGCAAAAGCAAAGACCACAGCAATTCCAGTAATAGCCAGGAGATGGGCGGCTTGTGAGAGATTTACATTTCATGCGGTCAGATGGCATTTTTGCTCCAACTTCTGCTTGTTATATCTTTTCATATTAATATGAGTAATGAGTTTTTGATTTTTAATGATGTTGAGTAAGCTCCATCTTAACTGCTGTCATTTGATAAAATTTTTCATTTTGCTTTTAGTTAAAAACATTATGAGTCACACATGTGACTTCGTGCCTCCATTAGCGCACTGAGGTAATGGATGCCAACTGGATTGTTGGCGGTATTATGAGGGCTAAACTGTGTCCATCTGAGGCTATCAGCACCCATTATATCACTCAAAGAGGGGACTATATATATCAATGTATATTTTATGGGGGTGTATGTGAAACCGACTAATATTGCAGCTCTGGAAATGAACTGCATAATGTCATTTTCCTTTATTGTTTAAGATTTCATAAAATGCAGTTAGATTAGTCAAAGTCATGTCAGAGTAGGTGTTTTGTGTGTCCCAAAGCTTATTGTTTTATTTAACCCATGTTCAATGGAAAAAGTGTCTGTAGTGACATTTCTTCAAAATGATATTACATTGCAACACTTTCAAAGTGAAATGTCCAATGTGCTGTGCTGAAAGTGCATCCAGTTCTATCTGAAACAGATAAATGCGAATGTGTCTATGTTTTACAACATTGGTTGTTGTACATATCTCTAAAAGGTTAAGTTCTGTCGCATTTGAAAATAATATATCACTAAACCTAAACTATAGTGTTATCAAGAGCAAATGTAAGATAAAAACCTGTTTGCTAAAGCAACCATACCATTTAAGCTTGTTTTTGTTTTTACATGTCTTTGATGTCTCTCATCAAGTGTTGTGACTCTTGTTTTATGGGACTTGCACCCAAGCACTCTGCATTGCAAGTGCAGCACTGTGCTACCCAGCAAGTTTACTATGCCAGGAAAACCTTTATATATATGGAGGTGAATATGTGACTCAAACATTTAATGGCTTGTTTCCACCGAGCGGTACGATTCAGTACAGTACAGTGCGTTATCCAATTATGTCCTTTTCCATTGTCAGAAGTTGTGAATGGTATCAAAATAGCGAACTGTACCATACCACTTTTATGGGACCCATCCATTGGGGTACCTAGCACGGTAGTCCAGTGCCTAAAAGGTGGAGCTAGACTCACTGTAAACTTTTAAGTGGTTGATAGAGAACTGTCACTTGTGCGGGCTACAAGGGAAATGACAGCAAAAGCTTTCAATGACAGCTTTCTTCTTCATGCGAGAATGACGTCAATCTCTGCTTTCTGGCATACACCACGCCTATCAAGTAAAGGTGCTATTGACAGTGGAGACACAAGCTGGATCAAGGTGAATCATCCTGAGTCGTATCATACTGTAAGACCTGACCCATACTGCTATATGGAAATGAGCCAGAAATGTAGTGGCTTACATGTAATATGCTCATAACATAGTATTGTGAAAGTAACAGTGTGGAAACAAGTTTTTGAATTGATAATCTGCCACTGTAATCAAAATTGATGTTAAAAGAAACAATTTGTTGGTGTTTCACTGTTAATTTTAGCTGGAAAGTACAGTGATGTTTGGAGATTTTGCAAAAATTTAGGTAGAGGCATGTTTTTTCCAGCGAGCTTAGTTTTTTTTTTTACTTTGGATCACTATTTGAAACTTCCTAAAGAGAACGGGGAACAGAGAAAAGAGTAAAAGAGCAAAAAACAATTGCTTGTCACTGAACTTATTTAATTTAAATGGCTGTTGAAGCTCATACGGTCCTCCTCTCTCCATTAGGGCAAGTTTGAATAGGTCCTATTAATTACTTCTGACACCTCCTTGTTGTGAATTGCATGCTTGACACATAAATAGGAAAACAAGCATTGTAGGGACCATGCACGGGAATATGAGCAAAAAAGGGGAGAGGTATCTGGAAATTAATCACACTCCAAATTGTAAGCGGTGAAAAGAGAAAAAGATGGGCTTCTATTCATGTCTCCCAAAATTTATGCCACTTCTGAACAAACACATTAACAAAATACATAACACTGAAGAGGCAGAAAGGGACAGTTCATCAAATTGTGTTTCACGGACAGGAAATGTATTAAAAAAAATTGCATTCTCTACTTTTCTCAGTATACCAGTGAAAAGCTACTTTATGGACATATTTCCTCCCATGACGCTCGGGCTTTTCACAGGGAATAATGGCCACTCAGTATGTGACGTGCACCATAAATCAAACAGGCTCGCGTTGTGTTTACCCTTTAGAGATGGGTTGAGGCTTGCAGAAACAGTATCTGCACAGTCCAGCTGTTTCCCTTTTTCCACTCCTGCCGCTAATCACAGCATTCAAACCTCTCTCAGCCATTGTCTCTTTCTGAGTTTTGCCAAACTTCACCCCCACAGTGTCACTCCTACTTTAGGTGGCTTTCCTCACCCCTGCCCTCAATGCTGCTCACTATTTGAAGATAGTGTAAGCAGACATTCTCTGTGCTGTAAAGTTGCTAACAAGTTCCATGTGGGTGAAGTTAAGTACCCAAATGTTGCTTCAACAAAACTTTGAAATAAATAGACGATTGGTTGAAACTTTTATAAGAACAGATTTTCTGGGGATTTCTGGGAAACAGGGTTGTTCTCTATTCAGAACTGAAGTGAATATGCCTTTTAAGTTCAAATTCAATTCCTGAATATGATGCAGAATTGCAATTCACATTTAAATGCAAGTATGCTACCATTCAAAAGTTGGAGTAATGGCTGCTGAAAATTCAGCTTTGTCATCAGATAAATAAATTACATCATAATCCATATTAAAATAGAATACAGTTATTTTAAATTGCAATAACTTGCAATTTGAATGTATTTTTGATCAAATAAATGCAGTCTTTGTGAGCATAAAATACTTATTTTACCAACCCCAAATTTTTGAATGGTAGTATTGTAATGTATGTAAGTATGTATGTATGTAACTTCCCAGAATGCATTACCTGTGTTGAATTTCTTTGATGTGATTCTGTATATTTCTCTTACTTATTTGTAATTATAGAGGCGGCTGTCTGCCCTTGTGGTCCTCAGTTTTCTCTAAACTCTTCCATCAGACCCAATCTGAAGGTTTTCAGATACAGAAAGCTCTTCCTAGACTGACATTTTTTTCACAGCTTTGGCTCCAGAGGCCTATAATTGGTAGATCCACTGAGGAGCTCTTGACTGAATACTCCCAGTAAGGAGCGCATTTGCAAGCATGAGATCCGTCCTCTAGGCTGCCACTCAATGGCAAGGGGGAACAGAGAAGCGGGGGACGATTGGAGAATGGAGGAGAGTGGATTTTTGTTGGCAGAAATAGAATAGCCTTGAACAATAAAAGCGTAATTGTTGGTCGATTTTAAGTATTCTGGTGTTTGTGACCTACTAGCAATTAAGTTTTAAATGCTTACTTGAAAGTTTAAATTATATTCGCACCCTCATGTCATTCCAAAAACTTTTTTTTTTTCATGTGAAACGCAGAAGGAGAAGTTTTGATAAATGTTTACTTCTGCTTCCAGGTCAGGAAGCAGACAGACTGGCTAAACCGACTGTCTGCTAGCCACCTCGCGTCACAGAAGTCATTTAATTCTCAGCACATAGAGACTTCTTCACCTAGATATCACACTATAGAGACTGTGTCTGTTCCCGAACTAGAAAATACAGAAGATGTCCAAACCAAATTAAGAGTAACAATTTAATTGATGTTAAACAAATAAAAAAATGTTTACAATACAGAGAAACATTTGATAAAACTTGGCTTACTGAATATCAGGTCCCTTTCTACAAAATCACGTTTTGTAAACGATTTGATCAATGATCATAACCTAGATTTGCTCTGTTTGACAGAAACATGGCTAAAACCAGATGAATACATTAATTTAAATGAGTCTACCCCCCAAGATTACTGCTATAAAAATGAGCCACATCCAAGAGGTAAAGGGGGAGGTGTTGCTACAATTTATAGCAATATTCTCAGTATTTCTCAGAGGGCAGGCTTTAAGTATAACTCGTTTGAAGTTATGGTGCTGTGTAAAACATTATCTAGAAAAACACGTGTTATTGATAAATCCCCTATGATGTTTGTACTGGCTACTGTATACAGGGAACCATACAGACTTTATTAAAGAATTTGCTGATTTTCTATCTGAGTTAGTACTGGCTGCAGATAAAGTCTTAATTGTTAGCGATTTTAATATCCATGTCGATAATGAAAAAGATGCATTAGGATCAGCATTTATAGACATTCTCAAATCTATTGGGGTTAGACAACACGTTTCAGGACCTAATCATTGTCGAAATCATACTCTAGATTTAATACTGTCTCATGGAATTGATGTTAGTGGTGTTGAAATTCTGCAGCAAAGCGATGATATCTCAGATCATTATCTAGTCTTGTGTAAACTCCATATAGCTACAACAGTCTGACTCCGTTGTATAATGAGCACACTCGCACCCTAAAGAGAGCAGCTCGGAAAATGGAGCGCAGCTGGAGGAAAACAAAACTAGAGGTGTTTCGTATTGCTTGGCAGGAAAGTACCCTATCCTACAGAAAAGAATTAAAAACTGCTAGATCTGATTACTTTTCGTCTCTTCTAGAAGAAAACAAACATAACCCCTGATATTTATTCAATACAGTCACTAAATTAACGAAAATTAAAGCATCAACAGGTGTTGGCATTTCCCAAGAGCACAGCAGTAATGATTTAATGAACTATGTCACTTCCAAGGTCGATTCTATCAGAGATAAAAATTGTAACCATGCAGCCATCAGCTACAGTATCGCATCCGATGCACTATAGATCCCCTGAGGAACAATTCCACTCAATCTCTACATAGGAGAGGAAGAATTGTATAAACTTGTTAAATCATCTAAACCAACAACATATATGTTAGACCGTATTCCATCTAAACTACTAAAAGAGCTACTTCCAGAAGTCATAGATCTTCTTTTCATAATTTTGTCATTAGGATATGTCCCCAAAACCTTCAAATTGGCTGTTATTAAGCCTCTCATTAAAAAAACACAACTTGACCCCAAGGATTTAGTTAATTACAGACCAATCTCAAATCTCCCTTTTCTGTCAAAGATACTAGAAAAGGTAGTATCCTCACAATTATATTCCTTCATAGAGAAAAATGGTATCTGTGAGGAATTCCAGTCAGGATTTAGACTGTATCATAGTACTGAGACTGCTCTCATTAAAGTTACAAATGACCTGCTTCTATCATCTGATCGTGGTTGTAACGCGGCAGACGAGACGTGAGACGTGCGGATCCAAGTGCAAACTTTATTTGTAAAACATGGTCAAAATACAGGCAGGGTCGAACAACAGCAAACAGTATCCAGAGGGCTAGACAAGAGAGGTAATTCAAAACGTGAGCAATAATCCAGGCAAAGTGCGAACAGTCCAAAACAACAAGACAAGGGTTAATCCAAACAGACAATAGATCCAGGGCAGGCGGCTGACAGACGAGACGAGATAAACCAGGCAGGGATCAGGACACAGATGAAAATGACTATAAATAAAGTTAGGCAAGACTTAACTTCAGAAAACACGGAATGGCTTCGTAAGGTTGCTATCACTAGGAGAGAGATAAATGCAGACAATACTCGGCAGTGAGGGAGAAAAAGTCCAATGCTTATAAAGAGTGTGTGATTGTGTGATAATTCTCAGGTGTGAGCGTGATAAGTGCAATCAGCTGTGTGTCTGACGTCAATGCAATGGGTGATGGGAATTGTAGTCCGTGGGTGAACGTGCAACAGTAGTGTGGTGCAAGAGTCAATATGATGGAAAGGCGACCTCTGGTGGCTATCGGGCGGAAGGCCACAGACCGGATTCGTGACAGTGGTTGTATCTCTTTATAAGTTCTACTGGATCTTAGCGCTGCGTTCGACACTATCGACCACAACATTCACGATTCAAGATTTTTTTATTCGTCACATACGCAATTATACAGAGTATAACCAGCAGTGAAATGTAAGTTCACTTTTCAACATTCTTTTAAATAGACTAGAATACTTTGTTGGCATTAGTGGAAGTGCCTTAGCATGGTTCAAATCGTACTTATCTGACCGCCATTAGTTCGTAGCAGTGAATGAAGAGGTATCATATCGATCACAAGTGCAGTATGGAGTACCTCAAGGCTTAGCACTAGGGCCGTTACTTTTTACGCTTTACATGTTACCCTTGGGAGATATTATCAGGAGACATGGTCTTAGCTTTCACTGTTATGCTGATGATACTCAGCTTTATATTTCTTCACGGCCTGGTGAAACCCACCAAATTGAGAAACTAATGGAATGCATAGTCGATATAAAAAACTGTATGACGAGTATCTGCTTACTGCTAAATTCTGAAAAAACAGAGGTGTTAATTATCGGACCTAAAAACCCCACATGTAATAACCTAGAACACTATCTAACACTTGATGGCTGCTCTGTCAATTCTTCTTCATCAGTTATGAACCTAGGTGTGCTGTTTGATAGCAATCTTTCATTTGAAAGCCACGTTTCTAGCATCTGTACAACTACGTTTTTCCATCTCAAAAACATCTAAATTGTGACCTATGCTCTCAACGTCAAATTCAGAAATGCTAATTCATGCATTTATGACCTCAAGGTTAGACTATTGTAATGCTTTACTGGGTGGTTGTTCTGCACGCTTGATCAACAAACTACAGTTGGTCCAAAATGCAGCAGCTAGAGTCCTTACTAGAACCAGGAAGTATGACCATATTAGCCCGGTTCTGTCAACACTGCACTGGCTCCCTATCAAACATTGTATAGATTTTAAAATCTTGTTAATTACTTATAAAGCCCTGAATGGCTTAGCTCCTCAGTACTTGAGCGAGCTCTTATCACATTATAGTCCTTCACGTCCGCTGCATTCTCAAAATTCTGTCCGTTTGATAATACCTAGAATATCAAAATCGACTGTGGGTGGCAGA